>NC_138827.1:6824409-7471272 GCF_965183815.1 Platalea leucorodia
CTCTTCAAAGGTAATCTGAATCTGCTTTAAATGTTATTCACAAAGAAATTACAATTCTTTGTTTAGTAACATTTAGAAAACAATCTTTTTCTGTATTGTGAATTCAAAATGTCTTCCAATTCTGCAATCTTTTTTTTACTTCACAAAGTATGACTGCAAATCGTTTCCTCAGTAAAACTGCAAAAGGTTAATTTGTCTAAAGAGCCACAGGACCAGGAAATACGGACCTGACAGTGCTCGCCATACCAGCGTAAGAAGAAATGTAAAAACACAAAGGAAAATATCTAAAAAACCTGGAAGGGCAATTGCTTGCCATTGTAGATCATTTTGTGCAAGGTATACCTTCAAAATTAGGAACTACAGCCTGTTCCATAGAACAAGACCTCTGAATGCTACTCATAACACCAAATATAGTTAACAGAAACCATTTTCCAGTCCCAAGACCACAACTGGAAGTCACTGAGGGGCCATCGAGGCCTCTGCCTGCCATCCTTTGAGGCACATACACTCAGAGGAGCCTGAATCTGGACCTTTCACTCCACCTTTACTTCCCAAGTAAAACATAGCGAGCACGACCCCATATGAGACAGGTCTGAGTCTGACATGTTGCCTGTACGTACAGGCAGTGATCTGAGAAAAGAAAAAAGAATGATGGGCAAGTTACTTAGAGATTTCTAGAAAATTTTGGCCCAGAAAGTGAGCAAGGAAACACTCCTCCTGTGCAAATCTGTGGGGTGTATGGAGGTACAATTCTGTTGAGAAATGGGGTAAATGTGTATCTTTTATTCTTAATGACAAATAAGCAGCTGTATTTATTTTTACTCAGACTATTTACCTTTACAGTTGCTCTCCAGATTGCAAAACATCCCAATGATACTTTTGTCACTAACATCAGATGCATGACATATACTTCCTACTAAAATGCATGTGAAGATTTAAATATCTTTATAAATACAGGATAAAGCACTGTAGGGATTGTTACTTGACATACTTTAAACATTCTTTCATCATTTAATATAGTACAATCACACAAATGCCACAACCTTGTACGCTATCAGGTAGGAGGAAGAGGATGGGACCACCTCCAGCTCAGTTACTGTGGGCCTTCTCTCCTTTAAAGTCACGTTGGCACAGAGAATGTCACAGCTTGTGGATGCAAGCCACCACTTGCTTCTGCTCATCTGTGGCACAACGCAGTTGACTAATTAATTTTTTAAAGTCTTCGAGATGTGACACTTTATATATGGGATTGAATACAGATTAGCATTACAATAATCACAAAGCTTTTGTAGCCTCAAATTTGTCTTCTTCCAGCAAAGTTTCCTTTAATGTGCAAATGAACAATGCCACTACGTATCTTGAAATAAACAGGCTCATTATGGTCATGACTTGTCATATATGCAGGTATTCAGAATTATATTAACAGCATACAGTAAGTTGGCAGATAAAGACAGGCTAAATAAAAGATACATAACCAGCTGCCTGCTATCATATCCAGATGCCTTTGTATCAGTGGCATCCGAAAGTGGTGTTATGAAAATCTCCCTCCCCCAGTGTTTATACACTGAAGATATCTTCCCAAGGGCTTTCTTGGCCCAATTCTAAAGACAGAATGGGCTTTCCAGACCGAGTAAAAGGCAAGCAAAGGGAACATGAAATCGTCTCAAAAATTCAAACCCAGCAAAAGCTGGGAGATAGGTTCAGAGGAGATTGCCCACACAACGAAAAGCAAAGATAACAGGGAGACAGGCAAGCAAGCTGTCTGAAGTGTTCAAAACCCTGAAAATAACTGTTAAGTAAAGGGAAACATACTAATTCATTTTTTAAAATTAATTTAATTTTTTAGCTTGCATTCTTTGCAATTTTTGTGATTAACTAAATCAATGTGGCTGGAATCACTTCATACATCACAGGCCGCACCTCGCACAAAGCAAAAGGACCAGCATGTGCTGTGGCAAAAAGGACTATTCCTAGGAGCCGCTGGTAAACAAGTAGATTGCTAATAGAAGCCTCAGTGCCAGGGCAGCTAAATTATATGGTTTCCTCTGTAGTGAGATGCAAAAAAAACCCCTCAGAAATAGATGATCCTTTAGAAGGATTTACAGGGACCAATGTTAAATTTGTCATCCATCAGGGAATGTATACAGGATATTTTATATCAACATCTATATATAATGTTTCCAAGAATAATTAGGCATGATATATTAAAAACAAATTTCACACATTTTTCTGACAAACTGTTGTGGATTTCTGGTGTTAATTTTAGCAGTTTCAATTGGATTTGGTATGGTTGGAAATGTAAGGGGAAATCTGCAGTAATCAGGATGTGACACTCATTAACACTTTCACAAAATACCCACTGGATTTGCATAAAGTCTGCAAAGATTCATTGGTGAATCTTTAATATGAGATTTCCCTTGGTTTTACTCTACATTCAGCTCCATTTGCCCTCCCTCTCTCCTCTCTCCCCCCAGTGAGAACTGCTGTAAACAGTTCATAACAAAGCATAATTAAATGTACTGAATAACTAAAATATACATATAATTACCCAAAAGCTTATATAATTGCATATATAATTTCACAAATTGCAAATATTTTCCAAGAAATTATTCTGTAAGGGAGATAAATACTAATTAGATACAATGGCACTCCAAGTCACCTAATAAATCTGGAGATTTCCAGACAAGTTTTTTTATGACCTGTGTATAAAAAACATCCATGGCACAGCTTACATACAGCACAGATTCTGCATGTAAAATATCATTAAAAGATTCTAAAATATGGATAAACCACTAAGGTGGCAAAATATTTCTGGTTCTGACAAACACAAAACTTTAAAGTAAATTATGTCACTACTAAGGGAGACATTTCTTGCTACTGCCAATATCATACAATGTGGCAAGAAAGAAAAAAAAAAATCTGGGTCATTTAAGTCTTATTTGAGAAATACAAGCTTCTCAGGAGTCAATATTTACTATGTATTTTTAGCTGAACTACGCAGTACCTATTTGACTACATTGACTACATCAACATATGCCATTACAGCAGACAACGCAATATATAATGAAAAGTTCACAATGAAAAAAAAAAGTGATGTTTTTCTCTTTTGAACTATATAAAAAAAACTTATCAGATTTTTAAATTCTCACTGAAGCTCAATATTCTGCTGATAAAAATGCGTTTTCATTAGCTTTGTTTTTAAAATATAATTCTACAAGAATGATTGCTATGCTGAGCTCAATGTTAATAGGATACATTTAATTTTAAGTAGATTTAGTATGAAATTCAGAAAAAAAATTAAAGTAAAATGAAATTCTTTTCACTATCATAAATTCCTGTAAATACACATAAACGACATTTAATTTCTGGTATGCTATACTCAAACTCAGACATTTGTGTATAGGATAAGCTTTGAAATGATTTGAACAATGTATATATAACTGAACAGCTGTACCAGACAATATATTATTTCACTTGCTTGCATTTTGAGCAAATTTATTGACTAAGAGTCTTACTTCATTGCTCCTACTCAACAGATCATTATCTCTCTCTGATATCCCACTGGCACATGAGAGAATTTTCTAACAGAAAATACAACCTGAATAAGTATGAGGGCCAGGATGCATTGTTGTATTTTTACTTCTGGTTAAACTCTCGGGGTCAGATCATCTTTATGTCTTGTTCATTACTGAGTAGTGGAAGTATGCCAGGAAGAAAAATGCATAGCAGGGTTCTATTTGTTTTGTGGATTCTTTTTAAAGATAAATTAGAACATCAGAATTTTGGGAATTTGGTTTTTCCTGCTGAACAACTGTAAACTGTGCTGAGGTCACCTGAAGTGTAGATACTCATAATTTTTTAAGTTTTCACTCTGAACTCTTTTTATTTGGGTTTTCATTAAAAAGAACCAACCAAGGTTGATGTATTTTTTTTCTCTGTAAGTGGAACAAAACTTTTTTTTATTTTGTTTTGTTTAGCAAGCAGAATTCTCTTTCCAATGCTTTAATACTTCCAAAGCACAATTGAACACAAAGCAGCAGTAGATCTTCGTAAGTAAAAACTCAAAAAATTTTCTCTAACTCAGACTTACCCATTTTTAAGTCTTACCCATCACAATACTATTTGTACTTATATAAAAAAACACAACATGCTTGAGATAATTTCAATATTCACAATAGCAACAACATGACAGCAAAGCACTCTGGCATTTACTGGTTGCAAGACTGCAAATGTTCCACCCAAAACTGTAGGACAAAAAAAATATTAATCAAAAAAGCATTACAGGCTTTTGCAGTGTACTAAGCATCCTGACGTACTTGCATGTGAACTCACTGACTTTGTGACTGAAGTGATGGTTATTATTGGACAACCACTGTGAAAATAGTCTGTTAGGAAATAAGAAGTCTTTACTTTTATTTCACTAATTCAGAGGGCACAATAATGACTCTTCTGAACACATGATTTCTCAAAGTTGTCATATATTGTTCACTAGATGCAATGAAAACAAGCTCATCACGTATTTTACTTCTCCTCATTTCTCTGTCTCAATAACATGAACCTTAGATCAAAACATATGGATGCTACGTTGTCCCTTGAAAGAAAGCGATGTAAAGCTTACATGAATAGCCTTTTTCTGCCTGGCACCAGGTCAGAGACAGCACGCTGCCAACTGGGTGAAAAATAAAATTCAAAATGGAAAACCAGGAAAAAGAAGAGGACGCCATGTATTCTGGTGCTTCATCACCCACTGTGCCTGGGTATACTGGACATTTTTGGTGCATCAAGGGGACAGAGTGCCCACTGCCTCACACATTGCTGTACAGCAACTCAGTGATAATTGCAGTATGGATAAAATAAATTTCTGTGACTGTATGGCGATTTTTTGGCAGTCATCCCTTGTGTCCATGGCGATTGCATCTACAGCAGACACTAACTTCTACTGAAAATGCTTTTCCAGAGAGATCAAACTTCTGTTTAAAATCACGTGAAAAGTCAGCACTATTATTTCATTCTAGTATCACTATTTTTCCCCTCCTGATTTTACAATTATTGTTCCTACAAAATGCCACCAACTTCTAGCATGTTCTGAGGTTCAGACAATTTCATGGCCTTTGCTCCCCTCACTTCTCTTCAAGAAAACCCTCAAGCTCACCATTCAGAAGATAATAGTGGTTTTACAGTATTTTAGTTTAAGTGCTAATTTTACCTGGAAAACAAAATGGCATTCACACTTTGAACAACAGAGAAGGAAAACAGTGAAATATCAGGAGACGAATCAGGGCAACATATTCCACATTGACTTCAACTGAATAAAGTTAATTTGTGGGTATAAAATTTTGAATGAAAATTACAGTAATAATAAAACCGCAAGTCAACTTTATATTATGCTGTAATAAAATATTACTCAAAGGTTAAGTATGTCATATCTCACTCTAGTGGAAAGTTAGAAAGAAAGAACAAAGACATTTAGGAGATTATCCTTATATATATATAAAAATATACTTATATATGTGTGATATGTATATATTTATATTTTTATATATAGAATCACAGAAAGGCTCCCAAACTAATAAATTTGCTGGGGCTTTTTAAAGAAATACACTGCACCATTATGCCATCAATTCCATATCACTTCCTGCCGGTGTCCAGCTGCAGGATGTTCTGCTCCTTACCTCCCCAACAGGCCGTATCCCCAACATCCGTGCAGGGCTGTATCCCGGAAAACAAGTGGATACAAGACTGCTTGTTTAGCACAGCGTGGAAGATCCTGGATTCTGTCGATGCTAACAATTCATGTCAGATCCTGAGTAAAAAAGTAACAAATTTCTTACCACAAATTCAAACATTATGATGTGGCGCTACTGTCCACGTATTATTTGCAAAGTCTAACTGATCTAGAACCTGTAGCAGCAGAAACCAGATGCTTCTACTGAATTTAAAAAAGTCATTCCCTGCAATCCTTTTTTCTGCCTTTCCATATAAGAACTTTTATTTACCTGAGCCAGTATCAATTAGTCAAGGAGACAGAAAAGATGGTAAAGATAGTCTGTTAAGGCTTAGATGAGTAAGATTCATTTGGAGGTAACTTGATTTGAGTAGTGAAAATGGTGGCAAGTGGGGGGATTTCCGAATATTTTGAGGTGTGAACTTGTGAATGGACAAGCAATGAGATTCTAGACAGCTTCACTGCCCTAGAGAGCCTAACAGAGCAAGCACAAAAGGTAAAAGATACAGGACTAAGGAAATGGGGCGAGGACAGGTATTGAGACAACCAAGCAGTAAAGAGAGCAAGTTTCCCAGAAGTCTATTGCCAGGCTTGAGTTAATGTTGCAGCAAGAACAAACTGGGGAGAGAGAGATGGAGGGGAAAGGAAAACGGTTACCGTTCTGTGTACTGCATTACACAGTTCAAATTATTTCTCTCTCCCTGAACATCTGCTGCATTGAATAAACATTACATATATATTTATATACACACACATATTTAATATCCTCAATAGACAAGCAAGTACAGCACACCTTGATCATGATTATTTGGACAATACAAAAGCAACAGAGATTTATTTGAATTACAGTGCCAAAAACAATGGCCAGTAATATTTTCTACAGAAGTTGTTTAGATTAGTTGTTTAAAAACAGGTTGGAAGGCTCTGACAATAAGATGGCATCATCTTTTAATAAGATGGGAAGAGTAAGACTTAATTTACAAAAGATAAGACAATTTCCTGTATTCTTGTGAGTCATCACACATCATTAAGTCTTTTTTGTATTATGCTAAGAACTGTGGGTTTTGGATGATTTCACTAATTAAACTTGAAGTCAGAGTAGAATGATTTTTGGAACACTACACCACTTAAAGACTCATCTATTTTTATTAACATACACATCTAGAGAAGAGAGTTGACCATCACATCAACTCTGCTCCGGTAGTTTTATTATTGCCATTCTAACACTCACAGACTTAGTGACTTTAGCTGCTCTTCATGATGCAAATGTCTTCCTCATACAAGTGGCACACCTTCTATGCAGATTTCTCAACATATCCCTCTCAAGAATTTTTAGATTGCTGCTCCATCTGCATCCTTAGAAGACTTAGCAATATTACAAGAGAACAGAATCTTCCATATTTGTGTTTGCTTACGTTTTTATAACTACACATCACCCCAAGCAAATAAACTGTACGAGCATTGTTTTCTAACCTGTAAAGCCATGCAGTATTAATTGAAATCATAGAATTAATACTGTTATTATGAAAGCTTCAAACAACAAGGGCAAAATTACAACTCATCATTACCTCAAAATCTGGCATGAAACCTGAAACTAAATTAAATCTTATCTAAATGCCAAAATCAAGGACAAGGAAAACAACACCAAAGGCAAAACTAGATCCTCTGTCTTATTTCCTATTCTATTTTTTTGCATATTTACAAAACAGAAAGACAGGAGAAAAGGTATCTGAACAGTCATAACTGAATCACCTGGAACAATAAGTGGCTGCCATGTGTATGAAGGGAAACTTCTTTCCATCAAAGACTTGAAAAGATAGAGCTTTCTAAATCTACTCCAAATCTAGAATCTGAGAGCTGTGAGAATACAGCAAGATTTAATTCTCTTGATGAATCATCTACCACAGACAGATCAAGACCAATACAATTACACAAAATGGAATAATTTTTACTGTATCCAAGGAGACAGGAAATCACCTGCATGGGCACAACCCAATAACAACTGAACTACTCTCCATCCACCTGTGAGCAAAGGCAGACAGAAACGTAGATGGCTACATTTCTGCAGCATCAACTGAAGGCAAAATTTAGGAATTCTGTGAAAACATTCATTGAAAGGGGAAAAGTTTTCACAGCTTTTCAGTTGAGAACTTGACAACAGAAGGTGGGATACCAGCTTCAATAAAGAGTGAAAACAATTGGTTTATCTTGCAAAATGGGACAGGATGTTGTTTTGTCGAAATCTGCTGCTCCAATTATCTGGTCATTACAAAAATGATTCACCATTCTAGGCATCTTTATACACAGTTCTTCTGGACCCACAACAAAGAAGCTAATCTACTAGGTAGCAATATCAGAACACTGGGAATGAAGTTTTCCCAGGAAAGACGTTTTCACTTGTGCCAATTCTAGTATATAAATCTTCAAATAGTAAGAAGCTCAATAAATTTAATGCAGCTGGAATTGACTCAAATAAGCATAAAATGACATGCCTTCAATCCAGAATCACTGTCAGGCCAAGAAAAGGAGAGAACAATTGGAATTAAAGTGTAAGTCACAGTGTAAGCTACCCCTGAACTATCTGGAAAGTCTGCATGGTACCACCAGTAACAGTTATCGAGCTGGCAAGAAGAGAGTTAGAAAATAACTGCTTAAAGACCGAAGAACAAAGGTCAGAGTACAAAGATTTGAATAGACTAAACGAAATAAGAACGGAGACACAAGGGCCAAATACAGGTTCACTTCCTAATCCTAAAGAGAATAATAGTACAGAGGTACAATCACAACGGTCAGACTACCTGGCAAACACTGTTTGCTGTGATTCAATAGAATGAAAAAATGATAACCATCGTGGCTGAGTTTACACTGAGAGTAAGGACAGAAATGCCAGTGAAGTGATCATTGTGCCAATCTCTACGGCTCATCAGAAGCGTTTACTCCGCAGGATAACGGAAAGCAGAGAACAGAGGCAAGATTATCGAGTCCAATAAGAGAAGCCCATTCAGTGATTGGCAGAAGTAGAAATACTATCACAATAAACTGATTTTGGAAAAGAAACTGATTAAATAATGAATATCTAAAGATGCAAAGCATATAATCTTATATTTCACTCACCTCTTGAGAACCTTATATTGTACCTAGCATAACTTTTCTTTGGATGACAGAAGCAAATACAAAGTAATTCCAAAGCATCTTACTAAATTCATCACAGGTTTTCACTGAAACGAAAACTAATAAAAGCAAACTTCTGGGTTACATCGGCCAAGATGAGGTAAGTGTATTTTAAAACATGCTTTTTAACAGCTTAGAGAAAAAAAGACTGCCTTGGAAGCAGGGAGGGAGGAGGCATCTAATAGCAAACATCTCTCATGATCTGAGATAGGCTGAGGACAAAACCCTCTTGCTGCCTGTACCATTAAAAATTAGAATCTTTAAAAAAAGCTGCTGCAGAATGTGGACTCTCCCTAAATAAGGCAAAAATGAAAGGTGTACCAAAATCTGTGAGCTGTTGCATATAGATACAGTCCTACACTTCAGCATAGCCCTTCTACTGGTGAAGGTCTTACTTTTCTTATTGTAGGTCTTTAAGTTAATTGAAATATAAATTCATAACTGTTGTTGATACTAATTTCTTAGACACTTGTAACTAAATTATCCACTAGAGAGCACAGCAACATTTTCAAACACATTCTGCTTCTGTCTGCAAGTGCTAAACGAGGTCTTTGTGGCACTCAATGCCACTCTTCTATATGAGAAACAGGCTAAACAATCTGTCATGCAAAACAGCGATAAGAAATGTACTTAATACAATGCTTTAAGGAAAAAAGGTCAACAGACCATGAACTTTTAATGGACAAATTTCAACAGTTTACAGCCCAGTATGCAGTTCTCAAACATTCTTGATTAAAAACTTCTTTTGCATTATATACCTTTGTGTGTGTATATATGTAACAAAATATGACAAAAAGAGAAAATACATTCTTCATTCTTACAGGAGGAAACCATAGAAGCACTGCTTATCAGTATGCTGGGCAAGAGCTGTTTTTCTTCCTGTTCTGCAATATATTCTGGTGATGTCATGACATTTGTACTTCCCATTAAAGAAAACCTTTTATCATTTATTATTTCACATTGTAATGGGCATCCTCTAAAGTTCATCTTTCATTTAAAAATATAAATAAAATAATTCTTTTGTTTTATTTTTCAGTTGCTCAGAACAAAAAGAGTATAATACATATAAAGTACTCTGGAATCTCTCCTTTAAAATACTTGTTTAAAACTGTTAATAATCCCACAGGCCTTCATCAATACATTGATAAAGGTGTCCACAATATCCACAAACCTGAATAGCGCATCTCAGTGCCACAGGTAGACAAATTAACTCCACCTCAGATCTTTGCTAAATATGTTTTTCTTTTTTTTTCTCATAAACCATTCAAGTTAATCATTGCAGTAAAAAGACTAATAGCATGGGGCATCTTGTATTATCAGAAAAACATAGAACTTGGCATATCTAGTCAAAGCTGTGCTATGCCTAATTCAGAAGTGGCTAGCTTCAGACGCTGAAATAAATAGTCAAGTTTAATTTTTTAAGACTGAAATAAGCCACATGTAAGAGAAGTCTTGTTCTAAACATTATCAGTTATTGTTTTATAAACTGGAGAAGAGAGGTTTTACAGACATTTCTCATTTATCTTAGCATCACAATGAAAATAAATGAAATTAGAAAGCTGACACCTACTACAGAGTAAAAAGAGCAAGTGCTAGGAAAACATTCGCTATCCATGGGAATTGTAAGCAGCACGGTCAGCTGTGAGGATGGTAAATCACTTGACAACCATAACTGCAAAGAGGAATGAAGTGGAGAAAATCCAAATTCAGCAGGAAGGGATGAATACATAGCACGACAAAGTTGCTTCACGAGTATAAAAGTTAAGATGGATTTCCACATCTCAAATTAACAGGGCATTAAAACATCATATAATACAGATTACTTAAGCGCCAAATGCAATATAACCACTCACTGCCATTTCTTTGAGTTTTATTTTTCAACAGTAGGTATTATAATTTAACACGTCCGATTTTAAGCAGTTTTAATGACAATATTCACATAACATTAGAATCATGCTCAAGTACTATACTGAATCAAACTCTTAAATGAAGAAGTTTTTTCTGTAGATGGCATGATGTTTCAGAGTTAAGCTATTCTGGTGAAAGTGATCACTGTGTTAATTTATTCATAAACTCACATATACTACAATCTAGTTTTCATTTTCTGAAATCTTCACAGTTTAAAAACCACCATCACTGCAGCCTTCATTTCAGGTATTAGTATATGCTTATACAGTTGGGAAAAAAAAAAAAAACCACAAAGAAGCAGAAGCAAGAAATGTGAATTATGAGGTTTTATCAGTATAACCTACCATTAAGAATAACTCATGATACAAGTAGGTTAACCAATTTACCAAATCCTCCTCTGCACTGAGAAACATCTTTTAATATTGATAGACTTGACTTCCTTTTTCTGCCTTGGAAAACACACTAACGGGATCTCCTTAGTCAGAGAGGGAGGGTGTAGGGGTGGTATCTAAAATGGCTTACTTAGTAACACTCTGCAAAATGAGTCTAGAAAATAGCAGCAGCAACCAGACCCTGCTTTGAGAGCAGGTTTGCAAGGCAGGCAGAATCTGTGTCTGCTTCATAGAAAAAGGTAAGCCTTCTACTGATTTCTGATCACTAGGTAAAATAGTTATTTGCAGTACAAAGTGTCCAGGTCTCAGGAGCAAAGCTTCTTTGAAGGGGGGAAAAATTTACCGGTTGGAGATCAAGTGCTGACCTGTGGTTATTAGAGCTGCAGCTCGTTCACCTGTATGGCTTTCATAAGTGTTTTGGCTCTGCAAGAGTTGATGAGCAGAGTTTAACATCCTGCTGGGAAAATAATAAGTTCTATATCCATGTGTGGATTGTTTTAATTCATCTAGGGAAGAAAACCCTCTCTAGGTGCAAAGGCTTACACGAAATATATACTTTTAATAAAGCATTTTGGGGCAAAAAGAATGATAGTGACTTTCCATCTCAGTTAAAGATAGGCTCAAGCTGGAAAAATTTCTTATGGGAAGAAAGCTGAAGCTGATGGGCCTAAGGCTTATGTGTATAGTCTATTGGGCACTTGTAAATATTATATATATATAATTTTATATATATATATATATATTCAGGGTGTGAAAAAAACCCCACATAATAAGATGTTGCTGCAGAATAAGCTCCTTCCTCCAAAAAAGCCATTAAAACCATAAAATATATATTCAGTTAGCATTACTGTCTTTACTTCTGTGTCTCATATACATAGAAAATAAGCATGAAAATTTTAAATTTTCTTCTGCCTAGTTGTGAACAATTACTATTTTTTAAAAATCAGATTAATGATTCAATGCCATCAGCAAATGAGTCACGTGATGTGTCAACTAGCAAGTTTTTGGGTTTGCTGTTTTTAAATTAGAGGATTATCTTTGATTATTCTTGAAACAAGGCAAAGTTCAATGTCCCCATCACTGGTAATTTAACATAATAAATAAAGTTCTATATTTTCAATGGCCACTTGCTTAGATTTTATTTATATTTTTTCTACTCAAAGTCTCACTGAGACCAAAATGGCCATGAATGTTAAGATAGACAGTATCAGTATAATCTACACTACAAGCTGAAGTTCAGTCCTAGCAAGCAGACAGCATAACTAATTAGTTGTCAAGGAATTACATATTATTTGATTCGAAAAGAAAAAAAAAAAGTGGATTTACCTTTTTAAGAGGTATTTTGCTTTTGTTTAAATTACTGATTTTAAATTTGCCAGAAGTCACTCAAAAGACTATAATTTTTAGACCGCCATACCACAACAAAAATTAAATTTGGACTAGAGCAGGAATTTTATTATTCAGCAAAATTCTGCACCTCTGGATCATAATAAGGACTGGTTCAGCTACATCATACCAAAACAAGAACTCACACAAGGATGAGAAGAAACTCCATTTGTGCAAATTATCATCAGAAGACACTACACGATTGGTTAGAAACAAGACCCAGTCCCGTGTATTTGCGTGGGTTGCTGTTTCAGGATGTGTCTCCGCAGTGCTGCGGGATGCTGTGCTGCAGGCACCCAAGCCCCAGGACAAGCACAGCCTAGCACACTCGGGGACGCTAACTTGGGGCCGAGAATTAACCAGGCTGCATCTGCACAAGAGCAGAGTGAGGCTGGCCCTTCTGCACTGGCAGGACTGCACCACATCTGGCACAGCAGCCTAAAAAGGCACAGTAAAGAGACTCTGTTAATTAAGCAAGTAAAAAGATACGTTTTTAATACCATGGAGAGGTGGTATTTTGAGCTCATCAGTATGGGCTCAAAAACCAGAAGACAGATAAAAAGATGTAACAATCACGTTCTTAAACTTCACCTTTTTATGGCTTGCCAGATGACTTTTGCACATTTGAGGCTAGCAGTGTTGAAAAAGAGGCTGCACGTTCAGATCTGTTCAAAATAAAATACCTCAGACTTACAAACCAAGGCCTATGCATATTGTGAAGCTTGAGGCCACTCTACAGAACTTGGCGTTGGTTGGATTCAGTACTGAAGCTGAGCACACTGCAGAGCTTTAGTTATAAAGAAACATTTTAAAATACACAGCTCTGAAGTAAAAATTTTTATTTATTATTTAACAGCTATGTATAGTGAGGATCAGTAGTAGAGTGGAAGCCTATTTCTGATGCAAAATCTGAACAGTTGACAGATAACTGTTTTACATAAGGTTCATGGCTCTGTGCCACATGGCTGCTCTGCAAGGGAGAGCGAGCCTCGCTTGTCAAACACAATAAAGCAAATCAGTGTACTATCAATAGGATGTAAAATGACTCTAGTTCTGAAATTCTGTGCTGAGAATCCCAAGAGCTGTAATTTATCAAACAAAAACTTTTGAATCTTGGAAAAACAAAGAAACTATCTTAACATAATCACATTTTTAAGAAGAAAGCTCAGCTCATCAATACACAAAAAAATTGTGAAGAATTAATTTTAATGAGCCCCTTTGCAAGCTCCAGATTATCCATCTTGTTTTTTTGGAATGGAAACAGGCGTCTCATTTCTATGAAGAATCTAGAGATATTTTTTATCTTAAGCTTTCCACAAATACAACTTTTGTGTAAATTGAGAAAAGGATACGTACGATATCATTTAGCAACATTTACCATAATTATTTTTACACTGATGACACTAAAATAAACTCAAAATATACATAGCACTAAGGCTCTTTTTTTTTTTTTTCCCTCTGTCTAGGCACTCAATAAAGTGGTTCTTCATATATATTTCATATAAAGCTTGATGCAAAATTTAGGCAACCCTAGATCTGCCTATATTTCCCAGTTTAAATATTTGTAATGAACAACTTGTGAGGAATTGAATTGTATGTGCTTCAACATCACAGCAGCAATTTTCAAAGCAACAAAAAATAGTGTAAAAGCAACTGGATCACCTAGCCAGCCCATACAAACAGCCATACAGTCCAAGACATGTAGTCTATTCATTATAATAGTAAGATGGTATTTTGCAAAACAGAATTGAGAGTGATACACTAGAAAAGTGTTACTTTACTACTGCTGTTTAAATTATGGCCTAATGCAGTGTTTCAACAAGCAGTGCAAAAATCTAACCTTGTCACAAATTGTCGCGTTCCTTCAAACTGTGGAAAGAGGAGATGGGAAAGGAAGGAGGGGGGAAAAAAAAAAAAAAGAGACATATATCTTGTGGATAAAAGCACCTAATCCCAGTTTAGCTCTGGCACAATAACTCTTCTCAAAGAGCAATGTATGGGGAAGTAATTTCATAGCTGGGTCTTACTAGGTGACTGAATATATGGATTCCATTAACTGAATACATAGCTATGGAGTCCATTAATTTGTACTGGCAATCCGATGTTTGGCAGGGGTGATGCTGGTATTGCTTAAGCAAACGGGCTGTCAACTGAACAGCACGCTGGGGAGTATTAGTTTCCTAGGATTATTATGAGAAGCTAATGGAAATGCTGATAATGTTTCCTGGGCTGGTTAGTGGTGTATGCAAAGTTACCTGAAGTGTGCTTAGGGACAAGAAAATATCATTACTGATGTTTTGAGTTGAAATCCTATTATCAAATGCCACAAATAGGACAGGGGACCTGTGGTATGTTGAGTTTATCACTTGAAGCTGTCATGGTCCTAGATTACATTTTCTTGGATGCAGTCCAGAATGGGGAGCAGAGAGAAGGCAAGGATGTCGCACACCTGCCTACTCAGCAGTTGCCACAGTGGCCCTACGGAGCCAGACGCAAAGCCACAGGCACGTGTTGGCCCACGGCTCAGTGAGCTGCGAGGAAATCCAGCTGATTTGCAGGCCACTGTGACAGGGCTGACAAATGCATGGGAGTCACGTGGCATCTGTGCTCCTGGCAGCTATGGAACTGGTCCCAAATCTTTGTGAAGCTTTGTGCTTTTGTGAACCTCTTTCTTTCTCTCCCCTGCTTTAAAAAAATCCAAAGGGCCACTAAAATATTATACCTCTGTCAGTGCACTCTTATGACCTAACCTTATTTTCTTCTGTACCTTTTTTCCCTTAATATTGCATCGTACTCTTCTTAAAAGGTTCACCAATTAATTTGTACTGCTAATGACTGTCAGACAAAAATTCTGGAACGAGACAGTAACAGAATACCGTTTTTTTCTTTGTTTGCCTAACAGTACTGCTTGTGAATGTGCCATGTATAAGCCCATTGAATCAAGTGGGGAAAGATATGTAAGTAGTTTATATTACGAAAGTAATTGAATGTTGACAGACAATAAAAAAATAATTGTGTGTGTGTTTTGCAGCAATGAGAATCTGCGTATCTTCACACTGCCTCAGAAGGGTGCAGTTCTTACTCGGGTACAACAAATGAGATACCAGCTCATCAGCTTTAGTAAAGGCTGAAAAACTGGTCCCTGGCCATGAAAATACATCATTTTAGGGGCTTAATTTATTTTCTTTATTCAGTGTTATTAGTTTTTGGTGCTCTTCTGCAGCATATCAAGTCTCTACAAACCACAGTATCACTATGGCTAATCTATAATAACATAACTATCTGGAGTTCATTCCATCTTTTGCATGAAGTCATGAAACTCAATTACTAAGTGAGAAAAAAATTGAAAAGCCAAAACAATGATGTAGAGCTGGTGTCAGGGTGTCAGCGGAGCTGCCACAGTTATTGCTGTGTGAAGCTGAAGCGCTTCAGCAATTTAGAACATTCAAAGCAGCCCATTACCAGCCCACGCACAGCAGCACAGGACCAGTGTCATTTACAGGGACTTTATCAAGGTAAGAGGCCCCAAGTTTGACCTGTCTTTCCCCTGCCACCTTATTTTTTGTCTTAAATAATGTTGTTGATGTAATTCAAATGTGCACACACTGGGGTTTTTCCCCCCTCTCAAAATAAGCACTCTTCCCTACTGTTTTTTAAAATGTCAGTACGTCAGAAGTCATTACAGAACCAAACAAAAAAAATGCAACACATGCATGTGATAGAGAAATAAACTGCAGAAGGAAACAGGTTTCCGTATTTAATGGCATGAATAATGAATTAAAAATTATGTTTAAATTATGTTGAAGGTCATAGAAAAAGCCTCAAAGAAAGATAGTTAAACAGACATTAAAAGGAAGATTTAAATAGGTGATCTTTTAGTATTCTAGCAAAAACAGTCTGTCTTTCACTCTTTATTTAAATTAAAATACCACTCAGTGACTGACCTTTTTAACATGGCCTGAGGGAGCAGGGTATGATCTTGTTAGAAAAGAATTGATATTAAAAGAGCAATACTATTAAAAAGCAGAAAAAGATGGAACCCACAGATTAAAATTTGTTTGCTTAGGAAGATTAACTTTTATGAAAAGGCTGTCCTTACTGTTACAAGCAGAGAAGCTACTGCTGTTACCTTCCTGTTAACTAGTTTACGGACTGTGTTAATAAAGACTGTTCACGGAGTCCTTAAAAACAAACAAACAAAACAGAAAAGCCAAAGCACAGGGTTTCTGAGATTTCAGCAAAACTGTCCCTTCTTTTCAGCATCTTACTTGGAGGCCAGCTGTAGCAGAGATGGACTTCCCTAACTGCCTTTTCCTGAGCATTGCCTTAAACGTTGTGCTTCAGCTTAACACCCTGACTTCTATACATTTATCAAGAGAGGTCAAAGATCCTGCCAAAAAATAAAAGTGGAGGGCAAGACTTTGGCATTCTGAAAAGTTCACAGAAAGATACCTGAGACTGTAAGATAGTGGTTACATCGCTGTAAAGACCTCAACATTGTTAGAAGACTGAGAAACCTTCACCTGACTTTGGATCTCTGGTATTAGAGCACTCTAAGTCCCTCTCCAAAAATCCTACTTCCCTTAATTTAAATAGAGTTATCTCTAGAGACAGAAAGATAGACATGGAAATGACTAATGGCTGAAACCACCCAAGTATTAAATAGCTAAATCTAATTTATTCTTTTCAAGAACTTTCAACAGAGGGTGTGTGCTCACACCTATACAAACCAGAGAGCTATGAGCAGGGCGTGCTACACCTCCCTTTAGCATTTTGCCACTGACATCAAAAAGAGCTGAGCTGGTCCCACACTCACCAGCCCCGCTCCCTACCACCATGGCAGACGCAATGGATTGTCACATAATTAAAACACTACCATTTGAAAATTATACACTTCACTGCTTGGAAATTAAGAAACATGGTCTTTTGCCACTAAATTTCCATGTGGATTTTAATCGATTAAAGCATCACTATTACGATTTATAGGAAATTAATATGAATTAGATGCCTGGCAAAACCTAGGGGAGGTTGTGTCCTTGACTTTACTGAACTTGTCTGGTGTATCAATGAGTACATTACTAATTAAACATAAAACACTAGAAGAATAAACTGCATTCAGTGAAGCAACCAAAACCTCATGTCACGAATAATGTGTTATTAAAGAGAACACTTCAAACTAAAGGTGCACAGGAAATCACATGCTACTGTCTTCCTACAAGAAACCCCAGATGAAAATCCTCCATTCACACTGTTCTAATGTTAAAATACTACACATGCAAAGATTTAAAAACTGAGTCAAAGCTACAGCTTTTTTAACTCCTTTGGGCCCCAATATTCAATTGTTGCCATAAAAGCAGAACCATGTATGGGTATATATGATATTCTACAATGTTTTAAGCAACAGAGATCCTGTTTGAAACGTGTTGTCTTGTCCACTAATGATACTGAATTTGCTGAACGTGCTTGAAGATGAGGGCTGTTATACTAAAAAAAAAAAGAATAAACTGGAAGCCCTCCAGTTCTTTTGCTGCAGAGATTGAAATAAGCACCATTGAAATGAGGCATAACCTTCTACAATCACATTTGTATTTATGCATTTCAGTTTCCTGTTGAGGAAAAAAACAAAAGTTACCAGCCAGGCTAGGAAGTGTATACCATTCACTTGGTATACAGTAGATGCACTGTAAATATTTTTTGCTATTTAATTTGTGGCTAGAAAGGGATTAAATCATAAGCTATTTTTTAAGCTGTTTCAGTTCTGAGCTCTAAAATTAAGTCAGTACTGAGAGTTGGATGGATTTCTGAAAATAAGCATTTCTAGGAATGTATACACATTGTCTCATTTAACTTGCTGGATTTTTTCCCCATCTTTACTGAAATTTTGGAAAACATTACTCTGGTGATGGGAAACACATACAAATACAAGCTTTTCCGTTTCAGATCTCAATATAGTTCTTCAGAGCAGTTAGTCTATTTTAAAAAAAAAAACAACAAACCATATGTACTTATCCATCCTTAAAGTATATCAAGATAATTTGAACAGTTCTAATCCTGCTTCATTGCAAAGTGTTCCTGGGTTTTTTGGTATACAGAATGGAGCTGACTATCTTTCTGTAACAAATTCTTTGAGATTCACTAATACTGAAAACCTTCTGTCCTACAGCCCTTTAGAATCTCTACATGCAGAAGCAACTGGAACAAGAGAAAATCATCACAAAACGAGAGAATCAAGTTGTATTTTTGAAGATTCAGGAAGAAGATACAGGATTTTTTTTTGATCAGAATCTATTTGTCTAAGCTTATGTTTGATCCGTTTATTTTCAGATTATCGTGGAATCTTCACCAAAATTATTTCTCCTTCAGTATTTTTATATACGAGTTCTAAAAAAGAGTCTCACAAGTTTAGCTAAAGATATTACCATATCCATGGTGAGGTGGGGCTTTCTTGATTTTGAATTCAAAGTATTATACATTGCTGGATTGCCAGAAATTCTACCTCTATTCACTTTCATTTGTACGTAAAACCAACTTTTCAAATTTTGAATTAAAATACTGGTATCATGCCTTTCTCATAAAGCATGGAAAAGCCTTCACTTATGAGAAAACCAAAGCTATTCCCCAATTGTGTAAATAGCACTTTCCTCTGAGTATGTTAGAGATGCTCCCAGAGATCTTAAAAATCAAATGTTGCACAAATTAATTCCAAAGAGGAGGTATAGGGGTGGGAAGGAAGGATCAGAGGCGAGTACAAGCCAGTATAATTTGCAGGTATCTAAGAGGACATTATAACAATGACATGAATAAGGATAACAAAATGTTAACGAAAAAGCACTGTCAGTAATGATACATTTAGATAAATGGCAAACGTACTTGCATGAACTCTATCATTACTACTTCAATCACAGTCAAACTTTGGGGAGCTAATTTCATTTATAAATTCTGCTGCTGCACATCAATTATTAGTAGCGTTACTAACGGTTAGGCATAGAACTGCTGTGCTAGGGTGACTGATTGTCTGGCATTAGCCCTAATAAGAGAAGAGTTGCAAACCACTTTAAATGTCAAAAAAACTGCAACAATAATGGGCATAAGCACCAGTTATGTTCCTCTAATTTCTTTGACTTCCTGCTAATTCATTATTCCGTCTTTCCATTGCTCCATCGTCTAACTTATAAATATCAATGCCAAAGAGTATCCACCTTCCTTACAGAGAATTTCCAGAGTCGTTATTGTGAGAATCATCTGATTCAAAACCAGAGTTAATTCCCTGAGCATAATATTTGCAGTTGGTCTACTATTTCAAAATCAGCAACAAGTTTTGATTTAAAGGAATTAAAATCAATCCTTTAAACATAGTGCTTTAATTTAAAACCCAGCATCAGTCTTTCTATAGAAATTTCGCAGTGTGCCTCCAGTGAAGAGTGAAGAAGGTTAGAAGGACTTATCTAGAGATGCTGTAAGTATGGCTGGTGCTACTGTTCAATCATATGGTGCCCTGACCAAATAACAGCAAGAGATCCAGTAACTGCCTCCTGGATATGCAGGCTGAATGCTAACTGCCTGTGACATTGACTTGTTTTAAGCCTCTTGTAGTGCTGCCACTATCAGTGTTATATTTGTATAGCAGAATAACATGAAATATTGATTCTAGAGTGCTTATCAACTGGACCTGTTCAAAATACTCTTCCTACAAAGTTCAGCACTGTTTCTCATGCAGAACCGGTGCTGTATATTTGTGCAGAGAGCTACTTGTTCTCTCACAGTGCTTTTAATTCTTTCCTTAAGACATAAGCAGTAACTTTTCAAAATGGAGAAGCAGTGAAAAGAGATGCAAACAGTATTTTCTGAAATTGTATGAATTGCACTTTATACTAATTTGAAAGATACTGGCTATGACAGAATGACTTTAAAAGGCAACGTCTCTTCCATTCTGGCTTCAGTCACTAGTCTGAAATCTACACTAGGGCTAGGCAATGATCAACTTCTAATTGCAAATTAAAAATTACTAAATATCCTTGGCACTTTTTTTGTATAAAGTATTTTGGCCATTTTCTGGGTAACAATATTATATGAATAAAAGCTGAGCTAATACACATGGTTAACCTTCGCATCCTGCCATGGAAGTAGGATGTGTAGTGCGACAGCTCTAGGAACGCATGTCTCTCTGAAATGCATGTATCAGGGACTGTAAACCACCTCTCTGGAACAGCGTATTAGTGAAGAGTTAACACTGAGATCTGGGCACAACCAGTAGTAAATGTCAGACTGAAAGTATCTATCTATACAAATCAAAATAGTTACACATAACTTCTGGAATACCACTGTGGATTTCTGCTATAATCTGCAGATTATACTATGTGATATCATCACAAGAATTACAGCTAAAACAAACGATCAAAAATCAACAGAACACATGCCACGACACCAGACGAAGACATCTTCTTCCCCTCTGCTTTTACTTGCAATTTTAATGAAACACAGCACTTTTATTCATTATTTATCCAATTTTAAATTGAGCTAATCACTCAGTCACTGCTGTCACCGAATTGGTATTTATGCAGATAATAGCATACTGATGAGTGTGGATTACCTTGCAGCTAGCTCTAGATCTCATAATTCCAAAGCAGACAAATTAACAGGTATGGCACTTGTTAAAATTGAAAACTGAATTTGTTGGCTGTTCTCTCAGCATGTAAAAAATTCATTATATTGAGGTACTTATAAAATCTATGAAATCCAACAATTAACTTGCAAACTTACTTTCCAAAAGTTTAAAGATGCCCTGCCAATTCAAGGCTTTATAATTCATGATATTCAACTCATCCATTGATCACTGTTTTAGACTTGACCGGGGTAAACACATGGTTTAATGAAGTTCCCTAAACCTTTCTGTGCAAAACAATCATGAGGAAGTGAAAGGAACAGCATGCAACAACAGGAAAAAAAATCTGAATATTCAGATGAGTTCGTATGTGGAAGCTCAATACCAAACACAAAGTCCCATAAAATTGGTATGCTCATGAGTAATTTTTTTATTTAAAAAATCCAAATAAAAATCATTCAACGCAGAAGTGAAGGGTATCACTTTTATCTCAAAAATTACTTTACTACAATGCAGATGTGTTACTAGGAGCCTCTCAGAATAACTTGGTACATTGGAGAGTTCAGAGAAGGCATAACTGTTCATTTAGCAGTGATTTCACAAATATATGTCCTTTACATACTTGTGTACACAAAGAAATTCAAGTTTCTAAACCAAAATCATAAAAACCCTTCAACAATCTGATCGAAGGCCAAGTACATATTTCACTCTTGGTTATCATGAACACTAAAAGCCATAGACTAAGCTAAACAGAATTTGTGTGCTGCAGGTTTTTTCCATTATATTTATTTCAATTTTGTTTACGCTAAACCCTTGTAAACCTGAGAAGTCACTCAATAAGAAAAACTTTATTTCAAAATGGTCAATGATTTTTCTGAGATTTAATGTAATAACAATGCATTTCTTTAACATTTTTTTATTGTGGTGTCTCAGGAGATACATTCTATCACCTTGCTAAAAGTAGCCACACATACCCAAACTAGCTAAAGGCTTGTACTTGAAAAAACAGGAAAAAAACTTTAAAGATTCAGCTGGCAGATTCTACCATACAAGTTCATCACGAGCTGTAAAACAGACAAAAAATAGCATTCCGCAAATCTTGAAAGTAAATGAGAAATAGTGTTTCAATAGTTTTACACATTGAAGTGTTCATTGACCTGCTCAAATGGAAGAAGAATTTTTTTCACGACAGTGATCATTTTTCCTCTATACTGAGAAAGAAGATCAACTCACATCTGTACAATTGTACATAATAATCTACTTAATTGATTATTATAGTTTTAGGGCTTGCTTCCCTAATGAAAATAACCCTACTACAAACACAGATAATCAGATCTGTGAAGTACTACTGTAGCTCTGATTAGCTGTGACACTACACTAATCATCTGTAGAATCTCTAGTTTATGTATTCTTTCCACCAAAAGACAGTGCCAACCTCCCACCAAATCCAACCCTCTGAAAAGCCCAAAAAGACGACAGACAGGCCCATGAGGAGAAAAAACTTGGAAGTGCAATATTAGGAGCTCCACACAACAGCTTGTTGATCGCCAAACAAGTAAAACTGAATTTCTTCCAAATCTCAACAGCAAAATGCAAACATTTCCCCTCCCACCCCCAAAAATCAGTGTCAGTGCAATTGACAGCAGACAGCCCTGCCCACCCCTTGCAGCTCTCAAGCGGCACTCTGTCCAAGAACACAAAGTTTTGGACAGAAGTGTTTTGTTCTTGCTTTCACTCAAAGTCTCTTGATTTTTCAGTTATTAGAAAATACTCATCTGCTCGTATCCTTAGACGGCTATACAAATGCAGTCATGCACAGTGAGTTGTCATCACTAGGGTATTACAGAAATTTCTAGCTGTACTAAATGCTGTATTTCTCCAGAGCAACGGGATTTTTTTTTAGCAAGTGTATATTGATTATCTGTAAGGCACCATAGACAGATGGACAGTATAAATAGCAAACATTTGTGTGATATCTTAAGATTTAGATTTTAATTCACTTTTGGGTGGGTTTTTTTCCTAGCATCAGTTTTATAAAATCCACATCTTAAAAGAGATGAGTTATGGCACTGAATTCAGATTGACAGCTGCAATAGTACTAACACTAAAATGAAAGTAGTTGCTTTATTTCTTAGATTTGTCTCTTTAAAAATTGCTCTTTGATTCAGATCTCCTGGTATTTAGGATGGCTCTTTCCCTAGTAAACAAAACTTTACTTCTTCTAGCAAGTGGACTTCTACTAAGTTCAGTTGATAGTAGCAAAAGTGTAATAATAACAAAAATAACTCAGCTTTGCCAGCAGGGCATAAATCCACCAATGCTTTGCAAAGGCTTTAAAGGAGGAAGAAATATGCTTAATTCCGTTACTTCTATCCTCCTGCCTCCTTATTTTCAGTTAAGGATACTGACACTGCAGAAGACTTTTCCACGCAGGAATTTATGTGACTAACATCTTAATGTGCACATATTGCCTTAATTTAAATAAATGTCAACCCATCATTCTTCAGTCACATAGGATGTGACATCTATGCAACACCGTGGAGTTCACAAACTGTTTTCAATCCTGACAACCGTTAGGCCTAAGTTTCAAAACTATGTAGACATTAAGAGCGCACCGGCTCTGACCCACCGTTCTGGCTAGCATGCTAACTACTGTAAATAATTTTATCTGTGAATTGTATCAAAGAGTGAGTGGTTTTATTTACACGTGCATGCCTTCGAGCAATTAAACTTGAACAATATCTTGGCATAGGATCAAGCACCACAAATCTCCATCCAAACCTTAACATTTAATATGTGCTATCTCCTTTCATATAGCAGGCGATAAATGTTTTATCATTAACAATCTATTGGCCTACATTTTCCCCCTCTGAAATAAAATATTGACAAGTCTTTAAAAAAAGTGTATGAGATCAAATATATACTAAATATCTTAAAACAGGTCTGAAACACTGTATTACAGCTTGAGGCTGTTACGTGCAAGCTCCCTTTTCACATTGTCAATTTAAATGGCATTTCATTTTTGCCTCTGCTTCCTCTGCAGCCTAAGATCAGCACAAATAGCTTCCCTCACTGCTTGGTAATAACATGCTTCCCCTTTCCCCAAGATCAGCACAGGTATCTAGGTCACCATAAGGGGATAAACTGCTAATAAAAATAGTTCTGTCCTCCCCTTAGGATTTCGCTTTTTCTGGATTTCATCTGGGCTATGACCCTGGTCTGGCTTTCGTTACTGTGATTCTGTTTCCCCCCCCTTCCATCCCATACACCATGACCAAAATGACTAACGAGAATTTACTAAAAGTTAAGCTGAGAATTTAGGTAATTTAAAAGGCAAAACATGACAAGGAGGGTCAAAAAGGCTAATTATATTAAATCTGGTGTCTAGGAGTGGCTTATGTGAACACATGATCCGAAAATCCTCCTGGACATTAGGAGATGCAGGGTACGCTCCTGGTGCTACATGTACCTGTAGTTCCAGGACTCTGATCTGAACTGGTAGACCAGTATTCACATGCTTTCATAACTTTGAGAACATGTAAACTCTCAACATACAGACAGGTGAAGAGAGCATCTGGAAACTAAGGCCATAACATTGATGAAAACGTAAAAAGGGGCTAGCACAAACAATGAAGAACTTCCTCAGGGCTGGCTGACACTGATCATAATTTTCTATAGGAACTTTGGTCTGTGTATATGTCACATTGAATGGGTATCTTGACAAAATTTAGAATTGATTTCCAGTGTTACATTTATTAGAAAAAAAATGCATGACTGCACTATGAAACTTGCTTAGTGCTTAAGGAAAAAAAGGTTGACCAGAATTTGGGGTGAAAACCACTAGTGTGGTATTTCTTAATACACAAATATTTATTTTTCAATATACAAACATTTAAACATAAGTGTCAGGCAAATTACATAAGCACTTTAAAAATAAAGCACCCCACACACCTACTCAGGACATTTGTTGGCCTTACACATGAATAAGACAGAAATGGACTATGCAGTGTTTTATAAAAACAGATGAGTCTGTTTCTACATAGTTACACAGTGAGAGAGAGGGGAAAAGAGAGCAAAATGTTAATCTTCCCAAAAGTATGATGACGACTGGACTCAAATCTTATTTTTTGAAGTAAGGCTATGCCCAGCATTTTCAAAACCTTAAAATGTGTTCCATAAAAAGCCATTTCAGCATAAAAAGTTGGTTAACCTTAAAACAGTTAGATTAATGATCCAGCAGACTTCAACCTTAGCATCAGTGAATAAACAAATCTTACCAGAGCAGAGCAAACCAATCAGGAGAGATGAACTGCAATGAAACGGTCCCCATGATCATTTCCGTGAGCAGGTAAAACAGCAATGAACTTACTGAATAGAGTGCGTAAGAAATAATTTCTCCGGAGTCTCAGTGCAGTCAAATAGCTTTTGGTTCAAATGCTAAGATTTTTCTCCTTTACAAATTACTTGTTCTTCGACAAACAGCTAGGAATCTGACTATTCGATACACTTGATGTGTTACTGCTATTTTTTAAATGGCTTCAATACTGCTCAAGTCTTCTATAACACTTCGTAACCCATCCAAATTCAGGAAATAGAAAGAGATGATGAAAATGGAAATGTAGCACAGTGCCCTTCAGATCCTCTATCATTTGGAATCTAAAGTATGTAATTAATGACAAGGGCATCTAGGGAACATAAAATGCAGAATGTGCAGAACCTAAGGCGTGTTCTATTCTTTAACTGCTAGTACAATAAAATATCTGACATTTCATATTTATCTGCCATGATGATATGAAAATTATTTTAAACAAGAAGTAAAATGAAAGCAGCCACCTACATTCACTTAATACTAGAATTAAGTAAATATAAGCCTGTTATTACAATGAGGCACAGAGTTTGCTCGCTGTGTGTACATAGTACTTCTTTAAAATGGATGTATGTTTAGACATTCTAAACTCTTGATCCGTCAAAAGTCAAGACTGGGATTAACAATCCTTTCGCTCCTGACACCATGTTCTGCTATGCCCCCTATGACTGACCAGCCAATACAGACTGGAAAACTTCTTCCCGCCACTCACATGGGAAACGAACGCTTCATAACGCTTTATAAAGCGGAACCTGTGACTAGTATGACTGTAGCAGTAGACGTGGTTGCAGTGCCACCACCGAGCATGGCACTGCAACCACAAACCATGAGCCAAAGGTACTAGCGGTCTGATGCTGTTGTGACTAATCCGTTCATCACTAAACACTGCCCTATCAATCATATCAAGACAGACAGGAAAACATTTATGGCAAATGGGACCTCGTCTGCTGCAGCTGGAGCTCAGTCACTATGAGCAGCTGTAGCCCAGCTCAACAGCTGTGGACCTGGCAGACACACCATGGCTGCTGGCCACGGTAACCCCAGACAGTGGCACTAATGAGGGCCAGCAGTGTCTGCGAGCAAGTGGGAAAAAATGAAATACAAATGACATACTTAGCAGCAACTAAAGAGTAATCTGCAGTTGATTCAACATCGCACTGGCAAAATGACCTGTTACCCAGTCAAGTCTCTTTTATTAAGCCTACTTGTGAGGAGGAGAAAAATGTTCGGCTGGAAGAAAGCCTTCCTTTCCTGAAGATACAGTTAGACACTTCGTCAGGATTGCCATCATTGTAATACAGAGGACAGAAAGGAATAAAGGTCCTTAGGGAGGATTTGGTGCACAAGCAATTATTCAAAGTATAGTTTAAAAGTACATTAGCATCACACGTATTCAAATAAGCTGGAGCATTCAGGAAACAATCATGCTCACCAGATGATACTAGAGAGGACGCTTCCCCACATTGCGAAATTGAGTGAGCAATGCATCATTCTGGTATTTGTGGCCTATCACTCCATTACTGCTTCTATATAAAATTACATTTTTGATAAAAATTTTAGTGTCAAACATTTTTATGACTACAGACCAAAAGTCAAAATTTGCATTTAAATAGATGTATTAAAAACTCAGCAGCACAGGTAGAAGAGGGAAATGCTGTTTTAAGGAATATGTAATAGGGAGCGTGAGCACAGAAGGGATTTTTCTTCTCAAATGATTTGAACGATTTTATTTTTATTACTGTTCTTGGGTCCAATTCAAAGTCAAGATTTGAACTGTAGTATCCTGCACCTCTGGACTCATCTCAGACTGAGCTGTAGACACTACTACTCTTCTCATCTTGCCATTGGGAATGGCCTTATTTATTACAAATGAAGTATTTTTTTATCCATAGTCCAAGCCCACAGTTTTCACCAGCTTGCAGCCCAAGTATTATACTATTTTTGCTCTCAAGTCGTTGACTTATTTTTGTTTGCATCAGGCTAAGCTTCACTCATTATATTTCTCCCCAGATAGCACAGCCATTTTTGAGAGAGATGAATTTTCAATGTGTAACTTTAAAATTCTCTATTAATTCCCCCCTCCCCCCTTTTTTGGTCTTTCTTGACAAACAGGAATTTCAGTCACAATGATAATACAATCTGAACTACATTATTGTTAAATTAAAGGGGTAACATTTCACTGTAGTCAGTTTTAGATCTGCTATGAGTTAATGCCTTCATAAATCCACTGTTTCTTTCCCTGAAGAGTGTAACCAGGTGTAAACAGACTCGCCATCAGATTCGCTAGCAAGACTCTGGAACACCACAAGATTTAGGACTTGAAAGTCACAAGACCTTATTTGCTGCTAACTCATCAATCAAGTATTCAACTCTCTGCCAGTTTAAACATCTATAAAATTGTTATGGAACCAAATCAACTCTTGGAAACATGAGTGTAAGGACAGCACAAAAACATGATAACTAAGTGACCATTTTAGGTGTGTTTTTGCTGCCTTCTCCAGAGGTTCCTTCCTACAGAATCATTTCTTTAACACAGGGAAAATGTGGGCTTATTGTGTGGGAACACAACGTTCAAGTATAGACAGAGATTACGCACAGCCGGATTTCCTGAAAACTTGATAGCAAAATTTTCTTCTACCCAGGTAATCCCTAAATTTCTTCAAGAAACTTTTCTCAGAGCATTTAGAGGTCAGTCAGAAATACAAAGAACATCACACAAGCAAAAGTACTTTCATATGTCGACTCATTCTGGAATTCCAGACAATTGTTACTTGCACCATAATTGTCCAGTTCTCTCTCCATAGTACAGAGATGTTTACCAGCTAGTTCCCGGTAGTTTTAAGTAGAAACAGTGTACAAGACATCAGGAATATCAGTAGTACTCATGAAATCATAACAGTGGTTCATTTACAACTGTAGCTTTTAGACAACCTACAGAAAACCTAAAGGTGAACAGTTAAATTCTCTATAGCAACATCTCCTCCAACTGCCTGTCAGCTGACTTACTGTCAGAACCACAATATTCCTAATTTTCATTAAGCATATTTCAGTTTTTATATACATTTCTAAAACATTTACCTACATTTTTATATACATGTATAACAGGGCCACTTTATAGAATACTGCAAAATATTTAAATTATATTTTTACACTATAATACTCAGGGCTAGCTTCAGACATAGGCAAAGCAGGTAATTTTTTTAAGGTAACAGACTGTTACCAGACACTCATGGACCTTCTGTCTGCTTTCCTTTGTCTTAAAGCAAAGTCACCAACCAGTAGCAATGGGATGTGAGTGGCAGATATAAAATCACAGGCTAGGTCACATCCCAGTCTATATCACAGACTCACCAGGGCAGATGTACAGGATACCACACCACAGCAGAATTAGCCCCAAGCAGCAAGAGACAGAACAATTCACGAGGTTACCCAAACAGCCCGTATCATCTACACTGCTACCCTGTATGATATGTTTCCGTTCACTCGGTTTTTCCCATACTGCTGAAAAGCGCTGAGGCAGCTCAGAAAATGCAACAGCAATGACCTCTTCTTGTGCTGAGTACTGTAGAATAATTTCATGCTATATCCCAAACTATCTTTCCTCAGTTTTACATCTGCTTTCATCCAATTTAACCAAATGGCATTTTGTTAGCATTCTATGGCAGAATAAGAATACTTCCTAAATTGATTTTGTAACATATTAAGTCTTCAGAACTGTTTCCTATCCTGTTTTGTTCCATTTTACCAGTGGTTTGCCTGCTTTTTTGTCAGTTGTTGCACACACAGCAGTGCTTTCATTAAATTGTCCATAATAAACCTCATTTTGTAAGATTTTTCTACAAAGACATCTAAATATCTAATTTCTCTCAGTTTTAATGGGATTGAGGCACTTCAATAAAACCATAGATCTCAGCTGCAATTTTAATATATATAAATGAAAACTTCGATTTTTATTTTACCCTCACATGATATAGTTAATTTAGAAGTCATTTAGAGCTTAGGAGTTTCTAATGGACATTAACTTACAAGTAAAGACCCCAGAAAATGTCATCGCTCTTCAGTGAGCCTTACAAAGATTTTCTGAAGTTTCCATTTGCTTGTCGAGCTACAATACACTTTTCTACTTTGTTTTAATACCGTTTCCAAAAGCAAGTGATTTTGTGTGTGGATATATCTTTGTCTGAAAATACATTAATAAAATTTAACTATCCTTATTCAAGAAACCAAACAGAAAAAAGTTAGTTGTTAATCTGCATGCTCTATCTATTGATCTTGCCATTCAACTGTTTGTGATCCTTTGCTTATTCTCTTGTCTATTCCACATATTGTCTTTTGTTATACAGAAAGTATTTAATAACACATGGGGTTTGGATTACGCCAACATTTACATTGTAGCATAAGGCACGGGAAGAAGTCTACGACTTAATCTGTACCTTATATTCTTTGTGTACAGAATAACGAAGTACTGTTATGGTGTAGCCCACAGTGAGATGCCACAATGCCATCTGCAACAGCTTACCGTCTACAGCGTATGATGGTCAGAAGAACAGAGCAAACTGCACAGTAGCTGCCACCTTGTGCTGCTGAATATTCCCATCCAGCACAGGCAGCGGCAGCCAGAGCTCTGATGTGTGCATTGACATTCTCTATTCCACTGCAATTTTGACTGGAAAATCATAATCTGGCCCTGAAAAATATACAGTATTACTGGGCTATTCAAATAATGATGATGGCTATAACAGAGTTTACTCACGTGAACATATACCCATAGCCTTGGAAGCCCTCCTTGTGTTTGAGTCAGGAGTGCTCTGGTAGAAAAATGTTTTCCCTCTTTCCATACTGACCTCCCCGTAAAATGGGTTGTTAAAAAGAAGACCCCTTTCCCAAATCTTCTTTTGGAAAGAGAAACAGATTTCATATAAAATTTGCATTTGCTTATTCTCTCCTTTTTAAAGAATTTTTTTCCGGCAGGGCATCTGAAGGAAGTATAATCCGGACTTGTCCCCATAGGCTAGATCGGGAAAACTTCACGCTTGCTGAAGCACTTCCTCAGACGGCACACGAACCTCTCCCGAGCGTCCTGCGCTCTTGCATTCCCACCAGCTCTTTTGTCTTGCCCGTTACTGACACCGTAAGTGAGAGTAAACAGAAAAGTGGAAAATGGCGGTAGAGAACTCCCCAACCAGAGGAACGGGAAGATCAGAGCCTAGATGATGCTATATTTCTGTCCTTCCTCCTGAACGGTGTATTGGGCTTACCTGCCCAGGCGCTGGCGGGGGGCTGCGGGGGCCGCCGTGAGGAGAGGCCGGGGCTGCCCCGTGCCGGACACGGCCGGTTCCAGCCGGTTCCAGCCGCCTCCCCTCAGGGCACAGCTGAGCCCCTCAGCCAGGCTGGTGCTACTGTTCATTTGTGCTCCATACTCCACTAAAGGGTACATACACACGGAACCAGGTAGCAGGAAAATATACGCAGAACCAGAAAGTTTAAGATCAGCTTTAAGAAATAACATTAAAACAACTTAAATAACTTGTTAGTTCAGAGGTGTTCTTCCACACAAGTGCCTCCCTCTATAAATACAAGAGCAAAAAGTGTTCGACTAATAATATGAATCAAGGCCCCTGAATGGGTCAAGGTCCAGAACTGAATTGTTTCACAAGAACTGCCATGTAATAACAATTCTTTTTCATGGAGGAATCCGTAGGCTGATCTGGCCTACAAAAATCCTGTGCCGGGTGCCTTCAACACATAACAAGGTTTTCCTCGGTATCCCCGTCGCTGAACACAGAAAGGTTTTATTTCTTCTTTTTTCCCTCCCCAGTTCTCCTGATGTCCTCTCCTTTTGAGAGCAGGGCATTAGTATTCACTAAATGTGTCTTTGAAAAGGTTTAATCTCCTAGCAATTACTGATATGAGAGTTTCATTATATGTACAGTATGATAAATATTGAAGAGGTCTCCCAGCTGTTTTGATCAGTTTTAATCTAGGCATGCACAATGGCAGTGACGATGCCCCAGTGGCTAGTGTCTGCCTCGCGAGGGCAACTGCAGAGCCAGCACGAGCCCTGGAGGGACGGGGAGACTGCGCACGCTTTTGAACCGATGCTGTGGAGACACCCTTGCAACTGCTGGAGTTTCTGATCAAACTGACGGTGTATTAGTACAGGTTACATCTCAAATCCACACTGCCAGCTTCTTTGAAATAATAAGGCCTGATTCTAAAATGGAAGCCCTACTCAGGTACTGAAAGAAGCAAAGCACAGAGATTCTACATACTTAATTTGGATAGGAAAAAGATTGCACTTTGTGTCTGCACCTAAAGTTTTGTTATATCTGTGAATGCTACTGGATCAAGGAGAAACAGTAAATTCTAGTTACTGTACCTTACGGGAGAATAAGGCTGAAGACCAGCGCTGGAAACCTAGGACAGAACACGCAGGTCATACTTTACAGAAATACAGCGCTGCCTCTCAGTTGCAAGAAAATCTGATGCAAAGTGGTTCACATCTCAGAACACACTACAGTATTTACAGTCATTTTTAATTATACATTTCATAATTGGGTTTGTTTCAGCAAGTGCTTTAAATTTGTGGGTGTCTAAGTCATAATTTGGTCTATCTCAAACTTTTACCACGATATAAAATTATAATAAAAAGACATAGGTCCTCTTTGTAGCTGGTGTAAATGGTACGACAGTACATGAGAAATCCTTTTCAACACAAACTAATTTTCCAGGGCCTGAAGAGGACAATTATGCTATTACATGCATATTTTTGAAACAAGAGCAGGCAGCACATTCCTAAGACATTTCTGAGCGTACCGCCTCTAACGAATCCCTCTGCAAACAACTATTTTCTGTGCTGGGCACAAGGGCTCTTCCCTGCTGCGGGACCTAACAACTCAGGATACAAATGAGAGCACAAGAACTAGACTTGATTCCTCTGCTCTATATTTCAATTCAGGATTTCTGGTGACCAGGGGTAACAATCAGCATGACAAATAATTTAATGAACTACTAATTCAGACTTGACCTTCAGTGAAAGTAGTGTTTAATTACTCAGTTTTTCTGAAGTCAGACATAAGAATGCTAAACCATTTCCGAACAGGTGCAGGAGGCACATGTTCATTGCAGTATCAAAGGTCATTACATACGTATTTCTGCACTTTTTCCTGGCATCCCTCCTGTCAGAGGATTACTTATGTATGTCTGTGAAGACAAAGAGGAGGAAAAATCCTTCGTGTTCTTTCACCTTCAACTTAGTGAAGTCCTGTCTTCTATCTCCTTTTTCCTTTATACTCAAAATAATTCCTTTATATTTTTCAAAAATAAGTCTAAATCCAATACTGAGAGAGGAAATACATTATTTTGCAAATTAAAGTGATAAGATTAGATTAGTGCCTACATAGCTGAAAAGTACTTGTAGTATGTTTTCATACTAATGTAGAGTACTCTCTTGGGAAAAAAAAACTTCAGAGCAGAATTAAGGGACATTTTAGTATAAGCCTGAAAAAACCCCACAACGAACAAACACCACTCATTGAGCAGGAAAAAGAACTAAGTACATTAACCAATGCTTGACAATCAGAATTGTAAAAATTCTTCCTTTGAAAGCAAAGATCAATTCCTACTTTAATCTATGAGCATGAGATGTGAACCAATAACTTTGCAGAGAAATAAAGATTTCTTGGCCTGTCTAGATTTATCTTATCAGACTGAAGAAGTGGGCTTCATGTTAGAGACTGCTATTTTTTTTTTTTAATCTTATTGCCTGAGGAAGTGTGAAAACAGCCTCAAGAAAAAGTCAGCTCTAACAATATTGAGCTTATTCTCTCCCTCTCTCTGTGTTTCATCCTTCAGGCTTTGATGCTTTTTCAGAAGAAGTATTAAAAGTAGCCAACCCCAGTGAGAACATGAAGAATGCATCAGAAACAGCTCCTTACTACGATGTTTTCTTAAGGTAGCAGATGTACATCTCTTCTTTCAAATTATATTTCACTCATTTCTTTGGTAGTAGAAGGAGGACAATGGGAAGCAGGTAACACATTTTCAAGTTTAATAAAAATGCTGAAACTCTACAATTTATTTTATAGTTGAGAAATGTAGTAGGGGTTTTATTTACAAGGACAGAGATGTTGGTAGTTGCGGTGGATTACCTTGTTAGGGTGTGATGGGGTTGTTTTGTTTTGTTTTGTTTTGTTTTTTTAAACAAGAAATTAGCTAGGAAATGCCAACACAATTTGGAGCATCCCCAAAGAACAGACTGAGGACACTTACAGCCGCTTCTGGTGGCTCCATGAATGAAACAAACTGAAGGGTTTTTTTTTCTCTTTTTCTTTCCCCAAAATAATACACATTGACTTTTATTACCTGCAACCTACATTCAGAGAGAAGTAGTTCTCCAGGGAATGTTACAATAGCTCGCTAGTCCCTCAGCTTTATGCACTAGAGTCTGGTAGCACAAGTCAACATCCCATCCTCACTGACAGAGGATTGCTTCACTAAGAGTAAGATGCTATTGTTTTTTTTTTTTACACAGGAAAAGAAAAATAATCACAAACGAAAGAAGATTTAAGGGCATCAGAGTGCTCCTAGAAGATATAAGGAGGACATGGTATAGATGGACTTGGCAGTGCCAGGTTAACGGTTAGACTCGATGATCTTAAGGGTCTTTTCCAACCTTGACAATTCTATGATTCTATGATTCTATAAACTAGATAAGGCACGTTAAATTTGTTGAAAATCACTTTGTATTATTTAACTGGCCGCCTCCCTACCAAACTGAGTAAACACAGACAGGATGCCAGGCTGGAGGTAAATTTCATGCCTTGTTGTCACAGAAAGGCTTCTGGCATCTATAACAAAAAATGATGCCAGATAAATGACTATTCTCATGAAGTCTCTTAAAGAAAGCCTTTCTCGTCATTGGTCTGTGCATGCGGTTCTTTCTGGCAGTCTGCTTTTGAAACCTTGGCTATCATGGACTAGCTGCTGTAAATACATTGTTGATTTTAAAAGTAAACTTAAGTTTATATCAGCTTTGACCAGCAATTTCTGATTCCCTGACTGGCTGTAAAATCATGACTTCAAGGTCTTTTTTGTTGGTGGCAGCATTTTTTAAACAGAAAAGGCTCTAGGAATGGGGAAAGGGGATGCACCAGCTCTTTTCTGACTTTCCTAACACTATGCTGGGATTCAAACACTGTGTCTTGGATAGAGACAGAGTTACCCAGTCACCGGATTCACCGGATGCAATCACTTTCGATTGAAAGTATCCGTAGGTCATGGAAATTAATACACATATTCTGTTCTACTATACTAAATTTCCCAAAAAAATGTATTTCAGTAAAGCAGATTATTATAAATCGTGTTTGTACTGAAACAAACATGTGATAGTGGGAAAAATAATTGACCATACTGTTTCCTAAACAGGCCCAGATTATTAGTGGTTATGTTAAATGTAGACATTTACATCCAAGCCATTAATGCATGCTTAAAATGCATCAATAATTCAGTAATTTTTAAGTTCAACCTGGGAAATCACCTTTTAGAGATAATTTATAGTACAGCACTGTTAGATCATAAGCCATCAAGCATGAAAAAGATAGAAACATGGCCAACTATGTCTTTTGTGCACATTATCATACCTCAGTGTATTTCAGACCTCAGACTGCCCATGAAGTTCTGATACATTCTTATACCAGAACAGCATCCATTTGCAAGGCTTTGACCTCCCATTTAGCGTATGTGATACTGCAGGAGTGGAGATGAGAAACTGGTGAAATCGGCAGTATAGAAATGCTACACACTTTGGTACAAAAAACATCCACCACCTAGAATCAAGGAGCAGAAAGCATTTTGTGGTACTTGCATTTCCATTGCGTATCTCTGTGCTATGTGACAAAGAAAAAAAAATTAGAAGGCAAAGCACTCTCTGTGTCTCTCACACATAAAGACACTAATAGCTCAATCTCACCATGGTGCCTAGGTTCCTATAGTTTTATCATTAAAGATTTTGGTCAGTCAACTGTGGTGGTAATTATCACATAAATTAACTGAGAGACAGAAAAACCAGAATGTAAGACAAAATCTCACCTCCAGCAACAAAGTATAGGACTTCATTTTCCAGTAATATTATCAAACCTAACACCAATGATGAACCACATTTTTTCTGGAATATTGCTTAGGTTACAGAAAGAAAGCCTGTTAGTCAGTGCCATTTACCCCCTGGTATCCAGCTTTTATCTGCTGACCTGTCACAATAAAACAATTCTGAAGATGTATTTTCAGATACAGGTGATTAGCACAGCAAGGAAAGCAGCAGAGTGAAAATTCTTTTTCAGATAAGTGTTGCTCACAAGGAGTGTAGGTAGAAGGAAAAGCAAAGAACTAATCAGTCTGGCTACACTAGACTATAGTGCTCAAACTTTTATTTGGGTTGTGGGTTTGGGGTTTTTTTTTTAGATAAGGGTATTTTCCTTTAAAATAGTTTGGATCCCACACAGTTCTGCATGGGAACGCTGTTCTTTTCAATGCATTCAGGTGACAATGTAAATGTCTAACAGAATCCCAAACCTTGTCTCTAGAGAAGTATTTAAATAAGGGCAGATGGCACCTTGAGATTTCACTACTCCATTCTATTGCTCCAATACAGGTTCAAATTTTATGTCTGCTGTCCTTGATAGAGCTGGGCTTTTTTTTTTTTTTTTTTTTTTTGTTTTTAAGATCTCCGACAACAGAGATCTCTCCCTGGTACTAAATGGTGCTTACTGTTAGGAAGTTTGCATTGCGTTTGTTGTCTGTTTTAGGGCATTCTCATTTAAATTCGAAGTTCATCCTTCACACAAGGAAAAGATTAAATTTCCTAACTGTCACAGCACACATGTTACCTACCCTTTACAATATTTAAGAGTTTGGAATGTTATGAGATCACATTGGGAATGGCAGTTGCTGATATAAATGAAGGGTTATGACTATTAGCTAATTTAATTAAGTCATTCACTACCCTCTGTAAAAGAACACTCTCCTTTTCTTCCATCTCTACTCAAGCATTTAATGATTACGCAAGAAGCATCAGACTTTAAAAAGCGGGTTACATGAATACTGCACGTTAACCTGTAACACTGTCACTTCTGCATTGTTAAAACACAGAATCACTGACTGGCTGAGGATGGAAGGCACCTCTGGAGGTCATCTGATCCAACCCACCTGCTCAAGCAGGGCCACCTGGAGCCAGCTGCCCAGGACCATGTCCAGCCAGCTTCTGAATAGCTCCAAGGTGGGAGACCCCAGAACTTCCCTGGGCAGCCAGGTGTCAGTGAGCAGTCACTCTCACAGTGAAAAAATGTTGGCTGATGTTCAGACAGAACCTCCTGCGTTGCAGTCTGTGCCCGTTGTCTCTTGTTCTGTCACTGGACACCACTGAAAAGAGCCTGGCTCCATCTTCTTTGCACCCTGCCTTCAGGTATTCATATACATTGAAGAGATTCCCCCTGAGCCTTCACTTCTCCAGGCTAAGCAGTTCCAGCTCTCTTCTCAGCTTTTTCTCACAGGACAGATGCTCCAGTCCCTTATGCATCTTAACAGCCCTGGACTCTCTCCAGTAGCTCCATATCTCTCTCGTACTGGGGAGGCCAGAACTGGACACAGAACTCCAGGTGTGGCCTCCCCAGTGCTGAGCTGAGGGGAGGATCACCTCCCTTGACCTGCTGGCAACACTCCTCCTCATGCAGCCTAGGATACCATTAAGCTTCTTTGCCACAAAGGCACATTGCTGGCTCCATGTTCAACTTGGTGTCTACCTTCTACATTCTAATATACAGTTTTTCTTTTACTTTTTCAGTAACATCACTGATTTTCACTACATTTGTGGCCCCTCCTAAACTCTATCCTCAGCTGCATTTGTTTATTAGTATTACAGAAAACATCGTTGCATTTTTTTAAATCATGATTCACACATGATCAGAGTCCACATCCAAAGGCAAATAACTGCTTAATCAATGCCCTCACTGAACCATTGCACAATCAGAGGTAGAGGTCTATCACAGCAAAACTGGAAGACGTAGAGTTCTGTGGTGGGCCCTCGCTTCTACTATTTGCATGCACACACATGCAGAACCATGTACTGCTGCTGAATCATAGGCCTTTGAGAGTTAATAAAAAAAACAAAACATAGGTTGGGAAGTTAAACATTAAAATAATTTGTCACCATCCCTATATCATCACAGAATGAAAGACAAATACTTTGAAATGTCACATTACAGAATTCTACGTAACAAGAAAAAAATGGATCGCTGACATACCATTGCTAATTCTGCTATTCCTCTTCTATGCAATGGAACTCTTAAACATCTTTCAAACAACAAGAAACTAGTAATGAGTTTTTCTTTTCATTTTTGCTTACTTCATGCCCGCAGCAGCATAAAGATATACACTGACATACAAGCTGGCTGAGTAAGGGAGATTGGCTGCGATGTGAAATAAATGAGCGACATTTCGGAAAACTTGGCAGGCAAAGACAAAAACCCCACACAAAAGCCCACACGCAAATCAGACCCCCAAAACTTATAACAGTAGCAGCTAATCAGCTGAGGTTGGTGAATTAATCCAAGTATGCATCTAAGCTCACATTATGAATTTTTCTAAGGTTCCTTTCTGTTCTACCAGTCTCTTGTCCTAACATCAATATGCCAATGGTTTGAGCAGACTGTGAGGTGGTAGAAGTCACTGGGAGATATTTTTCTCTTTTACACACAATAATGATGACTTGTGAATAATGTGCATATGTTACAATGCTTGTTTCCACAGGCTGCTGTAATGATTACATGTCATTAACTAAACAAAGAAAAATCTGAAATAAGAAAAAAATTGAACAGTCTGCAAAACAAAAAAATTCTGTCTCGAGTTATATTTCAGTTATTACAAGCTTAGTTTACTGCTTTCGTAGATGAGTTTGTTGCAGGCTCCCTTTACAGCCCCCCTCCATTAACAACCTCCCCAACAGAACCAGACAAACCAGGACCAAGTATAATCAAGAAAATAATGTCAAAGGAAGTAGTGAAAAGCACAGGCAAAATTATTGTTTTTCTGTCTGGATGAATGCTTTTTCTGCTTAAGAATGCCTCCCACTTGGTAACGGGAAACATGAGAGAATGTGAATTTAGAAAAGAAAATTAAACAAAGAAAGCATAAATACTTTACTGCTGAATAACTGGAGCTCACACTTGAAGTCTGAATATGGATACAATCTTCCAGCAGTTGAGGATGTTTTAACTGTTCTCTTCATGGCTGACAGGTGACCTTCAGTTCTCCCACTAACCCACACAAGCTAGCACTCCCACTCGATGCACTGTATGGTTGAGATTTTACTGGATCTGAGGGAATCCAGCACTGTTCTTACTGGAAATCAAGAGGAACCAACTAGTCAGGTTCCTTGGATTTCTTTAAAAATTTAATCTTTAAAGCATTTTGTTTGGATTTCAGTCATTTTTGGAATGTGTTCCATGGCATCCCCTCTCCTTGACTGGAAGTGGCAAGTGACTCCCAAAAGACTGAATCTGTATACTGTAGATCTGCAATAACAATCCCAGAAAGCGGTATTTACTGAAGACCAACTTAAATCTTGATATGGTGCCTATTTATTCCCCACCCGTTCCCATCTTTATGACTACAATTTTTTTTTTTTTTTTCTACTGTAGGATAGGGGAATCACTTGAAAGGTGAAAATTGTTTTTAAAGGCATCATACACACTGAAAATCTGAAGTAGTACTTTAGAGCAGAGTTCTCAGACAGTTGATGTACTTTACCCTGGAGTACTTCTACCATTGGTTTGATATATTTGTTTATGCATTTTATAAAAACTCGTAGTTCAATAAATGCTGCAAGATCAAATAGCATACTTTTGAATTATGCAAAATTTAACTATACATATTGTAAATAAACTCTGTGAAACATTAATCAACTTCAAAAAGGTTTCATAAGAATTCTGTGCAATGTTTCCTTTTTGGTATATTTTGAAAATTATGATTCTGTCATATTTATACAGTAAAACTTTTCCAGACAGAAAACTGCTTTGTGCAACTGGTATCAAGACACAGGCAACTGTATCAACTGAATCACTGTTTTACTTACCTTTTATGCAAAAGCATAAGCAACATAAAAGCCATTAAAATGGGAAATTACGTACAAATCACCACATCTATCTCAGTACGTATAACACTACAGAATTGCTAAAACTAGACTTAAGAAAGTTCTCAAGCTATTAGCATTTTAATTCTTCACAGACATCCACAACAAGAGAAACTCAGCTAAGCTCTCACGAGCCAGTGGCTCACTCTAGGCTTATGCAGACAGTAATACAGAGAGGACAACGCTCAGTAAATGCTGCAGGGTGCTGAACCAGAAGCTGACTTATCAGGAATGATACAACTGCTGACAAGATTTTATAGACTTTAAGGAAGAGTTTATTTGGGGCAATCAAGAAATTATGAGTACAAAGATGATGATCAAAATTGCCTGGATCTAAGGGGTTTTTTGGTTTCCATGCAAGGAAAATTATAATGTCAGCACCAGAGCAAAACATCGTCCCAAATGAATTCTGGTTTGCAAACCACACATTGTTTGAAGAGGCTATTATTAAAGGTCTGCAAATACATTGACTTTTTTGTAGTTGCACTGCTTTTCCATCAGGTAAATACGGAGATGATTTATCAAATTACACAGTAGACTAATTGCATGTTAACCTAAACAAAAATTTGAGACGAAAATGGATTCACAAACTTACCATATGGAACAGTCCAGATGAGGAAGTCCTGAATGATTTTCTATTTACAGCATTTGCTTCAATCTACTGTCTTTATGAAGAACAAGATATTTAAAAAAAAAAAAAAAAAGAAAAGAAAAGAAAAAGAAAAGAATAATCTGGTGGTCAGATTTGCCAGAGTATTCTTAAGTTTCCATAAAAAATTTACAACTTTGTAAAAGAAAACCTTTCAGTTAGAATACATGAAGGTAATTATAAGGGATAAGGTACAAGAATGATTGAAAGAACTAGATAACCTAAATAAAAATAGAAGGCAAATGATCCATGTCTATGGAAATGCTAAATGAAATACGCAGAAGCAGCATAATAAGGCCAATGCTGTTAACATGATGATTAATGAGCTCCCTGAGAGTATAGACAGAATAAGAATTTTGGTGTATGGCATTTGATAATATTGTATGTATTAGCAGTGAAAGTACTGACATAGCATTTTAACCTAATAATGAAATTCATCAAATACAAAATATTAGAATCCTATTTGCATTATGAAAGCTTGAATTAATTTTACTAAGCAAATTTTACTAAGAAAGGTATAAAAGATTATTTTATTAAAATTTCAGTATTAAAAATAAAAAAAACAAAAGCATGACTTCAAATGTAGGATCATTATATAATAGTTTTTTAAAAAAATAAGTAATTTCTTGTGTCTATAAATCAAGGCACCCTACAAAAGGAAGCTAAGCATTAACTTAGCTTAACTATTATCTCAGTTTTACTGATAGAAAACAAAAGCACAGAAAAAGGAAAAGAAATGCCAAGGAAACAGCAGGAATAGAAGTAAAAAATACAGCTAAAGGTGGAGACCATGTGCTTTTCTGCACGATACATATTTAGCACTTTTCATATGAAAATATCAAATGGACTTTCCAAATGAACTTCACAAAGAGTAGAAAAATCAATTTAAAAACCCTAAGAGAATGACCTAACGAGAAGCATGGGAAAGAAAATATACTCATGCCACATAAGTCTTGTGCTCCAAATATAACAGACGATGAATTCTAACAGGCAGTAAGCACTCAAAGAAGAGGATTTGAACTAAGAATTAACCTAAGAGTTATGCCATTAAGAAGGAACCTTCAGTCAAACTGTAGGAAACTGCTTCCCGCAGACGTTTACCATAATGAATCAGTACCTTTATAGTTTGCTTCTGATCCAAGAATATACACATGAAAACAAGATGTACACAGGCTGGAAGAATCACAAACATACGCACTTACCAACGGATACGCATACACTCCATACGCACTCTGAAATATTTCAGTCTACTGCAGAATGGCTTCAGCCTAAGGTAAACATTTATCATAACCCAAGTTTACTTCTGACTGGTTGCCAGGTTGCTCAGAGTGCCTGTTTAGATTCTTCCTTCTTTTTCTTAAGCTTTTAACTTTGGAGGGCAAAACATGACCATAGTAGCAAGAAATGGTGGCAGCTTTATCTGGTTTTGTTTGGGGTTTTTGTTTGTTTGTTTGTTTTTTAAACACTTGGTGCAAAGGACTCATCCTTACCTATTATTCAGAGGATCTTCTAGTTTGCAATTACTTAAAATAGAACTAGGGTAACATTACATAAAATCTTGCAGACATTGGAAGTCATATATTCCATAATAAAATAGAAAAGTTCATTTATTAATAAACTGTGAAGCCACAGATATTAAAAGAAAATTTAATTCTAAAATTTTCTCTTCTGTGATACAATATCTGGTTCCCTGTTGCCAGAAAGAAGTCTTTTCACTAGTTTTACACTGATACCATAAAAAACAAAAACAAAACAAAACAAAAAACCAAAAAGCAAACACCACAAGCCAACACATAAAACAGCTGCATCTTCCTTATTTTTAGCGCTAATGGGGAAAAAAAATGATGCATGAAGATAGCTTCCTGCATACAACTACGAGAAGATGCCTGTGGCCCTTATTGTCTCGTGACAAACACATTTAGTTACAAAAACATCTATCCCTAACTAGATTGGCAGAAATAGGTTTTAAATATATCTTCTACATTATTGTATTTTTCTCTATTTATGTAAGTACTTTAGCTATAAAAAGGAAATTATTTTAATCAAGGGGTTAATCAGATAACTGGACATTCAAAATAGCTGTTATTCAACTACGGGTGACAAGTGTCTTTCAGGAAGTTAATTTAGTTTCCTTCTCTTTTTTTTTTTTCTTCCTAACTCGTAACAGGAACAGTTATTTTACCTTACAGGCATTTATTTCTAGCCCCAGATTGCTCCACTAAAAGACAGTATACCAGCCAAATTGCTGAGAGTTGGCTACTGTTAAGCTCCAGCCAGCCCAGCTGTAGATAATTTTAGAAGTCACAGATGCAGCAATAACCACTGGCAAACCTGATATATCAAAGGCTGCAATGAAGGCTCAGAGTTCATTCAGACAGATGTTCTGGCAAAGCAGGATAGTTAAAAGAAAAAAAAAAATCCAATAAACAATATCACCATTATCTACTCAGGGACCAGCGGTTTGCCCTCAAAGGTACTTGTAACAGTGAGAAATGGCATCTCCTGTGTATTTTTCTTCTAATAAGTGTTCGCATTTCTTCAGTTTTACTTCCCACTCCTGTGAGTCATTTCCTTGCTATCCTACCTCACTTATTTGGCTAGTTACTTGCTAACTGCAGCTTATTTGCACTTAAAACAGTCATTCTGTTTCATCATATCTAAATAATTAGGCTAATGACAGCAGGTTTATTTCTGTTGATTCAATAATGCATCACAGATAATATCAACATTGCAAAGTCTGTTTATTTAGGAATCATTAATAAGGCCTTTCACAAAATCACAAAGTTGGCTAATAAGCTGCATTCAAATATAATAATGATGATGTAGTTAGCTTTATTTTATTTGCTTTTTGCTCCTGAATTTTTATGGTGAATTGATTTTTTCCTCCAGTTTTTCTCCATTATATAAACACCCCAAATTTACTTCAAAAATGAACGAAAAACAACCTTCTCATGTATTCAGTTGAACTTAGGAATGCTGATATTAAAAAAAAAAAAAGAAGTAGCAAATGAAATATTGTGGCATTTACCATATTATCATATTAATGATATTTATCATTATTTATCGTTGATCATATTATGATATTAACGATATCCACCAAACAGTGTCAGCCCTCTCCATCTCACAACATACTATGGGCAGTATAAGAGAGCATGGGTTGATTTCAGTTGGAGATTAAAAAGATAAGTCCATCCCCATGCAGATATTAAACTGACGCTCTCCTTGATCTTTGGCTGAGCAAACGCTTGCATTACAAAGTCATTAAAAGCACACATTCAATTAACTGGAAGAGTTGTCTGACTATAACAAATATGAATGTTTTTGCCAGTCTTGGACATATAATTGAAGTCATGAAACTATACTCAGGTTGCAGGAATGCAGAACCAGACCTATAAAACATAACAGGTTTGCTATTGGAGGCAAGTGAACTGCCAGCAACAACAACAAAAAAATACTTGCTTTGAAAACATTACCTTTAATATCAGGACTACCTAGGAAAACAGCTTTCTTGCAACATAATTAGGGGTTACTTATTATAAAATACATTTTTTTCCTAATATTAATCAAAAAAGAATGATTGGGTAGTTAAGTATCAAACCTGAGTGAAATTGCTTCCCACACTATTGTACCCTGAGATGAGGTTTACCTTAAAACCAAGGCACTGAACACATGCATATCTAATCTATTCCAATCCGAACCAGGACCCTAACAACTGGGGAAAAAAACAAAACATAAGACTCCAACAACCAACAAACAAATCATTAAAATCCCAAGGATACAACTGAATTTAGATACACAGGGTATAGTCCTGTCGCTCAGAGAAAACAGTACAGCCATTGCTAGTCATAGGCCACAGTCACTGCACTGAGTTTGCAAGGCCTCAGGACCGAGGCTTGGCAGGCTGGCTTGGTAGGAGCTTGCCTTCAACAGCTGGGAGCTTTGTTTTTACTTCGTTTAACAGCAACTGTAAGTGTTCTAATGGCCAGGTGCCTGATGCCTAATTTGTTTCATGTCTGAGTGTCTTTGTATGGTATAAACGTACGTACGTACATACACACACACACACCCCCCAAGGAGTTATTCTGTGTAGCCTGAGACATTTCTGACTAAAGTAATGACGCAGTGTGGAGGAAATGGCAAAGGCCTTGCAAGTTGGCACACAAAATGTGGTGTAGAGGGGTTTGGGCACAGGGTGAAAAGAGATGGGGGCACCGGAGAGTCAAAGGTTTTAAATGGCTCATCCACTGTCTAATAGAGAGACGCAGAAATTAAGAAATGCTAGAAAAAAGCCTGTTTAGGGGTGAGAAAGAGAACAAAGAACAAGTATCTAACACATGGAGAAGGCATTGCGTTATAGAAAATTCAGCTGTAATGTGGTATTGCAGATCAATGAAGAAAGCGCAAGGTGTTGAAGCACATCAGAAAACACATAAAAATAGCCCCAGGTGAACTGAAAGGAAAGGAGAAGAGAAAGAGGAAACACCTTCAACATCATGCTCTTTCCAGTAAGAATGTGGGACGCTGATGAACTGCTGCAAACCATTCCCTTCTTCTTTGAGCAGGACTAGTACCTGTGACCTTAGAATCCAGAGGCGGGGTGCAAGAGTAAGCGTAACACTGGAAAAAGGGGTAGATATTAGAAGTGTACATATGACATTTTTAACTGTATAATTATTGCTTTTCTGTAATAATTTTAATAATAATTAATAACTTTTCTGGAATACTTTTTTTCTGGGTTTTCCTTCTTTTTTTTTTTTTTCTGTAATAACTAGATCTAACCTAATAATAATTATTTGATAATACTGTTAAGATTTCAATCACACTAAGAATAAATTCTTGGCTCTACAGAGAAGGTTTGTTTCCTTTCTGCTCATAAAAAGATTTTTGTACGTAACAAGGTTCTTCTATTCCATTTGGCATGCTCCCAAGACCTCACTGAAACCCCAAGATGAATGCAACGAAAGCAGCACGACAGAAGGAGCTCTAGTCCTGTGATTACACACAGTGCCTTGAGGCACTGTAAATGCACAAGAACTAAAGAGTTTCTACTACAGGAACTGAAAGACTGGGAACACTCGTCAGTCACCACTGCTTAGAGTTGAAAGCTGGAAGCAACCAGTTGAGAAGCAACAACTGAACAACATTGGTGTATGCCCCTATGTTCTTTGTGGCTTCAGTGATTTACTGCTGAAAGAGATGAGGACCATCACCATGTCAGGCAGCCAGGGTAAGCTGAAGCAAGTAAATAGCAGCTCACTAACCTCTCTCCCAGTTGCAACATGCTCTGTGAGGTTATCCAACACCTTTTGGGAAAAATGGAAACATCAGCTTAAATGACGATTAATTGCACTAAGAAAAAACAGGAATAGGATAGGATAGGATAGGATAGGATAGGATAGGATAGGATAGGATAGGATAGAATAGAATAGAATAGAATAGAATAGAATAGAATAGAATAGAATAGAATATTTCAGTTGGAAGGGACCTACAACGATCATCTAGTCCAACTGCCTGACCAATTCAGGGCTGATTTAGTTAAAGCATGTTATTAAGGGCATTGTCCAAATGCCTCTTAAACACTGACAGGCTTGGGGCATCGACCACCTCTCTAGGAAGCCTGTTCCAGGATGAGCAGGCTAGGTAAACAGAGGTAGAAGACATAGCTGCAATAACTACTTATCCTAGCTTACCTCTGTGAACTCCCCCTACGGCAAACCAGTGGTGATGGATGCGGACATAGTAGCCCACACTAAAATGTCTGAAGGAAGACTGCTCTCACAGTCTCGTACCAGATTCAGGTAAGGCGGCAGCCCGTGCCACAACTGCTTTAATGCACTGTTCTCCTTAACAATATAAAGCAGTTGCTGGAAATCACTGATAGAGGCAAGATGCTAACTTCTTTCCTATTTAGGGGGGCTATTTAAAATGGTTAATTTTAGTCTAAAGAAAAGCTAAACCCACTTGCCTCCCTCTATAATCAACAGAAGTAGAGGGGTCCCTCTAAAGGAAAAATTATACTCTTTTTCTGAACCATGACATAGAAGGCCCTCTATTTTTAATAAACTGAGCATAACACTAATCTAAATTTAACTTTTATGAACACCCTCTTAATCACTAAAAGCTCAGGTGTACCGATATTTTGCTAAGATGCCATTTTGATTGTATTTGTCTGCTAAATAAAGTGTTGCAAGGACAGGAAAATAGATTTTGAAATGTTTAGAATTCTTGGGAATTCACCTGCCTGAAAAAAAGAACCTATACAAACTCATCCATACAGGTTACCCTTCTCTTTTTCTCATCTGCACTGCTTTGTTCAAAACACAGAGCTGCAGCCCAACAGCATTTTACATTTCCCAAGCTGCGTGCATGAAGTGCTTTCTGCACTCAGACCTTAGCCACCGCACCCGCGCTAACGCAACACCCTGGTGAGTGCCTCTTACATGACGGCCAGCGGCTCTGGATGCAAACAAGTCCTCTGCTAGAGACAGGCTCTGGCTCTACAAAAGAAATAGAGATTCTCTCATAGCAGAAATCCTTATGTCTCTCAAGAGGGACCCTGGGCAACCCGAGAGAACAAATAATTCACTGTCGATATGCCAATCACAGACACGCACACTGAGGAAATGTCTATAAGATTGTATTTTCTCTTTTTGAGTTTTACTCTTATTTTGTTATCTGTGATACTACTAAAGCTGCTTTTAATGTTTTGGGGTTTTTTTCCCCCCACATTCGATCAAAAGCAGCATAGTGGACATAAACTCACAGATGTACCTACTAAATTTCATTTGTTATCTTATCCCTTACAGATACTTCTTTGGAATAAACTAATATTATAGAGAACGTCTCAGTGCTGAAGATAAAATATCTTAAGGACATATTCAAATACCAGTTTAGTCCAGCAATTTGGTTTCCTAAATGTTTGCTGGAAAACCAAACCAAACCTGGGCTAGCATTCTCAAATCCTTTGAGGCATGTATTTGGAAAATATATATAGAAGAGAGAGATATTTCTTAAATCAATAAAAACTCAGAAGGATTTCTTGGTTTTTTAGGTGTTAGTATCAGGCTGATTAAATGCTGAGCTATTGAAGTTCATTACAACAAATCTTGAGAAAAAAATTTGAAGTATGTCAAAGTGGATTTTAAGCTTACAGCAAAACTGCAAAAAGAAAATACATGAAAAATCAAATCAGATGCTTTCAAAGATAGCTTATATAAAAGGTGACCCAAATTTAAAAATTGTAGCACATGTTTTGAATTTAAAACACACCATATTTTTGCAAGGCACTCATATATCCTTAATAAAACATTTTGGAATCTAAAATAACATGAACAGGTTCAATTCAACAGAAAATGGCTTTCAACAAAAGCTACTGCTACTTTAAAAGAATTACATAATTTTCTTTCATCATAATTCAACAAATACATTTTAAAAGCCAGTGAATATCATAAATGTCGATTCCTATCTTTAATTTTCCTATTACATATTTATATATACATTTTTTGTATACAAAAATAACATAACCAAGACCTACACACTAAATTCATAAATATATTTCTAATGCCATACATCAGAGGTCAGACAAAATACATCAGTCCCAAGCCGTAAAGCACTATTTCATTACTGGCTTGCATTTTAAGTCTTTCTGAAACTGAAACCCATCTTTTTCTTAAATATGAAAATGTAGCTATGACCTAGTATTATGTGCTTCAGAAATCTTAAAAAAAGATGCCATAATCACCTTTTTGTTTTCTATCACACAACTGCTAATAACAGTGTAAGCTGTTTGTTCTCTCCTAGGCAGTTTGCCTGTGTTTGCAAGTTTCAGAAACACACACGTTTTAGGTTGCGACTTTTCCACCCTTAACTCGTTTTAGGCAGGCGGCCTTGCCAGAGGATCCTGAATCTTCAGAGAAGGGTACACACGTGAAAAACATTGTAAGCATCCATTAACACTATCAGAGAAAATGTTTAGAATTTCTCAAGAGAAACAGTACAAACATCCTCATGTAGCTTATCGTACGTGTTTAAGGAGAATGAAAATAATTTATAGAAATCACTTTGAGAGCAGCGCAAAGTAAGATTTTAGTAAAGCTTTGTCAAGCCACCAGTCCCCAATGAGCACCAAGCCTTAGTGTCTGCATTCGCGCATGGCTTTATTAATGTAAATAACCTCTACTTTCACTGAAATCATTCACGTAAGTGTACCATACACACAGGCTAATAATTAAATAATTAAGACAAAATCCTCCCAATGATTCAGCAATCTGAAGACAAAAAGGCTATTTGTTCCAGTTAAGAGACTTCTGAATCTTTATAAATGTGAGCATACTTTCATTTTACAAACAGGGCAGGTCAGATCCTGGGCCAATGGGCACAAGGAGATGAAAACTGTTATTTTTAAAAGCTGTTTAGCCAAGCAGAGATGCGAAGTTCCCACTTTGACCTAAAATACCTAAATAATGAGCTAATGCTTTCTGATTCTGCTTGAATCAGTCTTCTACACAACTGTCTTCTATCAAACAGTTGCGAAACAGTTCTACAGAATGTATGTTAGAGAAATTTCAGCACAATGCCCAGGGCAGCACAAGGTTTTGTGACAATTTTGGGTGGAAGTCAGGACTAACAAGCAAACAGCGTATTGAAAACAGTGGAAATTGCTGATGAAGAAATCTCCCTTTTCCAGATGTCCTAATAAATAATCATTAAGATTCACATCTGGTAAAATATCTATATGAAGAGAAGAGCTGCTCTACTGGATTGCGTCGTTTAAAGTAATACACTCTGTCCAACAATGACCAGTATTAGATGTTTATGAAAGAATATAAACATCAGATTTTCCCACAATAACTTGCAAAGAGGGACATCCTGCATTTTGTTGTGTAAGGAAATACTCCACATTAATTTATACAATTATTCTTATATTTTTTGCATCTAAAAAATCCAGTGGCAAAACTTCGCAGAATAGCATTATATAGCATGTAAAAAATGTTCTTTTCATGAGTCATTGCTTGATTTTATTGAGACAATAATCCTTGCCTTATGAGTCACATCATTATAATATCAATATTCAAATCAATATCAATAACAACTTCAACCTATCACTTTTCTCCCATTTCACTCACCTGTCAACTCTTTTCCAAGGTAAAGAGTCCTAGCATGTATTTAATGTCTTCCCTGTACAGAAGCTATTCCATACCTCTGATCATTCCTTTCACCTTACCCTGGACTACACCTTTGTTAGACAAAGGGTAACTGCTTACGGCGAGGACATGTAAGACCAATGCAAACTCCAGCAGAGACAGTCCTGTATTTTCTGTACTGAATGCCTTTCCTGAAAATTGCTAAATATTCCATTTGCTTTTTTTGACAGCTGTCAAGCACTGAACTAATGCTTCTGAGAACTCCATCTGATGTTTCCAAGAAAGGCTCCTGAGCAATAATCGTCATGCACTCCCTCCTCGAGAACAGATTTCCATCTATTATGAAATTCTGAAAGTGAATTTTATTCTGTCACTTAATCCTTCAGCTTTCTGCACTTTCCCAGTCAGTCTTAGTTTTGTCTGTTCTAAATAATCCTGTCTCAACAGAAATTTATGTCATTATTTTGTCCCTTTTACACACTGAATGGTATAGATTCCCATGGACTTCTACCTATAAACCCCGTTCACTCTAAAAAATCACCATTTATTCATACCAGTGAAATACTAGTGAATCTGCCTTCATTACACTTTAGCCTCCTGGTTCACTAGATGTGCACTTAAAACTTCTCCATCACTTCTCTCTGTGATGGGAGGAGGACGCTAATCTCTAGGCTATGCTACCAAAGCGTCTGTATGGTTACTGCTCTCTTTGGTTCTGGCTGCATTTTCTCACTGACCTCCTTATCTTTACAATGAACCCAACTCCTCTTTTCTCAGTATAACCTATATTTGCCATCTGCACTACATGCCCTTTTATCAGCAACAATTTCATCTGCCACTAACCTGATACTGTGAAATCTTTCTGCAATTCCATGTGATTTCTCTTGAATAATTGTGTCGTCAGCAAATGTTTTTTGCCTTCCAGTTCAACCTTTTTCCAGGTCTTCCACTGACACTTCAGTTCAAGCAGTTCATCCCCCCCATAAAAAATGGATCTCTGTATGAGAACCTTCCTGACTTTACTGCAGAGAACATCAGTCTATGGAATTAGGCTTATTTTCAGGTGGCTTTTCCATACTTTTTATGACATTTATTCTTTCCGTCCTACACTATGAGCAATGGGAGGGTTATACTGTTATTCTCCCCTCTCTTCCTTCAACATGGAGCCCAGGAAGAACACAAGGAAAGGACAGTATCTCCACCTGGAATGAAGCATGAATACATGTAGGACTTCATTCCCAGACCTGAGGGAAGCAGGAGAAATATTCCATGAGGAGAGAAAGTGGGATGGAACAGAAAGAAGAGGGAGGGGGATGAGCCTGAAGCAGACTGTTACCGAAACCTCCACACTGGGTGGAGACAAAAACAGTATGTGTGGTAATTTCCCCACTTTTTCAGACCACTTTGAACAATAATAAAGGTCTCCCAAGAACCTATGGAGGCAGACCTAGGATATCACAGAGGAGCATTAGTTAGGGGGCTGTTTACTGGGGCCTTCATCTGGGGTCAGTGGTCTCAAGGAAATAGTTGATTGACATCAGGTGGTCACACTGTGGATACAACCACAGCCAATTTAAATATGGGCCATTTTCTTTAAGAATATGAATCATGAAAGAGTTGTATTGTATTACATTGAAGTGGCTTTTAGGGACAATCAGAACATGATACAAATATCCCTAAAACTACAAAGAATCATAATATTTCATTTAACCGCACATCAGATGGTATAAAATCTTTTTAGCAGTTCAGCAAGTGAACTTTAGAGCTGCTTTACAAGTACTCTCTCAAGAATTTTACCGCTCTCTCCCTTTGGTACACAATAAGGCACAAATAAAACCCTAGCTGTAATGATACTCATCAAGTTATGTAAATGCAGGTTTTCTACAGTAGTTAAATATCAAGCATAAAAGAACAATTTTTTCTCACAACCTATTAAGTAAACATGGAGTATATTGTTTTAAGCACACCTGTAGGTTTTAAACCTATATCCTCCTAACCACATGCCTTAAATTAACATTCCTAAGTCAGTAATAAGAAATTGCATTGATCTGCCATAAAATTACTTCTGTAGTATCTGTTTTAGTTTGTTTTATTAGTGTGTTCATCAGTAGCCAAGAGCTAGAATAAAATATTTCCAGATGAATATTGTTTGAAGCCCCACAATTCATGTATTCAGAATTTTTGCCTTGAATGACAAAGCCAGCCCTATGAAACTGATTCTGCTCTGATATGTTCAGGTCCTATCATCTGAATATTCCCAGTGTTTTAGTAGTAAAACTGGTCATCTTTGAAAGCGTGCATCAGTACACATCAACGAATATAGACCAGCCACAAACAGACAGGAGTGCTATCGCTTTGTCACTGCCCTTGTACCTTCAGATTTAATCCTGCGTAGAAGTTGCTAGATGTTGCTATTTGCAAGTGATTTTTGCATAATTATAGTTCGCATTTTTGCTGTTAGGCGTCATCTATGATGATTCTGCCTCCTGTAGGCATGCTTTTCTTTACAGCTATCTGTTGTATTACTAGTGACCAAGCTGCAGAAAAGCTTGTCAGACAAAACAAGCCCTATTGCCTGTAGGATAAGACTCAGAACCAGAAAATACAAATATTTGGAAACCATAACTCATGCTGAAATTTTCTTTTGCGTTTGAAGGAATCCGAACCGCAAAGCCATTGATTTGTACTTCAATACCCTAACCTGGCTTATACAAAAGACAGAAAACCACTTTAAATTATTTTGGCTCTGCAACTTTTATTACTGTAGACTTGCAGATCTAAAAATCAATAGCACACAACAACCTGGTCTTGATAAAAACATAATTTGCGAAGGACTTCAGATCAATCTTTTCTCAGTGTAGACCCAATATAGGGTTGGTTTTTTTAACCGGGTCATTTAGCTGTGCAAAATGTCCCTCAAGATAAGGAAAAAAAACCAAAAATCAAACCCCCGAACCCTCAAACAAACAAAACCACCGCCCTTCCAGCGTTTCTGTTGCACCACTTTTTCTCTTTTCTGGATATGCTCATAAAACTTTGTTCCTCTGGGGTGCAAATGAAGGAAGCAGAAACTTCACAGCCAAGAAGAAGAAAAGCAGCAGTTTTATGGTGTATTGGGTCCGGCTGCGATACAGTTAATTTTCTTCACAGCAGCCCATATAGTGCTGTGTTTTAGATCTGTGACTGAAACGGTGTTGATAACACGGCAGTGTTATTGCTGTTGTCAGCCTATGGCTGAGCGGTGTTTGCACAGCCTCAAGGCTCCCCCCGCCCTTTTCCTCACTCCGCCTGCCCAGCGAGGAGGCTGGGCTGCACAGGGAGCTGGGAGAGGGCCCTGCCAGGAGAGCTGGCTTGAACTGGCCAAGGGGGTATTCGGAACATACAATGTTTTCTGCAATAAAAGCTCATGGAAAGGAGGAAGAAGAGGAAAATGTTCATGGTTATGGCGTTTGTCTTCCCAAGTTACAGGTGACAAAGCCCTGCCTTCCTGGAAATGGCACAACACCTGCCTGCCAATGGCAAATAGTGAATTAATTCCTTATTTTGCTTTGCTTGCGCGCACAGCTTTGCTTCAATTCTTAAACTGTGTTATCTCAACCCATTAGGTTTTTTCCCTCACATTTACCCTTTCGATTCTCTCCCCCATGGCACTGGGGGCAGTGAGCAAGCTGCTGGGTGGGGGCCCACCTGCCAGCCAGGGTCAACCCACCACAGACTGGTAAACGGGTTTCTTGACTTTGTCAGTATAAAGAAGATACATCCAAGACTGAAATACAGGACATGGTAGTTGAATATGACTTGTGTTCTGGTCTCCGAGACCTGCCTCATCTAACAAGCACTTGGCCAACTGTTTCTTTAGAGTCAAGTTAAACCATGTCAGCATACCGCCTGCCACAGAGCGGTACAGGCAGCTTTCCCCCCTCTGCATACACAGTGAAAACTTTGATCAATCTGCCCAAATTTGCCCTGTATGATTAGTGTGCAATGATTTGGGTAGGTCACGGACAAATCTCTCTTATGAATGCCTTAACAGATGGAAATATATTTCAATACTGTAAAAGATATAGGCTAAACTACTTGGTGAGAAATCCCAACTTGCTGAACACCAGTGATCAGTGCTAGAACGCTCCCATAGTTGCTCGTGAGCTTCTAGAAAGGTCCACAGTCAGAAGCAGTTCTGAGAGGTACAGTTCAATTTCTGAAGGTAGTAAACAATCCTGAAAGAAGAGTAAATGTTGCCAAATACAAATGTATTCTGTCAAACTCACATGCTGTTTCATCTTTTTAAATCTCTTAAACTATGCAGAATAAGGATACACATTTCATTTTACATCAACAGATTTGTTCTTATTTCCCAGCATTCTCCTTCCTCACTGAAGATACATTTTCAAACCTGCCATGCCATATACAAAATTTAAAGAGCCATCAGTTATATGATTTCTAACACATCTTGCAGGACGAGTAAAAATTCTCACATAGCATATTGTTTATTGGTTGTGCACGAGCTACACAGGAATTACACATTACAATACAGACTTGTCAGCTCAGTAACTAACCTCAAATGTAATAGGGAAAAAAAAAAGGAAATTAAATTTTCCCCCACATCTAATCCAATTATTACAATCCAAAACTCCTGTTCATTTCTACCAACAGTAGCAGTAAAGATACTCCCCCACCGAAACAATAATATGCTATCACACCTGTGCTCAGTGCTGCGTCCAGACATAGCTCAGCAGGATCTCAGATCCAACGCACAATGCACAGAAAGCCAAATATCGTGGCATTAGATTGACTATGAATGCATCATGTGCAGGGACAGAGGGATTTCCCATTGAATATAGGCCTGACTTACCAAGCATTTATCGCAAAATTCTGCATGCATGCACTGCTGCAGGCTCGTGGCTTTGCCACTCCCTAAGACAACCCTACCCAAACTAGCTATGCTCAGGCAGCAACCACACTGAAGGTATAGCAACACACTAACGTACGGTAGCAGTAACACAGCAACACAGAAATGGATCCTCCAGGAATCCTGGGCTGCTAACACACCAGTATACACCAGTATATAAGCCCACAGTATCATTGCTACAGTTAACAACATTTTCTATACTGAACTACCCAAGTACTTGCAATGACTGTACCTTCACTTTGCATAATTAGCATTATCAGAAAAAGTTACAGAAGCCTGTAAGCTCTTCAAAGAAAAAGAAAAAAGGATCAAGTGTATATCTGTATTAAAGAATGGTAACACCCTTGACATGACCCAGATCATCATGAGGACTGTTAAATTTCTATTACAGTTGAGCTATGCCGATAGGACTTTACTAATAATTGCATGATTTTCTTGAGGAAAATTTTCAATTTTTTATGAGACAGGAGAGAGCATGAAATTGTAAGTTCTTTTTCACTTGTTAAATGTAAAAATCATTAACGATAAAAGGTATTGGATTAGAGGGAGAGCAGGAGGAAAGATGGCCCAGTAACGGAGGCAATGATTTGGGATTTGAGATATATGAATTCAAATCCTAGCTCTGCTCTGTCCCTCTCCTGGCACATCAGTCAGGCTGTTCAACTTTCTGGTTTCTCCTTCTGTAATAAAGAGATAATAACATGTGCTAATCTCACAGGAATTTGGGGATTTGATATCTCTTAAATGCCACAACGCTATGAAAATGAACTTGGTCAAAAACATCTTAATCCTGTAATCTGTAGAATATCCAGAGTGCACACAATTACCAATGGAAGTATTCTAAGTGTTTACATGCATGTGAAAATTTTAATAATGCCTGAATAAGAAAATATCTGCAACATAATATTTATGAAGAAAGTATCTCAGTAGCATCAGAAAACAGGCTGTGATGTACAGTAAATTCAGATCCTGAGATTAATCTATATTCAACCTCTATAGCTTTTACATGGTAGACTCAAAACACCACTTAGAAAGATGGAGGATTTAGAAAGTTCACAGAGGAATCCATCAGAAAGAAATACTGACTACATTCTTAAAAGAGAGGAAGGAGAAAAGAACAAATTGTTAGGTATTTCTTTACACGTACATTTGTATATAACCAAGAGAGAACTACAAAGCTGAATTTCCTTATGGAAAATAATAAATAATCTAGGGTAGCATTTAAAAAAAAAAACACTTGTGTCAGGAGTCTGTCTCTTGTTTTCAATTTCAGTAAGCCTTACTCTCTCAAAGCAGACTGAAGAATATAACTTCTAAATTCTTTAGATGCTTAAATAAACACATACATAATTATCTGCAGTAGGTATTAAGCACAATCTAACCAAGGACTGTGTCTTCCTTTATTTATGTTGGAAGATCATGATTTAAGTGAAATGAGCAGCATAACCACCTGTAAAATCAAAAGCAGACCACTGATATTCTGATTTGTAGCTTATACAAACATAAACCCCTGCCCTTTTATAATTTAGGTAAACATAAATTATAGCAGCGGTTTAACAGTGATTCATATAAACCTGCTACCACATAACTGCTCTTTTTGTCTAAAATCATTAGAGATTTTACTGATACAAACTTCAAATTAACGACACCCAACAAAAGAAAACATTTTCTTCCCCTATGGGAAACAAAATAAGGTAAACCTTGGAACATGCAGACTTAAAAAAAAAAAAAAACAACCACAAGCAAACCAAACCAAACAAAACCCCAAACCAACAAACTAAACAAAGGTAGGATATTTAGTTCCCTATGCAAGAAGGAGTTCAAGATCGTACCTAACTAAACATGTGTCTAACTAATAGAAAAGTAATATTACAAATCAAGCACCTAAACCTGAATTACTGTGCACCAGCACTAGAAAAAATTCAAACACAGGTCAGGCTTAGCTACCTTAGCTAAGTTTTTTCTGAAGAAAAAACATCCATGACAGTATTCTCCTGCTCATCATTAGGAGCGTGTAAATGCCTCGCTGCTTCTGGTCCTTAATGAATTCCTACAGTAATGTTGGAGATATTTGAAGATATCACAAAACAACAATGAATAATATGACAATGGAGCAGATACTAACAACTAAACAATTCCCCATCCTAGCTCAGATGAAGTAATGGAGCAGAACTTACTGCTTCATTTATGTTATCTAACTACCATTCTTCAACCCTTTTTTATTGTAATTCACAGATATCAGTAATTCAAAGTGCTGCAATTTTAAAAATATTCAACTGTCTAGACTAATACGATCATTCAGACTACATTAGAATACAGAGAGATGAATAAATAAGAATACAATCATTAAAATCTTTTTTCCTTATACATTTATTAGAAAAAGGTTATAATACTGGTTTATTTCTAAGAGAATTATGATCTTTTATAATAGCTCTCTTCCACAATTATTTTGTTCATGCCTCTCAGGTAGAAATCCCTAGATCATACTAAACTCCTCAGATTCCTCTGTGGCACACTATGTTGTTTTGGAAAACAGACTCATTGTATTAACAATTTTAAAAGATGTGTTTAATGAGGAGGAAGAAAGGACCCATAATCCCCGATAATAAAATATTTTCAATGCAATAATAGCTATTTTTCCGTAAGTTATTTCAACATGTTTACAATTCAAAGGAAAACACAGCTCTAAAATTAGGGGAAAAGATTTTAAATGCCTTTCTTTCAATGGCTTTACAGGCCTTCACAGCACTGCAACTAGATTTGTGTCACTGACAGACTGTAGAAGTGAAGATGAGACTGTTTTATGATGGACAGCATATTTACATACATGCATTTATATCTGTCGTGGTTTAAAATGTGGATCATCATGGCAGATCTTCCAAAGGATGCAACTATCAAATTAACATGGAGCAGCACCACTGTCTCATCTCTATTACCTTAAAAATTTCTAGCCAAGGAAATGCATTAGTAATAAAACAACGAGATCACTTAACTACAGTATGTTTATCAAGCTACGTAACGACTATATACAACCTAAAGATAAAGAAAAAAACAATAGAATGGGCAAGTATACAGAACTTTTCTCTCAAAAAGCAATTGTATAAACTTTCTGCAAAACATGGAAAAAATAACTGCTTTCTTCTACTTTTTTTCTGCGCTGTTTTCAGAGAACTGAGGTGGAATGCCAAAGAGAAATGGCTTTTTTGCCAAAGAATTATAGCTTTAGGCAAGGGAGTTGCGTAGGGGAGGGCTAAGCACAATAATTCATCTTTCCAAATAAGCTAGACACAGAGAAATGCAACATAAGCACTGCTAACTGTCCAGCCTTCTGAACTGGGATACCAGTCAATGATCTTCCATTTTACTTGTGCAGATCATTGTCATTACACACAAGATCAATCCCATTTCTTGTCTTTCAATTTTAACCGCTATATGACAGCCAGAGCACGGAGATCGTGGCATGTGCTATTGCCTAACGCTGCACTCTGCAGTATTCCCACCTTAATGAATTCCAGTTCATGGCAACGGAACAGGAAAAATGCTCCAGTTAAGGGAATGAGCGAGGACTCTTCTGATCTAGGTTTTACGTCCATTTCTGCTACAAAATTCTTGCCAGTCACTCTTTGTGCTTGATTTCCCATTGTATATTTGGAACAATTCTATCTCCTTTGCCTGTCGTGTTTATTTTTAGTTGTTGTTTTCTGGGGCTGTCTTTTATTGCTTTGTTTACTGGTTTGCTCAATGCACTGCAGCTTTGGTTGAGTACTGTAGACATTATTGCACAATTAATAGAAGGTCAAATGCCAAATAAATCCGTAGGCTATGCGGTAGAATCAACCAACTACATTACAAAATTAAATTTTAAAATTTTTAAAATTAAACTGTTAAAACTAAACTTAGTTACTATACTTACCTCAACATATTTATCTATCAAAATGAAACTGAAAAATACCATAAAGCAACCATAGCTAGAAATTATACTTAAATTCAACTGAAGCATACCGAACACAAAATTTACTGTGATCATTACATGGGGTTTTTGACACTTGTGACAGAAATTTGTTTCTTTACATACAATTCCATAATCTTAACATGTCTGTGGTGGATTGGTATTGCTGCTTTTACATGCTTCTTCTAAATAAGGGAATGGGACAAACCATTTTATAATCAGTAATGTACTACATGTGTACACCATGTCACGGGTGAATAGGGCATAACGCCCAGCCATATGGTGTACTTAAGAGCCAACTCATCTACACAGACCGTTACCAGGCAACATGCTGGACTTCAGTCACAGCTTGGTAAAAAAATGACCTCTTAGCCCTAGAACTTGATTGATATTCATTGTGCTGGTCAGGTTATGATCACAAGGGAAAATAATAAAACCAATTATGCACATAGATTTGGCAGCATTAAACCTTCCCCAGATTCCAAATGAGTATTTTCTTCTTCTTTCTTGTCATATATCGCAAGTCTCTGCTTTAGCTTGTTGAAAGAAGATGAGTATCTTTTCCTTCAACTACATTTCTAGATACTGAAGCACTATATTCACAGTCAAATTAATGTCAGCTTCCTAAAAACATGCCAGTAATTATCTCGGGGACCACTGTCTCCCATGGGTTAGAAACCCCAACCTCATTCTTGCAATTTTTACCAGAATTTTTCTAACAAAAGCTGTCAATTGCATCAAATTCTACTAAGAGCTGTAAGGTTATTCTGTGACAGAAAATACTGTTGGTGACAGAGGAAAAGCTAAAAGTAACAAGCATGCTTAGCACTACAGAACTGATTTAAATCTGTCCTCAAGATGAACAGGCTTTTTTTTTCTTTATCCTGCAAGCCAGGCAGTCTTTTTGAAATAATGAAATTTTTTTTCAAAGACATTAAGAGGAAGATTGTGTTCAGTGTAGGAGAATAAATATAAAACTCCTCTTATTTCTAACAAGGACTTTATGTCTAATTTTTTCAATGACACCAAACTTCGTATATTGGGGCAGAACTTAACTACTAATATTAATACATTTGAACAAAAAGGTAAATCTAGTCTATTATTTTCTCAATACACATGTGCAACTTCCTTACTTTCTACACACAGAACAAAGAAAAGTATAATTATAAATGAATACAAAACATAACTATATTCAGTCAGCCCAATACAGAACAAGCCATGCTTACCACCCAATACAAAATGTTAGAGCAGTGCAGTTTATATTAAGCAGCGGATTATTAAAAATTGTTTGAGAAGTACCAAATACATACCTACCAAGAAGCATACACTTAGCTTTTTCTGATACTTCTCTATTTATTATTGTAAGTATAGAAAGCTATATCCTGATTAAAAAGTGCTTAATCAATATTGTTTCTAAGTAAGTGTTAAAATGAAAAACTTTACAAGAAAAAATAAATTCCAAGTATGAAAGAGCAACAAATAGTTTGGATGTGAAAGCCTCCTCTCAGGAAGGAAAAAAGCAAAAAACGAATCAGCACAAATACTTTTTCACATGTCCTATAAATTTTGGAGCTTACTTCATGATATTCCCTATTCTGACATTACAGGCGCATTTAAAAAGGAAAGCATGATGAATTATCCATAGCTGTTCCAAGGGAAAAAAGTGTCTGTGACTAATCTATATACAATGTAATTTCTTTCAGAGGGAATCAGCCAAACGTAAAATAAATATGATAGTGACATAACCCTAACATGTAAAAGGGAAATACAAGAGAAAAGCACTTTAACCTACAGCCAGAAACAGGGAAGGTTATTTTCTAAGCATGTCACTAGCAAGTTGTGTTCACTGAAGACTAAAAGGTATCAGATCTTGTACTTATGGTCTATTAGTCTCGCAATCCAGCATCAGCATGGCAAGTTGTGAAGTCCAAAGCATTTCTTTATTCATTATGATAGCACAACAGAGATTTCAGTCAAATTCCAAGGAAAAAAAAAAACAAAAACAAACAACAATAAAAATCAGCGCACTTACTGAAAGAATGCTCCGATTATGAAAACAATAGGCACCACTTGCATGGGGCTTCTGTGTAGTTTCCTAAGAAAAGAAAAATACATTCTTACTGTAAATGAGAGATTCAAAGGAATATATTTGTGCCCTGCACCCATGGAAGGCTGAAAGTAGGCTTTAAAATCCAAAAATGTTGTAACAAAAAATAAAATTGATAATGCATTATTTGGGCTTTCACAGGAAAGACTGCATACATTATTGGGTCATAATTGCATTTTTATTGTAGTACAAAGCAGAACAGCAAAATCAGCTTATTGATTCACAAATACCAATGAAGATTTTATTATTTATTTATTAGTCATTCAATGGACCGTAAAAATTTCCAGGCAGTTTGCAATTTATTTGAAACCTAAATCCTACGTTTACATTATGAACTTACCTACTAAAATAGACATGCAATTACTGTGCCATAGCTCAAAATTTTCCCCAGTACAGGTTTGTGTTTCAATAGGAACACACAACTGTGACTTACTTTTTGTGTATATTTCAATTGAAAACTCGAAGCAATTTTGCAGAAGTAAAATGATCATAAAACACATAAACGAAAGGGGCTACCCAAAATACATTATACACGCACATAGCTGTGAATTAGAATAGGGTAACATTTTATTTCATGCCACTTTTTCTTACTGATGAGCAGCTGGTGACATCTAATATTTTACTGAATTATTCATTGAATTTTAGAAGTTACAGTAAGCTCAGCCATGTTTTTCAAAACAGATTCTCCCTACTTGCATGTTTCATTTCCCTGTGCAAATGGTAGTATATACTCTCTGATACAAATACTCTTGAAAATAGGAACACTGTACATATTTTGAGTCTTCAAAGAAAATACACACCTAGCTCTACCTATTAGCAAAACATTCCATAGATAAATTTAACACACTTTTTATCCACTTCAATAAAATTCCAAACAGTAAATATATTGAATATTTTTTTCACAAAATACGTTATTCCTTATATGTGATTTCATTTTAAACAAAACAAAGCAAATCAGTAAATCAAAAATCAGTAGTGGATCTCTCTAATGCAGCTGAGACAAGAACGAGTACCAGAAGGGTACATGTTCTATAAGCATGTCAGGAAATATTGCATGTATCGCACATACTCATAAAAAACCCCAACAACTTCAGAATCTGAAAAAGTGACAATCAGCAACAGAAAACATATTTGCATTTTGGTCTCCTTCGAGCAGGGACCATCATTAGGAGAGAGTATCTATCAAAGTAAGATCCAACTTCACAACTGAAGCTTCTAGCAGTAATTGCAACTGTCTTCCCGCCAAATAACCCACATTAATCAATTTCTGAGCTGAAGACACAAGGGTTTTTTTATTAAATAAAATGAACCATATACATGTAAAAATACTACATAAAAAGCAGCTTATGTAAGAAGGCTGCATATGCACATAAACTATACGTTAAAACTACTGCATCTTATCCTTTCTGGGTAGTGTTTCTTTGTGTGCGATCAAAGATATCTCTTAGTACATCACAAAGTAAATTAATGGTATTGAGAGTTCCTTAAAAATCTCTAAGAAGTATTTTTTAAGTAATTAGCCTACCTTTTCAAAAATGATGTCTGATTTAGGACCATCTTGTAATGCCACAGTGAAACTTATTCATGGTCAACAAAATTGAACTGAATAATTGAAAATTAAGTGTCTCAGGTTTTCTCCATCAGGGGTACTTATGTTTCACAATTTGAAATCACTGTGATTTTTTAAATGCAAACTCTCACTTTTTAGACTTCATACTGATTAAAATGCTACCTCACTGAGGTTATAGTACATTAATTTTCCTTTTTTGAAAGACTTGTATCTGACCACTCAATCCTAGCAGACTTTCTGTTTAGCACAATGTTATCTATCATTAATTTTAGAAACGTTATACTCCCAACTACTACTGCTAGTATTCCTTATTTATCCTGCACTTGTACAGTGTAGTGACTGAGGAAACTCAGAATACACACAGAAATAAGATGTACAGAATGTTAAGAATGCATGCAACTCCAGGTAAAATTAAGAATACACTGTTGTATGTAATTTGCAAAGTACTGCTATATTACATCAGAGCAAATGTATGAGAAACTGTAAAAATAGTTCCCTCTAAAACAATTAACTTGGCTATAATATTTAACCAAAGACTAATTATTCATTTTGTCTAATTTTACAGGACTATAACCGCTCTCTAATTTCCTCTGCATCGAAATATTAAAGTTTTATGCTCTACTGACTACAGACATTCTTTAAAATATTTAGCAATCTGAATATGACAAGCAAAGAGAGGATTTCCTCAAAACAAATGGTCTAAAAGCACCTGCCAAAACAAGAGCAGAACTTGACCCACAGCGCTGTACTCCGTACCACCACCGAAGGTACTTTCTTACCATACTGTTGGACAAAAGGAAGAGAGGCACATTCACAAACTTTACAAAGGTTTACAAAGATTTCTCCACACCCAGTCTGTATACCGGTTTGCCTGAACCAGTGCAGCCACCCTACATAATGCAAGCCAGCCAAAGAGAGCTCCTTGTGCAGTGCACCCGGAGGCTCCTGCAAACCAGGCGGACGACGATGAAGTTCCATTAGCTAGTACACGGTACGTTACTGTATTTCCAGGTCTCGTGTAGATCACTTGGCAGAAACTGCGTATGTTACAAAGTATATTTTATTTGTTACCTAGCTACTCAGGTAATATCTAAACAACAAACAAGATTTTTCAGTCATATTCATATGATTATATGAAGCAATTTTCAGTAGAAGGAAATACAGCTGAAAAATGCTAATAATTTTGAGGTAAAAGCCCTACATTCTGATAAAATCCTATTTACAAGCCTCAAGATAACCTAGTTGACTATGATGGACTTCGATGTTATACTTTATTACTCTTTCTACTGCCATGAAATGTCTTTAAGACTGTCCACACAGCTAAAAGCGGCCTTGTGAAGAAACATGATATGCATTTTTTAACACTAAATTTTCTTTTCCACAACTGTCATGTATCTTAGCAAAACAAGAAGTAGGCTCGTTTTGCATTCCTATCGCACAGAAATAAATATACAATTAGCAACATTTTGCTTGCATCTGGTATTACAACATTTCTATGTGACAGGCATATACAAGAATGGCAACACCCTTTGTCAGATCAACAGCAAAGCTACCATTCTGCACTGCTCCAGTCTTTCTTTTCTGAGGAAAGGAAAACTTGACAGCCAACTAGAAGAAGTCCTGCTAAGTATGTATGTAAACGCCTGGCAAAGAAGATGATGTTTTAAGATTCACTTAAAATGGAAAAGTTGCATTTTCAGGTGAGAATTTCAGGTGTGTAGAAAAGTACTGAGAACACCCTGGTCTCTTCTCCCTCAGGGCAGTCAGCTCAGGCAGCCCAAGCAAGCAGAGGTCATTCTGCAGGGGCACTGAGAAAGACAGTCCCAGGCCATTCGGGCTTCATAAACAGTTCCCATACCTGGGCATTCCAAGAGTATCCCAGGCATTATATTATTTTTCCATAGAAGTAGCTCCCTTAAGCATTATATTAAATAAATAATTTTTTAAAAGAAAAAACAAACAGAAAACCCCAATGCAATAATAAAAATTATTACTAATACATATACACAATTACTAAGCCTGACTTAACACCTACTGCTTCACACCTTTATCAAAAGTCTACATATAAATTGATCCAATCTGATACTTTTTATTTTAATTCTGTTCTAAAAATGCAATTAAACAGTGATATCTGTTGCTGCAAGTTAAAAGTCATTCCCTTTAGATAATAGCCAAATACAACAAGCAGTGAGCTTTGCCATCATTAGACTTCTAACCATATTACTTCTATTTTGAGGCTTTTTTGTTTGGTCTCAGTTTAATTTCCTGTCAGCCTTACAAGAGATTTCTAATGTTTGGGCTCTAGGATATGCTCTGATTAAAAATAATCTTCCCAATTACTGCCTGGCATGAGTCTACTGCCACATGCACTCTGCCACTGGCTTCTGAATTTCTGTCAGCAGTAATTGTGTCTGTAGCTTCTAACTGTAAATGAAAACCCAGGGGGCATATTTGGGTTCCAGTTTCCTTTGCCTAGCCATATCTTTTAATTTGCACTGTCTGTCAAAAGGAGATGTTCGTAGGCACTGAAAGGAAATCCTTAGAACATCAGGTTAAAAAAAGGGGAAAGGAGAAAAAAAGAAATGCAACTGGTATATGATAAACTATATTTGATATTTGTTCTAGCATACTCGTTGTAGATAAGAGAATCTCACTGCATTGATTAGCCTTAGAAGAGGTAGATTGAAACCATTTACGGAGCATTTCTAGCTGCACTTTTTTACCATTAAATTTAATCATAAGTCTTGAGCATCACCTTATTGCTATTTTTTTTGCAACATGATCATTCTAATGAATATTTGACAAAACAAGGTTTCTTACCAGAATGGAAAAAAAAAAAAATTTTTCTCAGGCTCTGACCCCTGGCCTAAACTATACCGTGGGGTTACCCATCTCCAGCCCTGGATGGACCTCAGACGTAGGTTGTAGGCAACCTATCTCCTGGGTCAACCCCCCCGACCTACATTGCATCTTCTCTCCACAGTCTGTCTTTCAGTCCTATGTCCTCTGTGGACTTAGACCCACACTGTCACCTTGTCTCTGTCCTCCCTCTGTCCCAACGAACTGCTGCTCCTGGCTGGACTCCCCAGATGGATCCTGGGCCTGGTTCATCACCTCGCTTGGGGTTGTCAATGGACAGACCATGTTTCCAGTACCTGGCTCTGCCCTCCATGTTTAGATCCAGTGGGGCTGCACCCCATGGGAGAGGGCACAGGCTGCACGGTCTCAGCTCCTGGCTCCCTCCTCTTCAGGAGCAGCCAGCTGGCACCAGGCCCTAGGATGTCTACATTTGAAATTACGGTGCTTAAACCTGGCAGTCAATGCAATCACAATCACCAGCCTCACGATAGATCTGTGTTAAGATTCTCATTGATTCACTTTTCCTCTTAGGAGTGCTGCTGCTGGAAGTCTTGTGATGGAAAGGTGGCCCGGTGTCACCAGGGAGTGTTGTCTGTGTGCAAGAGCAGGATGGAAGCAAGGTGCCTGGGTCAATTTTCTAAAGGACAAGAACCTTAGGAAGAATGAAGCACTAAGCACAGACTGTACTCTCTGAAGTAGATACAGAAGAAACTCAAAGAGTAGAAAAACATTTGATATAACATCAAGCTTTGTGTAGAAGGGAAAAGTACAACGAACTACACCAAAAGTACAGTCAAGAATGTGTATATAAAATATACAGTATTCACAAACAAGAATATTCACAAAGAATAATATTCTGGAAATATTCACTGTAAAACCATAGAATCATAGAATGTCCTGAGTTGGAAGAGACCCACAAGGATCATCAAGTCCATCTCCTGTCCCTGCACAGGACAACCCCAAAATTCACTCCATGTGTCTGAGGGCGTTGTCCAAATGCTTCTTGAATGCTGTCAGGCTCGGCGCTGTGACTACCTCCTGGGGGAGCCTGTTCCAGTGCTCCACCACCCTCTGGGTGAAGAACCTTTTCCTAATGTCCAACCTAAACCTCCCCTGGCATATTGTCCTGCCATTATTGAAGAATACTGTAAAGTCCCGTGAAAATAATTTTCTATGAGGTTTCAATGTTTCATCTGTCAAAATTAAGTAAATTTTTGTCTCAAGAGGAAAATGGCATCCAGCACAGTTGGAATCCAAGGAGTACAGAATGCATATTTTTGCATGTGGGAATCATGGAAGTTTTCTTCGTGATAGGAGGACAAATACTGCAATTTGGTGAATGTGAGTAGGGATTTGTCCAAATGGCCTTTGAAACTGAATAGCTGTTCTTGGCATAAGAACTTACTTGAAATATTAAGGCCAAACAGTAGTGCTCTGCGTTATGTTTGTTGGTTGGTACTCTGTTCTGTATGCTTACATCTGTAAACGAGGGGACGCAGCTGAAAGGCGGGACCAGAACTGATTTCAGCTCTGTTCTGGACCTCTGGCAAACCATTCTGTTGTATAACTTTCCTATCTTTAGGGCTATGCCCCTTAGTAAGTATTCTGTGCAATGTCATGACAAGAGTCCAGTAACAGATAAGAACTGCAACGTCTTAACTGAAACATACAGTTTCTCATCTGTGCAATGGAGATTGTAACAACTACCACATTCATAACTGACTTGTGTTACAGAGGTAAAAATGCCATGGATCTGTTAAAATATTATTTAAAAGTATTGTAGTAGCTGTGTAAAAAGTTATTTGTGTCTCCTCTGAGCCTTACAGTACAGCACCGTTCTACAGGCTGCAATAGAGAACGAGCCTGTGATATCCTCAAACTATCTTTGCTTCTATTTCCATATCTCGTTTGAGATAAAAGTATCATCTGCAGGGTATATCCCCCTACCCTGAGATGATGATTGAAATTGCCACAACGTTTAAATAAATACCTACTTTTTTAACTATAAGGTAAGCCACTGAGTTCAAAGTGGTTATACCTGTGACTGAGGCCATGCATATGTTAAAATATTTTCAGCATAAAACCTGTAGTATTAAGTACAACAGTAAACACGTTATGAAACTGAAAGAAATATTGGGAAAGGACAAATGGAATCACAGTAAGACAGGATATCTGGGTGTAGACATGGCTGATATAGCAAATGGCATCAAAAGCTCACTACCGACTTCTTCACCGAGTGTTTCATTTCAGATCCATTTTTTCAAAAAATACATACCATTCCATTGCCATTATCAAGATTAATGTCCCAACAATACCTGAAGACATTGACTGGACTGTGGGAGAAAAAGTAAGAGCGGGGCGGGGGGGGAAGGACTGTGATGTACTTCACTGATTATATTCCTAACAATATTTTAGTTTTGTTTCATAATTCAATACTTGCTCAATAAAGAAATACAAATCTAAACTGTTTTCTACAACATTCTAAATAGTCCTTTAGAAACAACCTCAGCCTCTCACAAAATTATAAAAAAAGCCCAAGTTAATAATCAAAATACCTTACTGCCTAAATGGTGGTGATGCTAAGAGTATGACTGGCATTTTCTACCCATTGCACAGAACTCATGCTAAGTGGTGACTGCCTGTCCTCCACAGGCAACCCCCCTCTGCACAGGAACAAAAGTCAATTCTCTTTTGCACAAATTACTAATGAAATTCTCAAAAAAGAAATACAATTTCAAAGGGTTTAACCTGAAAAAATGGTGTTCTTTTCATCTAATTCCCCTCCTTTCCAAGCCTACATATGACAGAGATTTGTTCCTGCCTTAGTGGTTTTTTGTGATGTTTCTACTTCTTTATTTCAAATTAGGTTTAAAGAGTTCTGGAAAAAAACCCAGTCAAATTATAATCTATTATAATATAATAATATAAATATAATAATATAATATATATTATTGTGATTGTGTGCATGAGTAAAGTCTTCAGTGCTTTCAAGCTTTCGAGAAAAGTCATCAAACTGTCAGCACTTTGCCAGACTACCAAGCCTCTCCTCATATTAGAGTAGTACTACTGTAATTACAAACACCACTAATTACTATCAAAATATTTCTTTGCAATAACGACCACGGGTTTTATCATGACCTAATATCATTTATTTCTATTGCTTTCTTGGAGCCCCTCCTACTATCATTTCATGCCACTACAAACAATGTTAAAATGCGTATCTTCACCTGCAATAACTGATCAAACTGCCCAAAGTACAGACTGAACAATATCATCAAATGTAGCACATTATTGCACATATCAGACTTCCAGAACTCACAGCGTAAAAAGCGAAAAAATTCTGTAATACTGGCAGTGACATTCAAAGATCCTTTCAATGATATTTTTTTTTTTTTCCTTTTTATCAGCCATAGTCTGGACAGAGAATGGAGAGAGATGGGTGCAGTAAAAACAGAATGATAATTATGTTTATGTGACTACCTAAGAGCACTCCTGATAACATAAGGCTGCTACACCAAAAATGTAGCCACGTGTTTATCTATTCCCATAAAACACACAGAAGTAGAAACTACCTCTGTATGAAGGAAGAACGAAATACAAACTTTGGAAATTATTCAAGATTAATGAAAAAAGTTACATACACTGAAAAAGCAAGAAAAATTGGTTTGTTTCTTTGAAAATATTTTCTAAAGCAGTTCCAAAAAATAAAAACCAAACAGCACCGCCCCCCCCAAAAAAAAAACCAAAACCAAAACAACCCTCTACTTTATATATTGACTATTTTATTAGTGTAAGTTCTTGAACAGCTTTTTAAAGGTCCCTTTAAAAAAAGGCTCTTTAAAAACTGTGGCTGCAAAGACAACTCGCTACAAATGCATGAGCCTACTGCTCTGGGAACACCAGCTCCCCAGTCAGTACAGAAAGTGGCAAAGTCCCAGGCACCAAGTTTCTCTATTACTACAGTCATCATACCTACTACTTAAACAAATAAGAGTTTTAGAACTTTTCTTCAATTTTTTTTTTTTCTTTTCTCCTCACTCTTCTGCAATAGAGGCTGTTCTACCAAAGCTCTTGAGCAGGCAGGACAACTCCATGAACATCAGTAAGATTACTCATATGCTTCACCATGGTAATACACTCATACGCCTGCTAGACTAGAAGATCATTTATCACAAATTCAAGTGAACAAGGCACTTAAAGAAGATGCAGAAATAACCAAGTAATTTGAAAAAGGCTTAACTGTTATCAGCTGCAACTGTAGAGGAGTCCTCCTGTCAATTCCAGTGGTGAGCTTTTATGACTGAATACCTTGATACTGACAAAGACTAAAAAGCAGGAACATTATCTTTTCAGAATAGGGTTTTTACATTTTGCATTTTTAAACTAATGGTTCTATCATAGGTCAAGAAATGAATCATGCCTGTATAAGCAACGCAGTTCTGAAAGAAATTTCAGATGTAGAGAAAAGAATGGTAAATTTGCCCATTTTTTTCTTCTTTTTTTAATGAAAATTTTGACATTGCTTAAGTGTTAGATGTTAATAAATACCATCTGAAATTAATGACCAGAACAAGGAAAAGTAAACTTGCCAAAAGGAAAAAAAAACAGTTTATCCAATAGCTTTGTGATTTATGACATGATTATTCTTACAGAAACAGCTCAGCTCTAGGCTGCATCTATTACCATGATCAGGAAAATGTAACACATCGAGAGCAATGCAGTAGCATGCAGTAGTTATGAGCCCTAACAGAAAAACGATAGCTAGAGGGTACAGCACATTCCACTGACTGAAGCATGTTTCTTGTGGACAAAAATCTAATTTGGGTAGACACTCCACATTTTCTGTTCCAAAGAAATTTTTATCACCAGGGAAAATACAAGCATCCTTTGACACATTGGACGGAGGGGGGATCGGATGGGTTAGCTGACAGCTACCAATCTTCAGGAAAACTGGCTTTTGTAAGGTTATCAGGTCTTGAAAGGGTCCAGCCTTCCCACCAGATGTCACATAAACCATGCTGCATCCCAGATACAGTTCGTGGCACCCACCACAAGCCTATTTCTATAGAGAAGGCAAAAGTTACCTCAATCTTTGCACAAGAGGTATCTTTACCAATTTTATCAAAAGTATTCTTACTGTTTATGAAGAAATAAGATTTCAGTATGAAAAAGAAGCAAACAGTAAAATAATATAAGTCTTCATGTTTGTAGATTTACTCCTGCTAGGTATAATGACTACAACTGATTTTAAAAAAGAAGTTAGTGTTTATTTTACATCAGACAGGACAACCTTGGGCTGGGTCTCTTTTCAAAAGAATTACTTACTGTTGTTGTTTCCAGCTGAGTATAATTGATTATGATTGCAAAATGTAAAGTCATAGCAGAGAGACAGTCCATGCAGATCCCACAGTGTAGTTCAAATGCTCACCTCTGATCAGAAGAAAAGAAAGTAGGAAGCATAGCTGTGTCACAGAAAAGCAGTAGATTTTCCCCAAGAGCAACACACCCTACAAAACATTTCTGCCTGTGCTAATCAAAATTTTATTTTCATGGGAGGAAAAAGGTCCAAAAAGCACAAGTATGACTGATGCAACCTATAGCCCAGGCACACAGAGTACATCTCTGCTGAACCATTTGTCCCGGATTTGCAACTTGTAAACAAAAAAAGGGTGGTGTTTGTTTGTTTTTTTTTTTTTTTTTTTTTAACTACAGTTCTTTCTAGGTGTGCTATATCTAAATAGAAAAAGAACTGATTCGTAAGCATCACACGTTTTCCTCTACATTTCTGAATGACCAGTTCCACACATCTTTTTCTTCATCTGTAACCTTTCCTACTGTACTACGAAAACCACAAACTGCAGGTAATGGTACCTCCTCCATCACTCACAGCATCAGGAGCTTCACACCAGTAAGCTGACACATGTGAAATAAGACCACTTATCAATGAAGAGAGAGGTCAAAGGCTTCTAAGGTTGGAATAGGAACCTGCTGGCTGCTGCAAATCTCTCACCAGTGCATTTGAGCCTGACACTTAATATTCAAACCGAATTGCAAGCTATGTACTCAAGGATAAAGCTCAGTAATAATATTCACAGTCTGACAGGCTCAGCATACAAATCCTCAGTGCAGAGCTCATTTTGAGTATTTTTTTTTAATCTAAAAAGGAATCAGTATTTTTTCTTTTCTTAAATAAACAACAGTACTTCCCATTTAGTGAGGGAAACAACGGGATAAGAAAATTAAATTTTATTCTATATTTAGATATTGGTAAAGAAGTATGCATATTTTATTACAATACAGGTACACTGTGTATGCAGTCTTTGCCTTGCTACTCAGACATAGGAATACATCAAATAAGGCATACATTTTGGGGGGCCAAATCCTTTGAGCCAGAAATCCACTACTTTAAACCATTTAAGAATTTGCCCAAATTTCTGATAATTTATGGCATGCATTCAGCATGTCAGCTGTGAAAGCTAAAATCACTGGAAAGGATCTAAAACCTTGATACATATGACTCAAATATTGTATCTAACCAGTGGTCTAACTAGTCCAGTATTAGGTCACCGACAAGTGGCAATTGCTAATATCCTTTCATAAGCTCCAGACTATTTTAATTTTCTGCCCATTATAAAGAACAAGCTTCTAGCTTCTAGGTGGTATTTACACTTTCTTTTAATATTTATCTCTCAGTCTTACTCATCTTTTATTTTATTCAACATTGCTTAATCACCGTAAAATATTCATTGTTTATTTTACAGTGACACTGTAAAGTCACAGCCCATTTATTTTTTCCCCTTTCAATGTTTATTTTGCATTACAACAACCTGGCAACATGTTCTTTTTTTTTTTTTTTTTAAACGTGAACGTTTTATGTATGCAGAAGGTGGTTTAAAATTAAATAAATTATAATTAAATGCCCAATAGTTTTTACACTGAGAATATTGTTACTAAACATTAGCTTCACTTAGAATCTTTTGCTTATTTTGTACTTTGCATCTACACTTCTATTACTAAATCTACCCCTTTCTTTTGAAATCACATTGCATCCAGCTTAACTACATCTCACTAAATCACCTTGTTAGTCATACTTTGATTCATTCCATTTCATTGCCTGTCATATTTAAATTACTCCATTTCTTTTCCTACTCCTCATAGTACCTTTGCAAATGACAAGTCTCACTTTGTGCAATGATTCTTTATACTGCAACCTCACATAACTCCCGTTATTAACACTTTATCATTTTCCCCGTATATTTGCAAGTTTTCCAGCAGAACTGCCTTCCAAAACAATTCCAAATTTACACATTTAATCCCATCTCTTTGCTTCATTTACATTTGTATGCACCAAGACAGCCAGCACTACAAGAAGGCAAATTATATTTGTTGCATCATAAAATAAGGGAGAGAAGCTCGAGCTCCAATCCTGCAATAAGCAACTGCAACCCACATGCTGCTATACCTGCCCTGAACTGCACAGGGCTTCAGCTGGGAAGTCTGACTCCATCCACCTGCTCACGTAGTTCAGGATCAGAGGTTTTGTTGGACACAAGATGCAAGTGATTGCAGCACAGTGGAATTTGATTTATACGATATGTAGTTACAATGAAAATGGAACTATTTTCAATATGGGGAGGGAATAAGGATGTAGCCTGAATCTCAAAATCTGTGATATGATTATCACAGCATAAACTACTGTCCATTCTTATTCTCTCCTTGGCCGAAGCAACATTTCTCAGGAATTTGACTCAAAATCAGCATTCACTTCTCAAAATAAATAAGTAAATGAAGCAATAGCTTCTCTACTCCCATAAAAAATAAATTCCCTTCTTCACAGATTTCTTGATTGAGCTTTACAAAAAGTTCATCTCCAATGCCAAGCAACAGATCAGTATCTTTCTTTAGATAGTGAAGATATAAAAGTGCTGTAACATGAGCTCAAATTGAGGATGAAGTTGTTAAAACAATTCTAAAAATGCATGCTTCTCAAAAATGCCCTCCACACTGCTTCAAATCAAGAGTATCTGAACAATCCTTGTTGCCAAAATTATTGCTGTTTTAATGCACTCTCCAATGTTAGTAACTTTTAGAAGACAGAATCTTCTCAAAACTATTTTATACTTCTGAGAAGCTGCTCTGCTGTTCTTCAGCTTCTGGACCTAAGAGCAATTAAACCCAACGGTGCTGGGAATGTGCCCTTGCTCCAGCTACTGACCCTTTCCTACAGGAACGGGGAGAAAGAGCAGAAGCCCGCGCTGATAGCCATGGAAGTGAATGGATCAGGAGCTGCTGTTTACTCTGTCACTCTCGCAACTTCCAGCTGAGTTACCAAGTGCCCTACAGTATTTGCCAACTATAGTGGTTAAATTATTATCATCTCTAATTTACAACTCATCAAAAATTACACTACCAAGAATTGATTCAAAATAGTTGTCACATTTGCTAGAAGTAGCAAATCACAGCCCGAGTCACCTAATCTTCTGTCGAATAATCAAATTCTGCCTGGATGCAGTGTAATATGTTGTCATCTTTCACAGGGACTAAGAGAAATTGTTAGAAGGACTATGAGATAACTGCTTACTTAAATAGAATTTTACCAAGTCAAATTAAAAATGGCTCAATATCTTGTTACTGAAACCAATCACCTTGAAAGCGTCTGATACTGGTTGCTGTTGGATAATGATTTGTGTAAAGGAATCATGGCAACATTTATATCTATCTTTTTTTTTTTTTCCTTATCTTACGTTGTAAAACATTTTGGAAATTCTGATTTTTTTTGTTTTTTTTTAATTTTAAAACAGGATAAATATCTAGCCTACTAAACCAAAACATAACTATTTTCTTTTTATCAAAACTATAGCACAATAGTTTGTAGCTTGAAAAATGTGTGCAGGAAGGAATGATTCAAATGCCATATCCACAACTTTCAGAGAATTGATAAAATGTCTTTGTGCTGTCTTTGTCCTGTTTGAATATCAAAGCTCTTCTGGGTATCACTTAGATCTACCCATCATACTTTGGATACTTGTGAATAATTCAAGATGTTATGCTTTAACTTCTATCGGCAATTCCCTTGAAGAGAAGCAGTAAGTAAGCATTTATTATAAGCTATAGCATGAATCCATATAATTAATATTTTGATGTACTTTACCTGTCTTACTGTTGCTCTTGTGATATTAAGTTGGTATTAAATAACACACTCAGACAACTTGTTGTCCTACTTTTCAAAGATGCTTCAATTTATATAATTACTTTATTTGATTTATTGTTGCATCTTTACTCAAGTTACATATTCTGTTAATGTGCTATCAATGTAATTAGCTGTTTCTTTGTAGGAAACATTTTTTTTCATCAAGCTAGCATTTTTATTGCAGAAGGAATGTATTACTTGTACTTCCTTGGAATCAAAATATCCTTCTAATGGTATGACGGCAACGTGCTTCATCTTTGCACATTTTCCTTGGCACACTGAAGCAAAACAGAGATGATGTGCTATTATTCAAGCATAAGAAAAAAAGTAGCGCTCCACTAACAAGTATCAGAGGTGAATAAAGGCATACGAAATTATACCAAAACAACAACAAAAATATAACCTCATTTTTTCAAATAAGAGTTCAGAAGGCCTGTGCCCAAGTGATTATAAGTAATATATTAAGATTACACAATTTTGAAATGCAAACAAGCAATACTGAAGAAATATTGATCTCAGATTTTCTTATCTGCTACTACTGAAGAGTTTAAAAAACCTACTTCTTCATGAAGTGAATACACATCCTTGGTTAGAAACATGAAGAATCGACGCATTAGCCTGTATTCTTCAAATAAACTTCATTTCTGCTGATCGCAGAAAAGTGTACTGATGTCATCTAAAAGAGTTTTGCATGTCTACTCTCCAGGTTCATAAAGATAACACTTAAGGTAAACAGGGGTGGAGACCTAAGAAGAAAAAATAAATCAAATTTCTGAAAACTGAGAGAATATTAACTTGTTTATACTGTCTTCCTGCAATCATTTTCATTCATGAAGGATATTAATTTTGACTATTAATTAGAGCGGCATCTGTTTCTCACACACTGGCAGGCTACTAGTGAACATTAGCAGCATTAGCTGTTGGTACAGGTGTGGAATGATTGAGAACTCACTTCTGAACTACTCCCCTACCATACCGATACAGAAGAAACAATTTACACAGAATTAGCTGCCTCAAATACAATTTCACTAAAAACTATTAAGTGAGGAATTCCACGATATAGAAGCATTCTGGAAATATTTTCAAAACTTAACTACAAAACCAATAAATCTAACGCAAGTTTTAAAAGGTACTATTACATTTTTTTCGTTAGTCAACTGACGCTAGGAAAGCATGCATTTACTACACTGTCTAAGAGAAAGCTACTATCATTATATTTAAAAACTGTTATTTTTCTAAAGCTTAAAACACACAGTAATTGCACTATGCTGCTATCCTTGTGGGTTTTTTTCCATAAAGTAAAACAATATCAAAATATTTTCCCATTAAATTTTAAAAAATGAAAACATATTAAAAATAATTTTGATACGCAAACTGTGCAAGTAATTCAGACCTATTAGGAGAGAAAAACCATTACTCAACACTGACAGACAAAACAGTAACTTCTGTTACAGTCACTGGATATTTTGTATTTGTAAGTAAGTGTGGTAACTTTGAATTATATTTTCTTATACCTGCATTTTATTTTACAACTTTTCCTTTGTATAAGAAATGTGAAAGAAAACAAATTATCAGGAATTGTTTTGCACTTATCAAAAGACATCTGTATGGACTTCTGCTGAGTACTCGGGGAGTAACTTCTGTGGTCCCAGTGCGTCCAGAGTTACAGGAGAAAGGACTGGAAGCAACCAAATTGAAACTTGCAAAATTTCAGTCCAGGACATCAGCCCCAGCTTATTCTGAAACGCTCTGTTTTTCAAACAATATAGGAATTTTAAAAACCTAGCTAGGCAGAAGACATTTCTAAGTCTCATTTATAATTGCTTAGAGACATGGCATTATAAGAGACAGCATTTAGTTACACAATTCTGGTGGTTTTAGCTGGGGTAGAGTTAATTTTCTTCACAGTAGCGTAGTATAGGGCTATGTTTTGGATTTGTGCTGGAAACACTGTTGATAACACAGGGATGTTTTCGTTACTGCTGAGCAGTGCCTACACAGAGTCAAGGCCTTTTCTGCTTCTCACCCCACCCCACCAGCGAGGAGGCTGGGGGGGCACAAGAAGCTGGGAGGGGGCACAGCCAGGACAGCTGACCCCAGCTGACCAAAGGGATATCCCGCACCATATGACGTCGTGCTCAGCGTATAAAACTGGGGGAAGAAGGAGAAAGGGGGGACATTTGGAGTGATGGTGTTTGTCTTCCCAAGTAACCATTGCGCATGATGGAGCCCTGCTTTCCTGGAGATGGCTGAACACCTGCCTGCCCATGGGAAGCAGTGAATGAATTCCTTGTTTTGCTTTGCTTGCGCACATGGCTTTTGCTTTACTTATTAAACTGTCTTTATCTCAGTCCATGAGTTTTCTCACTTTTACTCTTCTGATTCTCTCCCCCATCCCAGCAAGGGGGAGTGAGTGAGCGGCTGTGTGGGGCTTAGCTGCCGTCTGGGGTTAAACCATGACAGTCTTTTTTGGCACCCAACATGGGCCTCAAAGCGTTCGAGATAACAACAGGTTTGACTGGAATGTGCTGGATCGAATTTATAGCTGTTACTGCTGTTTAGCTATTAATTGACAAGCTCCTGTGCTTGCCATGGGGCTTGGTTGCCTTACTGTATATTAGAGTCCAGTGCTCATTAGTGGCTGTTTTTTGCTTTCACTGCTTGCTGTACCGCTGTGCTGCTGATCATCTTGCTCTGCTGTGCCTGGGAACATTTTGATAACAGCAATGGCCACGTGCCTGGGCTGGCAGATGGCCAGGGCATGGCTGCTGTTTCTGTGCTGCTGTACTGGACAGGCTGGAACTCCAGCGTGAACTCCAGTCGAAGGGACTGTGACCTGTAGATGAGTCCACATGGGAGCAGGACACCCCAAAGCGTCTGTGGCCATGAATAAGCCCATGCCAGAGCAGGTACATGTTGAAGTGTCTGTGGCCATGGTTATGTCTGTGCCACAGCAGGTATACCTCTGAAGGGATTATGGCCCAAGGATAAATCCACACTGGAGAAGGTACACCTTGAAGCATCTGAGGCTGTGGATAAGTCCATGCTGCAGCAAGTACACCCCGAAGCATCAGTGGCTGTGTGTGAGGTCATGCTGGAGCACCTCAAAGCTTGTGGCCACGGATAAGCCCATGAAAATACCTTATTTAATACACCTGGAAAGAAAGGTGTGGCAGAAGCACACTGCCAACAGCCTGAAGCTATGGAAACAGAATTTTTAAGTAGAATGTGAACACTGGTGGGAGCTGAGAGATGACAAGTTAGACAGGATCTCTGCTCCAGAAATAAGTAACACTGATTTCTTTGGGCTTAAAGGTATCTCTAATTCATGCCTCTGGGAAACAAAATAATTATCAAAATCTAAGTTCACTACCTGATCTTTAAAAAACAGAGATTTCTTCTTTTATTCATGCCTTCACTATTACTGAATGACAAGCACCTTGGTTCAGGCCTTCAAGAAGTATTTCACCATCATTCTCATTGAGGCAGACTTCTTTTGCAAATAACAGCTAAAGACTGCAGAAAAATACACATGGCTGTTTTCAGACTCTACAGAACTTACTCAATGAGTACTTCAAATGAAAGAAAAATACACCACTTGTGTAATAAGTCACACCCAAATGAGAATATGGTTGACAGAATTAGGTGATCTGACATTACACTGCTAACGCTTTCTTCACCTCGGTCTACAACACCTGGGCTAGAGAACCATGACTGTGAGAATGACAAACTCCCAACCAATCCCAAACTTGTGCAGGATTTGCTGGTCCAGCTGGATCCCCGTAAGTCAATGGGGCCCGATGGGATTCATCCGAGGGTACTTGAAGAGCTGACTGATGTCATAGCAAGATCTCTTTCAATGATTTTTCAGTGCTCTTGGGAGTCTGGAGAGGTCCCAGTTGACTGGAAGCTGGCAAACGTTGCCCCAGTCTTCAAGGACAACAGGGATGACCCCAGTAACTACAGGCCTGTCAGTCTCACCTCTGTGCCTGACAAAATTATGGAGATTATTCTGGGATTTATTGAAAAACACCTGAAAGTCAACGCAGTCATTGGTCCCAACCAGCACGCATTCACAAGGGGAAAGTCCTGCTTGACTAACTTGATTTCCTTCTACGACAAGATTACCCACCTAGTTGACCAAGGGAAGCCAGTCGATGTAATCTTTTTGGACTTCAGTAAAGCCTTCGATACTGTCTCTCACAGTATCCTCCTGGACAAAGTGTCCAGCATACAGCTGGATAAACACATAATGCAATGGGTGTGCAATTGGCTGACGGGTCAGGCTCAAAGGGTTATAGTAAATGGGGTTACCTCGGGCTGGCGACCAGTCACTATCGGGGTTCCGCAGAGATCCATCTTGGGGCCAGTGCTCTTCAATATCTTCATAAATGACTTGGATGCAGGACTTGAAGGTTTGTTATCAAAGTTTGCCGATGACAGAAAACTGAGAGGAGCCATTGACACTCTCGAGGGCAGAGAGGCCCTGCAGAGAGATCTGGACAAATTAGAGAGCTGGGCAATCACCAACCGTATGAAGTTTAACAAGGGCAAGTGCCAGATTTTGCACCTGGGACATGGCAACCCTGGATGTACCTACAGACTGGGGAATGAGGGGCTGGAGAGCAGCCCCGCGGAGAGGGATCTGGGGGTTCTGGTCGACAGCAAGTTGAACATGAGCCAACAGTGAGCCCTGGCAGCCAAGAGGACCAACTGTGTCCTGGGGTGCATCAAGCACTGTATTGCCAGCCGGTCGAGGGAGGCGATTGTCCCTAATAGACATAGCTACAAAATCAAAAGGCCACAGGAAAAATCTTTAACATCTTCATTGCTAAAATGAATGTAGGATGGCAACAACAAAACCAGCTAGATAGCACCTACAGAAAAAGAGTAAACTATGCTCCTACATACAATGAGGGGGTTTGTGTTTTGGTTTGGTTTGGTTTGTTTTTTTTTTTTTTAATTTGTAAAACGCATAACTTAAAAGTGAACTGTATAATATATCTTGGGATTTGATTTCTCAATATTTTTTCTCTTCTTTAGGTTGTCCTTTTATTTCATGGCAAAGTACTTTGCCCTGTTAGCATGCATATTATATTAGTAGTTAGTATAATTATACATGCACTGCAAGGGAGAAATGCTTCTAATATCACATTTCTTGGGGATTTTCTGCAATGGCTGGTAACTTTGACTGATAGCTTGAACACAGAAGCAAAATGCCCACCGAACTAGAGTGTTTATGAATTCTTGCACAATTCCAAAGGCTTTTGGTGACTTCCAATATATTTGTGAAACTGCTATTTATACAAATTTTACCTTTAATGCTGCAGCATTGTTTCAAAGTCTTGGGGTCTCTCACTACGTGTATCCGTTCTTCTCTAGTGTCAGACAAAAAAGTTCTATTTATAGCTATAATGAGAATAAAGTGTACATTTCCTTACCAATGTGCCAAGTACTAGATTGATAAAAACATATATTTTATATATAATTATATATAATAACAAATAATTATCTAATGCCTGAAACCCATTCAAGTACCTCAATATAACCAGTCTTAAATATTTTATAATATCTATAAACACTCCGAGTCTAATGAAGCTAATACTACTAAGAGTGCAACAAGTGAAAAGTGTTGTAAAAATGAATTTTCTTTCACCTCAGATGGTCTATATTCCTTCCTGAACATATTAATTTCACACTAAGAAACTGGTTAATAAAACTTCAGAGCAGCCCTATATTACAAAGTTTTGTTCTTAATCCAGGCAGAGATAACATGAAAATAGTAGTAAAATAGCAGTTTGGGATTACTCTTCAATTTGTAAAGGCTGGTCTGTCTTATTTAACATCTTTTTCTCACTGTTTTATTTCTGAACTTCTGAAAATGAATTTAAAAACCCACAAAATAGGTTTGCAGTCCAGAAATAACAACATTGTTTAAAACATTAACAATAAAATATAAAAATAAAATACATCAAGCAAGTATGAAAATATATCAGAGGGAAATAAACAAGTTTGGAACATCAGTCCCCAAACCGACAAGTAAGTTATGTGCTTAATTCTAAACATATCTGCAATACTAATATTTGTATTAATGAATAATAAAATCAAGAGGATTGCTGATGTACTGTATACAAAGCACATAAGTAGATATTTCACTGCAGCACAGCTGGATTTTAGGATTTTTCTCCTAATTTATCTGCAAAACTATTGCTACTATAGCTGCAATCACATTTTCTATCCTTTATGACCACAATCAATTCTTGTACATAGTATGGCTCCTCCTCCTTTTTCCCCATCTAAACAACTACCAATACATTTTTCTGGGTAATGAGGAAGACCACAGAGGTAAAAACTGAATTTCAAAACAAAGTCAACTTTCTGTCCATAGACTGAAATAAGTATGGTGACAAATAATACATATTAAAACCTCTGTGTACCTTTACTTCCAGGTCTTCTCAAGTGTGCTGAATATAACTGTGCTTTCTTACAGCAAGTGATGCTAGATTCTCTTTTTTCTTAGATAACCAAGACTTCAGTACAGGAGATACAAGTCACCAATTTAAATAAAGCAAAATGATGCAACATTCTTACAGAGCTGCACAAAACCAGTACCTCAAGCTGACAAAAAAAAAGGAAATGTTCTGAAAACTAAGACCACTTGAGCTTTTTTGGTTATTGTATCTCTGTTGACTGCATTTATGACAGAAGGTAAGAATCCTACAGGAGTGTATGCAACTGTTTTCTCCCACCTTACTTTCACATCATCATGTAGCTTCTAGAGTATTAACCAAATGTAAAAATTTTCAGGAATAGATGCATAGCAAAAATAGCAACTGAGAATATGCAAAATGTGTGTAATAAATATCTACAACACAATTTGAATAATTTCAGAAATATTAATGCATCTCTGGAGTGTCTGTTTAAATATTAATACTGGTTTTAAAAGTAATTTCAGTTTTTCAAAAATAGACATGTATTGTAATTGTGCTAAGAATTTTTAGCCTGCACCGAGATTTAATATACTTGCTACTGATTGAAAAACATATGAACGCCACCACTTCTACTTTTCTGAGATTAAAAATGTGATTTGAAGCTTCAGTTTTATTTTTTCTGATGTTGCTTAAAGCTGAAAAAAATAATGTGGTTTGTGACCCCTATGGCAATTCACCAGAACATGAAGTAGTAAATAGACTACAATGAGATTCATAACGGTAACTGAAACATATAGTAATGCAAGATAGTAATTGAAAGTTGTTTCTTCTTTTCTCATCTTACCTGCATAGGAATATGTTGAATGATACAGAGCTATAACAACAGAGCAGCTATATAGGGCTCACACTCAAATCACACCACACTAGATTTGTGTGGTGAAAATGTAGCTTTGCTCTTGATACACTGGTCAGATTTGGCCCAGGTAGTCTGAGGTGTCTTGGGCGGACTGCACCACAGATACAGTTTGGGTAAGACAAGCTCCCAGCAGCTTCAGTGTTTGTAGGCTGGATACACAACTCAGCTTTCAAATTTGAATATGACATCTTCACCCTAAGAACTTAATGTTGTTACAGTATCTCGATGTAGGAAGGAAGCCATGAAGCCCAGGAAATGAAGTACCAACTACTGTCACCTACTATACAGAAAAGAGAAGATGACTGTGCATGCCCTGAAATACCAGAACTCCTCTCACAGGCCCACGGATGATGTCCTCCTGCCTCAGCACTTCCTCCTCAAACTACCAAAGAAACATTTCAAACAAAACAGAACAAAAAAGCCCATATGCGTGCCAGGTACCATGTTTCCCAACATGACACCTACTGAATTAGAGTGGCTGGGTCCAAACGGATTATGCAAATCCCAGTTTCCTCCTTTCTTCAAGTGGAGCCATGTTGGTATTACTGAGTTCTAATCTTTCAAAATAAAGGTGAAAACAAACAAACAAACATACTACAGTTTACCATTAGAGACTGAAATGTAAAACTCTGCAATTCAGAGTGGGGGCAGACTGTGGGAAGAAGAAAGCACACACGGGTCTAGTCTGTGGAAAGGCAGGAAGCCAAGTAAATTATTTGTCTTTTGCTGCTAACATATAAAACATATAAAAAAAGGATTTGATTTTGGAAAAATTTTGCCTGTCTGCCACCAACCATTTCAGGCAGATCCAAATAAACAAAAAAAGTAGAACAGCAATTTAGGAAAGGCAAATAAATGAAGGTTTGTTACATAACAGATCAAGATGTCAATTATTTTAACAAAGAACAACTAGTGGAACATTTGACTTAACTCCATTTCTAAGCACCTTATTGCACCAATGATTTTTCTTGACACTGTGTAAGGTTATTAACAGATTCCACTGGAGATTGAAGAAATTTAAATATTAATGGACTCTTTACACGAAATTAATAACAAAATGAGAAAATCTGTGTGTTTTCAGGCATTCAGGTTAATTATTTTCAACCTGGATGACAAGGACAAGGTAAATCTTAGTTTTAACCTTAACATTTCTAGGTAAACTAAAAACAGTAATGACCTACATACTGTATTCAAGCTTCTAAAGCTACCTTCACATTCAATCAGCTGTGATTTTAACCTACTGAAAACTGTATGATGTAAACTGGCAGATCATATTATTCCTTTTGCATATGGAAGAAGATAAATTGTGATGGAGGAATTATAGTTGTCCTAACTTATGGCAAATTTCCATGTTTTAAAAATGTCTCCAATTCCAGAAATGCAATTATTTGAGAACCTTGGTTTCAACTTTTATTTTAATGATTCTTAGTTTGGTTTGAATGACAAATAAGCTGAGTCTATCCAGTTCTGAAGGTTTTGCTTGTTCAGAAGCATTTCTGAGCATTTTTGCTCATTCCTTAGTGTCCAGCACTCAGTGAGTGCCAGGAGAAAAAGCTTCTCCTAAATAAACTGGGAGAGATTTGGGGATCTCAAAGATTTGGTGGCCAGAACAAGTATTGGCATTTTGTGGTCTCATGGAATATGGTTGTTGATATGGTAAAAGTCCAGACTTCATCAGTCAGATGGTGAACCTTCTGCTTCAGTGTCAGTCTGAGAACAAGTCAGTAACCACTTCCCATAGTACAACTTGTTTCAATATTCTCAACTTTGAAATGGCTTTCTAAACAATATGCCCCTCAAGAATCTTCCATAATCCATTTGTAATTCCCTGCTAGCTTCCAACATCAGTAGAACAAGCTATGGACCCAATCACAGACTGTATTGGAAACTGTTTCACACCTTTTAAACGCATCGTTATCAACCTTCCAAATAAGGTCACAAGTAATTTTGGCAAACTGTACTACATCACACTCCCTCTGCTTCCAAGTGTTGCCTTCAGTATATAAATCAATGCTCACCATATCTGATTATTTCTCTACTTGATAATCAGGATCTCAATTTTTCTTTGACTCTACTACTACTTTTGACAATCTTTTTTTCCTACTAAGCATACCTACAGAACTTCTGTATCGCAATTAAGTTCACTTCCTAATCATGGTGTGTTTTTACTGAGATGTCAGCAAATTTGCAAATGAAAATGAAAGTCTCAAAATAGTCAAGCCAGATGGTCTAATGGGGAAGCCACCTCTAAAGAACAGCAGATTTAACAGCAGCTCTTTGCCAACCAAACAAAATAAGATATTCTACTGCTTTTTGTTGATTTAAGGTCTATGACACACTGCAGCTGTCACGATGAAGGGTAGACAGAAAAGGCAGTCTAATGACTACAAAAATGCATTAAACCATACAAGTTTTATAAAGCATTCACTTGGCATCTGTCTTCTGTAACATGTCTCTGTATTATACAAGGTATTTCCCTCCTCACTCTTTAGAGAGAGATGAAGTTTAATGTACTGGCTGGTACTTAACAATCAGATTTTCTCAGCTTTTGTGCTGAATGGCATCTTCCTTCTCCCATTGACTTTCACGGCACTATTCACAGTGTAAATTATTGCCTCGTTTTCAGTGAAGGCGACAGATCCGTGTACTACCTCAGAGCACTGAACTTGGGAACTACCTGCTGTCAGGCAAATCACCTCGATGCCACATAAATTCTCACTACTGTCACAAGGGGCACTTCCACTTTCTGCCCGCCTGCCTGGCTGCTGCTGCTAGTACTTACACCCACCCACCCACCCTGGGGCTGGGAAGGATCATTTGCAGGTTGGATCTTTTGCTGGGGACGGGGCAGAAGGGATGCACTTTCACAGTTCCCTGATCCATTTCTCGAGGGAGGCTTTAGGAATGAGCCGCCCAGGCTAGGGTGGTTTCGGCACCAGTCCAAGCATCATATGTCAGAGTACAGGTATCAGGTAACCACTGGCCTACTCAGCAAAACAGAACAGAAGTAAACAATGAGTATATATTAACCTCTGCAACATTGGGTAATTTTATAACCATTACCCAGGTGCATTGCTGTACATTCAGATTTGCTGCTGAGTGGATGCTCCCTGTTACAGAAGAAACTGGATCAGCACCAAAATCAATGGATTTCCAATTTTAAATGAGAACGGATGGAGCACAGGGAAGAACAGAAAATGTTTGCCATTTAATTTCTACTACTGAATAGGATATGACTTACGGTGGGATTTCTGCTGATTTAACTTAGGTTATGTACAAAAGGACAAGTTCTTCCTTCATATATCACTTTTCATTTGTGTTGAACTGTACATTCACTGTTCAATTTTTATCTTTATACTATTTATATTAATATTTCTCATCATCCTATCAAAAGTAATACAGAGTTAGGAAAATAGTTCAGAAATAGAAGCTTGACCCTCTCAGTAGTCTGACAGTGTGTATATATATACACACATGTATATCTGCATGGCCTAATCATTTTGCAGCAATGACCACCTAGAAAGCGCACTGATTTATGTACTACTTGCAGTCTCACAGTTGTAGGGTGAAAATAATTTTGTATTTTATCAACCTTTTCCAATCCAAGCAGTCCTTACCTCAACTTTCAGCATTAGTCTGATCCGAGGCATGCATTTTCCCTCTACGAGACAGGCCAACAATATTGAAAGGCCTAAACCAACGCCTACACCCTCACATACAGGAAACATACTCCTGTGTACTAGCCAAAACTTCAAGCCGTTCCAAAATTATCCATCCTGCCCATTTGCCAAGTACCCTCCACATATAGCTCTGTTCTTCTACAGGTAAAGCCCTATAAAAAGCTGAGATGGCTACTTTAACTGGCTGATGCTACAGTGAATCAGGCAAAAACATATCCAGAACACTGAAAATAAAATAACCAAGGTACCGTCTTGTAAAAATTATTTGATTCTCAAACAAATCTTTTCCCTCAGACCAACAAGAGATTTTAACACGTTATTAATACATGTGAGATCATAACGTCTAACTCGAATTGCACTGAATCAAGTTCATCTGAGTGTAATTTCACTGTTAACAGGAGCTATACAAGGAACTAATTTGGTTCAGCATACCACATTATTCAGCACAGAACTGACTAATTTGTGCCTGAGAAGTCTGAGAGCATTAACAAAATTCCAAAACAACTGCTGGTGGAAAAACTTTGTTTTCACTACTCCGCTATTCAAAAAGACATTCAGGTCAGATGTTCAAGATCTGAATCAGGCAGACAATTAATGAAAGGCATTAGCTGAAGAAGCCTTTCCATGAACAGAAGGAATAAGCCTGTGAGACGAGTAGGCTGAACAGCTACAAACAAAATTCACCTCCCTCCTGTAGTGAGAAGAAAAGCCACATTCAATTGAGACACAGCAACAATACACATACACCAGTTTTTGCAACACACTGAATGCAAGGCATGATAAGACACTATTTTAAATAAAAAGTTCTGAATCACTTTGTTTGTGTATAAACCATCCGAGAGCACACACCAATATTTCAGACCTCTTATCATCATTGGGAACAATTCTAGGAAACACAGTTGCATTCTTCATTCAAATGTGAGGAACTGAAATAAAATGGCATTGTCACTAAAGAGAAATAGATTTTAAAATTGGCTGAAACATTTGAATTTCAAATCCAGTAGCAAGCTCCTCTCCTGGAAATATTTAAAGATCAACTCCAGAATAATTTCAGTGCTAAATTACCCTGTTCCTTCCTTTCTCTTCATCAGCTTCAGATTTTATTTATTCTACTTTTTCCTGACATATTAATATATTATTGAAAACACAGTTTCAACTATTTTAAGAAAAGAACAGGTTTTTGTAAGTAATTTCATCTCATACAAGAAATAATTTCAAAATAATGTTACAGCTCAAGTAAATCTACAGTTCCTGCAACCAACATAAAAGTACATATTTTCCATTTTAATTTTAGTTGTATATATAATTAATTTTACAGATTTTGCTGATGCAAACACTACCCAGTCTGAAAAAGTTCCTTATCAGTAACAGGGGCAGAGATGAAAATCTGTAAACAATGTTAAGTGAGACTAAAGGAAGTATATTAAAAATGGATTATTTGGGTTGTAAAAATCAACTAGAAGAACCCTTTTAACTATAAAAAGGGAGGCAGAAAAATTATCACCATCATAACTATACAACATACAGACATACATAATCTGAGCACAAATTATTTACATGCTACTGTAACAACTGACGTGTTTAATTCAAACTTGAGGAAAAAAATGAAAAAATCTATGTTCATGCACCTTTTAAAAGAAAATAAGTTGTCTTCGAAAATGTGAAGAATAAAAAGGAAAAATAAATACACGCATTTACAAGATAAGATTATACCATTTAAATTACCTATACGAGACAAATATACATACAGTAACACATTTATACTGTTTTCTATCAAAATTTCTATTACAGAATCATACCATGACGTAGAGACACCCCTGGAGGTCTCTGGTGCGACATCCTGCTCGCAGGCGGTGCAGGCAGAGCAGGTCGCTCAGGGCTGTGCCCAGGCGAGTTTGGAATAGCTCCAAGGACAGAGATGCGAAGCCCCTCTGAGCCCCTCTTTTGACTGCTCTAATGGTAAAATACACATACAGAATGATGCACATTCTATCCTAAGGACGTGCCTTTTCACCTCACCAAAAATCTCAGATAATCTTGCTTACTCTGAATTTGTTCAGTGCTCAGTCACAAATAGAAGAATATATGAAATGGACCTAAAAATGTGAAATATGTAAGATAACGCAAAGCAGCAAAATATCGCGGGATTAAGTAAGCAAACTGTGTATAGCTTTGTCATGAAGGACACACAAAGGATTTGCAGATTATTTAAATTACATTATGTAGCAAATCCAATTATAAAACAAGAAGCTTTTTGCAAGTACTTTGAATATTTTGATCCCAGTCCTACCGGACTTTCAATGAGTTCGGAAGACAGTTATTTTACCAATTTACTACTGTGTTTGTTTAACGCCTAATTTCGGAATAATAAATGGTGTGGTATTTCTAAATTATAAAGTACCATTTTTTGCTGTAAGAACTGAAAAGCTAAATTTGGCTTATCCTCACCTAAGAATTATTCAGGATATTGATACAGTTTGCCAGTGGACTAAATTAGAAATCCCTGTGAGCACTGTCAGAGTTCCAAACCTGAGGCAGGTTTGGGTTTTTTGTTTTGGGTTGGGTTTTGTTCATCCAAATTGATTGCTTTACTCCAATGAGGATCCTCAAAGAAGCTGTAGTTAGTGCTTTGAAACACTGTTACTTGACAATTTGCTATCCTGTGTCGACCTGCGATATCCCTAGGGGACTGAGGAACGCAGTCTTAAAACTGAAAGGAGACACAGAAGCCGTCCATTGAATTAAGTGAATGGTTGAAATATGGGTCACCAAGTCTGCTGTGGCGGCTGTGAGTCACAGGACAGCTCCAGTAATTGCAAGAAGGTGAGCTGCCATCCACTGCAGCACACCTTACACCTGCCCCAGGAGCTTGTGAGTCATCTAAAGTAAAAGTCAGGACTTTGAAATGGATACGGGGATGCAAAACATGAGTAACTCATTTTTATTACCTTCTAGTGAATACCTACGATATAAAAATTACCAGCTCTGTATCTCCCATACAGTTGATCCCTCACCGAGAACAAGAGAAATAAAAGCACACTTTTGTTACAAAAAGCTGTTTCATAGGGAAAAAAGGGCATCATCCTATACCCAACACCTCTTTGTTACAAAATCCCCTTGAAATCTGAATGATAGTCCAAAGGCATTTTCAACTTCAAACAATAAAAATACCAAGCAATACTTGAAAAGTCCTAGTCACTATAAAATAACTGGTCCAAAAATTAAAATACAAACAAGCTACTTTGATTTGAGGAGAAAGAATAGGAGAAGAAACAAAGATATCATCAGTTGTGACAGCCTAACATTAAACTACAGCATAGGTACTAACATAAAGTAGATATACTGACTACAGTTTATGCTTCCTACTATGGAAATATAACCCAGCTTCTACAGAAACATTCTAAATTTGAACAGTTCATGCTAGGTAAGTTACTGAAAACTAATCCACGGTATCTAACTTAAAATTTTTATCAGCTTTGAAAAACCCTTCTCTCAAAGACGCTTCGTAAGTAAAATTGTATTTATAGTGAAGGACAAAGGACAAACCAAACCAGCTTCTCGAATTAAAATTTTAAAGCTAACAAAGCAGCTGACTGCCTTCTTTTCTGCCAAGGATACGTGTCATTTGAGAACCAAACTTAGGGTGTTTTTCTCTCAGAAATAACACCTTTATCTCCTGCAGTATTACTTTTTTAGATTAAGTTGTCAATAGCTGCTAGTCTATGAACATTATGAAATATATTTTGCTCACAGGCCTGTAACTCGGACAATGATTTCTGCTGTGTTCTTAGATGGGTGTCAGTATGGAATAGCTTTCTTCCTGTGGGACCTGGTCAGGGTAGAGAATCTGACCTATAGATTTTTTTTTTTTTTCTCAGTATACAGAAATTGAAAAATACATTCAATAAGATGACAGTATAAAATGTAAGGTTCACAAACAGAAAACTGCCCACAGCTGGTAGACATGAGTATGGGGGATTTAACCTACACGGGAAGTGAACCACAGCAGCCTACACACAAATCCCCTTGTTCAATTGTACAAGGGTCCCATATTCCCAAATCCTAGGACATGCCCAGTGAGGGATTGCATTCATTTTCTTTACATGGAAATGGTGAATGACAACACATATAGATTCAATGAGCTATAAAAGCAGTAGGTATCAAGAAGAATTAGCTTTCATTCATGTTGTCTTGAACCATTTTATAATCTACGTACATCCATGAACACATCCTTAAATATCAGCACTAAATCACTTACTTATGACTGGCATTAAATAGTATTTCATCGGCAGGGCATGTATCATTCTCTGGCATGTAAAAGATAAAGCTTTATTTCTGTACATCTAAATACCAGAGCAAATTATTTCAAACCAGTAAAATGCCAAATAGTTCGAATGTTAAATGTGGCATTTTAATTTATATTACAAATTGCAACAAACTAACGAACCCAGCTTGACCTCAGAAATGAACTAGATAAAACATCCTATATCTGAGTATAAACCCACCAGGCTGTATCATTGGCTAATAGACTTGCTTTTAAAAGGTCTTGTATGCTTTTTATTTTGGAGTTGTTCTATGCCTGGCTGGTCCCTGAGAGCCTGATTTGACTTGTGCTGGCTGTTGGTGGGCCTATGGGAGTCATTATGGCAGCTGCAGATAAATGAAGTGTATGAAATGGCCTTGAAAGCCTTCCTTTTCCTTCTCCAGGAAAAAGTACGTAGATGGTGAAGGTGAGGCACAGCCTACACCCACTTTGCACTACTTTTCTTGCAGTTAGTCAAGTTGATTTTAGGTCAGCTTTATGCTGTGGTTACAGTCGTGATTCAGCAAAGCATGTAAAAGCAATACCTAATTCATTTTTGTTTTCACAGATACTGTGTATGTGCTTGGGTTTGGCTCATTACACCTAGTAAGGTCAATGCACAAAATACTGGATTTTATATATATTTGCTTTGAGTTCCACCATGATTTCCTATTTATCATCTACACACTTGTTCTCTGTAATAATCAAGGATTAACAAGGTAACAACATATCCATTTATATCCATTTGGTTAATCAGCTTTTCTCTCCTTCACCCCCATTTCTCCTTCAATGAGGTAAAAAAACCTGCTGAGATTTTAAAATTTAGCTGGTATAGCTGGGGCTGTGGGTTAAAAGCTAGCTCTGGTTTTCTTTCTTGGGAAATGCTTTCTTTAAAGCATAGCTAAGTTTGAGAGTCCTCAGTAGTGAGAGTCATGGCTGAGTCCATGAACGTGAAGGAGGTATCGAAAGCCCCACATAGTACATAAACACTAGAAATAAGGAAGTCTGGATTTCCTCTAGATTTACATCTTGTAGTTGATTGACTTTGGTGCCTAAGAAAATACAAAACTTTTCCTATCCTCTAAAACATAGGTAAAGACAGCATCCTGTTGAATTTTCTGGTGTTCTAATAAGGTCTAGTTAGTTTTCAGTGCAGCCTTTCCCTTAGGGCACTGGTAAGACCTTCATCTTGCAACTGGTCTGTTGCAACCCAACTACAACTTTAATTTGTAAGAACTCAATGACTTTTCCAACCTCTACCACTGAGCAAATGAAACAATGGCTTAGAATATACTAGAAGAAAGGTGCCCATAGATACAAAAACCCCATTGAATTTGCATAACAAACCATGTTAGAAGAGTCAAGAAATTAATAAATACAGTTGGACTGAAGGACAAAAAAGGCAGGTTTCACAGGTGACAATAACAATTCACAGAATGGATATTATCTTTAGAGCTACTGCCTAAAGATAATGAGCTAGAACCTCATGTTAACAGCAAATGCAGCCAGTCCACAGTTATCTTCCAGGGCAGCTCACAGTGGTCCATCATCCATACACAAAAAAAACAAGGTATGAAACCAGCCGAGTACAAATTTCCGAACTTCAACCCTCTTGGGTATCTTTTCCTTCTGTTACCATGCCATCCATCTGCTGTAAGTACATACCACGATCTTGGGACTGGCAGGTTTGGTAGCCTCCTACATATTGCACAAATCGGATATTTTTAACAGTTCCTGAAATATTTTCTCTCCAGCCAACCTGATCAAGACCATTTACAAATGAAATATTTAAAACAAAAGGCAAAAAGAAAGAATTACCCTCCTTCCCCCAAAACTCAGATATCCATAAAATCGTATACAAAGTCTATCATACGTGGAAGTCGGTAACCATACCAAAGTAATTGCCCACAGTAGGTTGAAAGATTACCTATTTTCCTAACACAAGAAAAATGCAGGAAGCCGAAACTCAGGAAACAAAGGAACAAAGATAATGAGGTAACTTTTGGAAAAGTATGATGTGTTTAAAAAACATGAAAAAATAAGCCGCTAGGATTTGTCAGTAAGTGAATGGCACTTTCAAATGCCCTCATCAGGCTTTTAATACATCCATGGATACTTCACATAAAACTCAACAGTTCTGTTGAGGAACCAAAGGAGCAACATTCCGAGAAAAGAGACAGAAAGTCTTTCACTATTAGATGAGCAATGTAAATTCAGTTTAAGCAAGACATAACTCGAAAATTTGGCCTAAGAAAGTTGTAACTAGGCAGTGTTCACTCTAGTTTTGACTTTTACCATTTTAACCAGTACATACGGTGAGAAAATATATTTTTTAAATTTCATACTACAATTGATAATGTCCTGAGAAAAGGTCAGAGGAAAGGCATATGGCAGCTGCAACATTTTCAATTCCCCTTATTCATCTATGCTAAGCTAAAAATAAAATTAGTATTAGAATGATATGGGTCGCTTGATATTGTTTCTTCAGTGCCTTGTAAGAGACACCGATCAGCAAACCTGCTAAATTTCCAGATAAACAGTTTTATTTAAAATACCTAACTTATTTAACATTTTATGCTTAGAATGTTGTTTATATCAAGGTAACGTGTATATTAATATACTGCTGATGTCAGATTCTCTTCCATAAATAGTATTTTTATTACCTGCTTGGATGCACAGGTGAATAATAACTGATGTGAAAGCCTCCTGGGGTATGTTTTCAACCTGTAACTTGTCCTGGGAAGCATGTGTTCCCGGAGGAGAACACTTGCAGCCCTTTATTCTAGACTAACTCACCTAATTGCTTCAAGCTGCTTTTCTGTTTGTATTATTTCCTACCTTCTCACACATTTAGAAAGAAACCATTACCCTTTTTGCTGCCAGGCTAATCAGTATCACAACTTTACACATGCCAAAAATACTAGAATGGGGGGGGGGGAAGGGAGGGAGGGCATAAAACCTACTTAGTGACAAATTACATATTTTCATTAAGTTCTCTTTCCTTCAGAGGAAAACAATTTCTGGGGCTTACATGAACTAGTAAAAAGTATTGATTTTATAATGATATAAAAGCAGAAACTGTTTAATTTATTAAAGCCTACCATTATTCTTACAGGCACACAGACTCCTCTCACCTCCAATGTATTGGGGAAACTGTGAGACAAACAGAACTAATGGAAACTCAACACAGTGAATTCAGTTTCCTTTATTATTCAGGGGAAACATTCTGAATAAGAGACTTGAGAAGCCATGCATTCAAAGCGATTAAAGTTTAGCACCAGTTCCCATCACATTACCAGTATCTTAGTTTTCAATTTGCTGTCTTTTTAATGCAGAATTTTTTATCAATGAATGAATGGATGAAACGAATGAATAAAACAACAGTGAAACTTTTGGGTTTTTAACTCAGTAGCTGATTTCTGTTCTGAGAGGCATATCCTTTCTCTTGTCCTGATTCTCAGAATTTTCTTGGACTTAAGGAGGCAGGAGGAAAAGGAATCTTTTTAATATAGCTCCACCTGAATGCAAGTATTTCCCACTCAGGGACCATATACTCCTTCTCCAAGGTCTTCTCTCTCTACACTCACAGAGAGGTTACCAGAGAAGGGGCGGGATTTTTTATTTCTAATATTAAAATTCAGCAGACATCACCATTTTCAACTCAGCCATTAGGAAATACAAAAGCATAAAAGCATAAAACACAAAAATATAAAAATGCATCTTCACAACCCCATTCAATAACAGGGTCAGCCAGGTAATAACAGCAATGCAATAAGTTTGACAACCCTTCCACATTTCTTTGCCTCACCCATCCTTCCAAGAGAGTCAGAAAAAAGGTCTTACAAGGCACTCTACACACCGTCAAGTTAAAAAATACAATTTAAAATCACATGTATCTTTTGGACAAATCACTAACATAAATCCCATCTTATTGAAAGCAATTATTTATGTCCATTTGTTTCAGATACATGAGTACTGGACTGAGAGACAGGGCTCTGTGGGTACACAACACACCATTAGTCAGCACAGAAACCAAGAGAATGCAAATAAAAATTTTGCAATATTCATTTAATATTGATTTACCATGAGATTTCACATTTGTAATGGATAGGTGTTCACAGAATTAGTTAAAGTTTGTGGACTGGTATAACATCATATCCATATCTGTCTAGGACTTTATCATCTCTATCAGGATAAAACTGAAAATGAGCAATAGGCCACAGACATAAAGAACTTACCCCTTCTCAGCATTATTTGCATAATCAATCATGCCAGTCATTACATTGTGACAAGCAGCAAAGCAGCAAACATTTGTGACAGGACACAGTATTAGTTTCAAAGTTATTAGTTTTTCGCTGCATTACTCAAATTAACAGATAACTTTGTTTTGCTGAAACACCTTTGAAAGATCACGTTGGAAAGCAATGTGACTTCTGATTACAAAAATCATCAAAGTGAATTAACCAAAGTAAAGGAACTATTGTTTTTTAAGATGAACTTCTAGTTTGGAAAGAATAAAACGATTAACAAATATAAAGGCACTTTAACCTATTTTTCCTCTTATACTAACATTTTCAACTTTTGGCCTGTCTCATCTGTTATGGGGAATTCCATTATGAGAGAATAAAGGATGTGCTGCTCTTACAAAACAGAGGCACTTTTAATGACAGTTTCTGAAACATGGCCTTTTGTACTTCAATAGATTGACTATAAAAGCTCACTGTCAGCCGACAGTAACATCAACGTCAGTGCACAAAAGACTGATAGTCTCAATATGAACGATTCTTCTTGCACTATTAACTGCTTATGGCCTGTTCTGGGGTTTGTAGCAACATCATTTTAAAAGCAGTAAAACAGCATTTGTTCTTCTTTAAGTGGAAGTATGAAACATTTGGAGGTGACATTAAAGGTTCTCTCAGAGTCTACAGTACTGGAACTTGTGACTGATAGTTTCATCCGTTATTTTTTTTTTTTTACAAATGATAGTTAAAAATTTGGAGCAATTTCAGTGAATACTTTTCTAATGGCCTCCAATTTGGGCTAACCAGAATTGCAGTCTGCACAACTGAAACCAGCTCTGCTCACAAAACAAACTTATTGTCTATCAGTTTTTAGCACAAACTAGGAAGCATGATCTGAATCACAGCCAGTCTCCTGAACCCCTGATGTAAATAGTTTAATTAGAATCATAGAATATCTCAAGTTTGAAGGGACCCATAAGGATCACCGAGTCCAAGTCCCTGCTCCTCACAGGACTACCTACAACTAAATCATATGACTAAGAGCGTCATCCAGACGCTCCTTGAACTCTGACAGGCTTGGTGCTGTGGTGCATTGACAATGGAACAACAGGAACAAAACAGGAACAAAAATTTTTCAAGATAAAGCAGAAAGCCTCAACTTCCATTGCACTCGTCTCTTTCTTAATACACATAGGGCTGGGTACACAGGAAAATTAGTTCAGTACTGCTCCACTGTTTTCTTCAAGATGTTGTTTAACTAAATACAATGAACTTGATGTCTGTCCTCATACCTACACTAAGACACTTCACAAAAGTGTCTTGCATTTAGGGACAGCCACAGCCAATTATAAGGGTTGTACCAATTGTATTTGGTGCAATTTATTTTTACTGTTGGACCAATAAAAAGGCGTCTCGGTAAACCCACCCAGTCAAGACGCTGGTAGGTACTTAGCAGCAGCTCAAGCATAGGATCTGTGCTTGCCTAATCCAGAAATAGCTGTACTGGATTTCTTCCTGATGCCTTCTTACGTCTTGCACATTTTGAAAAGACAGACTGTATAGCTGCATGGTATAATTACACCTTGCAGCTATAACATCCCCTTCTGTTATTCTTTTAATCCAAAGACAGTCCATCTCTTATAGTTACCATCAAAATGAATACATTTCTATCCTCCTTATTCTGCCGACAGACAATGCGGACCTTCACCTGCTACTCCCAGCTTTGACAAGCAGCCTACAAAATTGAGATAGCTCTTTATTTTTTTCCACTTCTGCTGTTACGAATCAAGTTTGCTGTTGTGGAACTATCAAGAAGCGGGTCAACTGCATATTTCTGATCCCAGACAAAATGAGAGACACCAGGAGCAGAGTTGAATGATTCATGAGGCAAAAACATCCATCTATTCCCAAAATAAAAGGAAGAGTCAAATACTGAGGACCTCTGAATACTTTAATCGGCTACAGAAGCCTCACAGGTATTATTTTCCATTTCTTTAAAAAAAAAAAAAAAAAAAAAAAAAAAAAAAGCTAAGTATAAACTGAGAAAATATAAAAGGTATCTATTGATTCTTCAGTGATGGATTCTCAGGCAACTCTCAAACAGAAATGCAAGAGTCGCCCAAAAATGCCCCTATACACGTCATTTCCCTCTGGCTTGCAGTTTATCAGTTTGGTCAGTAAGGAAACTAAAGGTATCATGAATCTTGATGAGAAAAGAAGTTGAAACAGTTGTGCAAACTCAAATAAACAGGACAAAGCCAAGGTGTACAAATATTAACTGAACAAGCTAAGACCAGCACCTTGCAAAGATACAAGCAAGTACTTATGATTTTGCATTGTAAATACTCTCTGGAACCTATACCTTTTTGCATGCATATGAATGTCTGTTGGACCCAAACTGATCCAACTGCATTTGGACTGTGAAAGAACACTTTTGTAATCCTGCAAGAGACTCCAGAATTAGAATCTCAGCATACAAAATGTAATTTCCTTTTAATTTCCATATTATATATTTACAATGTCAAAACAGATACCAGTTTCTCAGAAAATGATGGTACTATCACTTTTTTTCTTTTTAATTTCTGCACTAGTGGGTAGCAACTGACATTACCTCTGCATACACACGTGTGTGCGCAGACACACACACATATATGTACAGGCACGTATGTATACATACTTGTCCATATACACAAATACGCCTAAATAAATTTGTAAATGCAGACACTCAGACAGAGCTACCCCTACCTGAAGAAATTGTTGCCATAGCTTTCAGAACAACCTTCTGGTTGATCATTCTTTAGAAAACCCTTCAGTACCAGGACAGAATTTAACATGGACTATTAATTATTCTGCAAGCAATTTCTTTCTAATGCAAATAGGAAAAAATAAAAACCACCAAAAAAAAAACAACCAACAGAAAATGCAGAAGAAAAAAAGGTAAGTCTGCATTAAATATATCACCTAAAGTGATGTTACACAAACAATAACTGGATTAAACATAAGAACATGTGCAGGTACCTACCTTGATTGAAGTGTTCATTTAATATAATTTAAGTATCTGAAAAATTCTGCTTACTTGATTAGATTGTTTGCATTTTGATTTATTGCTTCAAGATCAGTATTCATTAAGTCACTTAATATAATGGCACCCTTACAGCTGCTACCCTATTAAATGTAATCATTTTTTCCCATTCCTGTTTGTAGCACAGTCTACTGTTACGTTAAAAGCAGTCTGGAGTCGTTTATTAATCATAACCATGTTTTCCAAGTATAAGTATCTGCAGAAACAATACATGATGGTTAGGCCTTATTTCATAGACAGGAATTAGAAATTATATTTTGTCTCGTAAATTCAAATTGCTTGTAGTTTCATGGACTACCATGGACTATGCAGGTGGTTGATTCATATTTAAAATCTTTGACCAAAAGTTTCAAAATGACATTCCTAGCAGTGTTTTAAGTCTGTATTTTTGGCTCCTAAATAAGAGCCTCAGTTTTCAGAGCTTCTCTTAACCCTCAAAATGTACTGAAATCAATGCAATTGCTCTGTAACTTTAATAAAAGTAAAGCTTCTAAAATTAGAATTGTAAACATAGCACTTTCATAGCATCTTTCAGCACCTTTGGACGCCAAAGCACTGGCCAAAGACTAAATACCTGGTTTAATGGTTCTGGCTGATATATCTTACATTTATCCTTTGCTCATTATCAAAAACGACAGAATAATCCTGGGATAATGACAGGCTATTAATTTAACCACTGGCCAAAAGAGATTATAATACTAGAAAAGCTATAGTATGTGCTTATCCATTTTGTTATATTCATTTACGTTTTATCACCTCTGGAAGGCTAATAAAGTATCATGTTAGACACACAAAATACACAAGATACAATGCACACCAATTTCAGTAAATTGCTGTGAACTCCTTGCTTTGTGGCACATGGTGCATACCGTGTTAGCAATCCTGATGCCACTTCACTGAAACACAGTAAACTGCAGTGTTTTAAAAACTATGCGGGAAACATCTATTATCTTTTAGATACACTAAAAGCAATTAGTAGCTGTTAATTCAATGGTACTGATTATCAGTTTTTCTAATATTAGTCAACACACAGGTAAATGTGCCTATTTTCTGATGTTGAGAGCCAAGCTATAATTAACATTCAAGCCATCTTAAAAAAAGATTTAGTTCTATTTTCCTAATTATGCAAGTTAGTCATAGTTGAGGAAAAACACTTTTTGGTACATTCTATAACTATATCAATAAACCAGTAATGCAAAAATATTCAATGGCATTTGTTAAATCCCAATCACAAAAGCATTACCTGAAAAAATCCACTGTGATTTTCTCATACAAAGCATTTTTTCATGTTGCTGGGTAACACCAGTTAATATACTGATATTTCTTAGAATAAAAAAAAAAAAAAAAGTTTTGCTCTATCTCTTCACTGGTATAATGCAACACTATTTCAAATTACTTCCATCAGCTCGAATTTTATAGGGTCTGTTTGTCATTCAAAAAAGTAGCACTTCCACCATTAGCTTGCACTGTGCTGTTTGCTAAGAGATCATGCATCCTACCACAACTCCTTTGCCACCGAAAAAAAAAAGAATTTTTCATAAAACTCTTACTAGCAACCATTTATATACCCAACTTTATATACTTTTATTCTTATTTCTTCTCTTTCTATGGTTTCTATCCAAAATCATTACAATTAATGGGAAAACTTCCATAGCCTCCAAGGGATTTGATCCATTAATCTTTCCGTTCTGTCAAGAAATACCAATGTTTAAAGGAATCATGTTCCTTGTTCTGTTTAGCTTCACTAAAACTACTGTGGCAGAAGTACTTCCAAGGCACAGGTTTTTAAAGCTCTGAAGAAGCCCGAGAAGTTTTCCTAGTAATATATTAAAAATATATAGTTTTAGTATAATAATGCTTCAGCAAGGTAGTGATAAGGTAGAGAAGATAATAAGAGAATGTGGTCAGAGAAGCACAGCTACTGAAAAATATCAGCGAATGCATCTCAATAGTGCAATGCAGAAGCTACAGTTCCCATTCTGCACTTTAAAGAGTATCAGAGTAGACAATGCAGTATTAAATTAAGAAGTAATTTCAACTACAAAAAATTATGATCAAAACAATAATAAAAGTTCAGCCTCAGCCCACTGAAAGAAGACAAATCATACATAACGTCACTTGTAGATAAGTCACCTTATAGCTAAGTTCACTTTTTAGCCTTGACTCAAACTGGAGAGGGGGGGGAAAAAATAAATTAAAGCCATATATTAAGGCCAGAGAGCAAGCTCATTTCTTCTGTAACCTCTTTAATTTAGTATATTTACTCTAAGACTTATGAAATAACCTTGTATTACTTTATAATCAAATCCATTTTACTTGAAGAACCACACAGTGGCCAAAAGCAAGGTGCACCTGGGTAAATAATGGCAAGTAACATTTTTATTTCACCTTAAACAGCTCTCATACTACTAAAATACTGCAAGCAATTTATAAAACCAAATGTTCAGAAATACAATTAATTTTCTTCTTCTTTAATAAGTACTTAATGTAAGATTAAAACATTTAGAGAAAGAAGAAGAATTCCTACCCCACACGCATCTCAGAAGAAGGTCAAACAGACCTTGACCTACTGACGGCAGCAGCCTCCATCCAAGAAGACTTTGGGCCTGCAGGGACAGGGTACGCAGGATGCAACCGCACTGTAAAGAGCTCACGAAACAGTCCACGAGAATGACATCGCGATGCCAAAATGAGTTACGTGACTATGAGTACTGTCTTACAGATTTTACCCACTGAAGTATAACTGGTTATCATTAATAACTTTTACAGTAACCCTTTGGTGATTTTACTTCCATTTTGCTGAAGAGTGTATTCCCTCAGAGACTTTTTTTAATTATTTTGATGAACAGTCATTAGCAAATATTTGCATGAATAACATCCTCAGTTATGCAAACCTCACAGGTTTTCACTGCACATATTCTGCGAACTATACAAAACATTCATTTCATCTGGATTTTCTTCCAGCAATGATTGCAGCGGATGACACCACCGAGTCTCAGAGGGATTTAGGGACACAGCATGATCCTCTTCCTCTAATGAATTCCAGAGTCCTGGCAGTTTTGGGATGGATGCTGCTGAAGCATCATAACCTCCTGTCACATCTTGCAGGGATTCTAACAGTGGAGCAGCAGTTCACTGATTCCCTTTACCCTTTCTACTTTTCTTTATTAAGGATAGCAAATCATCTGGCAAGAGGTTTTGGGGGCACATAAAGAATGGAAAGCTCTGCACTCTTCACATATTTCAATCCCACTTACAGAGGGCTAATACAATAAACGGGTGCTAATTAGCCCAGGCATAGCATCACCACCAAAGGGCCCTAGAACATGTTTCAATAACTTTCCTCAACTGTTGAAAAAGCAGAATGGAATGAAATAAGGACATACCTAGTCATCTGCTGAAGTTCGATGAAAGAAAAATTAAAGCACTGGAAAGATGTTGCAAAGGGAAATACTATAGCCTATTAAAATATAAGCAATGGACAGAATTAAGCATTCTGCGTTTACATACATATCAGTTAACACCTTATGTATATAAATGTAGTACTTGGCGGCGGGGGGAGAACACATTCTCTACAGTATATTTTGCTCAGAATTTCATACCACACAGAACTAAACCAGGGAAAAAAAAGGTGGTTTATAGATCAATTACAAAACTTCACAAACTTTTCATTACATTCTTTGAATATGTAATTGATACACAGATTCCACCTGAACATACGTGTATGAATGGAACTGACACAAGGGTATAAAGAATTAAAATCACATCTTAAAAACCTGCATTTCTGCTTGTCTAAAAGTTGTTAATATAGCAATTTTCAAATACACCATGTCTTTGAGATTCTGTAGAGAGCATGGAAATAGAAGTTACACTTTTGTACTACTGCAGGAAAAAAAAAAATCTTTCGGTACTAAGTGTTAGAAAAATTAAATTACATGATATCATATTTTTTCTCTTTTTTGCTATTTTTACCCCCACTCAATGCATCAACTGTATTTTTCTTTTTATTTACAAAAGAAGATTTGTACCCTATCCTTTAAGGGCACTACTTGTTCCCTGAGCAAAAGAGTAAAACACCTGGACCTCTCTTAGATACATCATACAAATGCTTTCAAAGTGGCTACTTGAAACACACATACACACGCATGCACACACAGGCACGTGCCTTCTTTCTCTCCCTCTCCTACTTGATATTTCACAAAGATAATACCAAGCATAAAGGTTCTTCCATCTCAAGAAAGCCATCATCTGCGAACAATAGGCTGAAATATTCCACTCACATTTGGAGCTATTATTCAAAGGAAACAAGAAATTACTTTTATAATCCAGAATAGGCACCAATTCTTCACTGAACCATTTTTCATATCTTAACTCTAATTCCACAAATAATCCCTTTAAATCCGCCAGGTGACCTCACGGTCTGTCACAAGGTCTCCCCTGGGCAGCACTGGAAACAATCCACACAGCAATTCCACTTCTCCAAGAAACGAACAAAAAATTTGTGTGCGATTTTTTTCTTACTGTCTCAAATTATTCTGCTGTCCATGTGAAATGACCACTTCGGTCCTCAGTAAATTCTTTTTAAAAAAATAAGAATAATAATAAAAAAGAACAGCTTTATTAGCCCAGGATATGGGGCACACATGCTGAAAGTAACAAAATGGCACTGACATCATGAACTACATTATTTCCAGCCTCCATCTAGTATGAAAAGAATGATAATATCTTTTCTGTACATTTTTCTGGGGGTAGTTGCTTGGTCAGTATGTAAGCTTTGATTTTTAGCACATTCTTCAGAACATATTGCAGCTCTGCCTTCTTTTGCTTAAGCTTTGAATTCCCACAGTTACGGACTGAAGAAAAGAAGTCTTCCCCTAGTGATCAGAAGTAGACTTAATTTCCATATTCAGTATTTAGCTGTTCCTTTTATCCATTTCTTTCCTAAAGAAGACTCCCACATATTACACTTGATCACCATCCAGAATTTTTCTTTGATATTATTTGGGAATTAACAAAGCTGTCGGAGCACTGGATAAAGCACGACACAATTAGGGGCCTATAGCCATAGCTGTGTCAAATTCAAGAAGCAATCAAGGCCTATGTTCTTCCTTTGAATACAGAAAGACATCAGTGCCATAAGCGTAATGAAAATAGATTATTTTTGCTCCAGTAAAGTCTATATTTGAAGTTTTTCTTCCACTTTCTCATCCATTTATCTAGACTAGAAAGTTTCTTTTTCTTTGCGCTGCGTGAATCGGAACAGTTTCAGAGAAAGCTACCAAATGAGGCTCTGGATATAAAACTTTATCCCAACACTTTCAACTATGAATTTCAGAAGCCTCCCATTTCTTGTCAGATATCTGCCAGATACTGAGTGCAAATACCTACTGCCATTACTGGCACAGTCTCAGCAACCTTTGGAGTTCAGAACTTCTCAATTTCCTAACACCCTGCACCCATAAAGACAAGTCAGCTATTTCTGCCATTACCCCTTTTCTCACCTTGCAGTACTTCTAAAAACTCAATTTTTTCCATTTCAGTCTTTATAGACCTGAAAACTACATTTCTGCATGAAAAAAAAAAAAATTCTTTACAGTATCTGGCATTAAACAACTATGAAAATGACGTATATGGCTATTTTATATAAGTATTGGGAATAAATCAGACATGGTCTCAAAAAAAAAAAAATCTCAGAGCCTCCTCCTTTTAAAAAATTATCAAGGCAAATAATGCCAATGCACCACATACCTAAGCTGGTCTTAATAGAAAGCTGAGGACAGTTTTTACATCAGTGCTATGTTCTTGTTGGCTAGTTAATGAGGACTGTGCAACAGACTAAAAGAAAAAAAAAATCAGAACACTGAAGCTTATTACAAAACCAACATTGTTTCTATCATATAGATTTTATTTATTGATCTTAGAGAATCCATAGGAATATAAAAGTACATCCTCAGCACTTTACTGCTATTCACAAAAGGCATGTGTATGCATCCCCTCCCCAGCCCAGCAGACAGACTAAATGAACAGTTCCAATTTTAATATTTATAAATCTTTAAATACACTCTTCATCCTATTAAGCCATATTTAAAATGAACTTCCAACTAAGCCATTCCCATTAAACATGTCACTTTTACAGTTTCTGAAATACAGAAAAAAAATCTTTGAACTATCAGACAAGCAAGGAGCGTGGAAATACCCAGCAAAAATTATATTAAGGAAATTATTTTGAAAAATGGTTAATAACTCATCCTTTTGCCAGCAGCTGTGTGTGACTTCAGGCAGGTAACAGTTTCCCTCTGCTTCTGTGGCCTTTCTATTTTCCATTCTCAGATTGTAAGCACTTCAGGGTAGGAAGTTAACATACTCTTAGAGTCTCTATCTGAAAGCCTGAACCTGGAAGATTCTGAACGCTGTTTTGAAAGAGAATTCATAACAGTCTATCACTTCAAGCAACAAAACCCAAATAGGTCCACCAGTTTAGTCTCAGGTCAACCACTCCATTGTCAAGCAACCTTGGGCATATCATTTAATATCTATATGCATTTCTTTCCACGTGTAGAATAGGAACAACTTCTTTATGCAACAGCAAAGTTGGAAGGCTCAGCTCATTAAAGTCTGGAAAATGCCCAAAATTTCTGAGTTGTAGAAGCTACATGAAATGCAAACACAGATTAACTCCCCAAGAGATGTACTAGCAAAAAATAGGATTATGTTCCACTTCAGCACTCCAGGAGGCTCTCTGCTAGTTTACATTAAAATGACAAATCAAAAGGAACATCCAACGTCCTAAATCAAACAATTATTGTGAGAAATCAACAAAACACGGATAACTCTCTAATCCAACCTGTCCAAAACTCACTCAGTTGATCAGCCCAAGCATCACTGGCAAAGGAACAGAGACTCTCAAAGACAGCAAAGGTCTGGGGCCGCGAGGCAGGGGAATTGTCAGTAGAAGGTACATTAAAAAAAGAAACCCCTCACATGTCAGGTCGGGGGGGGGGGAGAAAACAACAACAACGGACTGAAAAGTCTTTACGATTTCCACCCCCAGAGCACAGAGGCTAATCGAAAAGGGTGTGCATTTACCACTGACATCTCCATACAGTCCTATCATTTATAAATCAAGGCAAGTATTTTCTCTCTGTTTTTTTGGTGTCTGTCAAAAGTTTTGTTATATTATGAGCATGACCATAGCTCTGAGAGGAGCCCCCTTAACTCCCACAACCAGGATTAATTTATTATGGCAACTGAGACAAGTTTCTGAGAGTGGGGCACAAATGTTTTCCCCAAATGTATTAGGATTAGCAATCCACACATCGATATGCTGGGGATTCAGCTATTTTTTTTTTTCAGCCTGCCCTCCAAAACTCTGGGCCTCAATTTCCTCTTCTCTAGTTTCTCTCTCTGTCAAGACACAAAGTGGGCAAAGTACAGTACTAGGTTTGCCCGTGTCCTTTGCCGAAATTAGTGAAATTCCAGGTCTGCTTCATAGTGGTAAGTGATTTTCAGCTGTGATCTTTCTGCATGCTAAGTGCAAGGCAAGAATATTCCTAGAAAAAATTCACCAAACTTTACAGTTTAACTCATGGTTGACCAACAGGCAATCTAATTCTTGGATGGCTCAATTATGTAAAGCCAACATGGCTAAAAGGTAAATCCTTTCAAAAATTGCGTAAGGACAACAGGATAAGGAGTAAAAAGTATTTGCAAATGATCCTTTAACACATATCAGAAAAACAAAAACATAGTAGAAAACAATTTTTTTTATTAGCATTCTTAATTTTCATCTTATTCCCTTTCAAATTTTTTTCAGAGACATAAAGAAGGAGTTTTCGGATAGACTGTGAAGAGCACCAGTAACTTGTACCCTGATGTCTCAGAAGACTGAAGAAACATCACCCCACTTCAACCACTGAACCTTCCAAAGACTTACTAGCATGTCTCAGCACCCAGAAAATACCACTGTGGTGCTCACTGTTTAGCCAACAAGCACATTTCGAAACATTTGCATACATATTATATAAAAAGTAGGTGTTTCTGATTTTAGTCTTCAAGTTAAGCTACGCTACCTGTCCTAAAACCTGTAATTGACAAATTGTTATATTTTAATTCTGGCAGACGTTTCCTTTATTTTTGACATCTTTGCTATTTCAGTTGAATAAGCTGCCTATAGTTTTATAGGGTACCGCTCAACAACAGGAATACTGCGTTAGCAACTCCTTGCTACATTTAGATGTCCACTCACGCATGGCTACAGACATAAAACTTTTATAAATAAATACGTTTTCAAGGTGACTTTCTTTAAACAGTTCAATTCAAAGATAACGATTTTTGCCTTCTGGCACTTATTCTAAGAAAATATTCATTTTGCATGAGTAAGTCTGTGTAAAAGGCAAAAAGCTGCCACTACTGCCTTTAAAAAATAATTGGGGAATAAGAAGAAAGGAAGCTGCATATTTTCTAAATTCCTGTATAGAGAGAGTCATGGGAAATTTGGTCTTTAACTTCAACTCAACAAAATCTTGAGGTCAGCTTTGGGCTCAGTTCAGCAAAGCTCCAAGTCATTCATGCAGAGATAGAGAATTTTTAAGGTTGTCATCTTTGTTCACTCCCTTCATCTGCCTATTAACGTTTGAAGGAGGTTTCACAGATGTAGACTAGAACAGTTCAGAGTGCGTATCACGCTGGCTACTACAGAATTGCCAGTTTACCCTCTGACTTATGGTGACACCTTGTCAGAGAACTGTGAGTAAGCAGAGCTATAGTTTATGGCAGCAGAGGTATATAAACTTTGGAAGCAAATATATTTCTGGAACTGGGCAATGACAATGCAATCTTTTCATTTACAAAACAAAGCTAATACAGGGCTTACTCCTTCTAGATAAATGCAGGAAAACTACAGCTTAGCCTTCTTAAATGTCTACAAGTTCACAGGGGGGAAGATATAAACAAATTTCAAACACGGCCAAAGATAGTTTTGAAATAGGATGAAAGAAGACATTATGTTGAACTGCATTCTTTGTTTTCTTTATAAAGAGCCCAATATACAGAACACAATATACATACAATGACATAATATGAATTATATACGCACTTACGTTAATGGAGCTAATGCTAAAAATGGCAAAACAATTCAACTGAAAAGCTGGCATTAAAATTAATTTGTTAGCTTACGCATCTGCTACAGAATTTGCTTTCTCGGTATATTTGTTTGAACGGAGATGCTACAAAAGGGAAAAAAAAGATTTCTTTTCTTGGGGGTCATGAGCTTTTTCTCAACCTTTATGAATATTGTTTGGAGAGCATATTAGCACTCCTGGTGTATTTATTGTTGCTGGAGTGCACAGCTTTCTTCTCATTTCAGGAAGCGTTTCATAGATTCGGTAAGTGGATGTGTAGGTACTTCTGAAAATATCCTCAAATATGAATGAGATTTCAAGAACTGCAAGCTTTTGAGGAAAACTTTGAACTCTTGCACCAAGATAGATGAGATGGGAAAGGCATACGGTGACATCTACATTACACACACACAGACATTTATATCATGCATATATAAATGTGCAAGTGTATCTGCATATATACATTTATTGCAAGATACGTTAGTATTCATTCAATGATAAAATATGTATTGTTGAAAAATTGTGGTTGCTAGAGAAAATAGAAAATTAAAGAGACACAGACTGGGAATTGTTAAAAGTAACATTCATAGTAAGTCTTAGTTTCTAGTTTTGTACCACGTAAATCACTGCACACCATTATCTCTGAGGAAATACTGCCATAGAAAAGTTTACGAAAATGGTGCAGGGACTACATGTGGAAACAAGCAAAATCGAAATTTAAATTGTACAATAATGTTTTACATATGTGAGAACCACATTTTAGAGAGATCTCTAAAGCCAATGACTACTTTCCCTTTCTGGTGTTATCCATGTTGTTAAACAGAGTTATGAATCCCCACACATTACTGGAAATCAACTCTACTCCAGACAAAACACTGGTGTAACATTTTATATTTTAATTATGTAAACATTGTGAAGATACAAGTTTTTCTAGCAGTTCTCTTTCTTCCAGTTTCGCTGTAGGCAGTGTTAGAGCAAATTTCCCTCTTCTCATCTACTGAAGTTCAATTTTTCTATTTAAAAGGCTAGGGAGACAACTGACTTTCAAGGAGTATACATCTCAACTAGAATTTTTTGCATCTATTGTTGGCATCATACCTGCATTAAACGTGCCTGTACGTTCCATATGCAGTTGTTCCTGTCTGAATTAAACTTTAGAGGAAAAGTCTATACAATCGTTGTTCTGTGTGCCTCAAAAAGAGAGCACCAGAGAACGTGAAGAGATGTGACGTTAATGAGAGAGATTAATCCATTAGAAATAATTATACAGGTCATCTTTTATTTTTAGTATATGTAGTCCTCTAACAACTATTCAGAGAATAAGACTTCTGGTTATCAGAGTACTATCATAATCATGCCAAGAAATTAACTGCTAAGACATAAATACACTGCTATAATCTAATTTTCATCTCCACTTTATGGATTTTTATTTTTTTTCTTTTTCCCCAAGTAAGCAGTGTACTCACAGATTTTCATGAGAGTCAAATTTTCATGAGAGTTCAGATCTCATTTTGGCACCCAAATGAGAGCCAGACTTTGATAAGAGCTCTGTGCCTTGCAGAACAGGAACTGTTAGGAATTGAGCTATTTTGAAAATCTAGCAGCTGCTGTGTAGGCTGAGGATATGAAATTCTGGTCCTGAGCTCTTTAAAAGCCCAGCCTTACCTAACTTTCTTAACAGCATTGTAAGCAAGAATCCTAAATCTAAGAAATTACTGTTTTTTCTGCAATGTCCTTTGTCCTACTGAAACCTTACACTTCTACTGCATTTCACAAACTTCAGATTATCATTATTACCACCAGGCACCTCTCTACCTCCAGGTACAGCTCTGACCTTTTAAATACACCATTCTTCAGGGCGAAAAGGTTATTTTTCGTTTCCTGATTTAACAGTAAAGTTGCCTCATTATTGATACTATTAGAATTTTAAAGCAAAATAATGCTTAGCACTTGACTCAGGAGACTCACAGTGTTATACCAGTGTAACCCCACTGGTCACCGCAAGTCACCTGTCCCTCTCCGGGTACAATCTTAACAGTCTATAAAAAAGAGAGACGTTATCTCTGAATACCCTTGATCTATCAGAGTGCACTCTCACTCTCTCTCACTCTCTCTCTCAAATTATGACATTTTAGAATTTTAAAAATACATAATTACTAATAATTATTAATACAGTATTACTTTTCTGAAAAGTAATAACCTCAGAGTAACCTCACATGAAGAAAAAACAGTCCAGAAATGGAACAGGTCCATCGGTGCTTTGCAGATGCTCTCAGATTACAGCTTTAGTTGTTTTGTTACAGTAGCACACTGTTCATATAAAGTACAGCACACAGGCATTAATTGTTCTCCTGAAATACTTAATTTTCAGAATTTTTTAATGATAGATGTTGCCATTCTCACTATACAAACTTTCATTGCATTACCACTTTGGCTGCAGAACCAACTCAAGTATTTTTTGAAAACTTCCTTTTCAGGTATGTTTTGGGCAAAATGCTTGTTTTCCAAACATATTTTTTAATGGAGAATTACACTATATCAAAAATGAATGCACAAACCTTTTGATATTTTGATAATTTTATCAAGCTCACTTACAGTTTTCTACAGACTCCCTTAATTTTTTTTTTATTTTTTTTTAGGTGGAAGAGACAAAGTGTGGTTTATGCAAAATAGCCCACCAATTTACATGGTCCGCAAAAGGCCTTAACAAATTCATAATAATGGTTGAAAAAAAGGTGACTATATTAGGTAAGCCATGAAGAGGAGAGGCAGTCCCGATTCTTGCCATTGGAAGATGAAGTATTTCAAAGACATGTTGGCAGAGACCTCGAAAGATGTGTAATCAGTGCTCTAAATCTTTTTCAAAAGTTACAGTCAAAAGAAATTCAGATGAGGTTTTCAGTTTCAGCCAACATTCCTAAATGTTTCATTTGGATTATACTGAAATTACCAATCTTATAAATTCCAGCATTAAACTTTAGTTTACGCAACAGCCCTGTGAAAAAAATAATTTTGAAGAGATTTAAGATTTTCTTGTTTTTAAACGTGAACTGAAAGTCTCTAAACAAATTATATTAGCAAAATTATCACCACCACTAGACAACTACATTCCTCGTGGTAATTTAAAATATCTTTTAAATTTCATTTCAGTTGTCACATAAATTATTACGTGCATTTTGTAATCATGCATCTCTAATCAACTTTAGATCCCAAATTACATTAGTCTGGAAAGTTTCAAGCATTTAACTGTACACAGTCATGAAGTAAACCCTTTGCAGAGACATGGAAACATATTCAGTGCAATGTAATTGCTGAAGTACAGGCTGCTCTTCCCTTATTCAGGCTACATAGAATAATAACTATCCTTTAAATTTTAATCAAAGAAATTGCATGAAAAGAGTTTGGAAGCACTCCTCCTCCAAATGCTAACAAAACAGGAAACTAAAATTACTATAGAACATCAGGAGAAAGATTATGTATTTTACTTGGAAAAAATATTATTTGAAATCTAATTACTTTTTATTTTAATGATAATATGCAAATATTACTAAAAAAAAAAAGTTAAAGCTAAAGAAAACAAAGTGGGCCACTTGCCTTAGAAACAGATATGGGAAGCCAAACAGAGGTTAACAATACCTAACCAGCTGGAAATACAAGGCAGAACAAGCATCAGTTCTTACAAAGAAATCTTTATAACCTGGTGCTTGACGCCATTGAAAAGAGGCAGACAATCACAGTATCACATGTGTACTGAGCACATCTCCACGCAGTTTCTCTGTTGGATAAAGAAGAGCATTTCAGCAGCTTTGTGATGGCTCAGGTTCTGAGCATGCAAGAGGTCATTCATGTGTGTGTGACCACAGCTCTATGACTATAGCCATCTACTGACCAAACCTCTGTAGATTTAACCACCAAGTACAGCAGATGCCAAGAAACAAACATTTCCCTCTAGCCACATCATCGCAATATTTACTTTGGTTCTTTATATGAGTATATGACTGCCTGCACATTCAGTGAAAGAGCAGACTGCACTAAAGTTAATTTAAAGTCAGAAGTGTCATTTATTAATTTGTCACAATTTTTTTCCTCTTTTCAGTTGACAATTAGCTTTGATATATAACCTGAATTTTAATACCAAATTACAAGAGCACTATATAAGTGACATACTCTAAAACTAGACTTTCTCTTTTCTTTTACATAAAATTAAGCTAATCTGCTTTGACAGAAGAGGACTCTCTGGAACCAGCTAGTGAGTCTCCCAAATATGAAGCAGTAACCCAAATGTCAATTACTTTTCCAACAGTAGACAAATTGCTGGCACACTAATGCAATTTAAGGACAATAATTAGATAACAGGACTACAGAGTGTACCAGGTGACAGAGTTTCTCAGATAATAGAATCTAGTGTCCTACTTCTTAAATATTAACATCATTCCATCTCAGTCAATTGGTTTAGGGTAATTTTAAAAGGGCAAAGCAAATTCTTTTTATTGCTAATAATATTGTGCTTCTCCAGCATTAGCTTTGAAGGTTAGCAAATTAAGGGGTCAAAACTTAATTATATTATTTCCATTTTATTTACTTTTTTAATTTCTCCTCTTTGAAGTTTTTTTTTTTTTTTATCATAGAAATTTTAAGGCACTTGATTGAAAAATGAATCTCTTGAAATCTGAGGTTGCTGTGCTCAAAACAAAGGAGCCAGTTTCATCACAACTCAATTAATCTGTTTATTATAGCCATTTAGAAATTCTCAAACTTCTCCTACAAATCACATTCTATTATAATCGCATTCTATAAGTGGTTTGGTTAACTGTATGTTAGGTAATATAAGATGCCATGTAACATGTTCAAGATTTTTCAAAACAGATGCAGTCAAGTGGCTCTCCATAATTATTCCAGGTAGACAAAATTTCCCTGCTTTAGTCACAAGTACCCAGAACACTAAATCTCTCTTTTCATCAAGTATTTATATTAGAATACTCTTTTCCCTTTCCTCCACCCCCATTAGTCAGCTGTTGGACACTGGATGGACAGTGAATTGATTTTCAACAGTCTCTGTAACTCTGGGCACCAGACTTCCCTTTCATCCATAAAACTCATCTCCACTGACATACTAAAATATCTCTGCCCTGATCAAAAAAAAGACCAACTCTAGGACAAAAGAGTAATCCATCCTGAATGATGTTTGGCTTCTCTACTGAGACCCCAAAAAGAATGAAAATTTTTAAGTTTTCAAGTGAATAAAGACAGAAATTTAATTATAATACAAACCATGGGAAATTGTGTGCTCCAAAATACACTTTTTCTCCATCTTAAACAACATAAAAGCTTTAAGTGCTTTATTAAGAACCAGCCAAATCAACTGACTTCCAGAAATTTTTGTGTCAATTTCCCAAAGCCATGTTTGTATTCCTCAATAATAAAAAAAAAAAATCCCTGCGAAATACATAGTTTTCAATATTCTGAAGGATTTGATAACAGACATCTGAAAAGTTTGCAATGAATTGTATAGATTTGGTCCTTGAGTCTACAGTATTTCTATTTGGGAAATATTCAGCTTGAATATCATGAGATACTGATTTTCTATATGCTGTGGGGTGGGGAAAGAAGAAAAAAATACAGCAAAACTTTGAGATAATTCTTTACTAGCACTGTGGGTTCAGTCAGCATACAAAACTGAGGAGTACTGTCCATGCACCATTGCTGTACCTGGTAAAAACACGTTTTTCTCACTTTTTGTCATACACAAATATTATTCTTCTCTCTCTAGTGTACCATTGCCTACACTGTAACAAATGACAGTGCTAATTAACTACCCTCACTATAATTTGTTATCCTACTGATAACAACAGTAGTATACAAGGCATTGCCTGTACTTTTTCAGTTAATCCAAAACTCTGATAATCCAAATGCTGATATAAAATAAATTACTACCTGATACGGCTATATAATGTCTACTCATGATTCCCCTGTTTTTCCATGTGGATTTTCCCTATATTAGGGAAACGGATCTGTGAATATCTGAACATATTATTCTGACATAACCTTAGTATTTCTTCCCCACAGAAAAATTCTTGTTCGTTTTGACTGGCAATGGATACGGATTTGCAAAACTAACAACATAAATGAACGTACCATTCTGCTGATTTGGGTACCAGAGTGGTCATTTCTGACAAAGGGGCAATAACACATGCAAGATCCTCAGCCAGAACAACCAAAACCCTAAAAAACCCTTGTGTAGTATCTCCTCCCTGTTTCCTGTGTCTATTTTGCCATTGGCAGAACAGAGCGAGCATTAACAAAAGCTTCTCAATTAGACCAATAATCAATAACCAAGCAAGATGGACAAAAAAGGTGAACGTAACCTGACAGACCACCACCACTGGAAATTAGCCATTAGAATACTTTAACTTGAGTTGATAAACATTAATAGGCCAGTCATGCATAATTTTGAATCTACTGCTTTTATAAATGACAAAAAGCAGGAAGTAGAAGAGACAGTAGGAAGGCATAAAAAAATGTTACCAGGACAGCAATTAGAAAAGGAACGCTTACTGTAATGTATAATGACAAGCAATGGTGTTAATAACACGCTATATAATTTGAGTTCTTAAAATTTGTATCATTCCTTTAAATAGCTGATCCCAAATATTGACAGAAAAAACAGTAATTGATACCATTCCCTTATAAATCTTTCCAATAAGTAGACTGAACCCAACGGACAACCCTTCCATGAGCTTTTTCAGTTCCATATGTATTAAGACTGATAAATCATTATTCACTCCTCTGAGTACAAGGGTTTTCTTGGTTCTTAGGGATAGAAGAAAACACTTTTTTGGACAATGAAAAATTCTGTCTCTATTCTTTTCTTCTTCCCACTCCTTTTCCTCCAACCCCTACTATGTGGCCCAGGATAATCAGAATCTAATATAAGTGAAATGAAAGGACTTCCATCTACTTCTATAAAGAAAATAAAGTCTTTTTTGTAATCCAACATCTCATTTCAAAAAGAAAATAGCTTCAAGACTTGCTTGCTTTTAAAAATATATGTCTGATTCTATAACAGTAGTCTGAAAAAGAAAATCACACTCCTTAAAATGAAACAGGCCTAGATTTATGATGTTTTCAGTATTTTCCCTACCTCGTGATCTCTTTTGTTTCAATAATTTCATAAATAACTTTTTTTCATTAAATACTCCTGTTTTCTATCTCTAAAATGGAGACTGTAACATTTTCTTCATTCTATATTTACAAAAGCATAAACAACCGTAGTCTATTTTTAGAGGTCTCTGTAGTCCTACATGCTATAAATACTCGTAAGTCCTCCCTGGCTATTCAGTTCTGAAATCATAAAACCTCTTTGGAAATAATAAAATAATAGCTGCCTTCATACATAAGACTTATGTCAAGGATTTAATTTGTGCTTACATTTATGAACATATTCTTTCATTTTAGACTTTCCCTTAAAAGAATTAAAACTATATTGCTAAAACATATTAAAGACAGTACACCATAAAACGAACAGAACAAATAAATGAGAATGCTACTTGTTATTTGGGTTTATTATAGAATAAAGCCAAATATGATGTATCCCACTGGGTGTTTCAGTTTCTCTGACATATTGCAATTGGGATTTACATCTTCGGTGCTGAGGGAAGTAGGTTAAATTGCTTCTACAATGACGTTTGTTAGTTCTGCATGATATTTCTTTCAGTGAACACACAGTGTTTTCCATATTCATTTCTTTGTTCTCCATTATTGTTTCTCTTGTACTTCACAGAATCACTGAATGGTTGAGGTTGGAAGGGCCTGTGGAGATCATAGTCCACCCCCCCAGCTCAGGGCAGGGTCAACTAGAGCATTGCTTAACAAACCACACAAACTTCAAAGATAAAAATCTCAAAAAAAAAAAAAAAAAAAAAAAAAAAAAGTCTGAGTATAAAAGAAATCAAGTGAGAGAACACCACAGCTTAAGGTGCCAGGATATTCATGGGAAAGATACTGAGGATATCGTAACTGATACATTTTGTGGGTGCAGGACTAAAATGTCTCCCTTCTCTCTCTACAGCACTTGATTGCACAGAAATGCTGTTGCCTGTAGCTGACAGGAAACCCTGCAGCAATTTGAGGTGTTGTTTAAAAACTAGCTGTCAGTGTCTCTTCTAGACAGGAAAATGAAAAAAGAAAGAGAAGAAAGAAGAGGAAGAGAAGGAAAAAAAAAAAAAAAAAAAGAGATAGAGTTCAATTTAGTTCAGTAACTGACCAGAGAAAATAGCATCAGGACTAATAGGGGAAATGGAAATATTTAGGAAAAACTTTTAATGAATTCCGTAACATTGTTTTGAGAAACCACGTAGGCATATGCCGCTAGAAAAACACATCACAAGGAAAGATGGCAAAAGTAGTAGTTTCTCCAGTGTAGTAGCACACAACTTTCTTGGCTTTCAGGAACGCAGAATGACTGAAGAAAGGAACTGGAAAGAAAAAGGATATCAGGATTCTGAAAGCCTATGACAGAGAAAGGGAGGGAGAGACAATAATCGATAGTTGTAAGATAAGATGATAAAATGGTGAGTACAGAGGAGAACAAGATGACACAGTGGGAAGACAAGACAGGGATCAGGGTTTACAGATGAATCCAAGTCCAGAATTTACGGAATTATTGTCATAAGATGAAAAAGGGGATGGCACACACGAATAAGGAGAAGAGCCAGTGGCTTCAAACATAAAAGAAGGTAACAGCTGTTCTCCTGTTTCACTAAGTTGGATCATTTACCACATCCATATTTCAAATAGTAATTAATTAAGTTGTGCTGGAGCCAACAACAGCAGGGACTCTTTATTAATGAATGCATAGATCAGATAAACAACTGTACTGAAGATGAATTCTACTAGCAAACTTTAGCATTACCATTTCCTATAAGAATAAAGATGCATAAAACGGTGTCTCAGAAGATTATAAAGGTATGACAAGTAAGAATCTAGACACTATTTCCATCAGTAACCAAAAGCGTTTCTATGTGATCACAACTGAATGATTCAAAAGAACTATCAAGTTTTGCTATATTTCATGGATACATGGATAACATTTTAGCATTTGGGGAAAAAAAAAAAGCCACAAAAAGCCCAAACCACCCAACAAAAAAGCACCCCTCCCCCCAACCCAAACAAACAAAGTTATTTTTCTATACTAAGCTGTAGTGAATTGGAACCCTGAGTGCTTTTCTGAGAACAATCAGAACTCACTGGCTGCTATTCAAAATGCAAACAAGTCTGATTACTCTATCTGGCTTGTACCAAAGTGTTTGACTTTTGTCAGAGATAGACTTTTCATATTTTACTGTAAGTAATGACAGACACTGGAATACTGTGTGTACATGTTTTCCTGATCCCTTTCAAAGCTCCAAATAAATACAAGAAACGTACACGTAGACCTACCTCTCAGGAGATGGCATACACGACCTTTCATCAAAAGTGTCTTCTCAGCTTGAAATGATGCAGCTAGAGTCTTTGCTCTGTGTCAGTGTTCAGTATACATGGGCACTACTCACCTCCTTGGGCATGAGTTACCCCCTTTTTTTGGAATAAGGATCTAGTTTCTTGATCAGAAAACTAAATTTAGCTGTAGGCTGCTGGTCGTTCCTTTATTAAGCATTCTTTAACATATTCAGCATCTTAAAATTTATTCATCATAAGGCAGGAGTTTGGATACTAAACTATTTTTATAGTTTCTCTCCAAGTTTTCCTAATCCTAAATGCTAGCATTTAAGTCACCCATAAAGCTCAAAGAAAAGATGGCATTTTGCAACTTTTTCCAAAGTAAAAAAAAAAAAAAAAAAAAAAGGAGGGAAAGAAAAAGAGAGAAAAACTCATAATTGCTTAGTCATCTAAGCTCACTAGCCAACTATCCAAAGCAGAAGCAAGAAGCGCAAGATAAGAAGAACGACGTCTGCCTGTCTTTCTAAACAAATCTGTTTCAAATTTTGGAGGAAATAAAAAAAGAAGAAAGAAAAACAAGTAAGTCACTTTGCAGCTCAAAGTAGGAGAAGATTTGTGAAGCCATACAACTGAGAGACTCTGGCGAATCAGTTCTTCATCTTTTCCATCCACTTTGGGGTGAACAGGGTACAGTAGGGCAGAAACAAGAATTTCTACTTTGCCCTTAGCTTGGCACAAAAATAACCCAACAACCTGCACACAGCTTCACAGAGCACAATTGTCTGTACTTTCTTTCATTTCTGTTCTGTGTAGCTTTAAATACAAGACTTGCTACTCTTTTTTTTCTGTAACTAAGCATTTCTCTGCATTATTCTTTCCCAGCATCCACCTGTATTTATTAAGTGCCAATTTACTTTATACTATCTGTAACAACAACTCAGTATAATCTGATCAGTAAAAATCCACTTACTATTAGTGGCATGCCTCACATAACTTTCATCAAGATTATTAGCATTTGTATTTTATCAAGACCGAGATACTCTAACCAAGATCAAAGTCCCCGTGGCAGCACAACACATATTAGTAATTTAAGATAGACCTGCCCTGACTGCAGAGGCGAAGCATCACCCTGACTCTTCTTTCACAGGTGGAGAATTGTGACACACTAATCAAGAGATCCGCCTGAGGAAACCAGGGATGCTGTTAGAGAGATTAGATTGAAATCTATAATCCTTGACACCTAGTTAAGCACTCATATGACAAGATTGTGGAGAATACTGGATCTCTTCAGTTTTCTGTAAGAAAAGTGAATATAATCTAAATAGATTTATACCATCTGTCTCTTGAAATGAAATGGATATGAATTCATATTTTGCTAGGTTACATCTACTGTTGACTACTTTTCACTATAGTTCTAAAGTTGAACTGTAAAAGCTGAACACTGTGAAAACACAATGCTCTTTTATCAAATACTGCATAGTTAAAATATTTATTTTTATCCTTTGAGACCGCCAGTAACACTCATCAGTATCAAACCTTCACTTAGTACCAACCGCCATAAAAATATGGAAATTCCAGCAGACTTGATGTGGAGTATTTATAGCAAACTTTGTGAGAAAACTACTAGCTGGACTAATCCTTGCCTTGGCATTTTGGAATATGGGATTAGAACTATCTGTAATTACTTTCTTATGAGACATAAGATTGGTCAGGTGGCAGTAGAAAAGGGAAGTATGTGGATTCACTGATAAGAACCAAAATCTCATTCTTGTTACTTTTACCCATCTTTTCTTTTACTGTAGGTCATCTCCAAGTTCATTCATGGCTCAGAGATGGAAATACATCCTCTAGCTAGCAAATTAAAGAGAACTTCCCAGAAACTATGAAAATATAACCACTGCTGACTTGCACAGTGTGTCATGTTTATGAATACACTAGTAGGTATATGAAAATACACAATTTGTACATACAAACACAGACACGTGCACTCACACGCATATCTATGTATGGTAAAGAAAATATATTGATCATCAGTTGGGTACAGAGCACTTTCTTTTTTGAGTATAATATAAATTTTCATGATAAAATCTGCCTAAACAAGCACAAAAGATACTGGCCTGAATGGGACTTCATATGCACTTTTCGTCATGATATTTTCTGAGTATACCCATGTTAGCTTTCTACCTCATGGTGTCAGAAGTAACACAGCACAGGTTCAAAGATCTGCAGATCTTAAAACTAACTAACAGACCTAGTGCAAACCTTTCCTTAAAAAAATAATAACGGGGAAAACCAATGCAAACTACCTTCTCAAAGTGCTCTCGACATCCAATACTCTTCTTATAAGCACTGCATGCATAAAACAAAGAAAAACTTCATTAGAGGACAAGAAATTATAGCACAGTTTGAAGGGGAGATTATATATGAGTGTACGTGTGTATGCATATGTAAGTCTATACATACACATGCTCACATCACCATGTTTTTGGAAACAGTTTTTCAGTTCAGTACTTTACTCACTGAATTTCATATGTAACTTAAAAGATGTGATTTCTTTTACTTCCCATCATTGTAGATGATGTTGCCCTTTATAATCCCAGTCTACAGGGTAGGTAGGTAGATCTGCCTTGCGCTGCTGGGAGGCATGCTACCTTGTCTAACCATGTGACTTCATTGCCAAAATTCAATGACTTCAGGTTTGCTCCCTGAGTTCATTCCATAGCAGAGAACTGGTTTACAATTTGTATTTTTTCTTTTTCATTTCAGTAATATTTAATAGTACATATTTAACTACTACTCCGAAAAATCTCACTAAAATAAACCATACAAATATTTAAAATAATTTGAGGCCAGTCCTTCAAAAATAGAACTTAAAGCTGCTTTGTTAATTCTAGGAAAAGAATTATCTGGATGAAAGACTAATCGGTAGAACTCTTTTCAGATTCAGATATGGTTAGGAAATTTATTTTACACATTGTCAATTATGATCTTGCAATAGAACTATAACAACATGTGCATTATACTTTTTAAAAGCATCTTTTCCTGCCACTGAAATCAGATGCAGTATTGTCAGGCCAATGTCACATTGTAAGAATATGCTGCCTACCTAGAATGGAGAGTTCTGTCGCTTCCTCGGTGCAGACATCTTCAAGATCCAGAAATCTTTCTGGAAAAATCGTAACTAATGGACCACATAGCAGAGCTTCAGAAGAACTGTACTGTAAATAAGAGCTATAATAAACAGAGTAATTTGTATTGGAATATATAACTGTGTCCATTTGCAAGAAAGTAAAGCCAGATGGGGATGTTTAATTCACTTTGACTTAGCTTTGGCGTTCTCTGCAAAATTCTTGTACAAATCACCTCAACACTCACAGAATGTTTTGCTTCGGAAAGGACACGTTGGCCTACAACTCATTAATCTTCATATGCCCATTCCAATTGTGCAGTGCCAATATACACAATAAGTCCATAATGATAGAGGTTATAACTTCCCAGCTCATAATTTATTTCTGGCAACAGAATGAGTCAAAACTACTGGTGAAAAGAGTTTGTGTCATTATGAATTACATTGTAAAGATTTTCCTTCCTCCCAATAGCATTTTACCATAAAGGCCAAAAGATGTGGGGGGAAAAAAAAAAATAATTTCTGCCAATCAAAATGCCCAGAGCCTAGACAGCAGCCCTGGGGACATCTGAACGGGAATGGAAAAATAAATCAAGAATATAATCATAGCTACCCTCAAATGACACCTACAACATTTTAATGTAAAAGTTTAGTGCTCAACTTTTGTGTCAGCTTTCAATGTGTTACATAATTACCTGACAGTAAGAAAGCATCTACTGTGAATAAACTATGTAAAGGTATTTTTTTAAATGTCCATGCACATATGCATGTGAATACATTTATTTTACATAAACAAATCAAATTAATTCAAAAGGCATAGTAACATTAACCAACTCAACTGCCAGCCTGCTGAACTGTGAGATCACCCTGTAAACATCTAATCCTAAGAGCAAGTTCACCCTATTATTCTTTAAGAAAAGATGTTGTGAAATGTAAAGATTTTTAGATAGCCTCACGTACACCCTAATGTAGAAGAAAGCTGAGTTATAAATCAGAACATATGTTTATATCCTCTAATGGATTCAAAGTTATTTTTAAAATATAGGAATTTTAAGAAATTAATTTTGATGCTGAACAGTTTTTCTTTCTTTTCTAAATGCAATTTCAGATGATAGTGTTAAATAAAACAGGGTTATAATTAGTCTTTGCTGATGTCAGCTGAAGAATGTCCACACATTTCTATGCGAGACTGATTTCCAGTTACAAAACCCTGATACAAATTGTGAATTCATTCCTTTTTTTTTTTTCTCTAAACTTTATCCCATATCACTGGCTTAAAAGTAAATAGTCCTTAAAACAAGATAGTATGCACATTGTTAATACTTTATGCTCAGAAGATCAGCCATGTGTAAAATAGGTGTATGTTCATATAATTGGCTACAGTATTTTGCTACATGGTTAAATGCATGATTTCCTCTAATAGAATGCCAGTGTGGCCTACATCACATTTTCTACTTCATAAGGATCAAATGAGCTGTGACCACAGTCTCCCTAACTTAATGGAAAGTTCACTCAGTGACTTCCGAGTTTAAATTGTGCCTTTCTACTATGAATCAATAGATTTAAAACACATTAATGGATCCCTTCACCAAAAGGTCTAATCCCCAGTGACTAAAAAGGTAGACCTAATTCAGATTTATCACTCTTGTAGCGTGCTGAACTAAAGGTCTTCAATCTTTGTAATATAACAATGAATTTGAATTAATGGAAAGATACCTACTTGATGCAAATCATACATCTGCCTATGTATACATGTACCTTTGCAGGTATGTACCAGTAGCTTCCAATTTTTGCTTTGTGACATGTTGAAAGTAATCGTTATGAAGCAGTGAAGTTTTCCTAAGCAGTCTTTTACTGCTCAAAATTTATTTGCTCCCAACAAGTACACAAATGTCTGAAGGACAGAGTAAATTCACTTCCATATATGTATATATGAAGAATGATGCAGAACATCTGCATAGAACTCCAGCTGGGGATGTCTGCATCTTTGCAGCCAAAGAATTATCTGTTCTTATGTTAAGCAAATGCAAAAATTCAGAAGGACACCTAAATAAAGGAGATGGAATTAACAGCCTAATTTTATTTATTTATTAAGACTACCTCAATCTACAGGAAAATGAGAAGAAATAAAATCAAGGACCTATGTACATACAGATCCTCACTATGGTTACCAAGTCCTGAAATGTTCTATATGGAGATTTAAGTCTTAATCAGAGTTTTGAATAACTTCATACATCTTTAAATCTTGATCACAGGCTAGGAACAACAGAACATAAATCTAGAGACTATGTCTGAGTCATGAAAATAAGGAAAAAGGACATGTGGTGGGACTGACACATCAATAGATTGATTCCCAAGGCACCTCAAAAACGTTTAGGCAGGAACTAATGAATACATTCAAATAAATTTTACTAGGGGATAAATTAAGAATGGGAAGTTAAATTAGAGAACTTCAAAGAGACAAGCTAAAGGTTCTACACACACAGAAGTTCCTTTGCAATCAGCAGGTGCATGGAAACCTTTGATGCCCATCTCCAGAGACTAAGACTTAGGCCATTTTGTCACAATTGTTGGGACAAAGCAGAAGCAAGAAAGAAGAGAATTAAAACAGTAACAGCCCAGGATGAATATCACCCGAGGGCAAGACTTGTAGGTTTGCGTTCTGAATAAGGGGAAGAAAACTTTTAGTGCTCTTTATGAAGCAAGCTTAAACTTAAAGACATTAATTTGTTCCAAAAGAGAGGCAAGCAATGTTTAAAAAAAGGAATATGGCACTTTTAGACACTCTTATGAAAGAGCATAATTTTATGAGAAATCGACTTATTTCAAAGTGCAGAACCTAAAATGGGAACTGAAAGCCCTAAATGCAAAATGTGAACTAGAGAAAAATCAATGTTTCCAATCTGTAAAGAAAGCACAAATCAAATATTATTAATATGATATATAAGCACAGCATAAACTATTTATACTACACACATTAAGGAGAAATTGCTTGAATAAATTCTATTATTCTGAAAAACGCTGCTAACAACATGCTGACATGTCAGAAAAGTGAAAATAATAATGTTGACATTACTAGCACTATATGCTGTTCCCTAGTGATTTCCCAGGATCATCTATTTTCACTTCAAGCAGCTGTTTAAATCCCATTTTTGTCTCACCAAATCTAGTTTTGTTCTACGTTCATTGTAGAACTCAGGCATGCACCCTACTACTTATCATACTATTACTATAATGCTCGCTTTGTTGCAAACAAGAAAAAGAGACAACACTTTTCTATTCTGAATGTAAGGAGGTTTTGATACTTTCAGCAGGTGACTGCCAGTTTTGAGAATGAAAATACTGTTGGTTATCAAATTCTTCTCTCCTCTCAAAGAGAGTAATGCACCCTTTGAGAAAAACTAAGGAATCCTTGACACTGCAAAACAGAAGAGGAATGTGTTACCACACAAAATAAAGGTCAAATCCAACACCAATGTTTTAAAGGATGAGAGAACAGAAACCTTGTGAAGAACTGGTTCTATTGGTAGAAGAATCCAACCTGCTACCAACACAGCTTCTCACTCTGGGCTTTCACACGCTCAAGATCATCACCTGTATTAACAGACTGATAAATTCAAGCCACTATGTCTTTTCTGCCTCTCTTCAAAATTAGTCTGCATAAAAAATCCTACACATTATTTTGGTAATAGAATTCCAGATTAATGTAAAAAGAGGTTTTTTATTCGACCACTCACTAATCAATCCAAATAGACACACCTCATGCCTCTGTCCAACAGCTGAAAGACATTTTAATTTAATAGCTTTGGAGAGCATATACAGAATTAACTATAAGTGAGGGCACTGCATAAATATCTATGTCATGGAAATTATCATTGCAAATGTGTCTTTCAATCTAAAAACAGTAAATAGATGGGCATGGGTTTGCTGAAAGATGCATTTTTTTTCCCTGGGGACTGTTTTTCCCCAAAGGGTTTGAAAAGTTAGAACAATGTGGAAAACAGAATTAAGAAGTTTGAGCAGTTGCTGTCCGTATTATTTTTTGGCTAGAAGATGAACAAGAAATACATTTGTTTATGATTGTTCCTAAAGAAAACCTCCCTCAATTTTTTCCTTCCAAGATTAAATCACTTTAGGGCTACATTCTTAATATGACACTACGTATAAAAACTTATTTCAGGTTATTAATTCTACTTATCAAAATTGCCTCATCTCCTCGAATACTTTATGTTTTATTTTGTGCAATCATTAAAAATGCATTGCAAATTGAAAAGTAAACAATCCAGCTGCCACTGGAACCGAGTCAGTTTAGAGCTGTACACTGAATGTGAAGGAAGTAACTAGGATAAATACTGCAATAATAAAACTGACTCACACAGTACTTACATCACTATCATTTTTTATTGCTTTTCCTACAGCTTTCAGGTAGTGAATATGGGCTTAACAGCTCAGCCTCCCTACTAAAATAATTACACAGATCTGTATGCATATTTATAAACTCTACCAGGACAAACAGAACTGCAGAACAATTGAGGCCAGAAGGACAGATCTCTGGAGGTCAGTTAGCCTTACCTCTTGCTCAAATTGGAGCTACCTTCAAAATGAGATAAGGTTTCTCATGGTCTTGTCTGGTCATGTTTTCAATATCTTCAAACACAGAAGGCCCACAATTTCTCTGAGAAACCTGTTCCAGTAGCAAACCACTCTCGTTGTGAAGGTATTCCCCCTTCTCCCTCCCCCGTTTCCAAAGAGCATTTCCCTTGGTGCCACTTGCAACCATTGCTTCTTGTTCTTTTGCTGTGCACCTCTGAGATGACCCTGGCTCCTATTGCCTTCTCTCTAATCGCTTTAGGTAGTGGCTGACAGCAGTGCTCACTAACTATCTGCTAGTACATTACATGCTCCAGCCTCCACTCAATACCCTTCTTGGTTTTGGAAGGTCCAAACTGGACATAATACTCCAGACATGGCTCCAGGAGTGTCCAAAAAGGGGAATCATATTAATTAAGCCTCCCTTAAGTCCTACAAAAGAATCATTATTTAAGTGTTAACATCAGCAAAATAGGAGCACGTGGAGATAAGCTTTCAATGGTATATAGCAACATCAGGATCTCCACTAAGAACGAACATGAGAAGTAATACTACTAACAGCTACAACAGCAACATGGTCCTGTCTCAAGAGAGAGTGTGAAAATTAAGGAAGACTGCCATTCTTAATTGATAAATATGTTCTTTAGACAAGAATTAGGATGATTACTGCTCAGAAAATTCAGTTTGAAAAACTGAATCTTTTCAATGAACACAACAGTCTCATCATCAATTTTCTCTCCTGTTTATGCAGCCTATACCAAACCGCTGACACTGGTGGCATTTCTGCACACAGCAGGAAGCGGGGGGGAGGCGGGGCAAGATCTATCAGGGTATAATGTTTGCCTCAAATCAACTTCAATCGCTTCATATGTCCCAGAACCACTGAAAATTATTATTAAGCTTTTTCTTGTTTGTTTATAATTAATAGAAATTATTTAGAATACAGACTATTATGTAGGTATTGCCCCTGGATTTCAGCTTCAGCCACGTTTTGACCATTCTAGAGATTTGCTGAAAAGAAGCATTGAAAGATCCTCCTTATTGATTCTATTATCAGGCAGTTTCCCTACCTTTAGCCTTATGGATAAGAACATGTTTAATGGTCCCATCTTAATTACCAGAACCGGCTAGGGAGGGCGAGTGGCTAAAGGACAAAGCAGCGACTGTGAAGGACATTTCTAATCTTATCAGAGGTTCCTTTGGAAAAAGAAATACAACTTCTATCTCCACCCCAGTCATTAGTCAGATATAAACAGCTATTTGACTTGACATGGTTATAAGCCGTATTATCACAGTCTACGCTCTCGCTTTATGCAGTTTATCGGAAGATAGATGATGGCCCACTACCAATTCCAGTTAATGGGGTTAGACATATTTCCAAACAATATGTGCATGGCAAAGGTATCTACATGTGAACAGGGGATGATTCACTGCACTAGCCTTGTGTACGAGAAATGAATGTTAAAAGAGGAACCTTTATAACAAGGAAAATAAATTCAATTCTCCTTATTCAACTTATCCTCTTCTAAGGACCTATAGGAGTAAAGCTTTTTTTCTTCTTGATCTTTTGCCCATTCTTTTCAAACAAATAAAAGCAACATAGACCATTGTTTCCAACTATCATACATTAGTTAAGTTTTTCACTCATGTCTCATTTTGAGGGTAAGGGTTTTCTTGTTCTAGCCCTCTTGTTTTTCAGTTTTTACAGAATATTATAAAATGTTTAATAACTACTTCACTTACAGCAATTTTACAGATCCTTTTTAGTCATTATTCACAATTCTTACTATTTACAATTATTAAGTCATAACATTTAATGTAAACTTAAGAATTTACATTTCCCATGTTTATTGGTAAGAACTTGTGTATTTACATTTTAAGCATTTAAACTGAATCTTATGCTGAAGATTCAGTTTTTCATTAAATAATTTTCTGTATTAATTTGTATTTTATGTTTAAGCTATTACCCTTTTGTACTAAAATATCAACAACTCACAAATAATCATTCTTCCAAATTGCAACTTACATATTCCCAAGTCTCAATCATCAACAACTACTCAAAACTTCCTTTATTTCTACAGTATTAATAAAAGGGCCAGTGTCTAGAAAGTCACATGATTTACCATTACTAAATCCTCATGAGTTTCAATGAGGTATCAAACTGATTTTGTTACCTAAGACATACCGATTACTTGCAAAGGATTAATAAATGGAATTTTAGCAGAAAACACATACATTAATAAAATACAGAGTCAATGCACAGAAAGTATATCTCAGTTATCATACTCTCCAAGCTCCTTTTAATGCTTGCATGCAAACTATTACTATTAAAAAAATAATTAAAAAATTACAGAATATTTTTTTCCCATCCTTTCCCTTCAATTTAAATCCTCTTTCAGTAAAACCATGGATTCCAATCTTCTTCCTCACTTGCTTACGCTAGATCCATCCCGTTTCCCATAATTCACCTCCCGTTATCACTCGGCACCCAACAGTTGTGCTCAGAACCCAGCAGCAGTCTCCATTCAGCGTGCCCACACAGTTATGTGTCTCAGAGCTCCAGAAGAGGAGCTTTCCATGCGAGAACTCATCTGTCAATTCAATTAGCCCCACAGAAATATGAGGCAAGTACAGACTCCCTCCCTCTGCAGGCCATTGAGGATTTGTGAAGAATCATTAAAAGGAAACCACTTTATTCAATGTCCCTTCAATGTTTTCTGCCACTTTCCAACAGTTTACACAAAAGCCTTGTCTTGTTCATTCTACCGTCCCATTACAAGCAATTAAATCTGAGATTTAAGATAATGACAAAGAAAATGAAAGGGAGTCAGATGACCAATATTCTTACACCTAACAGAAAATTCCAGGTTTAGTCATCAGCATACAATGTGCTCCAAGTGTACAATACCTTATTGCTAACTGACTTTTCTATTGCTAGAAAGCAAAATCAAAAACTCAATTGAAACAAATATTGTGCATTACCCTGACAAAGCTACAAGTCCAACTGGCACAAGAGAGACCAATAAGAGAAATAACCAAATGGAAGTCATATGCTGAATGCAAGCAGGATACAGAGGCAACTCTTGGGGCGCAGTGGTGATTTTTTTGAACTGATGTTAACTGAGATGAAAAGGAGTCTCATTCATGCTTTTATACCAGTATTTCCAGTCTTCAGGACCTACCAAATCAAAATCTTGGTCAGTTTTCCTAATTTGTTCTTCTGTCTTAGCATATATTATCTTTTTTTTGTTTGTTTCAGACACATTCACAGTGACCTTACTGCAGTACATGCACTTTGCATTGCAACAAAGCTGCGGTCAGTTGTCTAACCGTAAATGTCTAGTGCCACTTCAGGCACTGTGGGATACCCAGCCTGGACTCCATCTCCTCCTTCAGTGGCACAAGTCTCCTGTGAATCCAAGGTCATATCTACCAGACCCAAGCAGATGCATCAAATTGCAGGCATTAGGGGTGTATGTAATTACCAAGGTATATGCCATGCGTTGTTTACAAGTAAGCCCCAAAGACAGAACAATACATTTCCAGATTTTGGATTGTCGTATTACTGAAGACATGACTCCTTAATAAGTTTTATCCAATGGCCAAGGAAGTGACTAACTTCTCATATGATATTAAAGATGATGCAAAGTAAAAAAGATTTTAAATACAAAGCTATGCAGACAACTATTTTCCAGCTGTTATTTTTCTTTCTCTATTTAGATTTATTTAAACATTTGCACAGATTTTAATTATTTCAAATATTAACTCTGCTAATTTTTTAGCTATGCTATTAAACAGCAAGCAGCTATCAGCAAGTTTGTTTGCTTCTTTTAAATGAAAAAAAAAAACAAGCTTTTTTTCTGTCAAGTCATTAAGTCTTTTGCATAGAAATTTGAGTAATGCCCTGTAGAAGTAAAGGAACCTGAGACACTGGTAACTTCTTTACTGATACTCTACCAGTACCTTTTCCGTACTGCTTACAAAAATACATTTTGCTTACTAAGAAACATTCAAGACACAGGCTTGCAAGACACATAATTCGTGCCTTGGCACGTAATTCCTATTATGTTCCTTACACAAAGCTCATCATTACCTCCTGGTTTTTGCATGATAGGACAACTATGGCATCACAATTACTTTCTAATAAAGCACTTTCCTTCTATCAAAAGTCCACAGTCACACATACCTAGCTGAGAACTCAATGAAAAGCATGAATATACAGTAAAAAGAAGCTAGCATAGTCTAAATAAATATATTTGAATATATCTATAATGTGTGGCAAAGCTGCTACTTAAAAAAACTGTGAAATTTAACTCCCCCATTCAACTTCAAGAGCTTTAATTAAAATACTAATTTCTAATTGTTCGTAAAAATATAAAACTCAAGAATTGAAAAATACCATCTAAAATGTTCCATGCAATTTGCATTCTGAAACTGCTTATGGTTTAACTAGAGATTCAACAAATATTTTTTACTGGTTTTATAACATGAATTTATAATGTAACAAAAACTGAAAATCTAGTTGCACATAGTGAGCAAGATTATGAGCTCTCTTTTGAAACTCTAGGTCAGGAGCAACTTCACTTACTGTATGCTGGAAAGATGTGCGGCACATCTTATAAAATACAAATTATGGAGAAGACAATAGGCGTCCATTATAGTTGGGCTCTTGGCCATACTACTATTTACCCGGGGCGGGCAGGGAGAAAAACCAACAAAAACCCCAAGAAAATACAAAATCTAAGCAAAGTAAAAAAGGTGCCAGATAAAAATTTTAATATGTATGCAATGTATAGTCATGTGGGTTTATTTTAAAAATACTTTTTAAGAAAACTCAAAATAAGGATATGATTTCATAAAATCAATGCATTTATTTTCATGACCACAGTATGTTTCAGAAACGTTAAGCCATCAAATCAAAACAGTAAAAACAAACAAACCTAAAAAACAATAACCAAACCCAAATAAAAAAAAATGTCCCTTAAGTTTAACAGGGATGAACTTGTAGAAAAAAATTGTGCTGAAAAGTAAAGCTGCAATTGTCTAATAAACCTTGAATTATGATCCATTATAAATTTTAGTACTTATCACAGAATGCTTTATCACTATTTAATACGGAGACTAGAACTACATGATGATTTTCTCTTGATACACACAAACTTCCTTTCCTAAACAGTATTTCATATTTCACATCCACAAAAATAGGTATTTTTGACATTTCCCTTTTTTGGGGGTCAGAGATTATGTAAGAAAGTTAATTACATTTAAATAATACTCAGTAAATTCTGAAAAAAAAAATGGTAACTGAAAAAAACTGGTAACTTTTTAATACATCACTGCATAACTAAGACGCTGCTGAAATAACTGTGATTCAGTGAATATGCTATAACAGAGATTTCCCATAGCGTGGCAACAAATCCACAAGGGTAATTTAAGCAGCACTGAAAGAACATGTCTTTTAAACTTCTAAATAAAGATATTTGGAAGCTCGTGTAATTGCCTGGAATCTCTGGAGTCACTTCAAATTCTGTCAAAGGGTTTCCTCTCAATGAAGGGTCACCTTAAAGACTAACAGGGAAGACAGCAAGTCCATTAGATCAAGTGACCAAATCCGCGAACAGCTTGAGATTTAGATGCAAAAGAAGAAAGGTGTCAGAAAATTAACCAGCCTTTAGCTGGGCAAAGACTGAGACCTAAAAGTGGAAAGAAGTGTAATGGAATTGGATATCAATCTATTAGTGGCAACCCTGAAATGGCTTGTAACGCCAAGTAAGAGAGGGTAGATGGAGCAAGTAAAATACAAGCTCAAGTAACCTGTCTAGTAAGTCATTGAAAAAAGCAAGCCCTGTAATGCTAGTAAGCCTCAGGAGACAAGTTCATTAAGCTTCTAATCCACAGAAGGAGTGGCTGGACATTTTAGTGCTAGTTTCTTGCTGAAATCGTACTATCTTATCAAGCGTTCAGATTTTCTAATGGCAAGTACATATATGCACATAAATATATGGTGTAAAGTCACATACATTGCAGTGCCAACTCATTTATCCTAAGATTATTTTGCACGATACCTCTACTCCCAGCCCCCTGAAATATCAAATCCTTTATCTAACTTCCAAATAAAAACAACGCAGGTAGCACTTGGAAGAACAAGCCAGAATAAATTCTGGCCTACATGACAGGGCATCTCTAAAATGACAAAATAAGACCATAAAGGGATATTAAAAGACAGGCACTTAACTCAGACTCAAGGTAATATTCCCCACTGGGAGTATTAGCACTTAATTGGGAACAAACTAACTGACTGACTTAATTCTGATATATTGCACCATCTGTAGAGTACAGGTTATAATTGATAGGCCAGCTGGATGTGAAATAAGGTACAGTATGTGAAATGTTGTACTATGTTTCTTAGTCATTATTACTTTGGAAGTGATTCCTTTCTATTAAAGTTTAAATTGTCCTTTCCATTAAATGGGCATTGTTTTGTACTTATTCCTTGTTAATTAACGTGTTACGAAATAGGTCACAGCTTTCAGTGCATGACAAGACTATCACTTTGAAAATCTCCTTATTATCTCTCTCCGCTATAAAATTATCTCAACGGTACACATGAAAAGAGGTCACAGGGTTGCTCCTGACCATGATCCTGTGCAAACACATGACTAATTTAAAGGAATTTCCTAATTCTTATACTAGCTCTCACAAACTGCAAAACACACTTTCATTAATTTTTCAGCCTAGCTACACTTAACACAGAACCTGAAATCTGGGAACAGTAAGATGAAAATTATTGGCTTGGGGACTAGTGAGGTCTATAGCACTTTATTGTCTTTAAGCTACTGATGAGATGATTTGGTCTGAGAATTACAATCTTGCAGCTGGTTTATTCCAAAATTTGGGCAACTTTGCAAACCTCTTACATGTATTTTATAATACATTTCAAGAGTTGGTCAAGAGTGCCTGGATCTTGGAACAGGCTTCCTCCTATTTAGTATAACAAAATCCAAAGGGTTTAATCTGAAAATCCTGATGGCAACAGCAGACATGGAATAAGAAACATTTTGAGTATCTTTCTTGCACTGGTATGCAAGTACTCTCACCAAGGAATTTACCTAATTTACCTAACTGTAAGGAAAAGGAAAATATTTTTTAATATGACCCTACGTAAATCCCTACTACCTTAGTATGAAATGAACTTATTGTAATAAATGGGTTTATGGATGGATTTTGTGATTTACTTTTATATGTATTTGCATGAATGTAATAGGGCAAAGAGGACTGTAAACAGAGAAACTGAAATTCTGACTCACTGGTCCTGAGCAGAAAAATCATTAAAAAAAAACCAAACCAGTTAATCGTACGGAGGTATCTTCTCTGACTGTAAGCTGGAACCTAAAAGGTCCATTCAAATGTTTATTTTCATTTCAAAACTAGTCAAACTGACAGCTAGTATGTGCTTCAAGGCCATGACAGTCCCAAATGCAGTGATTTCAAATCATTGTCTCATAATCTGCGTAAGTACATTCAAACATACGATGCATGTAAGGAGCTGCTGTCATTCCTTGAGCTTATACTGCCAAACCAAATAGTATGACAGAAGTTAATTGAAAGAAATAAATATAGCACAATTGTTGAAAAAACAAAACTCATGGTCTGCTATTCAACAAAAAAGCCAAGAGCTCACTTTACATATTGATTTTTGCTGTTTCCTAACAGATATATCTAATTTTATACTTGTATGCATTAAGAAAAGAGCCTTAGGCTTACGTTTTAATTTACACCTTTTACCAGATAATTTCCAAAATGTTATTGAAAGACACACTTCATTATGTTGTTTCTGTCATCCAGTATGTTGTACCATACCAATAACCAAATAGCAAGTTATTCAGTCTCCAAAAGATCAGAATTATATTTGGATTAATCATTTTTTTTCCAGAAAATCAGAAACATATTTTGAGAACAGTGGTTTTCAACAGAAACTCAGAAACAAGCTTAACTTCATCTCATAAATGCTCCTCTGGTGTTTCAAACATTTCTAGGGGAAACAAAAATAACTTGAAGCTTCTTCTCTCCTGAACCGTACTGCAAAAGGTCACTGCAGATAAATCAGTGCCAGAACAGCAGCCATTATTAAGCTCCAAATGGCCCAAATTCTTCCATCTTCCAGTGGCAAATTTTTGTTTAACATCAATTAAATCTATCATACAAGTCATTGCTTCATGTCCTGCACATATCAAGAAGTCTGTACACATCAACGCAAACACAGAAATACTGTGTCTGTAGAATCTATGCTTAAACGTTAAATATACGCTCTTATTTAGCAACTGTTTTCTCATGTATCTTCCCTAAAGCAAGAGAACACAAGAAAATTACCACAAACAATTAACAATTATTTTTCCTTGATTTCTATGGATTACCTACTGTTCACTACAAGAAAGTTAATCAATAAACAGAAGTCACATTGGTAAGGGGCCACAGTACTGTATGTTACACTGTTACATCATACAGTAGATCCAAATTTAATCCAAGATGAAAGGCTCCATGAGCATGACATAATACGTGCAATTTCCATTTTTATTTCTAATGTATTGATCTGCTGAACAGCTTGCAATAAATGCCATAAGCAATATACCTTCTAGGTAAATGTTGCATATGTGGCATACAATATACCTCTTCCAATAAATATTTAAATGTATCTACATAGAAACAGAGAAATTGAGATTATTTAGAAATGCTACTTGTGTTATCTCTTAAATTTTTATCAAGTGTGTTGTCACAATGCCAGGGCAGCATGAATTCAGGCTGCTTTGTATGTCAGGCACACAGCAGCATAGACAGAGATTACCTGAAATCAAAATCATAAAACCAACTGATAAGCAGGAATCTGGTTTAAAGAATGAAAGATGACAAAACACCATATGCAAATCCAATTTTTACTCCAATGTAATGTAATATATACACACATTTTAATTGCCTACTTCTGTAAAAGCAAAATGAGGCAAAGAACAAACATATCAGACAGGATTTACTCTGTTGCTTGTATTTTCAGACTTAGAAATATTTTAGGGCACGTATATAACATTTGCTACAAATATTAACAGCATACAATACATTATGATAAAACTTTACAAAGCTGAAAACAAGACCCCTTCTACTTTTAAAAATACATCTGAAATGAGTACAAATGTATGGCTTATTCCAACTAACCTTGCCTTCTTAAAAAGTAAGCATTAGGAAAGATTATGACACAAAGTGGAAGAAGAGGGCAGACTTCTAGCCAAGGGTAACAGAGAAACATATCCAGGACTCTTAAAGGCTGAAGAAACAGCAGGCTGCAATTCTGGCTACAGTTAAGGCCATTATGTTATTCACTGCAATTTCTATTAACAGTAGATTAAAAGATAGGCAGTTTCATCCTAAAAACTAGACATCAATGTAAATCTTCATTTAAATGTCTAACTTCTCAAAATAGTTACGACATCCCCGTTTACTGACAGTTAAAACTGTATCAGTGGCTCAGTATTCTGTACATTTCATGTTTCATAAAATCTTTCTCCTGCCTCACCAGTTTCAAATATTAATAATTTGTGGTTAAAAAAAAAAAAAAATTTTTTTTACAATCCCTACAGAGGAAAAAAAAAAATTGGTGAAAAAGTACCCAAACCTGTTCTCCAAACACTTAAAAAAACATATTACCCATACATAACAGCAAAATTTTCTTAATGACAGTGATTTTTCTAAGGTAACTTCAATACTGAAATTAAGGCACACACAACCACTGAAGTAGACAAAGTTCGCTTACTGGGATGGTCAAGAAGAAATCCTAAGGAAAACTTAAATTTTTTGGAAGTGTTTGCCTCACTAATTCCATTTTATATCTCAGTGCTGTTCTGTATCTTTGAGTATATTGGGTATTTACATCAAAGGCTGTGGCCAATGAATCAAAGGGACAGTGACAAGACTACAGAGAGCAGTTTTCCTAAAACTGCATTCCAGGACAAGCTCAGCAACTTCTGTTACCCAATGCCCCAAGGAGAACTGAAGGATCTGATTTCAAGTTCAGCTTCTTTTTCATAGAGCCAACGTATCTCCAACAAGCTGAACAAAAGTAATCTATTTCTGTGAGACAAAAGAGGTCCAGTAATGCACAAAATTCAGTGAGCCTGAATCTACAAGGCAGCATTTCATTACATCTCACATCCCTGCAACACAGCTACATTTCTTCATCATGCCTTAAGGAACTCACAGGACATCAAATTTCTACACGTTTTCAAACTACATCTGTTTCCTCCCACTTCCACAGCCTGTAGCTGGGTGTACAAATGTAGCATGGTCCAGCTATGCATGCGCGGTTCAGTATTTCTCAGAAAAATCAGATTCAAGAAACATACTACAAACATGCTTTTCAATCGGTTCCTGGCCAGCCTGTCCCCACAAGCTACAGACCACTGAAAAAAGGCACATTTTACTGGACAGCTCTATACAGAGCTTGTGATTTACAGCACTGCCCAAGTTAAGGCAGTAGCCAAAGCCTTCCTACTTAATTTAATAAAAAACCTTTTTCTGCAAAAAAGATGATCAGGAAAGCAAGATGAGGAAGGTGCATTTTTCAGGTCTGATCAAATTGAGGAACTACTTGTAGGTGCCCGTTCTGGACTTACTAAGGGAGGGACGAGTGGGCGATAGCAGAAAAGAGTGACAGAAAGGCTCAGGGGGAAAAGAAAATGAAGGACAATTTTGGGGGAAGGTGAGCAATAGGACAAAACAGAGAACAGAACAGACCTAGCTGAGAGTAACATTTTTTTTCTTTTAAGAGACCCTTGGTTATGTCTTGGCTCAGTTATATCTGCAGGATATATCACTTCTCACAAATTTTCCTGCAGTAGCCTTTTGATGAGGTGGCACAGTAATAAATGGGGAGATAATTTGATGTGTTGAACTTTTATTGCTAGTGAGGAATAAAAGGATTTTCAGCTCCCTGGCTGAGTCTGCAGTACTGACAGCTGGAGGGGGGAGGGAGAACTCCCCCAGATTAAACCACTAGCAAAAGGAGAATAGGTATGGATTTCTCATAAAAATAACTTCAGCAATAAAAGAGAGCAGCACAGAGTACACGTTAAGAATTAAACCGTGATTACCAACGGAGATAATTAAGTTGGCTATTCTCAAAAAAAATAAAAAAGTGGGGATACACAGACAGTTTTCACAAGTACTGGGAATTCACAAGTGCTCTTTGCATCACTAAAAAATGCAAGTGCTCAAAATCGCTCCCTAAAGGTGTAACCCACACATATAAATCAGTAGTGGTCCCCCAAACTGCTACTTGCTTTATTGAATAATATTCGCCCCACTGTTTGTGAAGACTGACCACAGTTCATTTACATTCCTTCATTTTCTCTTTTATATATTTGCATGTAATAGCTAAAGAGAATCCAAAGAATAAAGAATCTTAGATGTTTTAGAGAAGAAAGAATTGAAGAACACGATCTAGTTTTACTCTACATCACTGTACCGGGTGCCTGTGCCCAGGCGCTGGCGGGGGGCTGCGGGGGCCGCTGTGAGGAGAGGCCGGGGCTGCCCCGTGCCGGACACGGCCGGTTCCAGCCGGTTCCAGCCGCCTCCCCTCAGGGCACAGCTGAGCCCCTCAGCCAGGCTGGCGGCACCTCAGGGAAAACGTGTTCGTGAAAGGGCAACAACCACTGGACGGAGAGAGGAGGAGGGAATAAAGAGAGTAAGAACCAGCAGAGGGGACAGCAAGGCCGGAGAAGGAGGTGGTGCCCCAGCCCCAGAGCAGATGCCCACACTGCAGCCCTGGGAGGAGCCACACTGAGAGGGAGTGAGCGGCTCGGTGGGCATTTGGCTGTTTTTGCCAAGGCCAACTGGCCACCGTCACCTCTGTCTCTGCACACCCAGCACATGCACTTGAAATTTATACTTCCTTTTGCCATACTCATCCCCCTATAAAAATCACGTAAATCCCACTGAGCTTGTGAGGGTTTTCTTGAAGTCTGTTTCTTTCACTAATACATTGGAAGCTTTTAATAAAGAAAAGCTATATACGTGGTTATTTCGACCATTTAAAAATATAACAAGAGAAATTGTTGAGATGTGCTTATTCTATCAGGCTTTAAGACAATTCTCCATTTCAGGAAAAGTAAACTGAAAAGTATTGTTAAAATTGAGACCTTTTACAACACACAAGTAAATGCATTATTGCTCTGAAGATAAGGCGTGCTTTAGTAATGTACAATCCACAACAGCGTGCCGTGAGTACAACTGCATTTGCTCTACCAACTTCTTCGCTACCTGTGCTAATGCTTTCCTCGTTAGTACCAAGATTTTCTTCATCTGAAGAAGGTATATAGTTATGCCGAGTGGCAGGCCACAGTTAAGATTAGATGCGTGGTGTCACATGAAGCTCACACTGTGTTCAGATGCACTGCTATGGGCAAATTGCATGAGTAAAAACAATAAAAACAAATAAAATCTTGTCACACGATGAAAGGACACATGCAACGGCTGTTACCTTGCACGTGAGCATGGTCTACACCGGTCTACAACTGTCTTACAGGACATCTCTTTTGCAAAACCTGCCCAAAATTATTGTGGTTGTCTATGCTGAAGTTAGTGAGCAATAGGTACCAAGGTTTTTCACAGGTGTATATCCTTGTAAACTGCCTCTGCACCAAATGTTACCATGTTTGAAGAACCTTGTGCAAATAAGCATACGTAGACAGAGGTCTCTCAACCTTCCCCCTCCCACCCCAAAAAGGGCTGGAATATCCACGTGGACACAGACTACCTAACGGTGAACGGTAACTGTAGGACGGCTGTAAATATCGTGCAGAGACTTGATAGACCAACTGGCAAGACCACATGGTACATGATTTCTCAGGTTTTTTCAGGTGTTTAGAACGTTTTATACTAAGTTAGGAAAAACAGAAACCAGAAATTAAAAAAAAAAAAAAAAGCCAGTAAATTCAATTCACAAAGGAGCAAATACTTAAATGGCTCTACAGAGAAAGCCAAACACTCCTCTAATAAAAGCATACTTTGAAAAGTACAGCTGCTTTACCTGTGCTTTTAGTCTGCTTTATATCCTACCACTTTAAGTACATGTCCTAATTAACGATGACATAATGATATATGATGACATACATGTATTTATATTTTCCTTCAAATTAACAAAGCTTATTCTTAGTGCTATGTTCTGTCCTAAAATATCTACCTGCATGATTACAACGTATGCAATCAATTTTGAACGCTGTTTTGAATTACTGAAAAGTAATTGAAAAGTAACTCATTGACATTAAAAAGGCATACAAATTGTTAACGCAATTTTTTCTGAGTACTTCTAAATGTGTATCTTACCAAGGATACCGAGGGGGTGGGAGAAATAAGAATACACACATACATATATACATTCACACATATTAGATAATCTATAAATACAGATACATTTTAAAGCAGTAACAAAGAATTCTTTAAAATAAAAAATAAGAAATATCATGTACATGGTAAGGAACAACACTTAAGCCTTAGGAAACTGACTTTTGTCCTTTTCAAAAGAAAAAAAGAATAAAGTAAATAGGCTGTAATTCAAACCCCAGTGGATTTCTGCTTGGCCCGATTTGTTCTAAATCTTAGATGGGGTATTTCTTCATCACTCATAAGTAATATTAGGTATCTTCATTTGTATTGTATCATATTTCCAGAATAGAGATATTAACACAATAGCATACACTTTTTCAATGATTAAGCAACCATAAGGAAATCCAGGAAAAATATGACAACAGATTTATAATATACTACTAAAGATACAACTGCTACAGTGCTCAACTAACAAAATTAGACAGATTTATTTCCACAAAAGTAAAATCAGCTTGGACATTATCTGATTGGAATTTACTCCTACTTTTCCTACTAAAATTTTAGCCTTCTAAGCAATTCACACCCTTAACGTGGTTTAAAAACAACCCACCATATTTAATGACACCCCCCCCAATAACATGCAAATTGCCAATTAAAGGCACAAGAAAATCAATATGAGAGCCTTTGAATATATCTGGGTTTTGAAGATACTCTAATACTATCAAAGTATTTGTTTTCAAATTAAAATTAAGCAGGTTTAATTAATTAATCTCTTCTACTATGTCATGATACTTTAATTCCTCCTCTTCAAGTATTTTTTTCTCTCCAAAAAACCCCCAGGAGGACAGCTAGTTAAAAACTGTCTCCAGCAGAGGGCACAATTGCTGTTTTTATGCACTCTCCAAATCTGCAAATGGGGTTTGTATAATTTGAAAGGTTACACCACAGACTTCTTTATAAAGGTGTCTGATGCCAAAAAGAGATTCCAGTAACTTCAAAATGCCATTTTTCATTTTCAGCAAGGAATTAAAAAAAAAACCAAAACATAGTTTTCCGTATTTTTAATATTATTTTTAATCAACCAAATAATTTGATAAACACAACCACTATGAACAGCAACTTCATTAACGTGTATAAAGTTCAATAGCATGCTGAAAATTATTTTAAGCTCTGCATAGGTTATGAACCTATGTAATTTGCCACTTGCTGAACCCCGGAGAAAGCAGTCTCCTCAGATTTCTCAAGAGAGAAACATGGATGTTTAACCTACATAACCTGCAGATCACCCTGTCTCAGGAATAGTACACCACTGAACTGTTCTTCATAGGAAAGCAAAACAGAGCTACCGCAAATTTCACAACTGGACCATTTAACAGAGCATTTCACAATGGAAGGAGGTGCGAACTGCAGCCCAACACTCTTAGTTCACGAAATTAAAATCCCAGCATTTCTACAAGACATGCTATGACCTTCAGCATCTACAAAGATCGAGCATCCTTAGCCTGCAACACAGCTGTCCTACAACAAATGTATTTCCCAAGAGCATAGCTCCACCAGTACTGCAACAGCAAGGCTTGCTGTGTCCATGCTACTCAGTGAATACCAGTTCCATTCAGGCATCTTTCAGAATTTTCAAATAAAACCCTTTATGTTTGGCTAATATTTTAAGGCACATAGACAGAAATAGAGAAAACCAGGAGGAAATAAACACAAGTTAGAGACACTTTAGAGACTTACTTCCTTGTGAACAACACAGGAGATGTTACTATTATTTTATGATTAACATGCCTTTTCACTTTTTCATTGTTTGCTGGAGGATAATTAGGAGTTAAATCAACTCTGGATAGCTTTTACACAAAAGAACCAAGGCAAGTCAATAGGTTCAAGATCAAGACAAACGCAAATACTTAAAAACTACAGTTGTCATTAAATTTAAACGTTTACCTTCAGTCTTATGCTTGTTAGCCCCCCTTCCCTAACCCTGTCTAAGCTTTTGGTCAGACACGATGTATACAGAGTTCACTATTTTAACCTTTCAAACCACTATGCTCCTTTGTGCTAGTAAGAAATACTTTCTAAGTCAGTATGTCACCTACTTGTGACAACTCCCCAAGGAAACCCAGGCACCTGGTTACATAGCGTACAGCTGCAAAGTAATCATGTTTGCAACACAAACACACTCTATGCTAGAACTCCAGTAACGTTTTAACATTAGCAGTCTGATTCCAGTGTAACAAAGGCAAAGGAGCAGGTTGAAGACAGCCAACAAAAGGCAGCCCACCCCACACAGACACAAGCTACGATTTCCCATTTCTCCCTGCAGCGCAGGAAGTAGAGATTCATTTTCAGAGAGAGTCAAAATTCCTCAGCTGTGGAAGCTGCCTCTTTTCCTCTGATTATAACCTCCTTCCTCCAAGGAGGAGAAAACTCACACTCCTGCAAATGAATTCTCCAATTTTGAATCTCATACTTTCATATCCTTTAAATGCTGTGGGTATTGAGCAACTGAGGAACTATAAAATGGATCACTAAGAGGTTACTTTGCTGGATGGATATGATGTCAGTAAACATCAGAGGTCAGAATTAAGACCTGAAAAGTCAGTAGAGGTCTAAACAAGATGCCAGATAAAAGAGTGAACGTATTATGAAAAATAAAGTATTTCACAACATTTATTTCTCATATTTATTTCTTAAAACCAGAATTCTCCCCCTATTTTCTAAGAAAGGCTTTGTTTTCTTTGAATTGTTGGATTTGAAACTATCTAGGTAGAAAACTATCTAGAGAATCTATGCACAGTGCCTCTTTCAGGTAGATACTCTGAAGAAGAACTTTCCAGGGATGTATTTTCTATAGTAAAAATATAATCTGGTTAGTTATGGGTGTTCAAAACCACATGGATTATGTTGTTCGTCCAGTAGACACAATTTAAAAGAAAAAGCCATAAATGGCACATGACATTTTCATGTCATGGTAATTTTCAGCCAAGCTCCTGTAGTAATGTTTCTAAGGTAATTAGATTCACGACCTGCCACAGAGAGGAATTTCTTCCACTAAGTTATCTGGACAATAGATACAAGCATAAACGCTCCAAAGAGGCCTCTAAATTTCGACCTAAACTTGAGCTGATCTGACTTTCATCCTATGCCAGAAGTTGTCTCCTGAATTATGGCAGCATTCCTGACTCACCTTGAAGCAAACACTCCTCCGGGAATTTCAATGGCCACTTAATATTTCTCTAGGTACATTCTGATGAAGAAAACTACAGCCAATAAAAAAAAATTAAAAATCAGGTTTCAGATTATTTTTCCTACAAATTAATTATCAAAAACTCAATTAATATATTCCATTAGCTTAGCTTAGACAATATTATACTACATTATAATTCTCACTTTTAATATGGCACATGATTTTATTAGTGTATTCTATCAGTTTTGATGGAGGTTGAAAGCTTCTGGGTGGAATCTCTTCTCCTCTATCTAATAAAGGTTATTAAGAATTTAAATAAGACTTGAAAGTGAGGATAATTTAGACACCAAAGTAATGGCTACACATATTTCACAACAGTAGTTCATTAGTGGGCTGATATTCAGTCAACTAGATTAAAGCTTCTCATTCATTTTACTAAATAGCTTTCCACCCAGCTCCTAAAACCCCAAACCAAAAATGTAAAACCCCCATATTTCAATTGCAGGATCCAAAGTAGGAAAGAAGTGTAAAATTCTGTACTTTGCCCAGTATCTTTGTGGTTGCAAACAGCAGCTGTAGCCAGAAATAAAATGGAAGACCAGAGAATCTGCAAACATACCCTCATCCTACAGCTCTTTAAAAATTCTAATTAATTAGACCAAATATGCCTACGGACTTTAGCACCTGCACTAGCACTGCCAAGACTTTGCAGCATATTCCATAGCAGCCATCAGCCAGATGCTTGACCAGCCTCCCTCTCTCTCAGATTGGGACTTATGTCCACCCCTGTGGACTGTATTATGCCATACTGATATTACCAAAACTAGCGAGCAGGTAAAATTTATTAGATGCATGCTATAGAAATCTAAAATGCTTAGTTTATGCCAGCTTACACTCCTTCAAATTCAAATGAGACCTGAAACTACAGTAGTATCATCTTAAAGAATTATGCCCCGTGCATCAACTAAATATTTGTTCCTGATTTATTAATTTTCTAAAACAATAAATGATTAAAAAAATCCAGTGGTCCATTTAAACAATCTTATGTAGTAAAATTATGGCCAGCAGCCAATTTGAAATGAACTGATTATGCTGAAGAGGTATCTGGGGTCCTTTATATTCTCTACTTGGTGACCCTTGGAGTGGTTTAATGAAAAAATTTCATTCCATGTGAATCACTGAGCAGGAAAAAAAAATACTAAAAGCTGATTACATTATCAAACTCTAAAACTGCACCAAATTATTTAATAAAAATTTAAACTCTACAACCATGGAACATGTATCAAAGTTTCAGTTAACAGTAACTTGCGCTTTCCTTTTTCATACATTGAAAAAAGTAGTCCCAAGGAATGTGTAACACATGGCAACACTACAGAAGAAGTAAAAAGCTATTTCATTTCTGGATCAGTTGTTTTCAGTAAGGTTAGATAAAGCAAGGTTCATTGCTAATAAATAAAAACTCCATATGCCATGTAAACAAAGGATTGAAGCTTTTTTTAAGAAGCACTGTGGTTTTGACCTAAGAAAGCTGGCCAAGGAGACAGTTTGTCATCACTCGGCATGTTTTCTCCGATCCCCAACTTGCACAACTACTTTACTGTCTGATTGAGGTGGGAACCATCTATCAACAACCTCCCCTCTGTTTATTTCATCTCCCCTGGTCCGTGCCCTGGCATCACTTGCTGCCTTTCCTGCTGTCCACATGGTCTTCACATTTAAATCAGCCATTGTGCTTATTCAAGCGCAAATCAGATCAGCAGGAAATGAAAAATCACCTCAATTCAGACCACAACCATCAGTAACAGAGCTAGCACCCTTGGAAACACAACAGACATAAGCCACAAACTCGGGACGGTTTTATCTAGCTTTTCATTTGACAAAACATACTGGGCAAGTAGTGAGAGGTTTAAAGTTGCTGCTGTGCCCGTTTCACTGTGGCAAGAGGAGAACTCCTGGCACCAAGCACACAGAGGGAGAGCGTTGGGACTCTTCCACCAAATCATTTTTGAAAACCCGCAGAGCACCTGGGCTGTGGCATGTACCACCTGCGGGGCCCGGCTGACAGGGCGGCAATCTCAGCCATTAAGCCAAAAGCTCCGCTCCTAGTGTAGTACTGTCAAAGTCTATGCGATCTTCAATGACCAAACACTGCAGGTGTGCCCAGTCATATTTTTACAGTCCTAGGCACTTTTATCAACACCCGATAATTGTTTTGAAACCCAAACTGAAGTCCAATGACTTCTTAACCTGCAACGACATTTTTCCTCATATTTTGGAGTACTGGCTTACCAAAATACTAAATGTATTAATTTAATTATACCTCCATACTGAGTGTGGTTGAAATTAAGAACTAGCAATTCCTTTCTATTTTATTTTTAAATTTAAAATCTACTCATTGCAAATGCCATTCAAGAAACATGCACGCCCTACTGACATTGAATCTGATTAAGATGAGCATTGTTTCACCAAGAATCAGCTGAAACAGCTAATAATGTTACTAGCTAGTAAGATCTATATATGATGACATTATTAATGGTTTTGTTTCAATTTCTGTTTTCCCTTCTGCAACCTGATGACAGCTTCAATTTTTTATAATAGCTAGAAAATTAAAAAATACAAGTTTTTTCCAATGATTCTTTTTAAATGCATCTAATAATTACCTAACACATACCATTTGCTTTGTCCTTGTATTGAAAAAATAAACACAATTCTGCAAAATGACCCTGACTGATGAAGACCTATACCAATGTGTTTCAGAGGTTAAAAAAGAACAACTGTGGTTAAAATGAACATTTCTCAAATCACATGTTTCAGCATGCCTTGCAAAATTCAAAATGTGATTTCTAAATGTTCCTTTCTGTACTATGCTTTTGAGTCTAAAAACAATCCAGATGCATCACTATTTTCAGACATAATTTCTATAACCCTATATTTACATGAGGCAAGCAACAATATATTGCAAATTTTAAAAATATTTTAAGTAGTATTAAAAAGAATAAAAATATGAAATTACATGCAATTACAAGCAACCTGTCTAGTTCAGAAGGTACATTCATTCTCCCGTATAAAAAAATTAAACCATTGTTACAGAAGCATTTTGCTCACAAGCAAAATGCTGCAAGATAGAGCTTTCCCAGAAGAAAGGTATCAGAAAAAATCCTTCTAGTTCTTCGCATAAAAAAGAAAGCTCATGATTGTAATTTTGTTGGTAAATGATTGAATGAATTGTACAGCTAAGTAAAAATTAAACCCTTTTTTCATGAAATTCAAAATTAATGCCCTTTAGCTGTATGAATAGGTCTAACAGAAACCAGATATTCTAACCAATCATGCTATACTCTCAAGTATAGGTGAGAAAAAAATTCTGACCAGACAGTATTGCAATGGGCTTATATTTTTAATCAATACTTTGGAGAAGAATCACTAAGAAGATAAGGTTTTTTTTCCTTGAGCAGCAAGAATGCCACAGAGCGAGATTGACATGTTTCTAAAGGTCACATAAAAATTACTTTCTTTTTTCTACATAGAAGTTTCTCTCTCTCTCTTAAGAGTCTTGTTTTTTCATGATGATGAATAATACCTAATATATTGTAAGTATAAAACAGCATTTTCTGTAATTTTCACTCGCCAGACCTTAGCTGAGAAAATGGCAATACTGCTTGCTTTTCTATTTAACAGTTGAAATTATTTTCTCACGGCATATCACGTATGAGCTATGTACACATCAAACTGTACTACATATCACGCATGAATTATGTCACACACACAGAGGCAACTCAACTGTCTATCAAAACCAAAATCAAAATTAATCTATTAATTTTATGAGTTATAAATCTGAGCCTACTAATCTTCATATGGTTCTTAAGAGGGGGATGACGAGGATAGAATTGGGAGGCAACACGAGTGAGGAAAATGAATGACATAAGGACATTCCCAGTAACTTCTAAAGTGGCATATTAAAAATGGTAGAAGACAATGGAGATCGGCTACAGGAGTATTCTGCATGAAACAGGCCCAGTGGAGAATAGACAGCAACAGCAGTAGGACAAGGAATATTGTTGATACTCTGACAAATAAATATTTGCAGAAGGTATGTTTTTTGGTCACTTGTCATTCAGAACAATGTTAACTAACCAAATCAGATGGAATTACTAACTTGTTTTAATTAAGGCTTCTCTCTTTGACTAGTCTCTAAACACACAACTCTAAAGTTATTACAGGTTTACAAAAAAGAAAGGGATTTTTTTTATTTCGCAACTACTAAAATCAATATAGTTGCTTCCATCCAAGTAACGCAATTGCAAGAGCAGAGAAAAATCAGCTTCAAGCAATTATCCATGTTCATAAATCTTTGTTCGCAGTCACATTAACCTTCCCTCAGCTTTATATAAGAGGCAAAGTGTGTTGCAGGAGAGTAACAGAGATCAACAGCAAGACTTCTTTTTATTTACTTCAGATAAACTGCATTGTATGTAATCACTTTTCCAAGCATTTACTAAACTGTATTTAGTTTGTATTTTCACTGAGTCACTCATTTGTATTTACCTCAAATGCAAATCAGCATATGTTACCACATTATTACGAGGATATTATTGTGGTCTACTGTTGCACATGACTATTCATCAAAATAATTCAAGGAAGCAAGCTACACAATGCTAGCTTAAAAGTATATATGGTTTTGCTTTAACTAATAACCACTAGCTCTCTCTAGTTTGTGGTGGGAAATACCTAATGGATATCCAGAATTCATTCGCTAATGTCAAACTAAATTTTTAATAGGCCTCTCAGGCTTACTTTTTATTGTTGGAATTTCTACAAAATCAAAAAAAAAAAGAAAATAATAAAAAATACCTGTAAAGCAACTATTTTCTCCACTCCTCCCCCCACCTAAAGACAATGATTCTTTCTATAATGTAACTAGCAACGGGAAAGCATCCAGCAGTTACACCAGCTTTTCCCAAGATAGAAGCTGACATTACACCTCCCAGTCCAGTGCTGATGTGCGTAAAACTAGTACAATGAGCCTTGACATTTGTCATTGTACTTAGCTACAAATGCATTACAAGAAATTACAAGGGAAGCTATCAGAAAATTGCAAAACCAATGAGTGTTTCACTTAGTTACTGTAATTCTTCAATGCTGTTCCAATCTTGTGCAAATTATAAGCCACTTACAGCTCTGAAAACTGACAGGAAACTGAATGAGGTTTTCATTATGCTTTTAGTAGTCTTACTGGGCTATTTCCTATTAAAAGATTCTTGAGGAAGAACTATATAGCCTACCTCTATATTCATGCCAGGTATAAGCACTAACCGAGATAGCTCATTACACTTCTGGAACAAAAAGCCCAACCAAATTCCCTTCCACAAAAGGAAAGTAGCAGCAGCAAGAAAAAAGTCCCGAAGAAGCAAGGAAGGAGATTTGATTTACATTGCATGAATATTGTGAATGCTTTCTTCATAGCTAAAGGAATGCAAATGTTTTAATCAAATTTTGCACTAATAAATTACTTTTTGTAACAGATTTATGAATACTAAGGAAACGTCTTAGTAGCTCCTGTAACATACACTTCATTAGTACTGAGTCCAAAACTCCTTTACTAGACTGCCTCCAGTACAGTGCAGAGAACACTCATACCACTAAAACCACCTAAGGTTTAAGGTAGTATAAACTTTAAGGACCTGAGAAGCCTTGTACAAGGCTAGAACACTTACCTAAAATTATCCCATAAAACGGACAAGAGATGTCACTATGGACATCTACATAGTAAGACGACATGAAGCATGATTAAGAAAATATGCCTGTGCTTCCGCTGTGTTTTGTGGATTTCAATTGCATTAGCCTTCCACCTGAACTCCACCTGTGTTGATAAAGTCACTGAGGCAAACAGCCGGCAGATGTAGTGCTGAATATAAGTAGTAGCCTGAAAGCTTCTATAAACACTGGGGCGTGCGTTTTGTCCTGTGGTGCTCTCGTGCACCAGGTACCTAACTTTATCTCACTCTGTATATGCTTAGCTTGTAATTTGGTATAGATCCTCACTAAGTCTGTTGGGCTGAGTCTCTGTCCTGTCCTGCCACCCCCAGCCTCCCGTACCCTGCTCAGGGCTCTCGCCCGGCTGTCAGGCCAGAGGACACAGGGCAAGGAACATGCAGAAACCTACTGGGAAAAAGCCTCACTTGGTTTGGTTTACGACTAGGGTCTCACATCTTCAGCCACCCTCTATACGGTGACACCAACCAGCGTGTAAGCCTTCCAGTTGTCCCAAGGACCATCACGTTAGTTGCTGCTATGGAATAATAACATTCTAAGGCAATATACTGCTTATCAAAGCTGTGTAGAGATTCCATTGGCAGGGGAAGGAGCAAGAGAAAGAGATTGGACTCTGGGAGTGTTCAAATTTATCAAGGAAATGCCAAAATAAGGAGATGAAGCTCACTGAGCAGAACAGTAATCTCTTGATAACAAAGCATCTCGGGAAACCAGTTAATACTGAAGCAATATGCTTCTGTGTGTTTTGTAAGAATATTCTACCTCACAAATGGAAACACGTCAATGTCTACGTTTCTGTTTTTATTAAAATGAAGAAAGCAAGTTTGTTTCCTAGCATTTTCTTTCATTTGTTTCCAGGACTTAAACATCATGACCTCTGAGTCATCATGTCCTCAACATGTACCTTCTCTATGTTAGCTATCTAAAAATACGATGCTGAGCAGCCATCACCATTTAAACAGAGAGGGAGTTCAGGCTATTCCTTGAATGCTTAAAATGAAAATCACATTACACCAAAACCATTACCATGGTTAGCTACTGAAGCTTTTAAGAAGCCAACATATTTACAGGGTGTCCAAGTATCTTCTCCACATGTATGTACATGTGCATGTATGTGAACCAAGAGTCCCTACAGTGTTATGAGCTATGTAATTTTACAGTTTAAACCCTACATTCTCCTGCACTAGGCCCATCTAAAGTGACTGACGTCTAACTGATAGGAAGGCATGCCTTCAATTAAAAAAGTTGAGATCTGGCATATAAATCAATCTGTCTCTCATAATTCACCAGCCTGTCTTATCAATTCATGCTTGGCATATGTTCCCTTAGGCACCATAACCTGATGTTGTAAATTAGTCATCTGCTGCTGCCTTAGATTATGTGAAAGTTTGGATAGGGGTGAAAGGTCTTTAGAGGCTGAGGAACTGCAAATAATTCCTTCCTACAACCTCCCCTATCCCCTGCGTCTTTCCCATTAAGAACTGGCTTTGGGTAAAGAAAAAAATGAGTGCATAAAAATTCTAGCTCAGATTTTCCCTTTAGATAACAGTCACCAACTATTGCTTCCCTACAGTATCTACCCATGACTATTTAAATTTCACTAATTCATGACCATGCTACCATTTACAGATGCACCTTTGTTCCTTTGTTCTTGTTGTTGTTTAAACACATGGTTATTCTGAATAGACCAAAAGGCTTTTAAATGAATTTCAGATGCTGCAAATTGCTGCTGAATACTTTTCTATCAAATTAACCTGTACCATTTTAAATAAGTAAATTTGGATAGCAATATCATCCATCCTGTGTTACACCACCCATTTCTTTAGGAAACTGATCTATGATGCAAGACAGAAAAGGCAGAGTCTATGCTGAAGGAACTCTGAATAAATACAGTAAGTGGAAATCCAAATTCATTTCTTAGTGGATAAGCTCTCTTCGAGGTCTTAGTCCTGAATCCCAGCAGTTAAGGGGAATACTACAATCAGTTCCAGACTGTACATATTTTACAGGCAATTCAAGTATATTTAACCCTTGTTTTGGCATTTCCATTCAACCAAACAGTTTGCATGACCCAATAATCCGGGCTTTTAGCACTGTGAAGCTCACGAGAGCAGGAATTGAGAGCTCCTAGCTTAAATTCTTAATTAGGAGTAAAATTTACAATTTAAGATAGCAGTAAAATAAAATTTATGACCAACATTTGCAGCTAGATAAAAATATATGCTTTGATATTTAGTATTATGGATAACAAGATCTAAACAGTGCTCATGCATCAAAAATATCAAACAAAGTCCTTGCCAATGTTCTTATAGGATAATGCGACTGTAAGTTTCTACGCTCAGTGAGGTGGCAGGACTTAAAATTTCAGAGAACACAGGATATTTCTTCTATTTCTGCTAAACAGTCACTGCTGGCATTCACATATTTCTTGCCTGATCATTAACCACTGACATAATTAATATGCACTCACAGAAGCCCCAGCACAGTTAGAACATAATCACCTATAGATTTGATTCATGGCAGTGTCTTTTGGAATAACTAAGACAGATTAGGTTCCTTAAAGTGTCTTGGATACAAAAGCAACAAAAAGCAAGTTGGGAGTTACCAACTGTGGAGGGGTACTAATTAACAACTCAATTAAAAAAGGCAAATTAGAACTTTATGGTTCGTTATCCTTCATTGCTTAATAAATTGTTTTGCTAAGCAAATGATTAAGAATGATTATTCTAGAAAACTGAAATAGTATCTGTTTTTCCACATTTTTAAAAAGTTCAATAAAATAAAACCAGATTGTTTTCAAAATATCCAAAACACACTGATTGCAGGACTTTATGCCAATTGAAACATCAGCAGCATAAATGTGCTATAAAATATTCTTTTTTCCTATTTATAATAACTTTCTTTCTCCTCTCCCCTTTTTTACATTGAAGAATATATTCTGCTCTTGTCATGGAGGAAATAATTTCTTTCTATATAGTTTTTATTCATTTCGGGTTTTTTTAATGTATCGCCAGTTTTGTGGCTCATCAGAATGAATTACATTCCTCTTAACATCATAGTTTTCTTGACATATTCAGAACTTCTGGAATTGTTTCATAGTTTAGGATACTGATAGACAAATATTACACTCTAACAAGTTTGTTCATAGGGGATATTTTGACAAGCTTCAAGGGACTACAGAATGATCCATATTTGCAGATTTAAAAGATGTTTATAGATATTTTTAGGCTTTCTGAACAGTCCCTTGAGATGTTTGCAAGTCTGTGTTTCGTATTATACTAAACTTCTACAGAGAAAACACTTAACAGTAGCTAAAAACACAACCGTTGATGTACATATACGAACATGCTGCTGGAAAAAAGAAATCTTCTATTATCTGGAAGAAATTATGTTTGTTAATTCATAATCCTGTATGTGTAATTAAATTAATAATTAAAAAGTACTACAGTTTTTCTGAGTAGAAACTCACAGTGCTAAAATTATTGGAAGAAAAGTCTCGAGATCTTTCAAAATACGTTGTCCTCCTGAGGTTCACAGCAAGGTAAGTAGGCATTTACGTAACTCTAGCTATGCAAGCAGGACCTTATGATCACTGGGATTTCTGCGGATTGTAGCCTTTCCTAGTTTTTTTGAAATCGTACAATATTGTTGTATCAATGCTCACTTTAAGCACTGAAGTCTGTATGTTTTAACCAGAAGGGACAACTTTGTTTCAAAGTCTGACTTACTAGAGGCAGAGAAAAACTATTTTGCAACTTTAAAATAAAAATTAATAAAGCATTAATAAAAAAAAAATAAGAATTTTCCCCAAAATAAAAATCTTAGATTGTATGCAGAGGGGAAAAAAAAGTATCAACAAAAATAAAATCTTGTAGGACAGTGTTAACAGATAATGCCAATTAATGAAAAAGGAAGGAAAATAAGTTCAATGGTCTACTAGAAACAGAAAGTGACAAAGTCTCTAAAACAACAGACTAAATTCAGCATTCCCTATTCTCTCCCCCTAGCCTGTGTATTTCATGAATAATAAGGAGAGAGTCATCTCCTTTCTGATCTCCTCTCTTTCCTGCCAGAAATTTGTGCAGGTTAAATACATAAGAAATGCCTACACTAATGAAAAGACATATTTTACCTTAAAGACAAAAGATATCATTACAAATGTTGTTGAGGTAAGCTGCACACATGTACGTATATACATTTACAGACATGTTAAATATATAATACCTCACTTTCCTCTTGACATGAGAATCTATCCCCTTCCTTGGTCTTCACATACTGAAAGCATTGCTGTAATGAGGGATATAGAATTTTCAGAACTCAGATTTGGCAAAAGAATTAAGATACATTAAAAAAACCAAACTCTTCTTGCTAATTCTCTTCCACAACAATGCCAGTTAGCCGTCTATTTAGCTGCACATATCAGAGACTTAATAAACTGCCAGCAATTTAAGATGAGAATTATTTGATGCTATGAAACACTGGAATTGCTATTGTATGATCAAATGACAAATAAAATTTTCTAGATAAATCTTCCCCGCTCATAAAATTCATAGGTCCTTCGCTCCTATTTAAAAGAATATTTTTTTAATACTGGACTTATCTAATTTTCTTTATAGAACATAACAAATTGCTTCCATGACAGAACAGCAGGGGTGGGAGAAGGTAGTGACTACTTCAGTGCAACACAAAAGGGAATCTTATTGGAGAACTATGTGCGCATGATACATGAAAGATTAATTTCTCATTTGTCATTAAAAATAATTTTAATGAAGCTAAGTTATTTTATAAATGCTATATTTTATCATTAATAAATTCTATTTATAAAGTATCTATCTAGCCAATTCTACTTACACAGTATCCAGTTGTTTTATTAACAAACATTTCATTTTAATCTTTCTGAGCATCTTCAATGACTGCAGAGAGACTTACTCAGCAGAAAACAGACATGAGTTTCTGCATGAAAGCAGATTATTTAGCAAGACAAGCAACTTATCAGCAAAACCATGGAAACAAATTAATGTGTACTGCTGACAAAGAGATACGTTACAGATAGAACTTCATTATAAGATTACTCTTCATTATTTCCAGTTTGTAAATAGAAGCTCAGAATTTTTATTTTCATTGTGGTTTGGGTTTTTTTTTTGTTTTGATTTTGGGGTTTTTTTACAGCTTATTATTAACAACATGCATTGATCGTGATCTTACTGGTAATATGATGCTTCTTGGGCAATACCCCTAGCAAAGCCTACTCTTACAAGATCTAAAGCGAAAATTTAGTATCAAACCTATATAGGTTTTACGACGTGGTCATTGTAGAAACATATCACAGAACTCCACAAGGATTTCCATTTCAAATCTAGCATCATTACTGAGTGAAACAGTTCATTTTCCTGCATATATGGGATTTAGAGAATTAAATATTTATATAGCATATGGACTGAGCCAGATTTGTATGTCGATACTTGGCAGTTTTAAACCCATTAGTACACATGGAAAAATTTTTGCCACACAATGTTATCTTCAGGTCTGAAACAAAAGCAGCAGATTTGAAAACTAAATACAACTTCAGAGTAAGAGGGGAAAAAAATACAGTATCTATAAGGACAGGAATGACTGAAGAGAAGACGACAGTAGGAGAGGAATGAAGGAGGTAAACTACGCCCAGGGAGGAAGCAGGGGGAAGGGCAGGCAGTATATAATAAGAGAAATAATGTTCATCTCTAAACCTTGCCTATGTCCCTAGCACATCACACTACTGCTTCATCACTTGCAAGGATATACCTATTTTATGACACTATAAAGCAATCACGGGTTTTCAAGCTGCCAACTAGGCCATTTAAATTACCAAGTATTGATGATCTCCAATTTTGTTGTCTAGATCAGTTTTATTAATTGTGGCTCTTCAAGGCTCTGGTTAGCCTCGTTGCTTAGAATACCATTGCTTAGAATTATGAGCCATACAATCATGGGGCTGTTTCAATTTTCATGGTGAGGGGAGAAGGCTTAGAAACAGTTTTTCTCCTGGCTTCAATACTTGCAAAGAAAATATAATATACATTAACTGAATGCTCCAAATCCATTTGTCGCAATAAATGCATTTATGACTTCCAAGAGATGTCCTTACTTACGGATGCGGGCAAAGGGAGACGTCCTTAGCCTGTCACTCCTAAATAGCTGGTTGGGCTGCTTAAGGCTTTCCAGCCATTGCAGTCTCTAAGACAAAGTATGATAACTTTGTCACAGTTATTCTACTATGTAATTATAAACCAGCTTCCCTTACTTTATATGAATGCAACATGTTGTTTCCCGTTCTCTTTGGCAGCTTAATTCATGAACAAAAATATTAAATTAACAATTACATGTATAACTTTCACAGTTAGCAATTAGCTTTTACAGATCCTACCTCAAAGCAAAAACTAGCCATAGAAATGTTTTAGGATTACAGATAAAAGACAGATTACACTAAATCCAGAGACACCATTTATAGATAGATGTTTAATTTAATGAAATTTCCTGGATACAACTTAGTAAGCTCTTTGTACAAATTCAACATCAGGGGCTATTCAGCAGAATCGATGTAATGAATATCCTTGCAGAAACCACATTTTTAAAATGCTTTCTTGTGGAAGAATTATTAACAATATGCTGTCCTCAAGCCATTTGAGGCAGTATGATAGGACAGTCAGTAAATATTTCAAAAAAGTTTCAATCTGTATACAGATATATTCTAATCTATTGTAGAAGTTGCTTACAAGAAAAAAAGATATAAGAATACTAACAGTGACTTGCAAACAATAATAGCTCTCATTTCCCAATATACAGCATCATCTGTATAAAGCTTTGAAGAAAATGTGAAAATTTGTCAATTTGTTGAAATTTAATTATGTTTCTTCTAAGTTCAGGCAGAGCAACAGTTGGGATATCTCAATACTTGAAAGAATACAGCAAAGATAAACTAAGATAAACCAAAAGTCTTGATATTTCTAAGATGAAGGACAAGCATAATAAAATCCAAGAAAATAAAGCGATTTTGAAGCACTCTCTGCACACCGCAAAGAAACAAAAATGCAACAAGTGTAATTGCTCCTCATGCAGACACAATTCTGGCTCTGATGGGAAGGCACTACAGTATTGCCTTCGATTCTCCTTATTATTTCCAGTGGTTTCATAATGCATCCAGTGAACACTTCAGAGCGCTCAGTGTGAATGAAAAAGCTACCCAATATGTAAACACAACTAGTTAACTGTAAAACCACTGACACTGGGAATCCCTCTCAAAGACATCATCTCAGGTAACTGGCTGATAAAATGCATGACAGTGGTCCAGCAAGTACTAATTCTGCACATTTTTAAGAAGAGCACAAGACAGCAAATAAGGAAAGATAAATAAGAACCTGTGAGTTCCAGGTGCAGCACATGGTAATGAATGTACAATTTCTGTTTTTACACACCCACTATGCACAGCGAATTCCCACATGCACTATGCTTCTCATGAAATGATGAGTTCTTACAAGCTGTATAAAAACCTCCAAATATATCCCTAGGGAGTATGGTTAGAACTGTAACTACCACCTTAGTCCAAAACTTTGATTCCTGAAGAGCATTCTCTCAGTGGCAGTGGCAAGCCCCTCAAAACAGGCACAGCGTTTTCCTTATGATTTTTTAACAATAGTAATAACAATAAAACTAAACAAAAAAAGAAGAAAAATACTGCATCTCTAAGAAGAGATAAATGAAATAATCTTATCCAACTGATGAAAGCTAATCCTAATGTTCCTCATGGTGTTGAAATCACACAAAGAACACTTCGAAGAATGACAGTTAAAGATCTTCCAACTGCCAGCACTGCTTTCACATGCAAAATTGATTAAACAACTCTTGCTGTGCAAAACCAACTGACTTAAAGGATGCATTATTAAGAAAAGGAATTCCCAACTAATTTTCACTGATGAATTGACTCATGCTGCTGACCTGCAAAATCAGCTGCTTTTACTTCGTTAGTTAACGATAGTTTGATTTCTGAAATTACTTCTTATGCACTTCAATGCATAAATGCTATATGGAACAAGTTTTTAATTTTTCCAAAGCCTCATATATTTTAAGGAAATAACTTCAAATGAGAAGACTTCTTATTCAGGTGGTGTTGATAGCATCTGAGTTCTCAAACACAGTAACAAAGACATATGAACATTCAAAACCAGGCTGTCATATAGGAATTGCTCTCCCTGCAGTTGCAGGAAAAGAAACATTTCAAAATTAATATTGATTGTGCAGTATGAAATAACATACTTGTCTGATATACATGATGAATTCATTATTGTGTGAGTAAAGGAAGATAAAATGAGAAATACTCAATGATGTAAATAGTTTTATTCCTCGTTCAGTAAAAATACAGAAGTATTGATTACCTTTCCAACTGAATACTCAAGTAAAATAAAATATCACCCAAAGACATTATCAATTTCAGTTGAATGCTTACAGATCTCAAATGAGAATTTAGTTAACCATGAATAAATATAAAGGATATGAAAATGACATGATAAGACAAAAATGCAAGGAATCATTTGTACACTAAACCTCAGACAGGATTTAAATGTTAATTTGAACAACAGCCCAAAGGTTACCTGGGCAGAAATATTGTGGTATTGAGTGGCACCAGCTGTTGGCTAAAAAGAAAATTCTCTGATGGCAAAGCAGATTTTAAAAAGATGAAGCAAGATCTACACCAATTTGATAAACTAAACCAAACAAACAAGTTTTACATCATGAAGGCTCAAATAATTCCATAATCATAATAGCATCATAAAACAGATATTAAAGTTTTAGTTTATGATGACAAATATTCATTACAGGTAAGAATTTGACTGGTGTTTTATGTCTTTTCCTCTCCACTCCCTTCCAAAACACAGATAAACTATTACTACTTTAAAAAAGGTAATTTGTTTTAAAACCCACTAAATTAACATTTAATAAACTTTTATTATCTCATAGATTGCAAAATACAACCCTTTCTTAGTTTTTGGATCACAGACTTTGAAATTGTGAGGGTGGAATAAAGTTTATCCTCGCATGCCCTCCATTATATAGGCAATGACTATGATTTGTCATACATCACAGATGAATTAAGAGAACTTACACAGGCAGCAATAAATGCAAACTGGTCTTTAAAATGTTCATGAGCACAAAAAGATGGCAAAGTTCATTAAGTTTCAATGTCTTATTTATTGTTTCACTTGATCAAATAGTTGTCCATGTAACTGCTTTTCTTTATACCCACATATTGAACTGCATGTAAGCTCCCACAACCATTCTGTCAGATGGGAAGCACTCCACAATCTCACAAACTAGCAGCTGAAGGGCTGATGACTTTCCCTTTTAAATACAAGAAAGCAGAACCCTGACACCCCGGCACAGAACGATCCTGCTGGCCCCTCACATGCCCAAGCGACACGAGTTGAAACCGCGCATGTTTGTCAGTAACACAAATGTAAAATATCTATGAGGTTCGGACAGGAGCATGGCAGACTTGAGGCAAGTACTACTATTAAATACAGCAAAATGGTTTTCAAATTGCAGGATGAAGCTTGTTTTTCCAAAACCAAAGGTGACTTGATTATTATTTATTTATTACTTTAAATCACAGTGATTTATATGAGGAGAATGCGGAAGATTTCTAGACAGGTTTCCAGACATCAGGTATCCTTGAAGTTACATTAACATGGCTTATTTAGTGCTGCTCAAGTGGTTTCAGTGATTAACAGCATAATCTCCTTGGTATATTATTTCACTCTGTTTCCAAAGGGACCAAAATAGCAATTCAACTGCACTGTCCTGCCTAGATAAGCAATTTTACGCCACCTGAATGCGGAATGGTGGACTTTTTTCCTTGCCCAAGCAAAAGCTACTTTTCAGACAGATATTATATGTCTGATATTATATATTATTAACATATTAACATTATTATATTTATTATTTCAGAGAGTTATTTAAATGAACCAAGATATTTGACTTTTTTTTTTTTCCTTTTTCAACTGTCACCTTCCAATCAGGCTTTTTATATAAGACTTACTGTGAGATGCCAAAAAACTGATGAAATATTACTACAGTATTACTACCAGTAAAAGAAAATATTTAAAATCTTCCTAAGCAGAGAAAGAAACCACTGGCCTCAATGCACTCCACGTCATAATGCAGAGTCTGTTCACTTTTCCACTCTGTCTTCCCTACCCTACAGAGAGGAGCATTTATAGGCCTATATATACACACACACCCCCTGAAATACACATAAATACCCATAATATTAGGCACAAACAATAAATATCAATGAGCATAAAAGGAGAGAAGATGGACTTAATATCAAGCAAACATGATAGCTTGGTTGTCCTGTACATTCTACCTTCACTGACTTTCAGGCTTGCCGTGTTAGCACAGGCTGTGTTTCCAAACCAGGTTAGAGCCTGAAGTCTATTAAATAATGAAAATCAGGATGAGAGGTGTCATGGGACAAAACATTGCAAAACAGGATGGGGCTTGTTTGTGTTTTTTCCCCAAAGTTTAATCTGTTCCTCGCTATGAATGCCACACAGTGCAAACAACACACTCTCCAAATTTGTGATTAAAAAAAAATCATGCTCATGTAACTTGCCAATCGGATAATAAAAATATCTTCCTTATTTTTAGGCTCCTGGAGCTTTTTCAAAGCAGAATAAGTAATCTGCCTTCAAAAGCTGTGCAAGTACATATGCTCCACAAATAGTCCAACCTACTCAGCCCTTACACTTAGCTGTTCACTCTATCACAAACCAGTTCTGAACTATTTAAGTTCTGTTGCCGTAATAATTTTATCAGTTTAAACTCAACAGCTCCCAGTATACTCCGCAATTTACACAACTTTTGCTACAATGCTGTCAAGATCCCAAAGCCTACAGCTACCACATTTCTTAATCACCAAAATGCTAGTTTTGGTCTGTCATATCGCTGAATCCTTGGGATTTATCTACCCCCTAAAAATCAGGGGAAATGTCTTACTCTTGTTTATTATTATTTTTATTATTATTATTACTCATTACCTCCATCTACCACGAGGACTAAGAGTTAACTCAAATATCAGCTACTGCAAAACACGCTGAATGATGACACTAAACCACACCAGGCAGGAAACGTTTCTTAACTATCTAAAATTATGGTTCAATTTTCCAAAGCAGTTTAGGTCTGCTGAGAAAGAGGCAGCTATTTTTTTTTTCCTCAAGATTTTTTAAGATTGCTACACTTTGCTAGGCTTTTGTCTCATGATCCCATAGCACTTCTTGCATATTTTTTTGAAAACTTCTTATACCTGCATGAAAGAATACATTAGGGCAAGCAAAGGCTGTGCTTCCTTGTTTAGATCTATTGCCTTTCATATGTATCTCATACATTTACATTGCAAATACATCTTTGAGATGAGAAAGTCATTTAACTTGCACAAGCTCAAGTAATTTTGATGTTGTATCCCACCACAGACTTCCTGCAAATAGCTATGCTCCCAAATCAAAAGTCTCTTGCTCTGTTTTTCTAGGATAGTTATATTTCCTGTTTAATTGTGTTTTTATCTTAAAACAACCAAAAATGCATTATGCAAATAAGTCCTTTCAAGAATTCTCTTTGTGAAACTAAAATAAACTTGAAGGTTTATTTCCTTGCAAATTATTCATTGTAGCCCTTTAAATGACAGGATACAAATTGCACAAAACAAGGCAGCAGGAGAAGAGAAGCAGAGAGTCAAAATTCTGTAATCTATTTTTAAAATCATATTGGGTGTGATGTCATATTTCAGAAAGTCTGCCACCACACAGCACTGGGAAGCAACTTTTCTATAAATCTGAAGGAAGCTACAGGATAGTGTCGGGGCCATGTGACACTAGCATACCTACCATGAATAGGTGCAGGCAGACGCGGGCTCATGCTGCCTTTTCTTCCAGCTGTCCAAAAGCCACAAAGCCACACTGGCATTACGCCACATCAGCAAGGAAGACATATGGTAGCCATTGCAAACAATCACACAGCCTTTCCAAAAGCACTCACTCCATTCCTAAGCTACTTTTAGAAATGCTGAAATCTGGACCCTGTACTGAAAATCCACGCTGGCCTCAGTTTTCTTTGACCATAATTTTGACCATAACTTGTCCTTAGGTTTGAGCACTGGTGTGGTGCCCAGGATCACCCCAGCTACATGTAGATTCTCCTGTTCAGAGTCTCTCTTTTCTCAGCTGCAGATTCCTACTATCTTAATTAGTTCTGCAGTTAAAAATAGCCTTCTTGGCTGCGTTACAAGTTTTTTGTGTCCTCATGGATCACTTCATGGTCCTTCTGTCCTCCTCCTTTGGACTTTGAGTTCTGCAAGAAATTGACCTCCTTATTCTACTGTTTGGTTATTTCCAAAATCCCGATCCCAGAAGAAATGCTGGAATAAAATGGATTCAGCTACAAGATGACCATCCAGGTCTTTCATTGTGTCCTAACAGTGGAAATCATTAACGACTTCACTGTCCACAGCTTGAGGGGACCAGATCTGCTGACCTCCAAGCTATACACACATACACTTCTAATTCATCAAATTGACAAACATCAGCTTTGTGTAACACTATGTAACAATTAGACAGAAATTGAAGTGTATACTGGAGATCTAAGTTAAAACCAATCAACAACATCCTCCTACAATTCTGGATAATTAAAAACCTGAGCATGGATATAGTTTCTCTACAGCAGTACAAGAGTATCAACAGTTATTCATACACCAACATATTGAGTTTGCTCTCAAATTCTTGTCAAACTTCCTTCATCCAAAAGGATTCCATGGGAATTTTCAATGCAGCATTTGATGCCATATTTATTATATTCTTCACGTCAATTACTTGGAAAGCATCAAATTTGCTACAGAATTAACTTACTTAAAGCAAAAACATTTTCTACATGTTCTGTGTTCTGACTAACAATGAAAATAGATTATTTTTGGCTCATCCTCACCCTGTGTTTCTTTTCTATTCATTACAGAGAGGTGACCTCTGCTCTGCCAACAGGCAATGTCAAATTCTGTCTCCTGCTGGGTACATTCTCAAAAGAAACATTTACAAAAGACCATGCACTTACCCCATGCTGCCTACCAGGATACAGAAGATAGATTTAAAGAACTGGAGATTCACCTTCTCTGACCGCTTTCAAGTCGCACCAACCATACTACCTCCAGAACAAAACACTAAGGAAAAAAAAAAAAAAATCCCTCTCTTACTAGGCAAGGTTGCTAGTATACTAATATTACCAATCAACATTTTATGCTTCCTATCTCTGAACCATATCCACCACAAGCTGCTTGAAAGCTTTTTCAAAAGGGAACACACTTTAATTATGCATTCATAGCACACTTTCCAGACAAATAGAAACAATAAATGCTAATTAAAAGTAAAGCGATGACTGTGATGAAAAAAAAAAAAAAAAATATGCAACTCTGTAGCAAGTGAAAAAAGTTATTTTTTTAAATCAAAAATCATACTTGGGTGTGAACTGCTAAGGCATCTTCGCAAATACATTAAAAATGTTGGAGAATGAGGATTGGCCATTTACCAATACAAGGGGCTAAAGTCAAAGTGTACCTGTAACTTAGCTCGGCATCCACTAATAACTCTTCTTCTGTGAATAGTATTCAGTAGTTCAAATACAGGTTCTGAACCATTTTATAACTTAAATATTTACCATTTCATTACCACGTCACAAAATAAACATCACTGTGAACACCTGTGCAAATCACTGCTGCTGTTTCAGTTCTTCCTATATTTTACCTCTTCTGCCCCAAGATTTGGATATTGCCTTATATTTTTGAAGGAAACAAAATGGGCAGAGAGTACATTTATTTTTTCTTAACTAGAAAACACAAATTATGAAACTTAAATCCTTCACATACTTCAGTATTCCTCTCTAAATGTCCTGTAGAGCTACCATAAAGACAGATTAAAAACTATTTAACTGTTATGAAAAGCTGACTAATATGTACAGACTAGAAAGTTAATTCATTAATACAAAAGATTTTGCGGTCATTCATCTCAATTTTCTATTGTAGAGGAACTTTCCATAAAAATCACTGTTTCATTCCAACAGCATCACAGTCTCTTGTTTCTTATTCACCCTTAGCAATTGTCATCCTCTTCATCTTTATGATCCATAGCTTCGAAAACTGATCTCTCAAAGCAATAGGAATTAAAAGCATATACAGATTAAACTCGCAAAAGTAAAAGAACTGGTTTTCCATCACTTCAATTTGTTTTTATGAGTGCTTTTCTAACACCATATGAACAGGAAAAAGAAGAGAACAAGATATTGATCACCTTTAAAACATCAGAAATTATCCCAACTCATTTGCCCACACCAAAGATGTTTGCTTTTCACTGTGCACTAAGGAAACTCTTGGCTTCTCAAAATGACGCCTACTGTGCATAAACTGATACCACTACAATTTTCTTATGCTTTGAGGGAGGTATGCTTACCATTACATTTTCAAAAGGCAAAAATCTGTCTCTCAATTGTGTGTTATTCTAATGTGGAGTGAAATCTGTTGCACTCTTACTTGATCACTGATGAATAAGAAAAGTGATTGTAAGGCAAACAGCTTTAGAAAATATATACAGAAAGTAGCACCAGGATGACTGCAAATTGAACTCAATTTTTCACAAGTCTGAGACAGAAACAATGAAATACAGCAGGCTACCATTAATTAAACAGACTACTTCAGCATAGCAAAAACATCCTTCTGGCAAACCTTCAAAACAATTTACCCCCTTCATCCCTTATAATTTGTACTATCGTGTAACCAGCATTTGGTCTTGTTTCCCACATTGAAAATTATACTTAAGGGCCCAGATCTTGCTACCAACAGGACATATAACGTCCTGTATCTCTCAAGGATACAGTTCGTGGGTACTGCAAAAGTGCAGGAGTCCTACGGCCTGGAGCTGCTTGTTAGTCCACAGATACAGCTGCCAAGAAAGCGTTAAAAAGATTAAATATCAGGAGAAATAAACCATGTTTTTTATTAAATTGCATTTCAGTGTAATGGTACAAAAAGTATTAAAACTCTCCAGAGCAGAGTTAATAACAGATTTTATGGAAGTGGTTAATTAAGAGGTCAGCGATATCCTAGTACGTTTACATTGGTTTTATGGACAGATTTTGTTTAAGGAATGTATCACCTCATGTTACTGGTAATCTCATAAAAGTCAAAGATAGCAGTTTTTGAAAAAAGTAATATTGCTGGGTTTTGCTTTGCTGCGCTAGCTAACATCAGGGGATCCCTGCATTTCTTGCATACAGCAAGAGCCTTCTTCCGAAATTTCTGACAGTTACCAAGCTCATAAACACTGAAATCTTAGTGGTAAAACTGTATACTTAAAGAACAAATTACACATCCAAAAAAAAAAAAAAAAAAAAAAAAAAAAAAAAAAAGCATTGAATCTCTTTAAAATCACTTTCTAAGTTGCTGCACCGAGTCTGGGCCATATGCTGCTGTGTTTTGGATTTGTGGCTAAAACAGTGTTGATAACACACCAGTGCTTTGGCTGTTGCTGAACAGTGCTTGCACAGCATCAAGGCCTTTTCTGTTTCTCACACTGCCCCTCTGGCAAACAGGCTGGGGGGGGCAGGAGCCTGGGAGGGGACGCAGCCAGGACAGCTGCACTGCGCAAAGGGATATTCCATGCCATCAAATGTCCCGCTCAGCAGTAAGAACTGGGGTTAGAGGAAGAAAGGGGGTGGGACATTGCTCAGACACTGGCTGGGCATCAGTCTGCTGATGGGATGTGGTGCATCACTTCTTGGTTTTTGTTTTTTCCTCTGTCCTTCTGTTATTAAACTGTCTTATTTCAACTAATAACTTTCCTTGCTTCTGCTCTTTCTATTCTCTTCCCCCATCCCGCTGCAGAGAGTGAACAAGAAGCTTTGTGGATGCTCAGCTGCTGGGTAGGGTGACCCCACCACAGCTGTGCTGTATTTTTGTGCTAAATACAGTATATACCAGTGAAACAGTGATTTCTGTGGAGAAAAATAGCAAATACCTCACAGTGTAACTTGATCATTAATTGAGAACAGATCACGAGAAAAGGCAGAACTTCATCTGTTTGAAACCAAGGAGAAAAGCTTAGCTCAATGGGCTGCAATTTCTCTCTTAAATTTACTGAGGATGGAGGGTTACCACAAAAGTCTCTGTCCAGTTACAGGCACAGTTCAAAGAAATTCAAACCATCTGCATCTGCAACCAGAGCCAAAACAACACACAGCACATCACCAAAGGGGCTAGAAAGCATGTTCTAATACTATATATATGCTACAGAACAGAGATATTTTTCATTGCAGTCACATTCAGTGGAATTATTTGAATGAGTAACTATTAGCTTTTCAAAGAGATTTAGAGTGGAACACTGCAACATGCTCCAGTGAGATGAAGGTTTAAACCCTTTCTTGGCTCCATCCACATGCAAAGTCCCATTGATCTCAAAATAAATGAGCACCAACAAGAAGAGATATCAGCAGCATATACTTAAATCATTCTCTAAGAACTGGGAACACTTGATAAATTTAGCAGAGTTGCAGCCAGGGGCAAAAACTTTGCAATACTGGAAGTATGCTGTGAAGCAGAAATGATGTACCGACACTGAATAACCGCTCTTTCCATGATTCTTGCTTGTTCTCTTCCCCTACTACATTTAAGAAATCAAAGTGATGCAATGTAAAACAGCAAAGATAGGAAATTGACTGCGAGTCTTAAGAAAAAGCCTAGGAGGCTAATGAACCATTATGGTAAAAGCTGAATAAGCTGGGATCCTGAAAAGAAATTGGAGGTGTATTTTAGATATGCATGAAGACGATCAAAAAACCATTTCACATAGATTGTTATGTGCAAGTAGGGCACTTTCTTTAATCTTATCCAGCTATACAACTTAAATGAAACAAACCTTTAATTTGACTTTCAAAAGCATTAAGCATTTTAGGAGCTGCCTTGAAGACAGCCAAATAATGTTCCTGGAGGTATTTCAAGCTAATTTTTAAAAGCCACCAGTTTCAGTTATTAGAAAGCTAGGCTCAGCTATTTCCTCAGGGGAAGGGGGGAAGAGCAAAAAACCAAAAGTTTTTTATTATCAAGTTGATTCAAGTAAAATGAAGGGGGTTACTACAGATATTGAAGTGGCTGGTTAAAAGACACAACATAAGGACTCCCTGTATCTCAAGACCTGAAGTTTCCCCACTCACACATACATATCACATGGAAGTTTAGCTATGGTCATCAAGATTTACAATAATGATCTTAATTCTGAAAAAGAGCATATCGGAGCCAGTGTTCGTAGAAAATTACAGACCCTCATTCTGCAAACACGTTTTAACCAAACTGAGACTACTCATGCACATAAAAATAAACCACAGATATACCTTCAAGATCAGGGCCTGACTGACCAAAAATAACAAACAACAGAGCTATCTAAAAAACTCCTTTGGATCTCGTGTAAGTGCATGAACCTACAGAAATTTAAAGACATTGAAACAGGACTAAAATAGGGTCTTGCTGGGTGAAAGCAAAGAAGTAAAAAAAAAACAAAACCACACAACCAAAACCCACCACCCCAAAAAAACCTCACACAATCCAAACCAAACAAACAAAAGCAACAGACAAAAGTTTGTCTAATCATTATCCAGAAAGGACTGCTACTATTTCCTCACCTTGGTATGGTGTAATCACAAAGATTCTTTGGGATACTTTATCAAGAAAATTCTAGAAGTCTAATGATTATGTTTTGATTAGCTTGTCCTACACACCACCAGACTAGGAAACAAAATTCCCATGCAAAAATGGGAATATTTTTAAAGCACAGAATAGGCACTTACAATTAAATGTTCAATTTCTCAAAAGCATTCTCAAGAGGCACATATTTTTCGTTAAAGAAATGAATCACACATTTCATACATTGAAATAATAACAGCAAATGTTTCATAAAACTAATTATTTAGAAGAACTGAAGTCAAGTGTAACCCAGGTTAAGTACCTAAGAAAATTTAAGGCATTTAGAGACATGCCAAAGACAACACAAATGTTTGTCTGCTTACCCAAACCTTAACATTAAAGCAGTTAAGAAAAGAATGTATGTTTCAGAGAAAAATGAGATAGTCTGACTAAATTGTTTGTACCCTGCATATTTATTAAACTATTTCTTACAGGTTTTAGCTGTTATTACAGCATAACAAAACAAACAAAAAAAATCACCACCAATTTTAGATACCAATTATTTATTATACTGCCTGAATACTAGGGTACCTGGTTCATTATTTTCATGGGAATTAAAAGAGGCTTCTAGGTAGAGGTAGTATCTTTGGTTAAACCAATATATTGCTGAAAAAAAACTCATGAAGCTTTTAAACAGAACCTTCTGCAATTCTGAAATATATTCAGCAACTTTCAAAGCTGCTTTCAAAGATAAACACAAGTTCAGAAAAACTGCTTAGCATTTATTTAGATACATATCATTTTGACCACCTTGAAAAGTTGGTACCCATGGAGCATGGGTGTAGGTGTACCCTCCCAATCTGCACCTATTTGTCATTTAGCCTATAGAAATCAGCAATTTCACTCCTTTCAACTGAGACATGAGTCATTTGATTCTGTAAATAAAGTAGGATATAATGTACCATGCAACATAGCACAGTCAAGAAAATGAGTGTGCATGCTTTCATTTGCTTCAATATCACTGCTGAAGCAAAATGAAGTGCACTATCATTGCAGAACAGAGTTTGCACGCAGTGCTACGCCAGGCTTCCCAACTGCATTTTCAGTAACTAATTCAGAAACAACATTTTAAGTAGCTGAAGGTCTTACAGTTAAATGATCATTTAAGAGTGAAATTTCATTCTCACACACCACTCATACACCTTTATCAGTGTGGAACAGCAGTGTCATCCAATGGTCTGACAGGTTAAACCATATTGTGTATTCTTTTAGAAATCTCCAGAGAGACTCCTAAGCTCATTTTTTATTTATAAGTCTGGAGCTAGAATTTGAATGAACATGAGCCAGAGTATCTGCCTGTACAGAAAATTACTAATACTCAGTTTAGAGTTTATAATAGCAACAAATGACTGGAAGAGAATTGAGATAATCCAGTGTTAGACTGAGAAAGGTCACAACTTTCTTTTAATAGCTACAATAAATTCATTATCAGAAAATAATTTAGCAAGTTTAGAAAACAGAGTTTGATTGCAGTTAGCAATGCTCCGATTAGCTACAAACACTTCAGATATTAGCATACCACATTTTATTTACGAGTCATCAACATTTGGATAATGCCAACTATCAAACAGGTAACCATAGAGCAATGACCAAAGAAAATTCAAGCATGGCTGAGTTAGACCAGTGTCCCAGGCAGCTTGTCTGATAATAGAGAACATCTTTTTCAGAAGTAGTTCCAGATTTAGGAGTGTTTTCTGTTTCCTATTTCACTATGAAGAACTAGGAAGCGGGCAGCCAAGCGAGGGTAGGTAGAGGGTGCATAGGTGACCAACCCATTCTCCTGCACGGAAGGGACACACGCTGTTGCAAATATACTGTGCCAATGAGGTATTCTTATAATTCATTTGTGCCAAATGCAGAGGTATACAAGGTAAGATATAAACTGGAATATATCTAGATACCTTGGCATACACCTCCACCTGGAGTAATTATCAGTAATGCTAAGTAGGACATAGTCCATACGGAATTAACGCATTAAAGCATTAATATGGCTTCCCCCTCCCCAGCTAGTATGCAAAAGGGTACCTTAGTATCTCCAAACTGCTTTAGCGTCTTCAATCCTTATCCACGTTTGCACCTTCTGAATGTGCAACAGCAGGACAGGGAACGGACTGCCTTGTGCTGGATGCTGAGGGTGTCTTTGTCTGAGTGATACAGACAAACTGTTCCATTCTAACTGAGAAGTTGAGTTTGTTCTATCCTCATTTTCGGTTTCCCTTTTCCCTTCATAACTCCCTGTGTTACACCTCAATTTTAAAACGTTCTAGATAGAATACCTGAGACCGAATATGCAGGAAAGCAGTAATACATCTTCTACCCAATTAATTCATAAGATATAGTGTATATGTACACTGTTGACTATTTTTTACATTTTTCCCTGAAAAATGATAATCTGTCTGATCATGCAAAAAGCTGGGTTCACCTTCATCCGACACAGATAAATATATACATTTTGTTCACAGACTCTCTTCAAGTCCAGGCTCACTATGATATGCTGGAGACTGGCAGAAACTAGAAGATAAGATACTTAAAAGTACTTCTGAGTTAAAGAAGGGACGGCTAAACGGGGAATCCAGAGTGTTACTGTAATCCTCACAGCCTAAATGTGAAACACGACGTCTTCCAAACCAAAAGCGTTGTGGGTGGGGTACCAGCAAACCAAACTGAAATTTGAGATTCTGAACTCCAGATGTAGCCCAAACAATGAGAACAGAAAGGATGGGGAATTGCAGAATGAAGCAAGATATAAAGACTTGCAGACAATTTATGACCCTAAAACAAATGCATAAAAATGACAAAATGGGACTGAAATGGAAGAAAAAGCCTAAGAATTAATGCTCAGTAATATCTATGAGTCTAACATTAACATTCTTTGAAAGATTTTGGAATATATATCTCAAAGACAATAAAATTCACAATTGTAGCCTACTACATGAATGCCACCTCACAATGTTTTTCTTAGAAAATTTTACTTACACATAAAATATATTGAGACAGAGCATATTGAATAATTTAGCAACAGACAAAATCCCATATAGGTTTATGTTTTACAGGGAGAATGACATATCATAGCTTGATTACCAACAGTTTTAGTGATACTGCAGATTATAACTACATTGTAATACAATATAGTTGAGCATGCAAATGTCAATTCCCAGATAGAAACTACATTCTTCTAACTGTTATAAGATATAGCACAGTAAAGTATTAAGTGTGGAAAACAAATGTAGAAGTAACTGTTCATTCATCAATTTTAAGTTACCATAGCTTATTTAAAAGACCTTTAATCAATTAAGAAAAATCCTTTTCAACTAAAAAAAAAAAGCAGCTTTGTTTTTTTCTGTAGTATACAGATGTTTGTTCAAACTTGATGCCTGTTTTCTAGAGCTTCGGAGGGCTTTTCAGAAGTAGTACTTTGTTTCTTTCCAAATTCCAAATAGGTATTTCCCATAAAGGCAGTCATTTTTATTGATCTGCCTAATTGTTCTAACTGCTGTCCACTTTCAAACAAATATTACTGTTAAGCATAAACACATACTACAAACTTGCCTGGCCTGTGAAGAAAGTGACTCAAAGTTCTGCATGCAACTGATTTGTATCGAGCACTTCAAAAATCCTATTATGTATTTTAAAAGAACTGTATGTAATTTTCAACTGAATAGCCCTTTATGATTTTTCAAGTCCTGTGGGGTTAATAACTCAACTCCTAAGCCTTTAGTAGAAAAGACATTTTAAGTGTCTTCAAGAAGAAATTGTTGCATGTTGTCCTGAAAGCCTGAATCCAACTGAAAATCTTAAGACTCCTTTTGACTTCATGCTTCTGGATCAACATTAAGCTTCTGCATCAAGTACATGACATAAGCACGTAGGTTTGTTTTTTTGTAAGTAGCATCAGTCACTCAAAAACATGTAAGTTAGAAAGTATAACAGGTACCTTAGCCCCAGACCTGCAGACGTGCAAAGGAATAAACTTACACATTTGTGTAGAATTGCAGGCGGCAGCCTGCATCTTGGAACTGAACGGATTATTCTTGACAATGCTGTCACTAATGTCATATGCAATTTAAGACTGCTGTTATTAGTCAACCTGATTGCTCTGAGTAATCGCATCCAATCTATTTAAGAGTAAAAGAAACATGAGAGAATACAAAAAGTATTTTAAAATATTCCCCTCTGGTTTTTTGCTCATTTCCTGATGCTCCCTTTTCCACTAATGTGTTTGATTAAAAGCATTTGCTTTCATGACAGGAACTCATGGATTTGAAAAAAATAGCATTGGCATTGAAGTTCCATCTACAAATCCCAGTTACAGAGCAGACCTTAATTTTCTATAGAGCCCCTTACCTGAATAGCAAATGGGACAGCTATTGAATAGCATATGAAGAATGAGAAGAGTGGAAAAGAAAAGGTCCTGACCCAACCACATCAATAAACAACAGTGATGTGCAGATCTGATCAATCTCACTTAACTGTAGCTTTGCTAACTTCTAGCAGTTACTAAGTAAATTTAATGTAATCTATAGTCCTGGATTGTGAAGTCACACACACACAATGACTGATGACATTTTTTGTCACTGTATTTATGCTTTAGAGTCCCACAGTAAGCTGCAATTGCTATTTATCTTCACTCCACCTCCTTAAAGCACTCACTGGCGAGTAGACTGATCAGCTGTTTGATTGCTGAGTGACTATCTTTCCTGCAATCAGAATCAGTGGGAGCTGCCATCACCAAGTGAATCAATTGACTAATTTATAAGTACTTACCTATATCACAGTTCTGGACTAAGCACTAATAAATGCATAGACAGACTTCTTCTAGTGTCCAGACTGCTCAATGTGTTCTCCACACTGTGATCTAGGCATGTCTGTGACTGCAAAAATACAGAGTCTACACAGACCAACATGCTGATGTATAAAAAGGAATGACCTTTTTCCCCACACAGTGGAAGTAGCTGATGCCCTCTGCATTTTTTCACTGCATCCAGAACCCTACCCATAAATGCCGATCTCTTCTGCACGTCATCTCATTCAACATACTGTTTCCAAACACTGCAGTTTGAGCAAATCCCTCAGGCAAATGGATAATAAATGGTTTTCTCAAAACCATTTACAGAAGACTGTTAATACTATATATTTAAGCCTCATTTAAAACACTCAAACATAAACAAGACTACTTACACCACTGGATGGCAACAGAATGCTAACTTGCTTGCTTTAACAAAGTTCGTTCAGGATGTGCAAGCATGCAAGACAAGAAAAATGAATTCAGAGAGCTAGCTGCAATCCTATTGATAACAAACTGAAAGATCTTAAGAATTACTTTTATTCTTCAGACAAGCAGAAATGTGGAGCAAAAAAAGTGGTGCTTCCAAGTTAGTATAAGCTCAAATGAAAGATAAGACAATGCCCAGCTGGACACAAAGAAAGCCTATAGATGCGATATTACTTTTAAGTACCTTTTTAAAGCCTTTAAGTTTATCCAAAGTACCTGGTTTCTGTCACCTGTCCTTACCCCCCCTAGGCAAAATAATGAAAAAAAAAAAAAAACCAAAAAAAACCAAAACAACCAAAACTAGTTCATTCTCTCCAAAGATCCAATACTTATTTAGCTTAGAGTAGCAGTAGCTATACCACATCATGGACCGGATCTTCAGGAAGCAATGAGTTGTGGAAACACCAACACAGAGTGGTTTGATACACTAAATATAAGCATAGTAGTATTTGGACAAAATTAGACTACCTTGATGGTAAATTAAGTGGAACTACATACAAACAAAGTGTTAGTTTTTCGTATATACTTATTCAGTGTCAGGCTGGTAGGCTTAGTCTTATTACAACATACCTATGACACGGGAAAAAAAAGAACATTGTAAGTGGATAATGAATGGGAGGACACATTAGACTACTTATCCCTCCCATGAGATTACCATTCCCAGCCATTTAAAAATGACAGTTTAAATGGCTCAGTGTTGTACTGCTATGCCATTTAGTCCAATTGAGCACTTGATGTTTAGCATACGAAATTCGCAGGGCAACCTCCTCTCTATTTTTGCTTACTGCTTTCTTGCATTATGTAGAATATTGAGTAAGAGCACTTCTACTGATGGACTCAGTGCTACACCACTACTCATCTGAAGTTAACTCAACATGTAATTCATAACATATATCCGTTTTGTTATCAATAGGTAATTCCAGAGGCATGACAGATGTTTCAAGCCATCATTAGTTGATCATGAAATTCCAGCTGGCTGCTAGATGGAAATAAGCCTGTTTCTTTTACTGCAAAGACACTCACGAGCAGACTGTCTGCTTAAAAGAAACACACAATAATAATTAATATATTGGGATCTTTTACATCGTGTTCATGTGGGGAACTGAAGCTCTGGAACAGCATGGTTGGTTGCTGCTCAGCTGGGGATAGGTATCTCCATCACAAGGGTCCTTGCAATGGCATCTTCAGTTAGATCAGGCGAGACTGCCTGAGCTACTGTTTTGCAGAATTCTTACAATCCAGCTGGCCTGTGGTCCAACAGGAGTATTCCAGCATTTGAATGACTCTTAAATTAATCCCTTAAATTATGTACAAAACATCTCCAAATTACCGTAACCGAGCTGTATGACTATTCTTGCATCTGCAAGAACAGTTTCTAGTGACTATTTAAAAGTATCTGTGTACAGTGTGGTATATTCTACAGCAACAATCACATATGGGGGTTTCTGAGACTGCGACATACTCTGCCCAAGGAATTAATCAACACATCTTAAGCATGCACGTAGTGCCTATTAACTGGTCTATATACACAGTAGGAGCTCCATGGGACTGTCCAAATTTCTCACCTGAGGAGTTCTTTTAACAAGTAGTGAAGGCTTGCTGTGAAGGTGGCCGTGTGGATTCAGTCATCTTGTCCCAGTGGTCTCCAGCCCAGACATTGTCGTTTCCAGCCAGCCACTGCCTCCTCTGTGTGGAGACCTGCTGGGGGATTCCTGGACTACTCAGGGAAATGAGACTAACTGTGTGCAGATAGGCACAGCTCTAATGCCCAGCTGCACCGCAATTATAACTATATGGCAAACATGAATTTCATTCTTATGTCACAATTATACCTTGAATCCCAAAGATCTTACCATACCTTTTCCTAGATTAAAACAATAATTACAAAACACAACTTCAAAGAGAATTACCAGGGTGATTATGTAATAAAATCCTTTTTTCTTCTTGAATGCACAAAATGGCTAGGAAGCCTTCCATGGCTCTCAGACACTCTTCGTGTTATTTGCCTATTTGAACTAGCTTTATTCATTTATCTCCTATGCAGCATAATGACTTAACATTCAGTTACTTGGAAGTTAAGTGTTGTGATGAAAACTGCAAGGCTTAAAACAGCAAACTAAGACCATATTACAAGTTTACAGTTTGCATATCTTTGAGCTATACTCAATGCGCCTATTTTAGACTCTAAGTCTGCTAAGATTTTTCTTTTTTTGAGTTTATGGTCTCTACATTTTTGGAGTAAGATTTTTTTTCTTGTTAGGCTTATTTGCTCTGTCTTTATCACTTTGTTTGAGTGATCACTTTATTATCACTCTACTTAAAATGTTGGTAGAGTTTTATTCTAATTAACTTCTGCACAGAATGTCAGGACAAGGAGAATAAGCAGTAGCTCCTGCCATTCAGAATGGTTGAGAAAACAAGTTTGTTGGTTTGGGGTTGTTTTTTGTTTGGGTTTTTTTGGTTTGGTTTGGTTTGGTTTTGTTTTTTAAATGTGCATCATGCACTCTTTTTGACATAGCTTTTCAAAAATTCTGGCACCTCTAAGAATATCAATCACGGAAGAGTAAATGTAAATATATCTAAGTCCAGCCCAGAAGAGTATCAAATGAAAACACTGCATACAGGAGGCTGAGCTGACCACTTTTCATCCAGCTGCCTTATGACTTACTAGCTGTATTTGTCCCTATCTGAAAAATCGCAAGATTTATTCTGCAGACAAATGTTAACATTTTCCTCTCTTATGGTTTTTAGCCTCTTATTCTACAGAAAAAAATTAAATGAAACAAAGCCCGCTTGTCTTCAGGCAGTCACAATCACCTCTATAATTCTATAAATATCCTCTGCACAATAACTCATGGCGTATATAAAAGCAATGACAAGGTCACTTACTATGAACAATTCATGATCAGTTACCCTGGCAACAGAAATGTGTGGCAACAAGGGAAAAAGGCACAGTAAAAATTATAGGATGTTTCCATTATGTGACTCCTGTGATTTCTCCAGAAGGGTTTACCTACAAAGTCTCAGACTCCAGATGTTTCTCACTTTCTGTAGCTTCACACCAGTAGGAACTCCGCTTGTTTCAGCGGAGTTCCTGTAAATTTATACTAGCATAAGTGAAAAAAAAAAAACCAAACGTGATTCATAAGGAATTCAATTCTATTTTAAACAATGTTGTCTCAAAATCTAGCATGAATTTGATGCATCTCTGTGGGTGAGTGTCTTCTTAGAGTTAGAATTCCTAGTTAGCATTCACTGTTAGTTATGAGTCATATATAGTTGACTCTCAATTCATATTCCTTACTTTGTCATCTTTTGAATAAAAATCAATCACCAATTTGCATATCACAATGGTTTTCCAAGTTTTCAATAGGACTTGTGCAACTGATGTATTACTTTAGGACTTAAAAAGGCTCAGCAGAAGCAAAGGTTTTTCTGGTAAGCCCATGGTGCCAGAATGCCTTTTCCACTCTGAACCAATCTCTAAAGCTGAAGTGAGCTCCATCAGCAGAGGTTTTAAAACAAGAGTAGGTAGTCAGTATTTCACCGATCAAAACTCAATCTTGACAAGTACTTAACCAGCAATAGCTGTGCTTCTTCTGAATGATATAATCAAAACAGATTCTACAGTAGGTATGCATGCGTCTTGCTACATCAGAATGGGAACGGCACTCTTAGGAATGCATAGTTGCTCCACGTCTATGTACAGAAGAAGAATAAATGACAAGATAACCACAGCCCACTCACATCCTTCACTGCAAAAGGCAATGTTTCTGAGGTACCCCAGAAATGAGAAAAAGCAATAAAGTACTAGAGATCACAGTTAGCATCCACAGATGAGTCACTGTTATTGTGCGGTAAAAAACCCTCTTCTGTATTTGAGAAAAGATAGGTGTGAATCCATCACTGACATATATAAAGCACGATGGTCCTGGCAAATCAGGAATAAAGAGTTTTCAGCCTCTATCAATCAGCACCTTTTTGTGGTGCCCCTCTCCAGCTGCCTCCAAGACAACTATCATGTCAAATGCATGGTACTGAAGAAGGAATAGGTATCACTTTAAGTGGCAGACCTACAGATACCATAGACTGTATGCCTTCCAAAGCTGGTATCACATACTCTGCCTTGGCAAAGTGTAACTTGAAATTTATAGCAAAGCAATAATTGATCTATTGATAGCAAGCAGAAAAAAATGCTTTGTGGTATGATCCAGTTTGAAATAAGAGATCTTAATTTCTCAAAGCACCTGATATTGCCATGAAGAGGCATGAGGACAATTTGATCTTGTTAAGTAAGAAAGCAAGGGATTCTTAAGATATTCAGAGTTCCACAGCTTTTTTGCTCCTCCTAAGTTTAGCTTTGGGAAACAGACTGATGAAAAACCTGATGGATGCATTAGGGTTTACTTTCAACAGGTGATTGCAGCATGGTTTCATCAACATTTCGCCCCTACGGATGGTTTTGTAGCCATTCTCATGGATGGCCCATCCACAGGAAACACAAACTCAACCCAATTACGTTCTGAATAGTGGCCCACTATGGAACCATGCTGATAGCCAGACAGAGGACACCAAGACCCTTAATAGTTCAAAGGCAAATATCTTGAGGGCAACCTAGTGATTCTTCCAGAAAATTGCAATCACTGAGTGAAAGTGGAAAGCATGAAGGAGCTTTGAGAAGTCTGGATACTACAGAGAATGAGTGACAATTGAAGGGAGTTTATAACACATTAATACTGCAGCAAAGTAAACTTTATAGGGAGCAATACACTGTTGAGTTCCATATGCAGTAAGTCAGTACTACTTCCTATTTTGAGGAAAGTATCTGCTTAGTTGAAGACTTCCAGTGCTGCAGAAAAATGCTTCTGACCTTACAGAGAACACTATATTTGTTGAAGACTATAGATCTCTTTACCTTCCCAAAGTAAAGAAAGTAACCATCTTGAAATTAGCATTGCTGGTTAGCATCAGATTCAATGTCCCAGTATCTTCAGGTAAGAATTTCCTACTTTCCTATAAATGTAGACTGTTTCCAGCCTTTCGTTCTTCTTTATGAAGGCCTGCAACTCAAGCTGAGGTCTGCAAATCAAGCCGGCATTAATCCTTTCCATACACCACTGCAAATCCCAGAGATTATAGAAACTTATTGTATTGCCTTACTTGTGGAGTCCAGGACTGAAATGTGACTCTGCTAACAAACAGCACAAAGAAGAATTTTGCCTCTATTGCTTCTCAATGGCTTCTCAGCAATTTTGAAGATGCCATTAAAGTAATGTGTTTCTAATTGCTATCCTTCAAATTTGATCTGAGATCTATAAACGGTGTAGTAAGAGAGCTGGTGAATTTATGGAAGGATGTCCAAAGAAAAGGAAAAACTGACAAAGCAAAAATGCCAAGAGAGAAGATGGCTACATACACATAGCTTAAGCTATTTTAGGTCCTAGAGCCCACAGGATAGGACCAAGACAACACAAAATACCCATAGCAAGAGATAACCACAGCTTTCACTATTCTGAAATGAAACTGAAATGAAATCAAAGATGTTACTATGGGCAGAAATAGCATAATAAATCACACCTTGCAAAAAAGAAAACCATAACAAAACCAAAATTGGCTTCAGGTTTTCTTCCTGCTTGTTTAACTTGGAATGATTAGACTAATGTTCAGAAAAAGGAAAAACACAGAAATTGTTACTTCAAATCCAAAACAAATGTTGAATGAATTACTATTAAATTACATTAAATCATTAAATCACACTATTAAAGCTGCACCAGTTATGCTAAATGGAGGTAGTGTTAATTAAATTAGAAGAGCATGCATAATGAGATGTAGCAAAAAAAGTAAAACTACTTGGGATGAAACTCTTAAATGACTGCATATTCTCAGTGTTTGCTTTTTTAAAGTATATGGGAATACATACTGAAGATCCACATCAGAAACAAAAAGCAGCTATTCTAATCATTTCCTAAATAATACTCAATTTGAAAGTAGATGCTGTGTGATAGAACTGCCTCTACAATTTCCAGACAGACAGGTTTTACTGCTTAAAGACAGAAAAAAACATAGAGAACTGAAAAAGAGCAATAAAGGCAAAGGCAATAATGGCATCCCTAAACATACATTAACAATGTGAACTACTATGTTATTCTCAAAATTGTTCTGAAGTTTGTTTCTAAGAGCTTATACAACCAACAAGCTTGTCAAAATTAAGAATGCTAGGAGATTAAATGAAACTTTTCAACAGCAAATTTCCTCCCCCTTGTTCAGCAGAATATTCCTGTCATAATTAACAAGATCAATAAGATTATTTATTTTATGCTCTTCATAAAGTGTGAAACTGCCCAAGGCTCTGTAATATAACTGCAATGTTGATCCCTTGTATTTCAGACAGAAGAGACATAAATATGAAACAAGAAATGCCTAAAAATTCTACTATAATCTCCTAAAAACTCTGCATCTAGAAGGAAGAAGAAGAAACTCCTTTAAAAACAGTATTTATTAAATTTTAAGTCAATTTCATGATTAGGAAAGGACTGGATCTTAATTCTCAAACTCCTGAGCTGGAAAGACTAGAATTATTAGCTCTTCATATTTCAGTTTGCAAGGTTTGCTAACTCTCTGCAACTTGTGTCAGAGATGCACGCTTTCACATCATAAGGAGAACTCCTAAAAATAGGCTTGTTTTTCCATTACCGGAAGACAAAACAGAAGGGGAGAAAAGCCCTCAGATTAGCTGCTAACCTCATTTTTTTTTTCTGTCTCGTTCTCCTAACGTGCTCCATTGACAGTATATAACTGCAAGGACTTGATGTCTAGACCATGTCTGTCCTTTTGATTATCAATAAGAAAGCGCAAACCCATGAAACGTAAAAATTCCCTTCCACCTCTTTCACCGATATAAAGATCACAAAATTTAAATAATCAGAAAATGTACCAGACCTGTTCAGTCAGATGATTTTCTTTATCAAAAGGTAGCTTTGGTCTTCAAATGTGGAAGGAGATGAGAGTTTCATCTCCTCCTACTTACGGACTTTTTTAATCATCTAATGCTTCGTCAAATATCTATAAATCCAAATTCTCTCCTGTTTTTTTTCAAACTATTTAATTGCAAATACAAGTTATTTAAATATTATAAATTGCATTTTCTCTGTCAAAAAAGGGGGGAAAAAAAAGAAAAGAACGCAAGTGTTCAATTATTTACTACTCTTGGAAAGGGAAGAATAAGTTTATATGTATTTTATTCCATATCTATTTTTTCTTCTATTAAACAATGTTTCTGAAATAATCCAACATCAAATTGAACCCAAAGTACTACAGTCAACAGACAAAATCAGTATCTTCCCTCTGTTTTCTCAATCATTTTAAATGACAGTCCAGGGTCCATAATTAATAGTGAGTTCTACAAAACAAGCAAGGTTCAGTTTTGCTTTTCTCTTATGTATCAATGCACATAGTCCTAAAGGCACATTATAGATACTGCCTTCAAAATTTTGAAGCATGCAAGAAACATCTAAATCTTTCTTCTTTTGTCTTCAAAATATTAGGGAAATACTTTCCATAGACATTTTTCTTTGTCATGCTAATAAGCCATCCTGGTCAATAGGTTCTTGCAGTGTGAGGTATTTGCAGCATTACAGCAGACTTCACACTGATAAAAAGCCACACGGAAAACATATCACAAAACACACAATCATCTGTCACTATAAGTTATCCAATTGTAACTACAGGGGGTATTTTTAAGCAGGCAGAATGTAATTGCCTACTTGGAATTCTGCCAAGACACTGGAGCTAATTATTTTTTAAGGATGAATTTAGTGCTTGCATGAAAGCTGATGGATCAATAGCAAAAGAAGATGAAGTCAGTTTATTCACAGACTAGGTATGGTGCTAGCTGTGGTGATGCTAAGTTCCCTGCTGTGCCCTGACAATACACCATTTTCCTAAAATTGGAGGGGGATATGCATTAGAGTGAGACTGTTCAACAACCTCCGCTTTTAATAGAAACTACCAGCAGCGAGCATGAACATGTGTACCTATCTGTCCGGACCCAAAACAGTGACCAAACTACTGTCTTTCAGCCAGAAACTACTGTCTTATCTTGCCAGAATTCAAACTAGCGATTTACATTCTTAACATGTATAATATATTAAAAGGAGAATTTTGAATTTAAACATGTCTGAAGTACTCATTTAGTACTAAAGGAGAGTGCTAACAGTATTATGTCAAATTGACTGAACCAGCCTGTATTGTATTACTGATCAAGATGTAAAAAGAGTTTCTAAGATTTCTCTGCTGGCTGTTCAATGTTTTAAAAGACCAGGTATCTGAAGGAAAAACTAATTCTACTCTCAGCTGCATAACATTATGGCCTAAAAATATATATCCTGCATGGGATGCACCTATCTCGTCTCTCATGATTTACTGACTGTTCCACAAGAGTCACACTGATACCATGAAGCAAAGGCAAAAATTAAGTCTCCCTGTTAACAAAAAAAAATAGCAGTTGCAGATTCTGGCTTAGCATCATTTTCACACCACCACCATCATTCCTGATCACTTTTGCAGCCACACAAAGTATATATTTTTTTTAGAAGATAAGGATTCCTCCCCTATACCTCCAGTATTAAACAGTAAAACTAAAAGGACACAAAGAAACTGAGCAAGAAATTAAGTCATCTATATTAAAAAAAATACAGGTATGTGGCATATACATACACACCCCATCCCTGCCAGATACTGGATGCATGGTCAGCACAGGTCAGATAAACAAAAATAAAAGCAACCTTTTTGATGCTGAAAAAATTATTTTGTTGTTTTAGTTGTAGATAGGGAAGGCTTTTTATTTTCAAAAAAGTTCCAAGTGCTTTGAACAAAATGTATTATACAGCATATTACAAATAAAACGTTTTCAAATAAAAATGTTCTCTGAATTAATATCGCAAGTTCTAGAAAAATAGTTAGAGCTGTTTTTTTCCTGTTACAGAAATAACATGAAAGACCTTCAAATCCAAATCAAGGAGAAAAGATTAAATAACAAAAGCTAAATATCAGACTAAGCTTGCATGTTTTGTTCTAAAATCCAATGTTACAATTCTTCTGCATCAGAACTAAGAAGAGAATCTAGGAAGTGACATTGAATAAAAGAAAACTGACTGTACAAAGCAGAACCATATGGACAACAAACATTGTGATTAACAAGGTTTAAATTCAGTACCTTTACGGTCACTGCGCAGACCTCAACTGCTCAAAGACAAGGCATAAATAAGTGACAGCTTTCTTCATCCACTGTGAAGAAAATCAGCAAGATGGAACCATGAAACAAATTTTGCAAGTGGCTAATGTAACTAGACAGCAGCCGAATATTAACAGTTAGGATTCCTGCCTTGGATGGGATCTCTGGATGGAAATTAGAGGCAATATAGCCAAACATATTACTGATGTAGCATGTCCCTCCTGCAGCTTGTGCATGAGATTCATGCCTGCCATGCCGGGGTCAGGGATTTATTTCTAGATCCTTCAAAAACAACTGTGCAACTTCTCAATTACTCCACCTACAAGACAAGGGAGTTGGTAATATTTGCTTGCTTTTTAAGTGTTGTGAAAACCATATTTTGTCACTAGTTTAAGAGAGAATTTAGGGACTCTTACTGGAATTTTACCCCTCTCAGGTAGAGAGACACAGCATGGACAGAAAAGCAGCAAAGCCCCCCGTCCTCATTATTTCTGGGCTTGGGACAAAGTGCTGCCACATTTCCAGGCAACTACCAACAAACAGTTGCCCTCTGGTTTTCATTTTCTCAGCATTCAGCTGTACCCTTTCTCCTGTACCACTGTCTTTGCATTGACAAGGTATGGCATCAGCACCAAGTCAGAAATAGCAATGGACATAAGCTGGATCTAACTTGGTATCTGTTTCTTAGCAAATTAAAGAGAATTAATCGGGCAAGAGTGGAAGAGCTGGAGGTCTGTTCTCTGTCCTCACATTTTCCTCTTCACGGCCCCTTACTCTGGCACTAGCACTTTTTACCAGGGCAGACAGTGCTGTTCTCCCATCACAATACTGCAAACACCACAATATCTATGCAGTGCAGGACATTTACAAAATATAATTATCCAATTTTGAAGATCAACGGTAAAAGGCAGAATAAAAAGAAGAAGAAGAAAAAAAATCACCTGTCTTCATCCTACAGAACAATCCAACATTGCCATTGCAGAATCTGTCTGGTGTTTTTTTCCAGATTTTATTTCTGATTTGTTTTACAGTTGGCAGTCACAAATTAATCAGTCATTTATGTGACCTTTGTACCAAGTTACAGATCCATTCCGTTGCATTTGATGTAAGATATTTTGGCTGCAATTTCAGTTAAACTTTACTCTATAACCATGCCACTATGACATTTGTGTCCAAGATTTTCCATCCAGTTATTTTTGATTCTTAAAATCTAAAATCTGGCTTCCTTGACATAAGTGAAAAAGAAAAGACATAAGAGAAAAAGAAATTGCAAGCTTTTAAAAACAAGTTCCACAGAATCATGTACTGGAGTAACCTTTAACCATTAAATTGAGCCTGAGACCTAGTCTGGATAAACGTGCAAGAGAGAAAACTCCTCACCACTGATAGTTTACTTGGTAAGCAATGCTCCCCTGCCCCGCTACCAGAAGCTGGACACGGACCCCCAATACAGGTGACTACCACAGAAGGATGCTGAGCTAAGGGCACAGATGAAGACTTCACATGATACTGCACACCCAGTGGAACCGTGTGTCTGCACCATGGAGAGCAACAGGAGCATCCTGGGGAGCTCCTCCTGAGCTCTGCCTTAGGAACAGGCCAAGGAGAAAACACACCCCAGGGAAGAGAAACTGAAAACACAGCCCAGCTGCATAATGCTCCACAGATGCCATCAAAGACTGTAGAGAAACCTAATGAGTCTGCTGTAATTCTTCAAGAGCTAAACAATTTATTCTGGAAAGCTCTCACTATTTCAGAATCAAAAGAATAAAGGCCAGATTTAATCACTAATCACAAGCTCTTTCCTCTCTTTCCGGGCCGCAGCTTTGAGAATCTTTAATATAAACCTGAGTAACCATAGCTAATCAAGGTTCATTTCTTGTACACTACCAATAATAAAAAATAATAAAATAATAAATAATAAAAAATAATCAAAAAAGCAAACAAAAAAACCACAACAGCTTTTCTTTTACATTTCTTACTTTCTTCCCACTTACCAAAAAATAATAGACAGGTTGTCTGTGCATTGCAATCTCACACTGAAATTCAAACTGTACCTATGTTTCCACTGGCAACTGCTGCCCAACCTGTACTATCAGGTGATAGTACTACTACTACATAGTGATGATCTTCTCAACTAATGTTTTTCTTCTTCTCATAAAAGGCTTTGTCCAGCACTGCTGAAGTTAACAGGCAATGGAAGCAGGATCAAGAGGAATATGCATCTCTGAGACTAGTAGAAACAGAAGAGAATCAAGTCTTGAAGAATGAAAACGAGAACTCACAGATGTTCCATTTAGTTCACTTTCAAAGCGACAATTTACATTTCCTTTCTAAAGAAAACATCTGTGGCAAAGGTTTAAATTTGCTTCTCTCTTTTGATTTGAATTCACTCTCCTTTTCTTAAATGTGCTTTATACAGACCAAACAATACAGGTTTTTTTCCTCAGCACTAATAATGACACACTGCAAAGTAAAAACAAAATTCTTCAGCAATACTGCATCATTAGAAGTAATTTATACAACTGCTACAGATGACTGAGTCAAAAAGGAATTATGAAACGTTGAAAACCATGAACATCTATTAAGGAGTACACAACTTTTCTATGTCTTCCCCCCCCCCCCAACTTATATATGGTAGTAATTTTTGAAGGCTGAATTCAATCTGTCATCCTACTCAGTTAACTCATTCACTAATGACAGATTGAAGAAAAGAAATAAAGCACGTGCAATTGTAGCATGCAGACTGTCATTCACAACTTTCACATATAGTAGTACAAGTGAGATTAAGAAACATAAAAGGTAATGAAACTCCTTCCTTTTCCAATCTTTTAGCAACAAGTGTTTATGATATAGTCTTTCCACATATAGATTATATACAAAAAATATACATATTTCTATTAAAATGTATGTCATGTATTTGTCTACTGAATTCCCTTTCTGAGCATATACAGATACTCTTACAGCCTCACATTCTCTGATTCACATCTTTTTCCCTAGCAACAGCAGCTACAGATTCATTGAGGCTTTCAAAACTCCATTGCTCCCAAAACCCAATTGTACATTAGTATAGTGGTTAAAGCACTCATCCAGTAATTAAGAAATCCAGGTTGAATTCCCTTCTCCGCCCGAGAGACAAATATAAATAATTCTATCTATATCCTTCTAGGAGACAGCTCCTAGCTACAGGTTGTACGCTATTCTGGATGAAAATATTTGCCACTTTTCTTTTTATAGTGTTCTACTTGGCTAGAAAAGAAGAAAGCTGTGATCAAGATTCATTGTGAAAGACAAGACAGGTACAGCAGAAAATGCTACTGCCTCAATAGGCATCAGAGTACCATGTTCTAGTTTCCACCTTTTATTTTGAATAAAACCATCGGATACTACACAGATTTGTCCTGAGAACAGGGACCAAAACTCTTGTCTGTCCTACAAGGCACGATCCAAACTCCACAAAGTTATACTTTTTCCAGCACTTGTTGGTTTACCATACAAAATAAAACAAACGCACACCCTCAAAAAACCCAAACAACAGCAACCCAAGCTAAGCTGACAGAGCTTCAACAGGAGGCGGGGAGTGCACCACCTTTGCTACCAGGAGCCTATATGATTTAGGATCTCTCTATGCAGAATTACGATGCGAGTTTCACATTTTTCCCCCAACAGAAGGTGGGCACAAAACATGCATCTTCTATCCACTCCCTGGACAAATAGTCAGACCATTAGGCTACAGTAGGAACAAGGACTGCAAAGATCACAGCCATTTCTTCCAGCCAGATATAGAAAAAAGAACACCTCAAAACATTCCTAGAGGTAAGAGTTTCTGAGAAAACCAATAATTTAGTTATGTTGTGTGCACAGAAAATACTACCCCAACCCCGCTACCTCAAGATTTACTTAGAAAAATACCTAGATTTTTGTTCCCAGCTGGGCACAGATGTAAAATCACTGGAGTTGGGGTTGGACTACATGACCTTTAAAGGTCCAACCCAAACTATTCTAGGATTCTATGATAAAACATGCAAATTCACACACATCAAAAATATGGCAACTTCTCAGTACGCACAGACAATTTTAGGCACCACAGGAGAGTTAAGATAATCCTTATTTTTTAAAGTAAAAACTGGAAGCCTGAGACTAAGACACTTCGAGTCTGTCTTTATCACAGTTCAGGGACCTAAATCTTTTATGGATGTTTTTCCAAGAGTATTAGTCATAGGTCTGCATGAAAAACTGGGATCACTGGAAGAACTCAGGTCTAAATCTAACTGGGGGGGGGGGAAGAACGGGACACAACAGGGAAGGAAAAAGAAAATGAAGAGAAGTTCCACCTATGACAATTTTCTAATTAAAATAAACTCATGACTTACTTGAAAAGGAAACAAACAGGTTATTTGCACTGTATTTTTAACTGAGCATACGACAGTAGATGTTACAGGCTGTAGCATAGAAAGCATAGTTATTAACCCTAAGCTTGTTTATAAAAGAGAAGGGATATGGATCCTTAGCTAGCAAGATGCCAACCAAGGGTTTAAAGGAAACAAAAATTAAAAAAAAAAAAAAAAAAAGTAGAATACAATATGCCCCAGTTATTTTGTATGCTTAAAAAGCAAATATTCCCTCATCTATTGTTCAGAGTGAATCTGCCAACTAAGTTTCTGTTCTGTGGAGCTCCAGCATACAGCATTTGCTACTAAGGCAATAAATACTGTGGGGAGTATGTATAGCACATAATCATTTATGCCAGAAATTTGGAGAATCAACTCCCCCCGAGAACTAAATTGTCCTTCATCAGTAAACACAGAGGGAAATCGTTACAATTTTATACCCACTGCATAACAAACAATCTTTTTTATTCTACCCATCAAATTATTGTGTATCTCAGGGCACTCTCTTCAACTCTAAATTATAGTTAAGTGCCCTCCAAGTGGTGAAAAGTGATCCTTAAGTTAACTGCACTTATGAAACATACATTATTTAGACAACGAGCCTATTGCTATATGGAGCTGATACGTTTCTAATTTTGATATACCTTAGCTACAGAAAGTACTTCAAAGCAAACATGAGAAAAAAAAAAAATCATAAAAGAAATAAGGACTCTCCTAGGAGACTTGGTTCTGAGTTGACCTGACTAACAATCATGAGGTCCTGTACGCCTACTATTACATACATTTTTCTGTCATCTCAAAACTGATTTTCCTTAAAATATTTGAAACTTCTTGGTTTCCACTTTTGTAGTTGCAGGACACAAATATTTTATTCTAAAGAAAATACTAGGTTTTATGATCAATTCTCTATAATTCTATTAGTGTGACCTCTATCCAGTAAATACTTGTATTAAAAAAAAAAAAAAAAAAAAAAAGTCCTTCAGATCCATCTCCTGATAGCTTATAAGATGTACTCCTTCACAGAGTTACTCTAATTTAATGCAAGCATAACAGGAAAATTGGGTAGAAGATACTTAAGTACGTATTTTCCAATTTTCTAATTACACAGGCTTCCTCTGGGTCTTTGAAAGTACATTATTAGCATTTAAAGATTAAAACACATTACTTAATTGTGATTTCTCTACTATTTGTTAGGCTATTGGTCTGGAATGTAATCTTTTCTACACGAAGCAACTCACCACACGTGTTAATCTACAACACTCAACTTGTAAGTAAGTTACGTACTTAAACCAAAGCACAAATAGCATCAGAACATATCCCGTAACACCATTACTTCGCATTCGCATCTGCTTTCTAACACAATCCACTGTAACTGGGCTTGGGGGAGAGGGAGCTCGTTCTTTTCTGCAGGAATCATAAAAACCCTGGACAGTTTACAACATCAAATTATACATCAACTTTATGCAAAAGCATGAAATACAAACTGATAAAATATCACATCTGTACTTAATCTGTATCCAAATTATAATAAGATCCTTGAAGCACATTTTCTTTTATTTTGAAAATATTGCATGAAGATTTGTAAACTCTAAAGTAGCATGCTTATAATCTGGTATTATTTTTATCTCCAGTTTTTCTTGATATAAACAACCAACAAGATGCAAATGTACTTATGCTCAGAAAGCCTGACTCCTCACATTACACTGCCCTACTTTCCTGAACTCTGACAGAGAAGCACAGACAAAATGCATACGAATTTATGCCCATACTCACTCAGCTGTTGCTGATGTTCACTGTTTTCGCTTGGGGAACCCAGATGAGGTCCTGATTCAGTGAAGCACTTTAGCACCCCGTCAAACCCTAAACCAGGGTCTCAGATTTCTTAACCACACTGGAAGTCAGTGTAAAAATAAGCTGTTACTTCCAAGACATATCACTGAAGAAAATAAAAATTTCCACATTTAGAAGCATGCTTTTATTGTGCCTTGTTGCTGCTCTTGAAGATGTGCACTGGAGCAGAAGCAACACTGACACTAGAAAACTAACTCCAGAATAACATCTTCAGCTACAGACCACCAAACTGCCTCTTCAGATGGTGTTGGCCAACATAGCTTCACCAGTATCTGAGAAACTACAGTTTTACACCAGCGGAGAGTCAGAACAGTTGAAGGTCAATCTTCTTGCAGTTTCCTCTTCCACTAGTGTACAGAAAAGAGAGGGTTTGGCCTGACATTCCACTTGCCAAGTCCACACTTGGCAAAACTCTTCAGACATCCTACTTTCACATTGACCCTCTCTATTCCTATGTACAAAACATTATTTAGGCTACACAAATACAATGCTCAGTTTCAATTTCTGTGATGTAGACATGCAAGGATCAGCCTGCACTCTTACCATGACTTTGTGATTGCAACTAGAGAAGCTATAAAGGAGGTTATATGAGGGACAGCCAAGCCAGACTACCTTACCTCCTGTTCTCTTCAGGCTTAAAATGAGCAATACCTCCAGTTTTTAATATATTATATTATATATACAGCAGGTTAAGTCAATAGGGAAGAAGATAACTGAAGTCGCAGTATATTTCTTACACTTCTGAAGAGATTTTGTATTTTAAAAAATCACGTTCTACGTGCTATGTAATCTAAAACATAATTTTAACACAACTAGTTTATCATTCTGTTCAAGTTGGTTGATAAACTGGCTGTCTTAAAAACCTTAACCATGCATTCAGCAAACAATTAGAAAAAAATTTAAATTCACTTACAAACAGTCTTCCCCAAGCTCCATATTTCTTTCTTTACCACTCCTGCCTACAATGCCTGCCTAAGGCTGTTGATCAGTTCTATCTCAAGCAACAGCAACCTAAAAATGGCTCTTCTTACTAGCGACAGCGTTCCAAGAATCTCAGTGAAATCACACTACATTTTTTGAGCTCTACATGGTATTCATTTGCCAAACCTACTAGCAGCACCAGAAGCACTGGAGTTGACTGTTCAGGCCCAGGAAGCAAGTACTGCATCAGTTTTAGCTCCCATACTATTCATCTTTCCAAACTTTGGGGCTACGTTTTTCTTCTTACACGAATCATTTTTTGAAGAAGTGATTATTCAACTGCATTTGGTAGCATTCAGTTTCCAAACACAATTTTTTTAAGCTCTGAATAAGAAGGAAAAGACATAAGTGTGAACATGGGAAAAAAGTGTGAACATATATATGTACGTACAAGTGTGTGTATTTATAACTGCCTCTCATTTAAAACACCAGCATAATTAGATGTACATTTCTGACTTGAATCCAAAGCAAGACATAGCTGTGATCGGGACATCCGGGCTTCTTTCAGTCACTGAATACACTTTAAAACTCAGTGAAACAAGATGCAGGGGGAAGGAGGTAAAGCTTACTTCCAAAGTATCTTTAAAAACAGCTTTTTCATATGAAAGGTCTTAAAAGAAAAACCTAGTGCAAAATTTCTCATAGATCTGCAGAAGAAATGAAGTATTGTATTTATCTGAGACAGAGTGCCCAGTAAAGCAGGGTTCCTGTGACACAGATTGCAATACTGAGTCCATGCAAACTAACCAAGCCCTTACGCCATCTTTGTGAGAAAGCAGACACGAGCAACATCAAAACTTATTTAAAAACATTTAAATCTTCCAAAGAGAAAAATACTAAGCTTTGTAATTACTTTTTCTTCTTTAAAGAACAAAACATCTGAATCTGTACTTAATTCTTATTTTCAGCTGAATAGCAAAAGCATTGAAACAACATCTACCTTTTGACGTAGCCTGAATGATCATCAGTCCAGGACACACATGCAACTGTACTGCAATATGTGCAACTGCAAACAGGTAGGCATGTTTTCATCTTCGTTCATCACTGACAAATCATTTAATAAAAATCTCAAACATACGGTAATGCTCTAACTACATCCTCCAGGGTGAGAGAAGAAAATAGTTAAGTGCAGATTCTTCTAACAATTTCCGATGTTTTCACCCAAAGATCCATTCTGCTCCCAGCCCCTTCCTTTGTTTAACATCCAATTCCTGTCTTGCCCAGAAAACAGAAATTCAAACGCTATTTTTCTACCCAAGAGGCTGGCAAAAAATTTTTTATGATAGAAGGCAGCACACAAGATGTGTGTTACCTCCGGCGTGTTGTAACTGATGGGATAAATTTCAGAGGGCTTGAAAGATAAAACTGCTACTGGGAAAACGACAACCTCTGATTGCTACCTGGTTATCTACATCAGTAGGAAGAGGAAAGAAAAAAAAAAAAGGTTGTTACAGACAAAACCCAAATGAAAACAAAAATGAGACCCAGCATACCCAAAAGAAAAGGGATGACAACAGCGAAAATTTTAAGACTAATCCAGGATTTTCTCTCATGCCTTTTACAAAGTCTAGCACTTTGATGCCTCAATCAAATATGCCCTTTCTGCCACTACTGTAATATAAACAACATTTTCCTTCAGTTCCAAAACATATTTCCATGAATACAACAAAAGGAGAATGTACAGCACGGGCAATGGTATTAAATATTTAACTTTCTACCTTAACAACCTTTCTTTTTTTGCATTTCTTGCTTCTGCTTGAGGCTAAATAGTAAGGCCAACTCATGAGGCAAAGCTAGTAGCAGTCCTTATATATTATTCATTTATTTCAGATGTACCAATTCCACCTCTGTCTCTAAAGGCAGATATGTCACTTCATAATAAAGCTCTTTCAGATCAGAAATCTAGAATTCTTATCCTGTTAAGAAACCAGGACTTACAAAACATTTTAGGGGTTCAGCAGTACATATTGTAAGCTCCAACTACAGGACAACCTTTGAATCTGATTTTAATGAGGTAAATGAGAAATAAATCCAGGACTAATTTTACACTGCCTTTATAGACCAAGCATGATTTTCTGATAGCAAATTTAACATTATTCAACACTTTTAAGAAGTGCTTATAGTTCTTCTTAAAGAAAAGAAAAAAAACAGCTTCCAGCTGGTTACAGAGGAGATAAACCACTTCCTTCAAACACCTAGCTCAGCTCCTTGTTATACATAGTTACAACTGCAATAGATACTTGCAAATTACCACTTTCTTAAACAAGCCACCTGTAGCTGCACACATTTATCAGGAAAAAAAGAAATTAGTGACACCTCTACGCAGGAAAGGTTGCTAGAGATTTACTGAAAACAACGCTGAAGATCACCCCTAGCAGTATTACCAGAAAACCTAGTTTTGCTCTTAAATATTATGAACTCTTCAACTTCGGTTCACTAGGACTGCCTTTCAAATCACAACCTGACCTTGACAGGCTTCCTCAGAATTACCTGAAAACAGAATTCCAAAGTTGTTGCTTCCACTGGGTGGGACTACAAATGAAATACTTTACCAGGTAAACTGAAAGTACGCTTAAAAGAGAAACCTGAGCAAAATATTCATTTCAGTTCCCTCCTGTAGGAAAAGTCCCCTCTGTCAGTGTAGAAGCCTACGAAACTCCCTCCCCTCACCACACAAGATGAAGATCTTCATATACTGAAGCTGTATGTTATGAGAATTGCCATAATATAGTTTAACCATCTAGGTCTGAAGGAAAACCTTTTGTTCCGTCTTGCCTAGAGGCTTTTCATATCGTATAGTTATCTGTTACTAAGCAAGGCAGAATCCTTCAATCAGTAAAGCCACTTTAAAAACTCGTTTTGGCAAAATGACAAGTGTTCATTTAACTGCTTTTGTAGTCAACTTCCCCTCTCTTGAAGGTTCCTAGGCAGGCTGACTACACTCCTTAGTACCCAAAATGCCTAAGTGCATTCAATAGATGTCATATTATGTTACAGAAACATGTATCATGTGGTGGTTTGTCAGGTTTTATGCAAAATGACCCTTCTGTTACTCAAATCTGGACTCTTATGCAGAAGTTTTGTCCCTAGAGGAAATAAATAAAAAATGCCACCGATACCTAACAGTATCGAACAATAAGATTAAAGAAGAATATGGGTTTTAATGCAGTATCACATTGATTTGAATATCCAGAATAACTAATGAAAACTGTGGATGCTGACTTATAATGCTAGCATTACATTATGTTATCACACCTTCTGACAAAGAAAAGCATTTACTAAAGCACTTTCAGCAGAACAATCTGTTTAGCACAGGTTTTTTTTCCTGTAACGGTTTGCCTGGTATGCTTAAATGCCACTTGTTTTGCTTTGCCAACTAAACAGAGTAAGAGTTTAGTGTTTATACAGAGTACATTGGAATGTCAGGTGCTTATTTAATTGCTTTTGTAGCCAATTTCCTTGCCCCTCAAGGCTCATTAGTCAGTCATCTAATCATTCCATACAATAATGCATTCTCCGTGTTTCCTTCTTGAGCTCAGGAATATATCTTTGTCTGTGTTTCCAACAGTGGTGTCCTTCAGCTGCAACCTTTCTGAGGGTTTTTTGACTGGTTGCCAATGTTACTATCTGTTCCACATGGAGACGGATCTCCCCAACATCTATTAATTCTGTTCTACCATATACTTAGCCATCTGGACAATAAGGTAACATAAAAAGACTGCTGTTTCATGAAAAATCTGTATGGCTTTGCAAGTAAGGGGTTCGTTGCACCTGTTCACCCTACCATTTTACAAAGATGCCAGAAAGAAATACTGGAATACTACCGTGCTCCCTCTTCCAACTACAGAATCATACTTGCAGTTAGCATGAGGCTGAAGGAAGTAACATTGACAGGAGATGAAAAAGCAAGGTGATAACTTTTGGAGTACCTGTAAGTTTTGGAGTACCACCGAGCTGTGCGTAAAGCTGTACCTGAACTTCACAATAAGAGGAGTCAATACTGGGTCCAGTCCTATTTAGCATCTTCATTAATGATGTCGATGATGGTGCACAATGTGACCTCAGCAAGTATGCTGATCAACACAAAACTGGGAGGAGTGGCTGATATGCCAGAGTCATGCTGCCATCCAGAGGGACCTTGACAGGCTGGAGAAATGGGCTGACACAAGTGCAAAGTCCCACACCTGGGGAGGAACAACCCCAGCACCCAGGATAAGGACATATGCTGGGAGCCAACAGGCTGGAAAGCAGCTTTGCAGAGAAGGCCCCTTGGGTCCCAGTGGACACCAGGTTGAACAGCCACCAATGTGCCCTTGATGCAAAGAAGGCTCATAGTGTCCTGGGCTGCATTAAGAGTGCTGTCAGCAGGTCAAGGGAAGTGATTCTTCTCATCTGCTCAGCACTGAGGAGGTCACATCTGGAGTAGTGTCCAACTCTGACCTCCTCAGTACAAGAGAGATATGGAGCTACTGGAGAGAGTCCAACAAAGGGCTACTAAGATGATGAAGGTCCTTCAGCATCTCTCGTATGAAGAAAGGCTGAGAGAGCTGGGACTGCTCAGCCTAGAGAAGAGAAGGCTCAGGGGGAATCTCATCAATGTGTGCAAAAACCTGAAGGCAGCCTGAAAAGAAGACTAAGCCAGGCTCTTTTCAGTGGGGCACAGTGACAGGACCAAAGACAATGGGCACAAACCGAAATACTGTTTAATATCTTCACCAAGGACATAGACAGTGGGATCGAGTGCACCCTCAGCAAGTTTGCAGATGACACCAAGCTGAGTGGTGCAGTTGACACGCCTGAGGGACAGGATGCCATCCAGAGGGACCTGGACAAGCTGGAGAAGCAGGCCCACATGAACCTCATGAGGTTCAACAAGGACAAGTGCAAGGTCCTGCACCTGGGTCGGGGCAATCCCTGGTATCAATACAGGCTGGGGGATGAAGGGATTGAGTGCAGCCCTGCCGAGAAGGACTTGGGGGTACTGATAGACGAAAAGCTGGACGTGAGCTGGCAATGTGCTCTCGCAGCCCAGCAAGCCAACTGTATCCTGGGCTGCATCAAAAGCAGCGTGGCCAGCAGGTCTTCCTCTACTCTGCTCTGGTGAGACCCACCTGGAGTACTGGGTCCAGCTCCGGGGTCCTCAGGACAGGAAGGACATGGACCTGTTGGAGAGGGTCCAGAGGAGGCCACAAAAATGATCAGAGGGCTGGAGCACCTCTGCTCTGAGGAAAGGCCGAGAGAGCTGGGGTTGTTCAGCCTGGAGAAGAGAAGGCTGCAGGGAGACCTTATTGCGGCCTTTTAGTACTTAAAGGGGGCTTGTAAGAAAGATGGGGACAGACTTTTTAGCAGGGCCTGTAGCAACAGGAGAAGGGACAATGGTTTTAAACTAAAAGAGGGTAGATTCAGACTGGATATAAGGAAGAAGTTTTTTGCGATGAGGGTGGTAAACACTGGCACAGGTTGCCCAGAGAGGTGGTAGATGCTCCGTCCCTGGAAACATTCAAGGCCAGGCTGGACGGGGGTCTGAGTTGAAGATGCCCCTGCTCATTGCAGAGGGGTTGGACTAGATTACCTTAAAGGTCCCTCCCAACCATTATCAAGCAAAAAACATGCCCAGAAGAAAAATAATAATTTGGTGTCTGAGATAGATTTGTAAATGGGTAAGCCAGCAGGTAAATTCTATTTTCAAAGCTGAGTTTCCATTTAGTTAACCAGCTGACTGAGAACTCTTTGGAATCCAGTTTCCAAAGAAACTGACATGTCACTAAATTAACACAGGAGTGAAGAAATGCTTATTTATTTAGTATTTCAAACATCAACAAACGTTTGGGTGGAATTACTATAAACATTCAATAGCTAAACACTGAAGTACAACTTCTGCTACTGTTTCCACAGAGACAGCTGTCCAGCTGACAACACACTACCAAAAATATGTATTTACTCTTTTTTGGGGCTGGGGGGAGGGAAAGGAAAGAGAAATGTCCTGGTTTCAGCTGGGATAGAGTTAGTTTTCTTCTTAGTAGCTGGTAGAGTGCTGTGTTTTGGATTTAGGATGAGAATAATGTTGATAACACACTGATGTTTTGGTTCTTGCTGAGCAGAGTTTACACCAGTCAAGGACTTTTTAGCTTCCCGTGCTCTGCCAGGTGCATAAGAAGCTGGGAGGGAGCATAGCTAGGACAGCTGACCCCGACTGGCCAAAGGGCTATTCCATACCATATGACATCATGCTCAGTATATAAGCTGGGGGAAGAAGAAGGAAGCGGGGGACGTTTGGAGTGATGGCGTTTGTATTCCCAAGTAACCGTTACGTGTGATGGAGCCCTGCTTTCCTGGGGATGGCTGAACACCTGCCTGCCGATGGGAAGGAGCAAATGGATTCCTTGCTTTGCTTTGCTTGTGCGTGCGGCTTTTGCTTTACCTATTAAACTGCCTTTATCTCAACCCATGAGTTTTCTCACTTCTACTCTTCCGATTCTCTCCCCCATTCCACCGGGGAGGAGTGAGCGAGTGGCTGTGTGGTGCTTAGTTGCTGGCTGGGGTTAAACCACGACAGAAATGAACTTTTCCTGACTAGAATTCTAACAGAACTGGGGCTTCAAAAGCACCCCATTGCTAGCTACTGGGAGCGAGAAATCACCCATGTCGTGCTCTGCAAGCCACAGAGCACTGCAGATATTCCAGCTGCTTCACTCTGCTCTTTACTGCTACATACGCAGTGAGCAACAAGATAAAACTCATTTAGGAGTTTACGAAATGTTGGGGTTCTTTAATTCCACAGCAGAGCAGAAACAAGGATAAAAGGAGCCCTGCAACTAATCTACATGCAGATGTAGAATTTCTGAGAAATACGATTTTGGATAAAAAATGGTGTACAACTCTCCTCACAATGGAAGACCAGCTAGTTTGAGGTGCTTTGGAATAATTATAATATAAAATGAAAAGCTTCTTGATGCATTATATTATTTAATTGAGCTGGAGTAATTCTCTTGAGTTTCTATTTTTAAACCACCATAGTGTGTTAATGAAACTTTCCAAGGAAACTTCAGCTATGGACAGGTGAAACAAATTGTTGCTAACCCTTTCACAACTTCACGCTGAAAGTCACCATGAAAGTAGTATTAAATGGGTATGAATACCATAGTGAAGAAAACTGATGATTCAAATTTAGGGTTTTATTGAGTTTGTAAGAATATAATTTACACAGCGTAAGATAATCCTAACTATTTTAGAAGACCAAAATCCAGAATCCAAAGAGTTTATTGCAAAATCTCAAATTATTTCCTTCTCAACATATAAAGCGCATATCTCAATTTAAAAATACAAAAAAAAAATTTAAAAATCAGTCTTTTGTTTTAACTGCCCCCTAAAGATATTTATGTCTATTTTTTGGTCCAATACCATGAAGAACATATCAAATCCTGTTTCAGATTCTAGAGATTACTCTCAAAGGGAAGAAACAGATATTTTGAATATCCAGCTCATCTCACGGGGTGCTCACACTACCGTCTGCAGCTTACTAAATGCAAATCTGACCATTCTGAGCACCACGTGTGCAACATGCAAACCAGACCAGCACTTGCTGCCAGACCCTGAGGACACTCTGGCTCATTCCCAATTCAGCAACCTATCTGCTCAGCAATGCAAAACGCTGCTCTTCACTAATACACATTTCGGTTCTAGGTCAGTTTGCTGACTTTCAAAGCTTTACACAATGGATCTCAATTCACCTCTCCCACCATGACTTCGACCACGCACACCCCAGCTAAATTTCACTGTGGTGCTGGGCTCGCTGACTAAGACTGTCCCAGGAAAGCTTAGGCACAACTGAACCCTCACAGAAGCAGCTGTCAGAAAAAACATTAACAACCAACCATCCTGCTAGAGCTCAACATAAAACCACTACTTCGTCCAGCCTTACCTAATAATTTGTAAAAACAGGTCAATATCATCTACAGATAAAACAAAAGAATAAGATCCATTTTTCTGGTTTTCACCATAGGGAGGGAATACGGTTCCATACTGCAGCGAAGAAGTCCATATAACTGCACAGTTAACTTATTTTAATTAAGCAAGTTACTATCAGTTTTCATAATCTCCTTATATATGCCACACAGAATAATGCATTTCTTGTGATTTCTGGGACAGTCACAACCCTGATGAGACATATTCTGAATAAGAAAGCCATATAATCTTCTCCATAACTTCTATCCAATAGATCAGAATTATGTTACTAAAATATTCAAAAGCCTTTCCTATCTCACCCTTCTTTCACTGGTATTAAGAGTAAATCATTCTAATAAGAACAGCAGCTAAAAATGCTTCTGCATTTTTTATATACATAGAACATACCAACATGCCTAACAATCTGGGCAAAATAAGTCTGTCTCAGGATGGAGTATCTTCATATTTGGGGAATTAAGTTGCTCCTGCAGCCTCCACGGATGTTCTGTTTGTTATTGAATCAATCAACTCGCAAGTCGCTGACCCAGAGATAGGCAGGCCTTTGAATGGGGTGCCACCGTATGATGTCTCCAAGGGATTATTTGAGTTGAATGCAATAGGCTTGCTGACTGTGCTTTTCCGACATGATTAAACAACAGTCTTAGAGCCCCAGCTCCAGAAGATTTGTTTCCAACTTGCCAGACAAGCTCACTACCGTTGCAGCACCATTACATCATGGCTCCATAGGCCCAGTCTTGAACCAGTTTTTCTCTTAAAGGGAATCCCTCCATGGGCACACACTTCTTGTATACATTAGCCTTACGAACAACATTTTTCTTACCTGGGAAATCAAGACTTCTCCCTCCCTTTTTTTTTAAATGAGGACCAAGCCTCAAAAATTAATTCAACAAGTAAAACAAATTTACTGAAGACAGTGAAGAGTCTAAAATACAAAACTTAAAACACTTAACAGCACTACTTAAACCCTGAAAAATCAAGGTTTGCTAACAGCTATATGAAAAATCATCCTTTATTTCCCACTACAATACAGAGTAGGAGAAAACTATACATGTCGTGCTACACATTTTTTTTTTTTTTAAATCGGTAGCTGCTTACAGACATCCCTGCAGGTGTTTAACTATTCAAAATTAAATCTCACATTAAAAACAGTGCCTCATTTGCAGCTAGCCTGAATACATCTCAGATCTGTTCCCAGGATGAAGTAAACCAGTTGGCAAAGCACATTCTCCTCCCTCACTCAAAATGAGTGGAGTCATTCTTCTGAAGAACACAAAGAAAGTGCAGCAGAGCAGAAGTCTTTCAGTGTAACACAGCACATCAAGGATTGACAGACGAAAAAAAAAGATTATTTTCTCCTACACTATGTTGCCTGCTAGCACGGCATCCTCAATAGAAGTCTGTCCTTAATTCAAAAATAAAATGAAACATTTTTAAATTACATGAAACATTTTTAAAAACAAAATGAAACATCACTAACCTGGTCTCCTTCTGTGACAAGGTGACCCGCTTAGTGGATGAGGGGAAGGCTGTGGATGTTGTCTACTTGGACTTTAGTAAGGCCTTTGACACTGTCTCCCACAGCATTCTCCTGGAGAAGCTGGCTGCTCACGGCTTGGATGGGTGCACTCTGCGCTGGGTTAAAAACCGGCTGGACGGCTGAGCCCAGAGAGTGGTGGTGAATGGAGTCAAATCCAGTTGGCGGCCGGTCATGAGTGGTGTTCCCCAGAGCTCGGTGTTGGGGCTGGTCCTGTTCAATAACTTCACTGATGATCTGGATGAGGGGATTGAGTGCACCCTCAGTAAGTTTGCAGATGGCACCAAGTTGGGTGGAAGTGTCGATCTGCTGGAGGGTAGGAAGGCCCTGAGGAGGGACCTGGACAGGCTGCATCAATGGGCCGGGGCCAACTGCATGAGATTCAACAAGGCTCAGTGCCGGGTCCTGCACTTGGGTCACAACAACCCCATGCAATGCTACAGGCTGGGGGAGGAGTGGCTGGAGAGCTGCCTGGAGGAAAAGGACCTGGGGGTGTTGGTTGACAGCCACCTGAACATGAGCCAGCAGTGTGCTCAGGTGGCCAAGAGGGCCAATGGCATCCTGGCTTGTATCAGGAATAGTGTGGCCAGCAGGGCCAGGGAGGTGATAGTGCCCCTGTATTTGGCCCTGGTGAGGCCGCACCTCGAGTACTGTGTTCAGTGTTGGGCCCCTCACTCCAAGAAGGACATCGAGGTGCTGGAGCGTGTCCAGAGAAGGGCAATGACATTGGTGAAGGGTCTGGAGCACAAGTCTTATGAGGAGCAGCTGAGGGAGCTGGGGTTGTTTAGTCTGGAGAAGAGGAGGCTGAGGGGAGACCTTCTTGCTCTCTACAACTGCCTGAAAGGAGGCTGTAGCCAGGTGGGGGTCGGTCTCTTCTCCCTAGTAACAAGTGATAGGATGAGAGGAAACGGCCTCAAGCTGTGCCAGGGGAGGTTTAGGTTGGATATTAGGAAAAACTTCTTCACCAAAAGGGTGGTCAGGCACTGGCACAGGCTGCCCAGGGAAGAGGTTGAGTCTCCATCCCCGGAGGTATTTAAAAGAAGGGTAGGTGTGGTGCTTAGGGATGTGGTTTAGTAATGGACTTGGCAGTGCTAGGTTAACGGTTGGACTCGATGATCTTAAGGGTCTTTTCCAACCTTAATGATTCTATGATTTTTTACATCTCCTGTCATGGTCTCCATCCCTTCTGCATGTCCAAATGTAGCTGGACAATAGAAAAAGAAATATGCTGCCTTTAAACAGAAATGGGAGCAGGAGTCAGAGTAAAAATGTGAATTTGCATTCTGGTAGGTAGCAAACAGCCCTCGACCACGACTGTGGAAACTCTGACTACAACGTTTCTTCCAAAACCATTTGGCACTCCAAAGCTTACAGTTACCTGAATTAAAAATCCATCTGCTCCCCATCTTTTACGAACCATGAACGGTAGAAGTACTCCAAATCTACTCTCTGAAAGAGACATGGAAGAGACAGAAGTCCCCAAATGCTGAGGCCCCTGCCTCTCTCAGTCCTCCGCCCATTTACCCAGCAAGTCCCTGAGGCTGATTCCCCCCATGATTACCAATCTCCTGGAGCTCAGTACTTTCTTCCCACCATTATTAACAGATCAGAACAGTTACAGCAAGAAAGGTAACAAAAAAACAGGTCTTACTAAGACATGGTGTAGCCAGCGTCTGTGCCAGGTGCTGGTGAGGGGCTGTGGGGGCCCCTGTGAGGAGAGGCCGGGGCTGCCCCGTGCCGGACACGGCCGATTCCAGCCAGTTCCAGCCACCCCAGCACAGGGCACAGCTGAGCCCCTCAGCCAGGCTGGTGGTGCCTCTGGGAAACATGTTTGCAAAAGGGCAAAATGCTGCACAGCTGTGAGGAAAAAAGTGTGAGAACCAGCCCTGCCAGCACCCAGGTGAGAGCAGGAGGTGCTGCAGCCCCTGGGGAGACCATGGCGGAGCAGGGGAAGAGCGTGAGGAGGAAGGAGCAGCAGAGAGGAGCTGTTATGGGCTGACCACAGCCCCCATTGCCCATCGCCTTGTGCTGCTTGGGATGGGGAAGGAGGTGCAGGAGTCAGGAAGGAATTAAGTTTAGTCTGGAAAGAAAGGGGGGCTGGACGTGGTTTTGTTTTTTTTCTTTCTTTCTCACCATCCAACTCTATTTTAATTGGCAATAAATTAAATCAAGTTGACTCTGTTTTGCCTATAAGGACAATTGCTAAGTGATCTCCCTCCCCGTCTTTATCTTGACCCTTGTGGGCACCTGGCCACCAGCCAAGGTCAACCCAACAGACATGGGGACACTTTTACCACACTAGCCAGTCACTTACTCCAGTGCCATAAAGCTGGTTTGCTGGTACTAAAATCATCAACAATGTTTTAAGGGAATAGGTTGAAAAGAAAGACTGTGTTTTAGACAGCTTAACTTCTCCAAATAATCACAATCGTATTGCTGACCCTCAAACTGATCTCCAAGCAACAGCTACTAACAGAGAAACAGCAGTGTTGGTGCATGTTCCTATTGGTGGTGGGAAACAAAAGGACTAGCTACAGGTCCGGTAGGACATTTGTATTACCAGTGCTATTTACTTCACCTGTTCTTATCTATTTGTATGTCAAGAGACTCATGGTTTTGATGTCTTCTTTCAAGCAGCAGTTAATCCTGTCAGTTCCTACAACCTTGTAGCCATTCCCTGTGCTTTCCGTGCAAGGCAGGCATGAGGAATATGCTTATTGCAAGGTATGTCAAGAACTCCCCGTGATGTGTAGCTCGCAGGCATGGTGAGCCATACCGCCTTGTCATCGTGCAGGCTTGACACCTCCCGTATCAGAAAGAGTGGAGTGAAACTTTGCTTTTCTGAAGTACTTTTACAGTTTTCAGTTTGGGGTCTTCTCTTCAGGAATTCTATGTATTCTATTTGGAACAAATAAAATCATGTTAACACAGGATAAATTTACATCTGTGATCAGGAAGCGTAGTCTTCATTTACCTAGAACCTGCAATTTCAGAATTTAAGTCCCTATTTAAGTCTCTATTTAAGTCTCTATTGCTTATTAATGCTTCTAAATCAGCTGTGATTAGAATGCAACTTCCTTCACGCCACAGCTCTCAGAGATTGTTTTTACTTAGTGGTCTTCTCTTTTGGGATCAAATCTGTTGAATACATAGTGAGCATCTGGACTTTCAGCGGAAGGACAAAGCATGCAGCAGTGGAGCAGAAGTTGCCAGCTGAACATACACACCACTGAGGTGATGGGGCAGCTGGTGGGGCAGTTGCAACACTGGCAGAAGCCGCTATTTCCATGGTCAGGAAAAAAAATGTACTGAACATGCAAAATTGAGAGGACAAGGAGGAAGTTACCTATTCAGCGAGACAGTGTAGGGTTTTGTGCAGATCTGGGTGAGATTGTGAGAGACTGATACAAAGTCTAGTTGGTTGCTTCCCCACTCCCAGCACAATTGAGAGAAGGCTGTTAAGCACCAGACAGTAAAGGAGAAGAGGGCAGAGCGCAGAGGTGACAATATGCCTCGTGTCCGGGAAAGCCTTGGTAAAGGAAACTGTCAGGAATTAGGAAGGATAAGTAACTGCCAAATTAAAAAAATCTTTAACTTAGAAGTTTTTGCTGAATTTTGTTGTTAAAACTAAACTGCAATCAGAAGTTTTACTGCTAGAATATTTTATAATCCCCATGCTATTCTGACAACTCCATATTATTTCTGCATATATGAAATAAGGTAGTTTAGAGAGAACAGATTAAGGAATTCTCTAGACTTTCATTACAATGCTGTCTCCCAGTCACCTTATATGGAACATTATATTATAGATTTTGTAATCCATAGCTTGCCACACTTTCAGCATCCATTTCTGAAGATACTGAAGCAGGGCTGCTTCTGCCAGGGAACTAGAAGTATGGCATCCTTGAATGTTTCCTGTAGAGTTATCAATTCTATCTTCCTATGACACATCACCTTTACAATACCTCATTTTAATCCCATGAAGAGGATCACATTTTTCATTTCTTTCAGGAAGAGTAATGTATATTGAGATGCATTCTTCATTTGGTTTATTTCAGTCTGTTCACTAATTACCATATTAGATGACTATTTCTTAATAAGTTACTTGTCCATTTTCATCAAAGCACCTGCCACTCCTTGCACTGCGCTTCCATTGTACAGCCTTTGTGACACTCTGCCTGGCAAGCCTCCTAATGAACACAGTCAAAGAGACACTCTGCTTTGGAGGAAATTCTTCATACTATTCTTACAGGAAAACTTACAATCTGTATATATTATATTTCAGCATACAGAGATCTGATTACACTAGTAAACTAGTTTGTTTCAATGAACAGTCTACTTAAAAATCTATTTCTAGAAATGTTTTCAATGGGTTGGGGAAAAAAATCTCAAAGAAATTGCAATAAAACAAATTTAAATGTATTTGAGGGCACGTTAGCTACAACTCCTGTTTTTTTCAAGGGTGCAGAAAATACCACAACAAATTTCTTTCTGGATAGTTTCATAGGCTTTTATGAAGCTACCAAAGTCAAAATTAACAAAGTTGATGCCACTAGATCTATTACAGGTTGCAGAAAATTTGAAGTTGCATTAATTTTTTGTACTATAGTTGACCATATCCATCTAGTCTTGTATACACTTCAACAAGCTTCGAATGTTTTATAGTGCATTTTAGAGTTTATATTTATACAAAATACTAAGTTTTGAGGAATGCGAGTGTACAATTATTGTAACAGCTGTCATTTTTCTGGAAATCTCAAGGCTTAAGACCATTTGTAAACCGCAGACACCACCTCTATCTATTTCAGTTCAGACAAACAGTCAGGGTCCTGAAGCATGTGTCTGTATAACACCTATCATGATCTAGAACAGTACCTTCTTATCAGACCAAAGTACAAATGGACAACTGGAGTATTTGTAAATATGTGCAAGAACATGAAAATTACTTCAAAGCAGTCTTTGATATCTTCAGTCTTTATTAACAAAGAGCTTATCTGGAACGGGAAGTATTGTCAGAAGCTCTCTGCATCATTTTTTGAGTAGTCTTCCCATTAATCTCTTCCACAAAGTACAAATGCACACACATAGGAAAGTGTAAATTCTAAGCTAATGAAAGTCGTATTCCAAAAAAAAAGAAATTCATACAATAAAGTTTGAAAAGTTATAAGATCATTGTTAACATGTAACTGATCAAAATTAATTTCAAGATTTATTGTATTACTTTCTCACTATCTTAACAGCAAGATCACATTTTCAAACATTTACGGATGAAGTACACAGACAAAATGAAAAACTGAGTCATTCATCTGCTCTCAACACATAGGCTGAATGAGTGAGCTTTGCAAGCCACATGTAAATCCTCACATTTGGTATTTTGATCCATATGTCTACATTATCATAAGAAAACCAGCTCCCTTAATTTACCCATTTGTAAAGCCTATATCTTCATAAATAAAACCTCTGTATGCAATAAATCAGAAGTTGTAGTAACAGTCTTTCAGGTTGACCATGAATTTCAGTGAAATACGTTTTTTTTAGAACTGTTGTTAAGTATGTTAAAGCATGATGGAGATTCCATCCATTTTTGCCAAGGACCTGATTTTCAGGAGTCCAAGGTGCAATAGCACTGCCAGCTACATAAGGAAATTAATTATATATTTTGCAGGTTTTCAAAAGGCATACTCAGGAGGCTGTGAGTAAGAGCCAACTATCAGAAAGTGCTTACACTGCCATGGAAGAAAATATGTCAAAACAATACACGATACTGGTTCTTATTTTTTTAGCCAGTGGTGGAAAAATACTTTTTGCTTTTTAATTTCACTACAAAAAGAGAAGATAAATAAATTTTCAAACATTACACATGCAGACCCTTAAATATCTACATTTTCTCTTTCTTCTTTTCTTCTACACTAGAATGAAAAGACAACTATAATTTTCTAATTTCTTCCATTCAGCTCCAGGCGAGCAAGCCAAGCCCTGAATTAAATTACATTAGTATATCATGCAAAAAGTTGTTTAGAACTAATTTAAGCATGATATTTAACAGGATTTTGGGTGTTTATCAGCATCTCCAGCAATAGAGGCATTAAGGGCAAATGCACTAAAATCACTCTGAAAATAAAATAGCCTTATTTCCAGAACTACAACCTCAGTAATGCTGTATGGTTTGGGGTTTTTTTGTTTTATTTTTTTTAACTCCAGTGGCAAGTCTCTTTCTTATCTGTTTTGCCTGCCTTAACTCTCATTTGCATGATCCGAAAATCACGCAAACAGTCTGAGATGAGAAGAAACAAGGAATAAGTCACAATAAATAGGTCTTGCATGTAAAACAAACTCTTTAAGATGACAGAGCTTGAAAAGAGGGTTGAAGAAAGAGAAAACGTAAAAATAAACTTCTGCTTGGAAATGTAATTAAAAAGGCTGAAGTGACAGCTACAGTATTTCGTGACTTTGAATTTACAAAAAAAACCCCACACCAGGCCAAAATCTACATTAGCTACCTAACAGAAGCTTAAGTAAATGTACTTTTGTCTTCAGACAGGGTTCTTACCACTTCTTTCAACACCTAACACATTGAGGCACCAAGTGCTGCCGGTAACCGAAACTGAAAATCATGAGTTTTACCCTTCTGGTGTTGGTGGTGCTGGCTAAAATGGACAATGGGCAAAATTATCAGATGGAGACTGAAGTATTTAAGTTCTCTGTTAGAAGAAACAGAGGTATCTTCTTTGAGGTGCAGAATATCCCTCCTTAAAGAGACAGTACTGACAAACACAGGGAGGAAAACAAAACCAAAAACTTCAATGGGAGTTTTAATATCGTCTCTATGCTACCAGTGTAACGTAAGCTCAGGCAAGGATTCAGTTTGGATTACGGGCCAGTAGGCTGCACACTTCCTTCACATGCGCTGCACGTTCCATCTGTTCATCCATACCTTATAAAAGCACCACCTGCCCACCACCCTGAAAGTGCAGCCTGGCAACCTCCCATCATGTTTAAGTCACCGTTTTAAAAACGGAGGTCAACTTAATATGGTGAGTACTCCGGACTATGAATTCTATATCCGTTCCCACTACATGGCATATTTTACCCTTTCAGAGAAGGGAAAGGCTTCTCCACAATGTCACAACAGTATTGATTTTTGAAATACAAGGCAGACAAGAAACAGCTCATCTGTTTTTGATTACCATGTATAAACAGTGACAAAATAATCTCCAAATTAGAGAGGCTGATTCGATTAAACACATCAGAGTTCAAACACACTCACTAGCTACACAAACAGAAAGAAGTGCGCCAGCAGTTTCAAAAAGCCTTAGAATATATGAAGGAAATCTGTACAAAAATAGTTCTACAGAGGAAAAAAAAAAAAGTTCCAATAGAAACTAAGGTCCTGTATGATCAATAATACATCCCCATTTAGCAAAGCATTTTATACTCTGTTCTTTAAGCAGTCTGATGAGTAGTTACATACAGTGAAAGCTAGCGTGTACCTGGATGTTGTTCCAGCCCAGGTGTAACAAAAAGGGAAAAAAAAACCCTTTTCAGTAAAATACTTTAATTAAACAGACCCGCATTAAGATAGTGTTACAACACTTATTCCTTCCTCCTGTATTATTTAATTCGAGGAAAATTATTGTTTAAAAACAAAAGGGCTATATGACAAGAACATACTGACATCTGCTGGCATTCTATAAACGCATTTCTCTAAAGATTAAGATTTAATGCCCTCAGCATTTTTTTCTTATCTAATGGGGCTGCATAACAAATTAACATTGTCCATATCTGAATATGACAAATTAAAATAGTATTCTATACTTCCAAATGTTAAAGTGTGTGTGACATTCTGTAGCTAAACAGTCTACACAAATATACTTCTCTTCCATATTTTATTTCTAAAGTATCACAGGAAATTATTTTTGCCTAATTTGTATAAAAATGCTCAGTGATAGGGTAGACAATTTACATTCAAATAATTATTTCCCTAATTTCTTTGCTACCAAAAGACTAGTATTTCCAATTTACTATCCAAAGATGTCACTATACCTGTCACTCAGGCAAGGCTCATAATGGTACATATTGTTTCACAGTAATGGTTAGCAAATTAAAAGAACAGATTTTATTTGTATTCACACTGTAGTAAAAGGATACATGTAAAGACAAAACACTAATCATCTAGCAAACCACATATTGAAAGTGGTACTGAAATACGCTGGAGAAGATCCACTATCTCTTAGCATTCAACACAATCAACACAGGTATTTTGATAACCAGAATATAGCCCAGAAGACTGAACAGCTTTCAAATCTACAACATGCCAAAGTCAGAAATTCTAGTTAATGCATATAGTTCTTAAAGCAGCTCTAACTTGGCATCGTCGTGAATATGGAATATTCTGTAAATCTTCATGCACTTCTGAATTTATTATTTGAAAAGGATGCAATATATTCATTTAATACTTGCTGTTGGAATCATAGCTTAACATTTCCTCCCTCATGTGTGCTATAACACAAAGTTATGGTTGATAATTTGAACACAAAATAGAAGGAATTCAAAATTATAGTTCATAGTGTCAGCAACTCAGATGCGTTGCACATAGATACTGAGGCATAAATTTAGTATTAGAAACAGTTATACAAATCATTAAATAAGAACAATTGCCAAGCTGTGCTTAGTGGAAATCATAAATACCTTCCTTAATATTTTTGCATTTCCAAATTGACTGTCAGCTGCAAGGCCAATTCCTTTTATCAGCTCATTAGCTATACACATTTCATAGATGTGAAAGGATAAATGAAAACACCAAATTCACCTTTCTAATTCATTATTTCTGTGTATTTTTACTGTATGCACTTGTGTATTTTACTGTCTGCACTAACCAGCATCTGTATTTCTTAGGCTAGGCATACTGGAAGAAGGGACAGTAGTTTTTAAGCATGAAAAAATACACAGCTCTCTTCCTTGCAAATGGTTAACTGAACACTTTACAGCCCATTAGAAAACTAGACAAATATGTGGTTCTGACAAGAAGGAGAAGGAGTACCAGCTTGTCTGGCTCACAGTTGTCTGTCTCAGCCATGAAGCGATGGTTCGTGTAGCCTTCCACGCAGAGGAAGAAGACCGTATACACCACCTCTTAAGCAAACCAAACAATACACAGCAATGTAAAATCAAGCACTCGCTGATAGCTCCCCACGCGCTTGCCAGGGAACAGAGCTGGCTACCACTGACGCACAGAGAGGCCCAACAACAGAGCCGCCGGCGTTTATGCACCACACACAGCGTCAGCACAAGAGCAAGTAATTCATAAGCAACTTCACAAGAACCCAACTACTCACATACTCCGTAGCAGACACTATCCAATTCACATGTTCAACTACGGGAAGAAACACACAGGTCATCTCGTGACATCAGTCATGCTTCTCTTGTTGCCAGTCTGTCCATCTTTCATAGGTGTGCACGCTTCCACAGTCCTAAGATGAGGCGTTTCTTACTCTTTCAGCATCGTGCCAGGAAGGACCACCCATACTGAAGTGTCAAGCTGCAACAGTACTGCATTATAACATTCATTTGGAATTCCCTTTCAATTTCCTCATTTGAGAGGGTTTTATTAAATTATTTAAACTTCTTATATATTAAACATCAGCAGAGCAAATTATTAAAAAAAAAAAAGAAAGAAAAGAAAAGAAAGGGGAATATGGTATTACCCTAAAATCCTCCTACTCTTTAAAATGTGATTCCAGGTTCTTAAAATCCACGGACAACAGCCAGCGTTTCAGCAGAGTGAGAGAAAAAGCACATCCTTTGGAGATCCCAGAGCCAGTCTTTGACTACAGGATCACTGTTTTCCCCCAGTCAGCCCAGCACACGCTACCACCACAGTCATTGCACAAATATCAGGCCTGAGACATTAAAAAAAGAAATTAGACCAGCTTTCCTCTTAGCAATTCAGAAGACTCAAAGTGCAATGATCCTCAGCGGTTCAAGCTCCACTATGAACTGCTCTGATGCGTATTGGCAAAACTAATGAGGGAGGTAACAAGAGGAGCCCAGATGATGCAAGACTGAAAGACACCGACAGTGTTTCTCTTCCCTGTTATGATCAATATTATTTCCTACTGATTTAAATGAGAGAAGGTCTGTAGCTCTTAGACTTACTTTGGAGACCTTCAAAGAAGATGAAACTTGAGACCAAACTATACAGCATTTTAAATAGCAAAATAAGCAGCAAATGCAGTATGAAGCGTTAGCACAACGCAACTCAGCAAGTCATTTTTTATGGCAACGTGGAACACACACTGGCTAAGGATGTGCTTCTTAAACGATAATAATACTAAGATCTACTAACATAACAGGTGCAGTGCTTGATTTAAACACATTTACAGGACTAAAGAAGCCAAATTTACCTCAACTAATAAAGATGCATCCACTTATGTAACGAAAAGCACATTCATTTATAGGCAAAGTGTAACTCTTTCATACCAAAGCACAGACAACTACAGGTGCTGAATAGTATGATTTTGGCAAACGAAGGCCAGAAATAAGTAGAAAGGAAATGTTTATCACGTAGCTCACTCGCTTTCAATTTCTACTTTGCTTGCAGGTATTATTTTCTTGTGAACAGTATGATCATGTACCATGAAAGCTCTTAACGAAACTATTCCGAGGACTAGAGCAATCACTATTTCAATCTAATTTGTATTTTAATCAACTCTTGAGCAACTTGAAAGCTATTCTTACCTGAGAAAACTTTAAATAAAAAAAAAAAATTTTCCACATTAGAAATGAGCGTCCAATCTTTCTGCTTCTTGTACAATCAGTGACAAAATATGTAATGGCTTCAGTAGGGAAACAATTTTTACTATTGTAAAATTTACTATACACTAGAATATACTTACCTTAGAAACTTGGATTCCCGTTTTAGTCTACTACTTTATAACAGTGCAAATATGGAAAGAGAAAAAAAGTCTATGTTACTTTTAACATCACAGGCAACTTCCTAGTTTTCCTTTATTTTGCCTGCTTGCAAAGCTTTAACATAGAGAAGCATTATATTGACTATTAGATATATTTATTAAGAATTGCATCTGTTTTAAAACATGTTTATAAAGCAATACTGATATTAAGAATTATTCATGCCCTATTATTGTTATTTTATTCAATGACAAAAAAAACCCAAACACAGCAATAAAAAAACCCGCAACAAAACCCCACCACCCCAAAACGTCAGGCACACAAAGTCAATCAGACATAAACTGCACAGCAGTTCACGACATAGGCCCTGGCAAGATCATCAGAATGTTAACTCTGTGGTTACCACTGTAAAATAAATTTGCTATTCAAGCCCAGATAATAGTGTTGATTGGAATGAAGGCGCTGGTACCTGCGTTACCATTAACTGTTGAGAGACTTGATTTTTACCTGTATTACTGTTACTACTGCCCATTACAGAAAAAGTGGCTGAAGAGCAGCCAAGGAGACCAGAGTACTCTGCAACTTTCCTCCAAAAGCCAAATTGTCTGGAGTAAGCCTAAAATACAACCATGCAGGCTTGCTACCACTGCTGCCTGCTGTTTGCCAGGCAGTATGTTGAAAACTTCAGCTTCTAGAATCAGAAACACAAGCCAGAGATATTAGACATTTGAGGAGGAGGCACAAAACATTCGGTACCGTATATATCACACTGGTACTCTGCGTGTGCCTTCGGCTGGGGCTGCACGGCTAGAAGGCGCGTCCCCTGGGTGGTGGATAGGGGATCCCTCTCTGGAGGGTGCACCGGGTAAAATTGAAGAAGGTGCCGCGAACCAACGCAGCCTAAGGGAAGGCCACCCTGACAGAAAAACCACTGGCCCTCCAAGTCATGGGGGTTGGGCAGGAGGCCAACTACCTCCTCCCGGAAAAAAAATAAAAAGTTGCAGAAACGACGAGCATCAACTCGGAGATGGAGAAAATCAGTAATGAAGTGAGGAGGAGGAGATGGAACTGGATCGGTCATGTCCTGAGGAAAAAACCAACAGAAGACTGCGCTGTGGCCCTTGGGACTCCAGAGCACGCAGCCGCAGACCGATCGAAGTGGAAGAACGATGTTCGCGCCTTGTGTGCCTCCTGGCACTGAGAGAATTCAGATTCAGACAGACTCCGCGTGTGCATGTTTGTGTGCATGTGTGTTTGTGCATGTATTTGTGTGTGTACGCAACTATAGCAACATATGCTGTTACTAACATAGGCCAGTTACACTCATCAGCAATACACTGATGTACCTTCTAAAGGAAGGATTTTGCTTTGTATGTCAAACTGCCGGTTCAGTGATCCTTCACCTTTTATTCCCCACTGTAAAAGTACTGATAAAGTCTAAAAAAACCCAACAATGAGTTTCTCTAAGTCAGGCAATTGGTTACGGTGCATAATGCCGCTATTTGCTGGTACAGGCCTCCCCCTGCAATTTCTGTCATAGGCAAACTGAGAAAAATAAACTATGAAAAAGATTGCGAGCAAGCCACGTTCAAAGCATTCTGAATCCTTGTGTTCTCAGAACAATAGCTCTTTCACACCTCGGTGTTATTACAATGCCTCATGCAAACCTTCCCTTCCTACCTCTTCACTAAATAGCAGTTTTAGCAGAACTAGACAGCTGCAATACTAGGAAAAATAAAATTGTTAATTGCTACTTTTACCTCAGTAGTTCCAGAACCAACAGAGAAGAACAAATAGGAAAAATCAGGACTGGCAAAGTACCGCACGTAGGAAACACACATACTACAATGGCTACCATGAGACGTCTGCAAATTTTTTTTTTTGCAATTTTTTCTTTTCAAAGTGGAAATAATTCTACTAGATACGAATGGAGACCATAACATATGGATAGTGCAACACTAGTGCTGGTTTGTAGAAGAAGGGGAAAACCCTTAAACTGACCAGGAAAGCCTTCATTTCTTTTGATCGTAGGAAGCAAAACTGACGTGTCCACAGCAGCAGCATAACTGAACTTAGTAAGAGAGCTCTTAGCATAAGAATATAACACTAAAAGTGCAAAAGCAAAGTTAAAGAAATTGGAACAATACTATGGGCTCCTGTAACAAAAAAGATGGACAACTCTTGTTATAACAAGAGATTTTTATGACTCACTTATGACTCATGTCTAATTATTTAACTATTTGTTTTTATTTTATTGTATGCTTTTATTATCTTGTCCTGTATCATCTATTATTGCTAAGTTATGTGCTTTGTATAAAATTTATAAAGAAATTGTATCTTCCTAAAGTTGATCACTTTAATTCTTTGTGTTTTAAAATTTCTTTTAAATTACTTTTTTTACTAAAGACAGGGGTTTACCTAGTACTCAGAGACGGTGTCATGACCTCAGCGTCCTTTTCAGCTGTCTCCAAGAGACCCCCACAATCCTGCAGAACTATTTGCATCACAGTACCAGAAGTTTATTGTGATACACATTTGGATACATTATAGCAAAAAAGTACCTTCATATTTAGGTTCCTACGTAAATGAGTTTGTACGCAATGAGATTTCAGGCAACGCTCAAGTGCTTTTTAAAATCCACTCAAGGTTCTAACAAACATACATCTCTTAAGAAAGGTGATTCTCTGGCTACAATAAAACAGAAGTTTGAGTTGATTCAAAAGCAAAAATACAACCACGAAGACTGAAACAATGGAGAGGGGAAAACCTCAGGCTAACCACGTTAAAAGGAAAACACGTGAGAAGTGTTATCACCAGAAGTTGATTACATACTTTGCTGCGGTGTAATGGCAATTGCTGAAAACAAAACTACACTGAAAGTGATGAAAGGGGCCGAACGACTTGACTGCATCCTTCTGCCCATTTGAACCACTGTCCCAACAAGTACGGATGAATCAGGTGGTTTATTGGATATGACAGTTCCCAGAGCGAGGATGAAAGATCATATCAGCACCAAAGCTGACCAATTTTAGGGCATTTTACAGTGGGAGGAGTAGAAGATGGTTTCAGTATCAAAGAACATATGATTTTAGAATAAGGCTTATACCAAGCAAAAGGATCGATTTGTGTATTATACCCCAGAGTGGTCTGCGCATTATACTAGGTAAGCCCCTAACCTGCTCCATCTGACAACTGGGCTTTATGGTTGATTTTTCCCACAGTGGCATAAGATCCTTAATAATCAGTTACAGCCAGAGATTCAGTACTGAATCGAAATGAAAGCAACATTGTAAAATAGAAACGATGAAACAACAACACAAATCAAAAACTCATGGGTATGTATCAGGGATCGGAAAACAATAATGATTAAATAATCTGTTTTTAACTTGAGGACATTCACAATGAAGTGAGTGTGCAAAACATGCAATATGGACAATTTTGGTGTTTGGCAAGAGTTCAATACTTGTAATGACCAGGGGAAACCCAATCGGTCTCCTGTGGAGGCAGCTGCAGACTAACATATTATCACGATGGCAACGGAGGAGAGGTCATCATGAAGTGAAGGAGCCATTTGGAGAGTGTCCCAAATTAAGGAGTGGGAAAAGGGGGTCTAATATCATGGAAAGATCAGGCGGCTATCTAGATCCATTAATCCTCCTGCTGGGTCACCCTATGTGGCTCAATTCAAACTGCACTCTGGGACTTCTTTAGCATTTATATTGTTGCAGACTTAAAATGGGTATCACCATGTGGTAGATGACATTTTAGGTAGCTCATCTTTGATGTTGGAGAAAAGGACACTTAAGTAACTACTCACATACACAGTGGACTGTCTGTAGTGGAGTTAGGTGTTTTGTTTTTTTTTTAAATCCTCGAGCTTCACTGTAGAGTTTCATTGTAACACAAGCGAATATTTCATCAAATTATTTCCTGTGACGCTGATCGCAGGCAACCACCCAGTAGCATGACTTGAAACTGATGCTTCAATATCTTTTCCCACCGAAGAAGCAATACTGTAAGCTCCGTGGTCAAGGACTGCATAGACTCTGCTGCATCCCAAGGTAAAGTGTTGCAGAATAAATAAATTCAAAGACAGAACATTACTCTGAAACCAGTGTTTAACACTGTATTCTATACTTTCATATACAGACTGTTTACAGGATCTTAATTTACTATCAAATTCATCTGCTCAACAAAATATCTGCACAATATTGCATAATCCTTAATTTAGGAAAAATTGCTAATTGTGAAAAAAGTGGACTTTTTTTTTTTTTGCCAGGGCAGACAAAGATATCAATATTAGCTCTGACAAAGACTATCAAGCCTTGTTCCTGGATCAGTGCCATTCAACATTGTCTAATTTCTCTCTCCCCAAACTATGAAATGTCAATCCTCTACAACATATAGTGGGGGAAAAAAAAAAATAAAAAAAAATCAGATATCGAAGACTTATTTAACAAAACAACAAATATAAAAGATAAAAGCAGAAACTCAGGAACTGGCTATCCAGAGGAAAAGTAATGCCTTTTCATCAGCCAAACTACTTTCGTGAAAGACAACTGTCTTTATACAAGGACAGACATATAAAAGAGATGTTTTTTCAAGACAACAAGACAATTACACAACATTTTATTTTGATATCCAGGGCTCTGGATCCATTTGAGGTTCTCAAAGGCTTAACACTCATTTTGCTACCAAAGTAAGAAACTCCACAGCAGACTGTCAGTTTTTGTAAGACAATAGTGTTACGTGTGGAACTTTTTTCTGCATGTTTTCTCATGTGTAAGCTACAGATATCTGAAAGATAAAAAAAAGCCATAAAACACCCAAAAGACAGACTGCAGAGCAACCTAGCAAGGCAACCAACTACAGCTGCACTGAGCTTTCCCACCAGGGCAGTACATACACATTTACTACTGTTTTATCTCATGTGATGATGGTGTTGATTTCAACACAGCAAAACTTCAGTCCTGTTATTTTTAACTCAAGTACAACTGTCCAATACTACTGCATTTTCTTCCATCTGTATACAGGTGTTCTTCCACCTTCTCCACAACTGCTTTAACTATGGGAATACTTTGATCTTAAACAGTAGCACTTCCTCATTTAAACCTTCTCCTAAATTTCCTACCCACATTTTCACATACTCACACCTTCAAAACAGTACACATTTAGAGCTGAAATTTTCTACATCAAGTTTGAGTTTCCTGAATTTCTCAGGAAAAAATATGTATTTTCAGGCTAGCTTCTCATTCTTCTGATCATACAATATTTGCTCCCATCTAATACAGAGCCTGAACTTGGAGACAATAAAATCCCTAAAAAAACCTTTGGAACCAGGAATCAGGAGAATAAGATCCTGTGAGTGTCCTCACTAAGAAAAGTACGTCAGCATGGATTCCTACTTTATTAGATTCTAAAAAATCCAATGGAAAAGTGATGAATAAATGCCTCAAAGTAAAGGACAAGTTTGAATCACAACTAGCACCATGACAGACTCAAGATCAATGAACTACAAAACATAGCAGAAAGCTGAGATTCACTAACTCCAGCTCTCGCTACCATGTGTTTAACAATGAGAAGCTTAAAAAATAGCAATTGCTTGAAACATATTCTAGACTGTTTCCTTGTAAATCCTTTTTTTGGAATCATAACCTCTTCTTTTTCTACCCTAAACTTTCTTGGTCAGGGGTTGTACACTGGAGGGTTGAAACCCAGTGGGTTGCAAACTGAGAAAATCTGTATATTTATACAGTGTAACGCTGGTCACAAACAGCTGCATCTGGCCCTACAGTCATCATTATGCCATTTATCTTAAAAGGGATTTAGTTTTGCATGTTTGCTCTTTAACACAATCCAAGACTTTCAGCTCAACCTGCTGTAACAATGTTCCCTTACGCCTTTCAGTCTGAAGCAGAGAGGCAATTATTTTAATGGATATGAGTTTGCTCTGTCATTTTTACAAAATCTCCCTGACTGACTGCAGCCAGTCTCCCAGTGACAGTCACTCCCAGTTTGTGGCACAGTGTTTCCCACTCCAGGCAGTTATCTTAATTTTAGGGCACTAAATTGCATAGGTGGGTACTAAGGCATCTGTCAATCTAGAATTGTGTATTTACCTTGTTCCTTTCAAGGTATTAGCTGCAATAACATCTTGCTGTTTGCGAAAATGGGATTTTAGAACTGCATCCAAAGTTGCAAAATGTTCTCGTTTTTTTTTTAACTGGCTTTGAGAAAACTGTCATAGAGCTTTAGATTTGTGTACATCTCTTATGTTAGATTCACTTCAAACAACTTTTAAATTTCTGAAAGATACATACTGGCAAAATAGCCAACAGTTTCTTTCCCCTTGAAAAGAGCCAAACAGTTAATATCTCATAATACACCTCAGAAACTATCTTGAATTTCTAAATATTCATTAAAAACTTCTCTTATTCTTACTTCTGGACAGGTTCTCTGCAAAGTACAAAATCTGGAGCAGAAAAGCAGAGACATTAAACTACACCTACTTGGCAAAAAATAGTATTTCGAAGTATGAAAGCCTATTTTTGGAATTTGATATTGCTTGATATCTAATTGTAATCCATACTGTGAATCAAACACAACCACTTCTTCGTGCTCTTCAGAATGTTACACATGCTTCAGTACTGCTGTTATACACCACTGTAAATCCCAGCATCCCAAAAGTGTTTTCCCACGTCAGGTAAGATTTCCTTTCAGTTTACATTCATTTTTCCGTGTGTCAACTTAAAAGACCCAGATAAAATTATCCTATTGGCAGGAAGTTGTAATTTCTGCCATATTAAATTTAAGCAAAATAATACAGTTATAAGAGAAGGTGTAATAAATACTGATAGAGAACTTCATAAACAGTTTCCTGTTTAATCACAAAAGCATACATTCAGAAAAGGTGATAAAAAAAACAGTATCTACTAATAATATATTCAAGAATACACAATATAAAGTTTCAGAGATGGCCTTATACTTTCAAGAAGGATGATTTGCGCTGCAAAATAATTATAGGCACTGAAAAATTCTATTATTTCATTAGAAGAATTAAACTACTCATTAAAAAGTGCAACTAAGCAAAGAATTAAAAACAAAGAGCAACAATAAAAAATAAGACTTCTCATTAATGACCTGGGAAGAGATCCTCAGGGATAGGAGCTTTCTGCTCTCAGGAAATATTACAGCTCAAATTCTGCACAATCCAGTCAACAGAAGTTCTGCTGCAAATTTAAATGATTTCACAATCAAGATCATAACAGTCAGGCCACCTAATATTCTGTTTGCTACTGTTTTAAGCCCTGTCCATTCACTTGTTTCCTAACTCTTCAGTTTTACTCACATGCTGCTTTTACGAAGGTGTGTGACACAACAGCATCCCCAGCCTCCGACATGAAATGGGAAGGAGTCAAGATCCAAGAAATCAGTAGAGAGGGTTCCAACAGATGCACAAAATAAACACAGTTAAAAGGAAAACACTTGGTGAATTATTTAACTCAGCCATTGGTCTTTTCTGTCCTGTATTTCCAACTGGCTCAACTTCCTCCAGTGCAAGCGAATGCTGAACAGCTCTTTTGGTCTTAAACGAAGCTTACCTGTCTGCACAAAGTGAGACCAAGGATACTATTTCCATTAAATCCCTCCTAAAAAATAGGCAAAAACCTGGTAAAGCCAGCATACACATATACATATAAGGCTGGCAGAGAAGCAGTAGGTCCCCCAGAAAGCAACAAAAAATACTGGAAGAGAGATTGACTGGGCATACCAGAGGGACAGGCAGTTTGGTGGGAACAAGATAAGATTCTTTAGAAACGAATTAAGTAAGAACATAAACTGAGAAGAAAAAAAAATGAGATGATGAAAAAAACAGGAAAAGCAGAAAGAAAAGTAAGAGGAGAAGGGGAATAGAAAAGTACACAAACATCCATCAGAGATGACACAGGTACGAGCTGATCCTGCCCTAGGCAGGAAGACTGACTCCACGAGTGGCTGAGCCCCCTTTGGCCTTGCTATTCCATGTTTAACTTCAAAGGGGCTTTGTGTAGGGCTGCAGCTGGGGAAGTAGGGAGAAACTTCAAAACCCACCAGTACTGGCAGCCATGGCCTAAGGACATAACATTCTCCCCCTTTGCAGGAAGTCAGCGGTGCACGTTAGTCAGGGATTACATATGCGTAGAGTGTGTAGGCATCACTACAATAATTCACAATGCTGGGAATTGGACCTTGTAATCCTACATCAGTACTCATATTCTATATGGGAAATGTATCACATTATGCATCCAAGAATTCACAATCCCGCTCTCTTCCTCGACACTTGACTCCTGCCTGTATTTCTGTCATTTAAGGATACCCTTTTATGAAACCAGAAAAGCATCCTCATCACGTCAAGGACACCAAGTACTTCAATTACAAGAACTATAAAAATCATCAACGTACTGTGAATTTTATTCATTACGTTTGTCAGCTATATTACCGATACTCAGTTAAGTACTAATAGAAAAAAGAAATATAGTCTTGACACGACAAACACAGACTTCATTTCAGGAAATGCCAAATCCGTTGTTTAATGTATTTACCAGAAGAATAAGTTGTAAATAAAACTTGGGTAGCCAAGCCTTTGAAACCTACATAAGACAGGTAGTAGATCTGGACTGTAATCAGAAATGCTACATAAAAATAGTTTCCCAAAAACTCAGTAACTCAAAAACATTCAAGTAAAAGAAAATAAAAATAAATTTAAAATACCACAATTTGAGCTATTCTGAATTTCTACTATAATCCTGATAACTGGAGCATGCGATACCAAATACGTTCCTAAAAACTGAATGATCTATTGAGATTCGCATTGAAAATTCACACACGCCCCCCCTGCCACTCTTCCCAATATGTATTTTCTCAAGCAGCTGCAACTATTTGGTCTCTAAAAAATAATTATTTGATTATGAGGACTAACCCCATTTTAGACTGTAATACATCCACAACCATCAATCTCTACCAGAGTGACAAACTCTTGCTTCTACTTTTATAGCCCATACATACAGTTGTTTTCACACTTCTAAATGACAAATGAAACATACAGTATCTTTCTTCTCTTAAGTATCATCAAGTCTAGAGTGAGAAGCGAAGCAAGGGACTTGACATTCTTGGGACACCATCTTCAGCATCTGTTGTATTTTATGATCCAATTCGTACTGAATAAGCTGAATTTTATTTAAAGTGAAAAAACAGTCATCACTAAACCACTGAAGAATCTAACATACTATGCCACATTTGCAATTCAGAGACTAGATAAACAAAAGCTGCAGATTTGGACAAGATCTTTCACACTTCACTGATGTGAATCACTCCAGAGTCAAACTTCAGACCACACTCGTTTCACCATCTGCGTGAACCACGTTAAGTTGGCAGCGCAATGTCCAACAGCCACATTACAAATTTTGGAAACGCAGAAGGGTTTCTGCGTGCCACCCTCGCACTGCAAAACCATGCCTCTGCTGAAGAGCGGCAGTTCTAGCCACAACTGCCTATACATTTTAAACGTACATAGTGTTGTTTCACCTGTCGTGAACACGTATATAGGCAACGCTGATACTTTCTTTCCTGACAGAAGCGTACAGGAGAAAGTGATACGAAGAATCGCCTATAAAATAAGTAAACGTTGACGACTTACAGGCAAGTAGTTTCCCAGCAGCTAAATATCTGCACTCTTTCAATTAGTAACTCATCTGAAACCCGGCTGGCCATTTTTCTTGTTCTTCCTTATATTTTGCCAGCCACCTCCCGTGCCAGCGTTTTCCCCGTAGCACCTTCCACGATGCTCTGCGGGAGGAAGGCTCAGCCGGTGCGGTGCCGCCCGGCTCCCCGCGGCGCGCACCTGGGGCAGCGCAGCGCGCCCCTGCCCGGCCCGGCCGCACGGAGCCGGGCGCTCCGGCCCCGGAACCAGCGCCGCGCCTCGCCGCCCCCGGCTCCCACCGCAGCCCCCGCTCCCCGGGAGCCCCCGCAACCCCCCGCCCGGGCCGCCCCGGAAACTTTCCGGCCGTGGCAACCGGCGGCAGCGGAGCGCCTCCTTCCCGGGGGGAGGCCGGGCAGGGCGGAGCGGGGCCGGCCGCAGCCGCCGCGCACCTGCCGGGATGCCCCGCGCCGAGCGGCCCCGCTGCTCACCGCCCCCCCCGCCCCGCGCCGAAGCCCCGGCCGAAACTCACCATAAAGAGGCGAGCGGAGGCGAAGGGTCGCGGCGCCTCTCCCGTCCGCGGCGAGCGGCCCCCGCCAGGCAAGTCGCAGCGGGACGCGGCTCCCCGCCGCCGCAGCCCCTTCCCCGCGGGCACCGCCGCCGCCCTCACCGCCGCATGCCGCGCCCCCCGCCGCCGCCCGGCTCCCCCCGGGCTCGCCGCGAACCGGCAGCGGGGCGCCCGGCCCGCCCGCGACCTCCGCGGGCAGCGGCGAGACCCCGGGCGCCGTCCCCGCCGCGGCGGGGCGTGGAGGGGGAGAGCGGGCGGGCGGCTTCCCGCTCTGCTCCGCTCCGCCGCCGCCGGCGGGAGCCCCGCACCGGCCGGACAGGGACCTTCCCGGGGGCGGCGGCGCCGCCGCTCTCCAGCCGGCGCGGAAAGTGGCTCCCGAGCGGGCGGAGGTGACCTTCAAGCCCGGCGGGGCGGGCTGGGGTGGGGGGCAGAGCGGCGGGGGGCAGAGCGCCGAGGGAGGCGGCGGCAGCACCCAGCCGCACGGGAGCGGCGGCGGAGGCGGGCGGCGAAATGCAGCGGGGCGGCGGCGGCGCGGAGCGGAGCCCCGGCGGCGCGGGCGGGGGAGCGGGGCTCCCCGGCAGGCGAAGGCACGCCCGCGCCCGGGATTGGCGGCCGCGCGGCGGCGCCCGGGCTCCCCGCGGGGCCCCGGGGGCGCGGCCCCCCCGCAGCGCCCCGCCGCCGCGCAGCGAGGGCGGCCGGGGGGCGGCCGGGAGGGCCCGCGGGCGGTCGGGGCGCTCCGCCGAGGCGGAACCTCCCCGATTCACCGGCGGCGCGGTCGCAACTTTTTGTCCTCGGCGGAGCGGTGGCCCCCGGGGGTCGTCCCGGAGAGCTGCGTGCTCCCCCGGCGGGACCGGGCAGGGGTGTCGCTTCGGGGTGCGGGAGGCAGGCGAAGGCACACCCGCACGCAGAAAGTGGCGCTTGGGAAATTGCTGATTAAAACGATGCCCTTGGCGGTACTCTGACATCTCTGCCTGCTTCCTCCCCTTCCTCTCGCCCAAAGGAAACCAAATCTTACAAGAATTCTAACGCTCAGCTAATGAGAAGAGCATCGCAGCATCCCTAAACGCATGAATTCCCGTTAAATCAGGCTGACAGCAGCTATTTATGAGAAAGTTTGAAAAAAAATAAACATCAAGACCTGTCTGAACACTGCCTCGTCCTTTTCAATACGTTAGGTGTTAATTCTGTAATGATCAAACATTTTTGTGCTGCTCAACCTTAACTTACAATAAATTAATGCCACTGAGATTTAATTCAACGTGTAAACTTGTATCAATCACATATGGGTACACTGAGGATAAGATAGAGGTGCTACCCCCAATGGTTTAGGAGTTGCTTTAAGTGTATGGGCAGGAAATGAAAACCAGTAATAGTACCTGTGATAACCAGGAAGCGAGTTTTAAATCATAAGTGTATGATTCCTTAAAACAACCTTTACATTAATAATCACCCTATAAATTCTGTCATCTGTGCAAATAATAAATACAGCCACATATTCCTAGGTTGAAATGTAGTTCGCACATATATCACGTACAGAAGTATCTCAAAAGCACGCATCTGTATCCCAGTGCCTCTACCTACGGCTTTGGGGCTTGGCCTGTTTTGCTGTTTTAAGGCCCAAGGTGTGACCCTGGGTCCCCTGAATCCGTAACTCAGTGGAACTGCTCATGAATGTACCTCTGCCAAGCCACACCAGCTTATGGAGCTGGGTCGTTTCATACAATAAGTTCAGAATTTATTATTCCTCATCAAACATGAAGCAGCATTAAACTAATAGCTGGATACCTTTAGCTCCACTGTGTTTCAATCTGTCAGATGACTGATATGTATAGTCAGACATTCATTTTCAGGATCGAAATTTAAATTATCGCGTTTACTACAACAGATTCTCTCAAAATGTTTGTCTTGCTCTGTGACCCAGGTAGGCTGATCCCTATTAATTTCATTTAAAGACCCCCAGGATGGATCTTTCAATCTATCCCGTGGCTTTCCTGTATTTCTTATTTCAGCCTTCCAATTCTAAAATCCAAACAAAAAAGGGTATGGGAGGCTTATGTGTCCAACAAATGTAAACTGGAGATCAAAACATTATGCTAAAGTTCTTTAAGCTACCACAAAACGATTTTACAGTGGGTAACTTTGGTTATTCTTTGCAGTAGAAGATATCTAAACCCATATTTACTACTCTGTCTACGAGAAAGTAATACCGGTAGAAGCTTAGTGAGTAAAAGTTAAACACAGTGCTGGCAAAATTTCTTCAGCTCTTTCCTAATTTGTATATATAGGCCCCCTTATAAGAAAATAATTTTCAATGTTCTGATTAAATATTACTGACTACTTTGATAGCTTTGTCATATGGCCAAATACCTGCTCTTTCGTCAGCGCCTTCGTTGAGACTGAACTGATAAACCTGAAAGACAAACGTCCATGTAAAAAATTTCTACCCTTTGATGATATATGCTTATGCAATATGAGCCAAGCTTTCTTGCTGGTGAAATGAGGAAATTTTGCTATCATGTTCTTCAGGGTAAATCCCAGCTCACACAGAGCTTACTGTTGACTGATTCAGAGGAATATGAGAGTCCGTTGCCCTCAAAGACACTTGCACAGGGCCATGCAGCCCTAGGTTTATGGAACAGAGCAAGAGAGAAAGGGCCATCTAGTGCCTTCCCAGATGAAGCAGCCTGTAATTCCTTTCTCTTCTCCATGTATATGATTTCCAGGGTACCACCAAGGATCAGACTTGCAAAGATTTTTAGGTATCTCAATTTATTTCAAAATTTGACCTGTAGTCTTTCAATATCCACTCACCTCTCTGTGATAGATCACTGGCAATATTTCTCTAGCTAGCTGGCAGCATTGAGAAGGAAGAATTTAAAACTACTTTAAGGTGCTAAAATAATAAACAGGTGAAGCTCACGCAAATATGTGAGCTATGCTGAAATCCTTCGTTAAAGAACACAGAAATCTCACAGGCTGGAATTAATAAAGAGTTATCTTTAAGCATTTGAGCATTCCTGTTGAGAAGTGAATACTCACTGGCGTATTAAGGACTTCTCTCAGGATTAAAACTAAATCATGTCCAGGTGGTTTAGTTTCACCTGTCCTTGATTACAGAAACAGATATATATTAAATGACTAGATCAGAGCTGCTCTTTTGGAGTCTCAATACCTCCATATTCTCCTTTTGTATAAATACTGCCAAAAAGTTTCTCTTGGGTTATTTTTCATACCTGTTTTCCCTTTGTTCCCTTCACATGAAAGAACTTTGAACTGCAAGTCATATCCTTCTTAAAAGAAATCCATACTCAAAAGTTTGCGATCGTTATTATATGTAGGCTCCAGCTGAGGTTGAAGTTTTGGTTTGGTAGGTGGCTATAGGAAGAAATAACTGTTGATTAGAAGATATGACAGATAAATTATGGGCAGAGAAATAAAAGCCAACAGAGATAGCACGCTATTCTCACATGGGTCAGTGGCAGAGCAGGGAACAGCACCCAGATATTCTGTTTTCTGTTCCAGAGCTCTGTGCATTAACATATTTTCTTTCCTAAACACGATGTATCCAAATGTACCTGCCTGTATATCTCTCAGACAGTAACCACCTTCAGAAGGGTATCTTGCTATTTATTTGTCTTTGTAATATACAGTACATTTAAAGCATTTGATAAAAAATAATGTTAGCGATTCCACCCTGAAGTCGTAATTGCATGAAGCCACAATTCACAGTAATTTCTGTAGAAATGTTTACAAAGAAAATACACAAATTTAAATATAATTGTCTAGTCATGTACTTAAACAAGCTGGCTTTGGAAGAAGACATTTTCCAATTTAAAAGAAATTATCAATAGCAAGAAAACAAAATAAATGGCAGGTAGTGAAAGGCTCCATTGAAACACGATGTTTTGAACAAATTCCCAGTCAGGAATTAATTCCTAAAATCTTTGAACAAATTTCTTTTCTGAATAAAAGCCTATTTCAGGTTTTCTTAAAATTTGAAACATTTTTCCCTTTCAAGTAGAATGTCTTCAGATTTAATTTCCAAATTCTTCTTTTTTTTTCCAGACGGTATTGGAAATAAAACTGCTGTGTGATTATTCTAATCAAGAGGCACCCAGATTCTTATGAAAAACAACAGGTTTTGCACCTTTCGCAAGAAAGCAGGTGGTCAGCAAAGGAAAAGCTGTTCTTGTTTTCTTGGCTGCTGAATTCCGGAATAGATGGAATGTCTCGGAGCAGAAGACTCACACTGCAAAACTTGGGGCTTGTGGAGTGCAAGGTGGAGCAGGCGCATCCTCAAGATCGAAGGGAGCTGGCAGTAAGGAGCACGCGGCAAAGGCAAGGCTCAGAGCGGCTGTGTAAAACTTACTCAACCTAATAAACAACTTGAAGTTTCTGGACTAAAAAGCAATACTTGAAGAAGGGGTTATTTAAGGAAATTATTCAACAAGCAGAAGTTTCCCCAGCTTTACTGAAATATTTTAGCCTTCTTTCATGTACAGTCTTGATCTTCGGAGGCTGCAGTGAGGAAGGTTCCTCCAGCTTCTATCTAGGCCATCTGCTTTGTCTGCTGTCAGCCTCTTTAGGTCTTGAGACTCATTGTGGACATGAACTCAAAACTTTTATTGGCCCTTCTCCCACACATTTTTGGAAAACAGACAATTAGCTTCCTTACTTTCAATTACCCAGACCATATAGCTTTCTCCTTATCAACCCTCTTCAATGGTATCCAGGCTAACAAAGTAACTGCAAATGCTGCAGGACTAAATTCTGTACCTAGAAATATTTGGGAGGAGCACTTGCAGCAGAAAGTCTGTGATTTGCTTCCGATCACCTAATCAGCACCAGGAGGCAAGAAGATAGTCTTTTTTCTCTGTATAACTTTTGAAATAAGATTGTCTTCTTCCTCTGTATAACTTCTGAAACACAGGGTTGAGCAGCTTAGAGCAGATTGCCTGCTGGTTCAGGGCAGCGTTACTCACAACAGAGCTTGGGTTAACAATTGCCCAACACTACCTGAACTGTATTTCAGGCTGAGAACACCAACCCATGGGTAACATGAAACCGGCTGGGCATGTATGTACAGTGAATCATCGTTAGGTTCAGTGCCTGGTGTCTTGTCTTTAGAGCTAATTTGTTGTTCAATACTGCAGTTACATGGGGTAAATAGATAACTGATGATTACTCCAGTAGAAGGAAAAAAAGTTTCATTGCTTCTAAAAAAATAAGATAATAAAGAAAATAGATCTATGAAAAATAGGAAATAGATCTAAAGAAGACAGATCTATGGTATGTGGGAGATGAACTGGAGGTAAAAGATGATGATTTCTTGAACAAAATCATTATTCTGAACAGCAGACTAAAATACTGCAGATGCTGTAACAAAAAGAAAAAAAATCGAGAGAAAAGTCGTAAAAAATTTATTTGAAGTCTTCAAAACATAAAGATTCCATGTATTTGTAAGAATGTTATAAATAGTACATACATATTTAATGCTTTAAAAATTATAATGTGTTTGCAGCAAAGAACATCTATAACACGTCCACAACCGCTGCAAATGTATTCCTTCATTTTAAGAGCTGTTCATTTCATTACCAATGGGGTAAGTGAACGCGTAAGCCATTTGCAGTGAAATATGCACGCTTAAAGTAAAGTAAATCCATTTGTGGTGGTTGCTGATGTATTACAAACCTCGGTGCCATAAACACTTCATGAATCATCTTCAAAATAATTATACATTAGTATACACTTCGGTAATAATCCATTGATAGTTAACCCTTCAGACATTATCAGGAAGTGTAGCCTTGAATGATTTGGAGAAAGATAGTGTCTGGATATTTGAAATTCATGACAGAACACACAAATCCTGCCACAGGACACAAACTTGAGGAAATGGAGAAATCGACTTTCACAGACAAAACATGAAAAAAAGATGTACCATTCTGTACATGTACCATTCTGATAGTCGTTTTTTTACTTTAACCTCAGATTTCTTAAGTGCTTTTTAATTCTTGACAATTTATAGCATCTTGAGCACTTGTGTTCTGGATGATGTGTTGAATGGAGTTGAATAAGGACAATGATGATAGCTTTGGAGTTTTGGTTAGATTGAATTTGTCATTTGCTTGTGCTTTGTAGAGAAAGGATTATTTGCTGTGTATCAAATAATGGAGTCTGAAGAGTTTAATGCTTTTTTCTTAATGTCAGAAGGCGGCGTTAACCTAGTGTTGCTCTGTTGCTGTTGTTACCTTTTTGTTCATATAGTTCTACTTAGGAAAATAATTCTGGAATATTTGTCCCACACTTTTAAGCTACTATTACATTTAAGTTTCAGATATCAGTCCCAAAGAATACAATTAACTATATTGTCACATAGATTTAACATCTACTTAATTAGAAATTTATAGTTATTTTGTAGAATCTTTAAGTAGAAAGAGAATTTTTAATGCCCTCATAGCAGTATCTTCATGTGTTCATATCTAAATATCTATAAATTAGAGAGTTTCCAACTTATTTGTCTGTGAAAAAAATGTTAATCTGTTTCATTTCTCCAGGGAGTTCTTATTCTGAAATACCATTTTTCTCTCTCCTTACTTTGACTTCTAGCATATGTAAAATTCCTCTTGAAGAAACATCTCGAAGAAACAACTGCATGCCCAACTCATCAGCATCTACTGTTTTTTATCTCCGTGCTTTATCTCCAAGTTATTTTGAGAGCGCCTTGGGATTGAAGACTGTTCAGATAGGGCTGATAGCTTATTGCTTTATAGGTAGAAAAAAGGTCAAGCTGGTTTAACTGACCTTTCTTGTAGGAAAATTACAGGTTTGCATATTGTCTTTTTGTTATCCTATGTGGATGGATTGGTTCACAGATTAAACATTATCAGGTTCTGTCCTTCCCTTTCCATTTTCATTTCCATTTATATTTAGGCAGGGCTACGGAAGTGTTGAAAAGAATTGTTAAAAGCAATGAAGTAAGCATTTTTTTTCTTTAAGTTTGGGACATTTGCAAGGCATGCCCTGCTACTTAATGAACCAGAGCAGGACTCCAGGACATTTTAATCCAATCCCATCTCCATCTGACTCCTGAGGATGCCACGGCCACAAACCACTTCCCCGTTCTCTTTAGCTCTCAAATGGTTTTCATCCCCGTAAAATGATCCTGACTGTCTTTGTGAAAGAGCTGCTAGACTATTTAGCTGTAAACACATAGCCAGGCTACTGAGGAATTCCATACTGGCCTGTATGGACCATGCTGTTATTGGTCCAAGGAGTACGCTCTTCTTTTTTAAGCAAAGTAAATACTGCAGATGCTACAGAAAGGCTGTGTAGTTCTTGTCATAAATATGAGTACCTTGACAGACTAGAGGGCATATTCATCTTCTCAATACTTAGGTAATAATTCATGGGGAAAGTATCTGAACTGGAGAGTCTAGTTAAGCAATTTTAGATGATGTTCAGGATATATTTGGTGGTGTGGTATGCTGTCTTTAATTCTTGCATTACCATAGCAGGATTCAGAGCAATTGAAGGACTGACAGTTTTTATGGTTTCTTCAAGTGTAAGTTCTTTTGATTATGCCAGAATTAATAAACTTTTTAATATAGAATCATTTGTACAGGTTTGGTAGTACTTTTTCCATGCTTGCAGACTATACTCTTTCTAGAGCTGTCTGAACAAATTGGCATCTACAACATCTTCAGAATGTGTTAACATCTTCATCATAATCTCTAACCTTTCACCCTACATTTGGGGAGCCAATTGATTGACACCTGCATTTACATATATGCCAAACTTAGAATTCTTATTTAAAGTATTCATTGAAATACTTGTGCTCAAAGACAGAATTTGAAAAAATCTTTTGTGAAATCTGGTTGATTGTCAATGAGTTTCTAGCTAGTCTTTGTAGTTCACAAATTACTGGATTTTAAAATTATCACCTGCCTCTCAACCTAACAGTATCGTTTTGGCATTACTCCAGAATTGAAGATAGCAAATCCTGGAGCGTGGACTAATGTAATTGACGACCACTTGCCTAACATCACACTTGATTCTATGTTTGACAGCAGAGAAAGGATTTAAAACAGTTTTATCAACAACAAATATGGAGAAGCTATTGTTTAGCCAAAAGAAAGAGAAAGAAATTCCCTGGAAATAGTGAAATATTTTCCAAACCATTTAGCTGTGGATCCATATTGCTTTAGATAGAGAATCAAGCTGAAAATTAGTCCATTATAAATAAGAAATAACAGAGGAAAAAACCTGCAGAGGTGTATTCCCTCAGTCTTAAGGGTAGAGAGTCCCAGAAAATCCAAAAGCTGCAAAAAGTCAGATCTGCCACAATCTCTGACTGCACATCTTTGGGAATTAAACTACAGTTATAGAAATGGGCAATTTCTTGCTAGTATTTTTATCGCTAATGTATTCACATCTCTGCTCCCATATGTGGAATATATATTAGATTCATAAAAATGAATTGAAATTTACTATTTCCTGGATTATCTTATTCCAGTTAAATCCTTGATTCATAAGGCAATTGCTGAAGATAAATAGAAGTTCATGAATTGTTCATAAACTGCAAAAATTCAGAAGTTAGAGATGAAAAATGTAAGACGCACAACCTTTCATCTGTAGGCCACAAATTCAAGTCCAGGTTTGAGATCAGCAGCGACCAATATCCATTTTCATCTTATCACCTGGAGGCTTTCTGGTAGGATTTGTGAACTCAGTTTGTACCCTCAGCTCCATCTTTACAGGGTAAGTGGCCACATAAATAATTCACTGGAACTCTGGAACTTGTTAGAAACAAGAAGTTGTGAAATATAAAGTCTCCTTCATCCATTGAACTGTATAAACAGCACATATGAGCTAATTTTCTAACCTTTCACTAAGCTTTATGTAAAACTAGACACATAGGAGTTCTTGCACATTTTTAATAAAATAAAGCTCCTCAAATATCAATTCTTTCTACTAATATACTCCTCTGGAAATACCATCTTTGAGGTTTTTCTGTCCTTTATTGGAAAATGATTAGGAAAACCTTCTCACCCGGGACCTTTGGCTACGCAACTGCAAAAAAAAAAAAAAAAAAAGCTTCTCCTTAGCTGAGTAATTTCTACCTTCTGTTGTTAGATGGTTAGATGGGAGTACTTCAGAGTCAGGCTTAACTGAAGAAAAGCATAGAGGGGGGCAGGGGGACATGCCACTATTTATCCACTATTTATTTTAGGTTTTTCGTGTTCCTTGTATTATGGGTTAGATTAATGGGATTTTTAATGGAGTGTGATAGTATGTGGAACCTTAAACATTTTTTAATACGCATGAGAGGGAAGACATGGAGATTGATCCCCACCTTTCTCTTGGCAGACAGTAAACAGCATTCTTGAAGTGATTCCTAGCATAACACTTGAGCCACTTGGTCTGCAGCATTTTTGGCTCTAATGACTTTTAGCCTATGATGTTGTGAAGGACAACTCTCCAGCATTGTTTGAAATGAAGAGATTCTGAAGGCCACTAATGCTCACATAGAGTCTGTACTGAAAATTAAGTGTACATGGATAGTCACTAAGTTTATTTCTGTAACTACATCTATAAAACTAGGGGTTTAAATAAATCAAATTTTTATAAGATTTTATGCAAATTTAAATACTTCGCCAATGCTTAATCTGTCAGAAGAACTTTCCTGAGAAAGTGATTGAAAGTAAGCGTTTATTTTTTGCTTACAAGGTTGATTATATCATCACCTTGAGTCCTTAATCAAAATAGATGTCAGATTTGTACTTATGGACCAGTTTTCACCTGCACAGAACACCACGGGAGAACTGCGTCTAGTACCCTCCATTTATCACCATTCACTACACTACATTCATATTTTTAGAAAGTAAAAATTACAACTGACTTACTCTTCCTCTGCTCTTTCTAGAGCAAGTGAAAATTTAGCCTACTGGTAGCCTACAGGCTGTCCAGATGCAGAGGAGCCGGGAAGTAATCTGAGAATTGTCCCTGGTGCCAAACGTTTTAATTAAAAAAAAACCAAACAGCGCTTCATAAGACACTTGTGCTTACAAAACACACAAACATACAATATCAGGCAATATTATATAGCTATGGCTATTTCAGCTATACCTGTCTTAATAAAGACAGTACTTTTTTGGTAAGAATTGTGTTGAAATAATCAGCTAGAAGTGAAGATAGTCATACTGCAGCAACGTCACGCACATCAGTACTTCGATACATGCCAAAGATTTTCTAACATGTATTCAGAGCCAGCCAATGAATATAGAATTTATCACATCAATACACAGATAAAAACAATGCTTGATATGGTTTTACAAATCACCTTTGCGAATTGCCTTTATGCAAATAAAGGCCACATGTTAATTGCAGAACTGCTTTAAATATTGTAAGGGATTAAGCAATTATGTTTTTATAGAATAGTCAATAAAAAAATAATATTCTCTTTTCCAGTCTACTACATAAACTTAATTATGAGTTAAAGTGTTAATGAACCTATAGTAATTTTACATTGAGAACAAGACAGATTGCAATAGGCTAACCAGGACTACACGTAACATTAATTTCAGTGAGAGTTCAACTGGGCACCTACTACTTCAGAAAAACCCTTTAAGTTATGATTTATTCCTTGAGGAAACAAGTTCTTACAATCTGACATTGCAGTAAGAATTAGGCTTCCAAGGGGCTTGGATCCTTTTCAGAATGAGTTAGGACCCTAAACCACTTGAAATTCTGTAGATTTTATAGAAAATATTGCTTGATTAATCTTTAGCAGACTCTGTAAGGTTTTTGACTAAGTGTGGGGGGCCACTACTAATTTTTGTTATTAACCTCATTTGACAGAAAGATAATTTGTTTCTCCATTAACGTTAATCCCTTTAAAATATTTCTAGTGGTTCTCCAATTAATCCATGCCCTTTATTTGATTGCAGGGAGACTAACTGCAGAGTAAGATAATGCTTTTTATGAGTATATGTGGCAAAAAAAAGAAAAAGAAAAAAAAAAGAACCTATATTTAAAAAGAAGGCTTTCTTGACAGAGAAGCATTTCACAACTTCTATGTTTCCCAGGCCTGAAAAGAGGTGGACTATGATCCATATGTATGGATTCCTAGGTAAAAGATTCCAGCAGCGTATAAAACTAGGATTTATATTGTATTCTTACACCAAACAGAGTTAAAATCTTTCAGCACAATTACAATAAACCCCCCCCAAACTTGACAATATTTTCCTTGTAACTGGTGAGAAATAGATATCTGTAACACAATTTCTGTTTCCTTCTTTGTACAATACTGGGCTTGTCCTTCTGTAATAATAACGGAAACCTCCATTTAGTGGGATTTGGTAAATACGGGAACATGATGGTGTAAACATTTAGTTCAGTTAATGAAACAGATGTAACATGTCTGAACCCTGTGGCAATGAAAACAAAGACCTTTTGCGAGGACCATTGGTTTCTGCAGCATTTAGGGAGTCTGTGGTCAGCTTCATTTTAAACTCAGCAATAGAACCATCAATTTAATTAGGTAGGAAACAATGAAAAAGGCATGGAAATCGATTTGGGATGTAGAAAGTACACAATTTTGGTGAGATTTTTCCCCTGAATTGCTCATTAACAGACCAGTTAACACTGCCATATAAGTAGCTATGTTTAAACTCCCACGTTAACACACGCAAAAACTGGAAGACTTCCTATATCTGTGAACTGTTATTACTGCTTCCTGCACGTGCAGGGGATCAATATCAGAAAGTTTCATGGCTATATTCTCAAGCCTCTTGTCACAGCTGTGAAGACTAGCAGCACATGGCCTGATCTTTTACTGCTGTCTTACATAGTTATTTCCCTGTTTCCCACAGTGGTTGCATAAAGCATACGAAATCCAAGGCAGTGTATCCATGTTTTATAAAAACTTTTTTTTAAAAGTTACATTGGCATAAATGGTTAAGTAAAGTGAAAGAGCAAATCAGACCCCAAAACCTTTTCTAATGGCCTCTCCTCACAGATGCCACCCCTGCAGCCCCCCAGCTACCAGAACCTTGCCACATAAACCCAATACAGCAGTGAAGTCTGTTAGGAAACATTTTGTGGACTGATCACACAGGGGTTGTTTCCGACGTAAATTGTGCAAACTAGCTAAAATGAAGGCGGCAAAGTCTTTCTTTATAGAACTATGTTCTTTACAGCACTATGTGCAGCATCCACCATGTTTGTCACCCACAGTTGAACTTTTGCTGTGGATAAACAATACACCTTTGCACTTATCTGCCATTTATCTCTGTCCTGCAAGTATAACTGACACAAAACCATGGCATATGGTCCCTCTTTCACCTTTCTGTTGACTAGAACCATGCACAGTTGAACTGACAATGGCTGACTATGTAAAGCTAGCTGTGTTTTGAAGAATATTCTTCTGTATTCAGTCAGGGTACTAAATCTGTGTTTGAAAGATGCATTTGACTGCATACCAACAAAGTAAAATGAATTTCATAACAATTAGCCTTTACCCATTAGAATTAAAAATCTATGCAAGTTCTCCAGTGAGACTTAATTCTTCCACAACACTGACAAAATCACTCCCCCTTACCCTTTTCTTGGCTTTTCATCTTTTAGTGCCTTAAATATAAAATTCTTGCACTCATCCTCCTTTTCTTCCTGCCGTCTTTCTTTTACCTACATATTTCCTCATTTCTCTGTTTCATCATAGTAGCTTTGTTTCCTTGTATTCTACTCTGTTTTACATCTTTCTTTTCACTGGACAACCTCTTATGAACTGAGTGCCAAGAGTGAAAGCTCCACCATTTTAGCACTGCTGAGTAGCAAAGGGGACAGGAAGTTTTGAAGAGGTCTCATGATTTATGTATTTTCATTGAGCATTCTTCACCTTCTGTAAAGTGTCAGAAAGTAATGAGGTGATGAAAAGTTTGTGAAACAGGATGTGAAAGGCCATGCGTCACGACACCATACTGTAGTAATCCCCTCACAAATCCCCTTTGTATTCCATTTTCGATCAAAGCATTCCAAGGTTTTTAACAAAAGGATCACAGCAGTAGAAGACTGGACTTTGGTACAGTAAATAAATGAGAAACTTTGATACGAATAACATGTTAACATTTTTTGTTATCTTTAGTAGATATTGTTCATTTCTACAGTGTAAAATTATTTAAACCTCATGAACATCATCATTACCATTACTATAAGGAGAATTTTGTTTTCATAAACTTTTCCAAACAAGGCTCAGAAGTATCATAAAACCATCTAAAGGGGGTTAGTAAGTCAATGTAACAGTCCTGGAGCTGAAGGAACACACAATCTTACAAACCTTTGAGGAAGAAGATTAATACAAGGAATACATGCAATTTGGTCTATAATGGCTACCAGGACTTCACCAAGGTAACTTGGTTCTTTTCTATGCACCACCAGCTTGGCTGACGGGCTCAGCTCTGTCCTGTAGTAGGGCTGTTGGAGCCAACTGGAACCCGTTTGGGTTTTTTTCTTAGCCTTTCTATGTAGCAGCAGATTGAAAACCACCTTCAATGTGTCAAATTAACAAACAATAAACCCCCCTCAGAGACTTAGACAGTGATGCAAAAGAGGAATTTGCTGTTCTTAATCAAAAGTGCAATTATGTGTAAAATTGCATTCATGTATTTACTTTTTTGAAAGCTTTTATTTAGAAAGCAATAGACTACTCATTTGGAAACTGGCAACACTACCAACTTAAAACAAGTATTAAAAACTACTATTAAACAGTTTCAAATTTTGATCTTTACCTGAAAATCAGATGACAAATGCCCAATTATAACAGAAATGTTCATTCCTAAGGTATTGTTATTCACCACCTTTTTTGCTTCATGAAATTTGACTCCACTCAAAGATTCTGTCTATTGTACCTGCTAGGGTAGACATAGTTGCTTACAGCCATGACCGTGCCCTCATAGCCAGTTTATATTCTTATAACTTCATTATACTGTCAGAGAATTCCTATCTTATTTATACAGCTGTAGAAAAATCAAGCCAGAAGAGTTCTGAAAAAACATCAAACTGTAAACCATTCTAAAATAATTAAAAAAATCACATTATTAAAATGCATATACATACACCTGCTCATTAATAGTTTACAACTCCGGTAAGGTTTGCATTCATGAGATGCAATGGACAAGACTGCTATAAATTTTAAAGGAATTTAAAATTATTTTACGACAGCATGTTAATAATAGAAAGACTATTCTTTGAAAGTAATAGAGCAGAAAAATAAGGCTAGATCTTGTCTCGGGTCATATAAACCATCATTTAAAGACTATCAGTGTGTTTTGGTTGTTAGAGGCAGTGACACAAAACTAATTTATGGTGACCAGGCAGAAGGCATCCAGCTGGAGAAAACCTCTCCAATAATCAATGACAAAAGAGTCACCTCAGTTGGGTTTTCACTGCAAACTAAGACAGCTTCAGTACACACTTCTTACCCCCTCACTCGTCTCTGCCAAAAAGAGAAAGGTTTGGAAAACTAATTAAGCCTGAAATTCTGTACTATCATGGAATATTTGCCTATGATGCAAGTGCTTCTGATCCAAAGGTAGGCTCGTAATTTACCCAGTGCCTACAGGCACATACATTTTTTAGTGTTCTGGGTGAGAATATCACATATACATGCAACTGCTGTATTTTTATTTAAGGCAAAATTTATGTGCATCTGTGGCAAGTTTTTGGGGAAAAATTAACCATGAAAATGACAACTGTTTTACAGTTATAAGTCTGATATTACATGCTTCTGCATTATATGGAATTCCAGGTGATTCACTAGAATGTCTTCTGTCTTACAGCAGAGTAACATAGGATTTTGAAAAAGCTATAGGAATAAATAAACACTACTGCTTCCATCTAGAGCTTTGTGCTGCTTTTAATAATCAGTCAGGTGAGAATCATGTAGATAAAATAAAAATTGCTTCCAATTTTGAAATCACTCGCTACATAAATACAACTTTTCTTTTATATGACAATCCATAAGCCTTTTACACAAAATTCTCAAACTGGTGCACGCAGGCCCAGCAGACTGTAGAAACTGGGGTACAGTCTACACTTAAGTTTAGAATTATCTTCTCTTTTTGAGAGAAGAAAAAAAATCAAATGATGCTTAAAATTATAGTTTCCCATTTATTGCCTTCTCAGTTAGGTAATATTTACAATAAAACCAAAACACCTGCACAGTTTTAATAGCATACTATCCAAAAAAGTGTTTTATACCGAGAAGGATGAAGACTTTGTGATCACACCCTATTTTGACAACACTACAGTAACTTTACACTTAGTAACAAAACAAAAAAAAATTAGCATGCATAAATTTGGAAAACTTAATGTGCTTTCTGGATCTAGCTCATAGTATATGTGTACTAAAAGAAGGCAAGTAGGTCTTGTTTCATCAGTATTTGCTTTAAAAAGCAACTTATTGTGAATATCAGTAGAAAATATAATGAAAGAGCATATACGTGTAGCTGGTACCTTCTACATTATGCTGAAATAACGCAAAAATATCTTTGGTTTTCCATTAACATCTGTCCTATTAGATACTTCCAGAGGTTTTAAGAAAGGATATATCCAGTAAGTTTTTTATGTTATGAAGAAACCGTATCACTGTATTCCTTCCCTAATAGTTCCATGGTATTTTAGCTACACATCTTTATGTTTGTAGTACATGTGATACAGCACAGTGTGTCTTTTATTTTATTGTTGAAAAAATGACCAGAAATCAGTACCAAAGGAGAACTTGCCATTACAAGCCACACAGGATTCCCTGTTTTCTTACCTTTAACATTTTCCAACAAGATAATGCCTTTGATAGCCTCTGAAATTTTGAATTTTCATTCAACTTTTCAAATTAAGCTAGTTCATACTACTATACCATATGCCTCAAAACAAAACAAAAACCAATTCTAAGACGTTTCAGATAACCTGTTACCTTTGAATATAAGCAAAATTAACAATTCTAAGATTCCTGAATATTAAAGACAGTGATTTTCTAGTGAACAGTATAGATCAGCAAGCATGATAAAGCAGAATTATTCAGATCAGAATTTTAAGTAATGAATACATTTGAGGAAAATAGAGGTTGTTCATCAAAAATGAAAGAAGAGCCATACTGGCAAATATCCTTCTGGTACTCAGTTCTCATTATCTTCTTCTGCTGCTTAGCTCAATAAAATGAGGCTTGCACCACTTAAAATCATACTTGTCTTGCAAGGCTGACACAGAAATTTTGCCATCTATTTCAGTGAAGCAAGACTGCTAGAGTGTGTTACGTGGAAAGAATCTTTACAACATTGAAGCTATTCTTCTTGGCCTCCACCTTCACGCCGTGATCCCATGATGATGTTTCTAATGTGGGAAAGTATAACCGAAATGAACAACAGAATAGGACAACTCACAGGAAGATGAGGAGCATAGGGATATCCTTGCTTATCTCAGGAGAGTGGAGAAAGCCCAGTTGTTAAGGCCATGTAGATTCCATTTCTGTAATGGCAACTGCACTTTGTTACATACAGAAAAGTTCTCGAAGGGGTGGGAAACGTCTAGGGGAAGGAGAAAAATAAAATTATGTTTTCTCTAAGAGCCTGCACTCTCTTTGACAGTTCCTAGAAATGACAGATAACAAAATGCATGTTATCTATAGGTGCTCTGGTTTGTATAGTTAGCCAGACCAGGCAAACCGGGCTGTTTGGAGAGCAAGAGTCTGATACTGAGAGACTAGGTGAGAGAAGGAGCCGTCTGCTTGAGCTGTATGCTAAGAAATGGAACTTCTCAAAAAAAGACTGGCTTCTTTTTCAAGAAGCAATTTCTGAGTATTATCTAGTCGTTTCTATATACAGGGATTAAGGTAGAGTGAAGCCAGGGCACAACCATATCTAAACAACAACATATATTCGTAGTAGTTCCCGAGTAGTTTGATCGGTAACAGGCCACATCTTGAACTGTACCACACAGATCACAGTCTTGCTTTCTCTAATACTTGCTACTGAAACTTCCAACACTGATTTACGAGTCATACATTATAAGCTTCCCACTAATTCTCATTTAATATGGAACCAGTAACAAGTTTTTGTTGGCATCGTTCCACAAAGGAATTATATATTTTCACTAAAAAAACCCCCAATATTAAAAAAATAAATTGAAAAAAAGCTTTTTCAAGGAAGTGTGAGGAAGTCACCCCTACAGTAATCCTATGGCTTCTGTCCCATTTCCACTGATAAAATTCTTACAAATGTATAGGCATGAAGTGCAGCAGAAAATTTCATGCTTATATTGATGAGATTAATGGACTATTATCTCATTTCCAAGATTAATTAGAATTGATTTTATGGCCCCTTTCCTCTGATGGGTTTCAAGTTCTGATTAAAGAAAGGCCTTGGCTATAAAACCTCTGCCTGAACTTTGCCAAATTTGGGCTGTGTTTTCATACAGGCTTTTTGTTGGAATCATATTCTTATTTTAAGAAAATATTTGCAAAAGCAAGCAAATATTTACAAATATCAGTAAGATTTTATCCTAAAGCAGGGAAGATAATTGATGACATGATTCTTTTATCCTAATCATATGAATTTTCTGACAGTATATTGGCAGTATATAGAGAGATTCAGGACCTGAGTCAACAAAAGAGGTACCGCAACATATTCACTATGTTAACTTTTCTAAGTTAACACCACATATTTACAGTACTCCTCCTTTTTTATTTTTCTTTTGCAATATTATGCTCTGAGGAATGTAGCAGCAAGGAGCCTGGTGTTGATGATGTATCACAGTAGTACACCATCAGAAATGTTGCTTTAACAGTATGTTTTAAGGATAAGGTGCTTTAATGATCCATTCCTCAAAGTCAGCACCAGCAAAAATTCCATAAAAGATAAAAGTAAATAGACCGCATGTTTTATACTGACTTGCTAGTAACACTCCCATATGGCAGTAGTAAGGCAGAGAGTATAGTCTTAGAATCTGGTGGCACCTATGATAAAGTGACCTGCTCGGTTGACATGGGATAAGCAGTGGACTTTGTCTACCTGGACTTCTCCAAGGCCTTCGATACGGTTCCCCACGGCCTCCTCCTGGAGAAACTGATGCGTTATGGCCTGGACAAGTGGTCTGTGCAGTGGGTGAAGAATTGGCTGGTGGGCCGCATCCAAAGGGTGGTGGTAAACGGCTCTTTCTCAAACTGGCAACCCGTCACAAGTGGGGTCCCCCAGGGATCGATATTGGGCCCAACGCTATTCAGTATCTTCATAAGTGATCTGGATAACGGGATCAAGTGTAGCCTGATGAAGTTCGCAGATGACACCAGACTGAGTGGGGAAGTAGACACTCTGGAAGGGAGAGCCACCCTGCAGGAGGATCTGGATAGGCTGGAAGAGTGGGCTAACAAGAACCTTAGGAAGTTTAACAAGGACAAGTGTGAGGTCTTGCACCTGGGAAAACATAATCCAGGAGTGCAGCTCAGACTGGGATCCACCTGGCTGGAGAGCAGCTCTGTGGAAAGGGACCTGGGGGTCCTGGTGGACAGGAAGCTCAACATGAGTGAGCAGTGTGCTGCTGCGGCCAAGAAGGCCAATAGGGTGCTGGGTTGCATCAAAAAGGGCATCGCCAGCAGAGACAAAGAAGTCATTATCCCTCTCTACTCAGCGCTTGTCAGGCCACACCTGGAATACTGTGTACAGTTCTGGTCCCGGCTGTACAAAAAAGCTGTGGACAGGCTGGAGGGGGTCCAGAGAAGGGCCACCAAGATGATCAAGGGTCTAGGAAGCCTGCCGTATGAGGACAGGCTGAGAGAGCTGGGTTTGTTCAGCCTTGAGAAAAGGAGGCTTAGAGGTGATCTCATCACCATGTCCCCGTGCTTAAAGGGGAGCTACAAAGAAGCTGGAGACTCCCTTTTTACAAGGAGTCATATGGTGAGGACAAGGGGTAACAGGTACAAGTTACTCCCAGGGAGATTCCGATTGGACACGAAAGGAAAATTTTTCACCATGAGAACAGTCAATCATTGGAATAATCTCCCCAGGGAAGTGGTTGACTCCACTACGCTGAATACATTTAAGACTCAGCTGGACATGGTGCTGGGCCATCTCGTCTAGACTGTGCAAATTCTTTAGAAAGATTGGACCAAATAATCCTTGAGGTCCCTTCTAGAGCTGGTATTCTATGATTCTATGATTGAATCTTTAGATATAATTATACTATATGATAAATAAATATTAAAAAAAGCATCTATGTTACTCTAATTTGCCTTCACAGAAATGAACTAATGAATCTTCTCATTGTGCACGCACAATTTTAGGATTATTACTGGTTTTGGAAGATTACCTTCTCGGTGCATATAGTTTTAAAATTATATACTACTTTACTGATTAAAACTGGAATAAATGTTTTGCTGACTATTTTTATCTAGAAATAGTATATCATTGCTAGCTGATAGAGAAGAAGAGTGAAATGTAAATGTATCAGTAGAACTACCTTCACACTCTGATGGTAAAGAAAGTCACTATAATATCCATCTGCTCCTATCAGATATTTGGTCACGGCCATTGTCATAATACATACCACTTTTTATAGTACTAAATTATTTTTATTTATCTTCTACTACCAAAGCATACTATAAATGCTTGTAAACAGCCGATTATTCTAGTTTTCAGCATACAATCACAACTGGTTTTCAAAGTAATACTGGAAAGAAGCCTGAAACAACAGTTAGAATAATCTCTCAGAATTCTACCCAGTCAAGAGAATATACTAATATAACCCTATATACAAAAAGTAAGTTTTTACAACCAGTTTGAAGGAAGCCGCTTCCAGACAAAAACAAAATTTAGGAACAAAACTTGAAATAGAAATGTGTGGCAAATATTTTGCATTTTATGGTTGAGTTTTGTGCAGGGAATTTCACACTTTATCACACTAGTTTCAGATACAAGTGATACCTTAGGGTTCTGAACCCAGATCCAGCCTGTCAGATAAAACAAGGCTGTTTAGATATTACTCTGCAGACTCAGCTGACATTAACACCCACACACTACCCAACTATGCTGCATGCTGTAATTAAATGCCTAAGGTGAAACTTGCTTTGCATCTACAAAGGAAGATATATTTGATGACTCAGTATGTTCCAGCAATTGAAGCTTGCAAGCTACAAATTCCCCAGTCATCTCACACTTTCAGCTGAATTGCAGGCCTGGAAGATAAGTCATTTTATAAACACATCTAATCGGATTCTGTTCAATATGCCAGGCAAATTGAAGGTAGACAAGTATATTCAGAACAGGCATTTGAAATGAATTTCACATATGAAATCAATCTAACAACAAAAAAAATAATGCATTTGGTGACTCATCTGAATGTCAGAACATCAAGAACCGAAGAAGGGAGAGAGACTGGAATAACTAAGTCCCGAGAAGTGCGTGACACGTGAGTACAAACAGCTAAAGAAATGTTCCCGTCCTCACAGAGGACCAGTAGGAAGGAACAGACAAACAAACAAAAAGAATAAAGCCTCAAGAGTGCAGAAGGATGCCTGGGAAGGGGAAAGAAGTAAAAAAACCATATCAAAGTCTGTGGAAAAGTTGAAAATATTTCATCATCCCCTGTACTTTCCGCAATCAAAGATAAAAAGAAGACTTACAGTCAAGCGAAAGCAAAAATACACAAGCAAAGTATTCACTGCATTTCTAAGATAGGTATTCACTGAAATACAGTATAATATCCTGATATTAAATATCATTATGGTTTAGATTCTCCTCAGAGGAATGTTCCTGAGATAACAGCCTTGCTCTAACACACTTACCATCTGTTCCATATACTGATCACATGTACTGTCCTCCTATCGTTATATGGCAAAAATGAACTTTAAAACCAAGCCTACCTAGAAAGACTCCCTAAGAAAACAAAAAAAATTAAGCCCTCCTAGAAAAAAAAAAACTTTACATCGGCCAGACCAATCTGGTAATGGGAAAAATGCCTCCTTCATAAATGCAACAAGATAGACAGAGATTTTCAAAGATCTACCCTTACTCTAATTCCAGGGATGTCAAATAGTCCTTAGGGTTGAAAAATACAGTACCCTTGCTAAATTTTGAACATTCAGCCCTGAATCCTCCTCCTTACTCAGAAAAGCTATGTCCTTTAAAAAGGTGAATACTAAATCACGTCATTTTTTCAGTCTTTGTTTTGACAGAATTATGAGCTCATTAATGACAAAGAAAATAACTGAATATAAAAAAGCCTGCAAACTTTTAGCTGAAAATTTTTCTGCTAACAAAGCTGAGCTCTGATTGTACCTTAAGATTACATTATTTTTTTCTGATTTAAAAGAAGCAAAAATAAAAATTACATAGCAAAGCCAGAAGTGAAAGAATAATGAAAACACACATGTAGACACGTATCCAGGTAGTGGCACAAGAGGAAGACATCTTCAGTTCCTAGATGTAATGGGTTTACCTTGTCTGGCTGCCTGATGCCCACCCAGCTGCTCACTCCCTCCCCCTCCTCAACAGCACAGGGAGAGAAAATAAGATGGAAAAGCTCATGCGTCAAGATTAAGACAGAGAGATTGTTTACCAATTACTGTCATGGGCAAAACAGACTTGACTTGGGGAAAATTAATTTAATTTATTACTAATTAAAAATATATTTGGATGGTGAGAAACAAAGACAAAAGCTAAAACACCTTCCCGCCACCCCACCCCTTTTTTTTTTCCCCAGCTTAACTTCAATCCTTCATTCCTGACTCCTCTACTTCCTCTTCTCCGGAGCGGCGCAGAGGGGATGGGCAATGGGGGGTTGTGGTCAGTCCGTAACAGCTCTTCTCTGCTACTCATTTTTAATCACACTCTTCCCCTGCTCCGCCATGGTCTCCCCAGGGGCTGCAGGGGACTCTCTGCCCCGACGCCTGCAGCACCTCCTGCCCCTCCTCCTGCTCTTACCTGGGTGCTCACGGGGTTGGTTCTCACACTTTTTTCCTCGCTCCTCACTGCCTGGGCACCTTCGGCTGGGGCTGCACGGCTAGAAGGCGCGTCCCCCGGCTGGTGGATAGGGGATCCCTCTCTGGAGGGTGCACCGGATAAAATTGAAGAAGGTGCCGCGAACCAACGCAGCCTAAGGGAAGGCCACCCTGACAGAAAAACCACTGGCCCTCCAAGTCATGGGGGTTGGGCAGGAGGCCAACTACCTCCTCCCGGAAAAAAAATAAAAAGTTGCAGAAACGACGAGCATCAACTCGGAGATGGAGAAAATCAGTAATGAAGTGAGGAGGAGGAGATGGAACTGGATCGGTCATGTCCTGAGGAAAAAACCAACAGAAGACTGCGCTGTGGCCCTTGGGACTCCAGAGCACGCAGCCGCAGACCGATCGAAGTGGAAGAACGATGTTCGCGCCTTGTGTGCCTCCTGGCACTGAGAGAATTCAGATTCGGATCACTGCCTGGGCAGGGTTTTGCCCTTTCTTAAATATGTTTTCCCAGAGGTGCCACCAGCTTCGCTGATGGGCTCAGCTGTCTCCTGTGGTGGGGCCCTTGTATTAATTTTCTTCATAGCAGCCCCTATGGTGCTGTGTTTTGGATCTGTGACCAAAACAGAGTTGATAACAGAGGGACATGTTAGTTATTGCTGAGCAGTGCTTACACATCCTCAAGGCCTTTTCTGTTTCTCAGGCTGCCCCACCAGTGAGTAGGCTGGGGCTCCAAGAAGCTGTGAGGGGGCACAGCTTGGGCAGCTGACCCCAACTGACCAAAGGGATATTCCAGACCATTTGACATTGTGCTCAGCAATAAAAGGTAGCGGAAAGAGAGAGGAAGGGGGGATGTTCAGAGTTATGGCGTTTGTCAGCCCAAGTAAGCTTTATGAGTGGTGAAGCCCTGGCTTTCCTGGAAATGGTGAAACATCTGCCTGCTGATGGGAAGCAGTGAGTAAATTCCTTATTTTGCTTTGCTTGCATTTGCCACTTCATGTATTAAACTGTTGTTATCTCAAGTCATGAGTTTTCTCACTTTTGCCCGTCCGATTCTCTCCCCCATCCCACGGAGGGGTGAATGAGTGAGCAGCTAGGTGGGACTTTAGCTGCCGGCTGGGGTCAACCCACCACACAATGTTTCTGCTCACAAGACTTCTTCTTGAGATACATATCTAAGATTTTTTCCCCCAGTACCCTGATACCTCTTCTCCTCCTACCTATCACATTTTATATTTTTTTTTTTTTATTCACAGACTTCTGAAATCTAGGAAGGTCATCACTATCAGTTTACATGCAGAATAACTTGCATATACCTGACCTTCCTCATCAATTTGTTCACTTTTTTTTTAATATTATGAACACAGATTCTCTGTGAAATTTTGGCCATTCTTTCTCCTACCTTGCCCTGGCATAGAGCTAACGTGCTTCTTTCTATCTTTAGCCACTGTGGAGCGTGGCTTTCTTACATTAAGGGACTCTTAGGTGGGCCTGGCAGAATTTGAGCATTATCTGACCCTGTACAATAACAGTATTCTCCAGAGGGTCCTTACATTTACTTTATTTGTCCTTTGTACTTATTCAAGCAAACACAAAGGAACCACAGGGCAATGGTGAATTAGGACCTAAATTTTAATTCTTGTTCTACATTCTTGATTGGTTTTATTCCACTAGAGGCAAGCTCTCAAGACATAAACAGAATTAAAAATGCATGGACTGAACTTAAAATGTAATATAATAAATGAAATGTGATACTCTTACTTAATAGCTTTAGCTATTGAAAGTTCAAAGGCATACTGTATTTCAATTATAAAATGAAACATCATTTTGTTCAAAGGAAAAACATCCACTGAGATGCAAAATCCCTTTTGGAGATTTTCTTTTACTATTTCACTATTTTTAACCCAAAACTCCAGGGGAAGTACTATCATATATCAAACCAATTTGGTTCACCAAACCAGGTTATCAAGATGACCTAATTTAATCTCTGATAAGGACATTTCCTTGAAAGACTATACAGTCTCCCATGGCTTACCTTGGTTTAGTCTATTAAGTAAAGAAAATTAGTAGAGCATATTTCTTTATATTTCTAAAATATCTTAATCAAGAATGCTTTAAGAAACCCTTGATGAATATTTAGGAAACTTGTACAACTTAAATGACTTGCTACGGAATGGCTTGAGCCAAGACTACTACACACAGTGCAGAAAAAACACTTAACCTAGCTATAACATTCTGCAGAGCCCCAAATGCAGCCACCACAGATACGTGTTGTGGATTTTATTATCATTACTCTGAAGTCTGTTCTTTTTTGTTGTGGTTGTAATTCAGTGTTTGTCTATTTTTAAGAAACTCTGGCATAAAAGATACAATTACTGATAATCTGCGTACACCCTATTATGCGCGCAATCTCAGTTTACAGGTTATACAAGCACAGACAGACAAATCACTACAGTAAACAGTTTATGTAGCATTTTTTACCCTTGATTAAATATGTTATCACAGAAGTGCCACCAACATCGCTGACGGGCTCAGTTTTGGGCAGGAGCAGTCCATTTTAAAGCCATCTGAAAATAGCTCTGTGTCCTGTCAGTAGCTGGTGTAGTGCTGTAGTTTGGATTTAGTATGAGAGTAATGTTGATAACACACTGATGGTTTAGTTGTTGCTAAGTAGTGCTTACACTGGTCAGGGACTTTTCAGCTTCCCATGCTCTGCCAGGTGCACAGCAAGAAGCTGGGAGGGAGCACAGCCGGGACAGATGACCCCGACTGGCCAGAGGGCTATGCCATACCGTATGGCATCATGCCCAGTATATAACCTGGGGGGAGTTGACTGGGGGGTAGTGGCCGATGCTCAGGGACGGGCTGGGTATTGGTCAGTGGGTGGTGAGCAATTGCATTGTGCATTACTTGTTTTGTATATTCTTTTATCATCATCATCATCATCATCATCATCATCATTATTTCTTCCTCTGCTGTCCTATTAAACTGTCTTTATCTCAACCCATGCATTTTACTTTTTTTTTTTCACCGATTCTCTCCCCCATCCCACTGCAGGGGCGGAGGGTTAGTGAGCGGTTGTGGTGCTTAATTGCCAACTGGGGTTAAACCACAATGCTCTGCTTGACATGGGGGCAGCTCCTGATCTCTTCTCATGGATGCCATCCGTACAGTCACCCCTGCTACCAAAACCTTGCCAGGTAAGCCCAATACGCGTGGATAACACAACAGTGAAAAAAAATTATTGGGAAACTTAAAAGACCTCAATGAGGTTAATAAGAAATCTCTTTATCACATAAACCATCTACTATATGTTGCTGTAACTGAATCAGTAGTGCCAAAAGGCAACTTCCACTGCTAGCTTGATTTTTTCAAACTATGAGGCATAAGAAAAAACAAACATGGCTTTCAGTCATACTTCATACACCAAAAGACCTTCATAAGATTTATTGTAAGAAGAGCTAGTGCAAAAAAAGTAAAGTGGCCTAGGTGTAAAGGACTGTATAGTTATGATGAGTGAAAATTGGACAATATGTAAAAAAATACACTTTTGCTATAAACTCTTCAAGCTTGACTCCCCATGACTTACATGATAGAAAGCACAAATGTCTGGAGATGGCCAGTGTTACATTCCGTGTGAGTACAGACACTTTCTACTGCTTCTGTTTCCTCCTGTATCGACTCTCTTACCACTAACAGAAAGGGAAAGAGCTTTTCTGAGAGAGGAATGGGGAAGGAGACATCATACGTCCTTCTATGAACGCTGGTCTGGAGAAAGCTGGAAACATGTCTGTGGGGAGGAGATAGAAGAGGGAGGTAGGAAGGGAGCGCTGCAGTTTGTTCACTGTAGGTGTTGCACTTCCTTCATTCCTCTTTCATTTTATAAGTGAAGGAAGAAAATGAAAACATAGGAAAGGGAAATTATTTGCATACTAGGTGGCTCTTATAATGTATAATATAAATATATTTTCTATGACTGTAGTTTTTTTTAAACTCTGATACATGGTGTCTCATACATTTAGATAATGGTTTTTTGGATGGGTATATCTATGTATTATAAACATGCACACACCAAAGCAGCTATGCACTACAATCAGAGTGTAAAAATTGGGTTGAATGGCTGCCAATAAACAATTAAAAGCACTTTAGTTGACCAAGCTGGCAATTTTAATTCATTCGAAGACATTCCCACTGCATGCTCTGAAGCAATTAGTCTGTTGCAGATGCTGTCTTGGATGTAAACAGGACAAGCATTTGTGTTCTTGACGCAACTGTAAGAAGTTGTTTTACTCTGCTTATGCTATAAAAATCCATCTAACCAGAATTATTAGAGGTTGGTGGAATGTTAGACTCCAGACAGTCACTCTAGTAGCTACTCAGATAGAAGGCAACTGAAAACTGCATAAATGTGCATGGATTAAATGTTGAGTCCTAGTAGTGGGGCAAATTCTTATTTTCGGCTGGAATATGAACAGGAGTGGAAGAATCCCTCTACCAGGGAAGCAGAGGTTGGTTTCAAGAGATTATTTTTATAGCTTATCTTAAAAAAAGAAAGGTGAAAGCTGAAACACAGTTGGTAGCAGTGTCTTGACCTACTAACAGTGGTCCTTAGAAAGGATATGCTGGTACTGATGTTAAACTGAGAAAACCCGACACAATTGCTTTCTAGCGGGCTGATGGTACGTAGTGGCCATAAAGATGATGCAGCTATTTATGGGGAGAATTCCTTCAGGGAAACATGTCTGATATCACTATTTTATAGCTCCCAAGCCAGTGGAGGAAGTTCATAAGCTTATATTGCTGCACGGTGGGGAAATCCTGGGCCACAGAGCAATTCTAACTCCACAGTTTCTCCTGTAGTTGACTACTAACTTCCTTAATCCTGATTTTCCATTCTTCCACTATTTTTTATAAGTAATTTCTTAGCTTTTAAGAAAAAACAACCTTTAGTGATGAAATTTTGCTACTTCACTTCTTTCCTATAGTGTAGGATCATTATTCTTTGTTCTCTATTTTAGACCAGTTTGTCAGGTCCTTTCATTCTTATCTATGTAAAAAAAAAAAAAAAATTCTTTTTTCTTCTGGTGATTAAATAGGATCCTACTAAGTGTGCTGAGAGCCTAAACTCCACCATCCAAGAGAGAGCTCAAAAACCCCTGTGCAGACAGAGACCCATCTGAACAGGAAGCCACTAACAACATCTTGCTTAACAACAGCCTGCTCTAACACTGAGCACCACAAAGCTCAGTCACGTCACTTATAAAGAAAAATAGAATCTTCTATACCCTTGAAATGATAAAATCTCATTTGCCTGCTATACATATAAGACCTTTTGACTATGCCTAAATAATACTTATATGTACTTAAATAATTGTTAAATAAACCAAGTAAAATAACAGCAGAATATAACAGAATTCTTTAGAAATGCAGACCTCAGAGAAAAAGTATTGTTACTACTGGTAATCAACAACGGCTGAAACCACCAAGGTCAGGTTTTATAGACAAATGACTTTTCTTACTGTCAGGTTATTCTCTAAATATTCAAATTAGCTTATGATACCTTCACCACGTCTTTTTTGAAACATATATTTTTTAAAATAGTAAACATATTGTAATATAAGCAAATTCTACCTCTATACATTACAGCTGACCAGCCTGAAGAAATACGCTGAAGCAAACAACAGTTTTACAAAGGCAATCTGTTTTTCTGTGCTTTTAAGAAGAGTAATTTAAACTGGATGAACACAGTGCAAAGCAGGTAGTGCTGTAGCATTTTTTTTGCTCCAAATGTGGTGATCCTTTGATAAGAATGATTGATTGTGTCTGGGTGAGTTTGCTTAATATTTGCTGTGGACACTGTCTTGACTGAGGCTCAATCAATCACTTTGAACAGGAAATCAGGGCTAATGCACTAAAACAATATCTGTTATGCACTCAGTTAATCCATCACAATTCTCTTGTGCAGTGTCGAGGAGTAGTCTTGTGAGTGGATGCTGACTTAAAATGGATCTTTGAGCTTGTTTTTATTTAAAAAAAGATTTCTTGTTCAACTGTTTATAAAATTTTAAATGTACAGGAACCATATTCTCCATCCCAAATTGAGCTATGTTAGGAAATTTGAAATAAATCAAATGCAGTGTACCTTTTAAAGATTTTCAAGTAAAAAGCATATATTAAAGTCTATGAATTTTGATGTTGCCAAATTTAAGAGCAAAACTCCAACAGAGTTCAAACAAGGCCAGATTGTCTATTACCTTAGGTAGACCTTAATTCCCATCCTTCACCTTAATATTTTTTCTAATAACTTCCTAAACCCTTTTTTGTTGTTGTTAAAACTGGCTGTTAAACGTTAGTATATTTTACATGGGAAATAGTCCCATTTCTTTTAGTTCCTCAAAGGTCACAGATAAGCTCATATGTACAGGAAAGTACAGGAATATTCCAAACAAGTAGAAATGCATAGAGGATTTGGACATTAAGATTTAAGGTGCCTATTCACATACGTGACTCAGAAGAATAAAACATTTGTTTACTGGAAGTTAAGCCTTAGAATACAAAAAATACAAAATTTGTCCATATGAAAATCAGGAAACGTATCAAATGCAGATTGTTTTCCTAAATTTATCATTTCATTTCTCATATATGACCATTTAAATTTAAAAAAAAAAAAAAACAGCAGAAACTATAAACCCTGAGGAAGAGCATTCACTGCAGGCAGGAAGATATAGGAAAATCACCTGAATGACAGATATGCTTTTGTAAAGTTCCTCTGAGTTGCTTTTAGTTAACTAGCATATTATTTTATCATCTGGCTTTGGACAGAAACAATCAAAATAGCCAGAATTAATGATCTGATTGTTTCTTTGTTATTAAGTATCTGTTGTTTAAATTAAAAATTTCATGTATAATAATATCATTAGTTCCTCTTCCTCGTCTGCAGAATTCCTGTTATAAAAAGGGAGCGCTTAAAAATTTGTAATAACTTTCAAATCACAGGTATACACATCAGAGTCCCTACGGTAGTGGGTGGTGAAGTAACACTAGCCTATGTGGAAGCAGAACACAACTTCATGTTCTAGGAAACACAGAGTTACACATTCCTTTGACATTGCAAGCAACCAGACTGGCTCAACAGAATTTTACTTCTCAAGGACAAGTTAAGGCCTCAGTGAGCTCAGCTATTTAAAAGGCTGGGGTTGTCCTGACTAACTCAAAATCACAACAATCATGCAGAATCCTGAAGAAAACATACACCTGCTACTTTCATGAATAGTCTTATTGCATATTGTTATGCTATGTATTTACTGACGTGATAACTTATGTATTTAGAACTGAATATTTGGAACAGATGAATCAATATATAAAGTAGAAGTTTAGATTTGCCAGTTGGAATAATCCCCAGAGGAAGGGGCAAAACCCTGTGGAAATCACTAGATTTTGTCACACATAAAAGACAGCCTAATGACTTAATTTTCGCTTTCTCCAAGTCTTTAGCATTCCTTGTACATATTCTACTTCTTTTGAGACTTCAGGGTGTGTATGATCATTAAAGACTTATCTGTCCATAGTCCTGTCTACTTTTAAATTCACATGCCCCTTAATCATGACCATAATGTAATTAATATCTGTAGTTCTCATTCACTCATATACATTCCCCTAAGAATACCTGTAGCTAGTCATCAGTGGGAAACTCATAATTTCCTTATTCTTTCATTAGATTGATCTTGCAGAGTTCTCCCGCCTAATGTTCTTCAGTCACCCTGAAGTATATCTCAAAACACCATCCAGCCAAACTTAAGCCTGAGCATTTTTGTACGCTGTAGTGATAGCAGCTGTTTGACAATGATTTTTATTTTGGTTTTCTGTTGTCTTCTGGACAACATTTTGCCAATAGCCTATTGACTTTAGTGATCCAAACTTTCCAGGAAAAATTTTGCTGTTGTGAATGAGTTTGCGTATTCTTTTGCATAAATTGATTGGCTAAATGATATCAATGCACTTTGGAGCTCATGAAAGGTGACGGACCTGGAGAAGGCAACTCTAATGGAGAGTTTAGAAATCTTAAGTATCTTGAGTTAATAGCCACAGTGTCAAACTGGAAACATGTTTTCAGTTGTGTACAAAATATTATAAAAAATCAGTTATTGAACATTGATTGTATAGGAAGTTTAACTTTTGTATTAGTCCACTGCACAGGCACAGGGTGATGATTAGAAATTAAATTTTTCTCTGACTGCATCACTGATATTGTCTATTTTTTACTATTGCTCTATTATTCAAACTTGAGGTGCCATAAGCCATGCCTTCAATCTTGTTTTAGAGGAGATTTCTTTATGCCAGTAATTGAATGGTAGGCTTTATGTCAACTTACTTGTTTGTCGACACCGAGCACTGTCACTAGCTGTGCCTATAACAATGATTTCTTTTGTGACATGTACATCACACTCTCCTCCAGGAATTTGTCCAAGGCCAACAATTCACTTCAAATAGTTATTCTGAAAACCATCAGAATGAAAGTACTTTGAAATATCATTTCCTTAGGAGAAAAACGATGCATTGATTTATCTATGTGCAATTTCTTCCATATCCTTGGTCTCTTTGCACATGGACAGAATTTCACCAATATCATGGATTTACAGCTGTGGCTATAAGGGAACTCAAAAGATGGCAATGGGAAAAGGAGCTTTCCATTCTGCGACATAATTAGCATCATCATTATTATTTAACATTATTGTGTTTAGTTTTGTTTCTTTTTTATTCCATAATTAATATCAGTACAGTGCCATCTGTATCTTCCTGCCTGGAGAAATGAAGGCACCAAATGTATATTTACTCCATGTCCGTCATCTTTCATCATAGTGTTGGTCAGAATGTAACATTAGGGTTAAGAGATCTGATGTTGAAAAGGACCATGGGTTAATAAATCCCATTTTCACCTCTGACCTAAGTAAAAAACAACCTCAGGTTGTCTGATTTTTTTCCTAGCTTAAGAAAAAAAATCTTTTTCTTAGCTTAAGAAAAAAAAAATTCTTTCTTAGCAGTGTTTTTCCTTATTACACATAATGTGGGCAGACAGGCAACCTCAGAACAAACTCACTCTGGGTGGTTATGTAGTCTGAGGCATACAGATAGATGGAGTCTTACATATTATGCTCAAAAACCATTTACTGTCTTTCTGTCCTTAATGCAAATTAATGCAAAAGTTTTTAAAATATGTTGGCGTTATGCAATGTAATTATCTTATGTATAATAATGCGTATATAGCTGTTAGATTTTCACTTTATAACATTATAGGAATTACAAGATAAAAGATTACTGCTCATGGAATGTCAAGCTAAGAATACCACATATCATTAAAATACTAGTGCTCCCATAATCAAGACAAATGCAGTCCAAACAAAAGGTAAAGGTTTTGCAGTGTTGTTGAGTGAAACACGAAATTGATATTGTCAGTAAAGATTCACAAAACAAGTTATTTTTGCCACTTGAAACAAAGGATGCAAGAGCTTTTTTAATTGTAACACCTAGCTTGTCGTATATGAATGCAAAATGTATGGTTTTACTCCGATCAGTATAATAGTTCCTTCAAGCCCCTCTCTCCCCACTGCCACATAGGCATACATTATTCAGCATGTTAGAGACCATCTGGAACTTGCTCCTGAAATAGCCCAGGACTTGATGACCTTCCAGATACGCTGCAAAAACCATTTGTTTGACAAGGGTTTGGGGGAAGGTTGTGAGTGTGTACTTTCTGAAAGGATTAAGCAGGCTATTTTACAGCTTTGATTAATGCTTGATTTAATTTACTATTTGTATGTGGAAGTTTTTGATACTGAGAGGTCAGCCACTTCTACTGTTAAGCTTAATGAATGCTTCCGGTGTTTACTGCTTAAATATAAATATGCACATAAAGAATCACTGGCACCAGGCCTGATTTAATCATTAAAGTCAATGAGAAGGCTCTCATTGCTGAAGGTGGTGGGCTTTTTGTAATACAGTACCTTTCCTCTTCTGAGAGAGCAACTGTACTTGCATAGAGTCAATTGTAACGGCGCGTATACAGTTCACTGTTACAACTAAATGAACACCAGATTTAAGCCTAGCTAAATGCTGGTTTGTACCCATGCAATAAGTGATATACCTAAAAAAATATATATCCTGAAGTGTCACAGCTTGTGTAAGCATCTGAAGAATTAAATCATAAACACAGTTGCAGATAAGTAATGATAGAACACTGCAAAATGTTCATTCTATTCTTGCTTCCCTTTTCCTTACAACTTTCTATGTTTTAAAGGACAGAATCTAGAAACTGTGTATATCCCTTGTGGCAAGGACAAAGTTTTTGAATATGGTATGAAAGATGATGAATGAACAACGGTGTGATTAAAGAGCAGTGTGTGGAGAAGAGGGTATGGTCACAGTGCTGGAATCAAGTTAATGATCTTGCTTCGGTTATTTATATGAAAGAAATAATTTCAGCATCACATAGTTTTCATCCACTTTCTGAAAGTAAAATAGTCTGGTCCCTCGTGTAGCCATAAACAAGGTCAATGGATATGCTACCCGAGTAAATCGCGCTATAAGCAAGTATGGTTCAAAGCAACAAATATACTTTTATACATAAGTATGGTAGAAATTTAGAAAGATATTATATAATTGACTCCGGAAGATCTATCTATGCAAGCCTGTAAAACAACTACCTGTTTCTTTGGATTAAAAGTCAAGTATTTGCATTTAAAGGTACAGAAAAATATCCTGCACATCGCCCCTTGCATCAAAAATAATTTCTTTAAAGTAGAAAAAAAAAAAAAGACCCTATGTGGAACTGGAATGATTGGACACACCAAAAACGAATGAATAAATGAAGATTCTACATTTTGCTGAGATGGATGAAGAACCCATTTGATAAGGCACCTTAGAAACAGCTGATCTTTACTGCATTTCTGCAGAAAGGACTTACCTTCCCAGCACACTGCATATGTTCCTTTCTGCTTCCTGAACTACATTTGTAATGAATTACTGTGTATATATTTAGAAGTCAAAGACACTTTATTCCTTCGCTACCATATTTGCCCTCAATCACAATATTTTTTTATTTTTATGTCTGCTGCAAACTTTCATGATGTATTTCTAAAATATACTCATTTGCTAAAAGGAACAAGTAGACTGAGTGACCGTACATGCGTGAATACCATGGTGAAATCCAACTCGTTGTGTTCCTGGTATTGTCATGGACAATACCATAAAGTTTTCAATATTTGGAACACAAATCCGCCCCCCCCCCCCCCCCCCCGCCCTGTCACTACCAATGTAGCTTTTTTTGATTCTGAGTTTCCAGTTTAAGTCTCTCAATAACATCTTCATTTTGAGAATGATTTTTATCTGGAGTGCTGTAATGCCATGCAATACCTTGTAACAGTATACATCTCCAGCTGTTTAAGTTGCTTATTTTCCCAAAAGGTTACTTATAAAGTGCAGGGCATGGGGATTAAGTCATGTAGCTCCCATGGAGTACAGCAGGAATTTCACAGTCAAATCCCTGCAAATTCTTTTCGGAAATGTATTAATTTCTAATGAGTCATTAATCACTTTGCTGACTTCACGTGTACTGAAGTAGCCTCTGACACCAACAGTTAAGTACAGCATTTGCGATTTCTTAGGCAAAACTGGAAATCGCTTTATTTACTTGACTGAAAGAGAGATGACCTGGGAGACTCCAAGATTTTGAAAACTGGCTACTGATACACATGCTTTGCTGTTCGCATTCAAACAATGGGCAGGATACTTAATCTTAAAATAGCGCTGTGCATCCACTGAAAAAAATCAAACTAAAATGTGTCAAGTCAAAGCATTAAAAACCTACAGCATCTTAAGTCACTAGTTAATTTTGAAAAAAATGTCCACAGGATTTGTTCACACAATTAATTCCAAAAATTTCCATGGCTGGTAAAATGCATTTTAAACTGAACAATGCAACTTGTGAACCATTTCTGAGCCATACCCTTTCACATGGCAGTTGTATTTAGGAGAAGTATTTTGGGGTTCAACATCACAATATGCTTATCTAAACTATATGGCTATTAGTTAGAACTAATGATGCATACTACAGTAGTGTTCTCTCTTTGGTTGAAGAGCAAAGTAGCAAGCACAAGTCACTTAGATATAGCTATATGGGCAAGGCCGCTGCTTTTAAAACATAGGTCCATGGTGAAAGTATTAACCACCACAGCATGTGCGTACTGATAAAAGCAACAGAATTTGTAAATTGTTCAAGTTGTGCAGTTTTTCAATTCAAACTATTACTATTATTATGGCAGGGTTTGGGGGTTTTTTTTGAGTTAAGGAGACTTATCTGAGAGCAGATAGTTATGCTTACACATATGTAAAAGCATATAGAGAGGAAAGGTGAAGAGAATAGAAGTACTACGATAATGCATTGATTAGTAAAATGTTTGGGTTTTTTTTTTTTTTTTTTTGAAAGAATGTTCTTTCAAACAGAAAAACATTATTTCTACATCAGCCCAAGTTCACAGCATGAATTGAGAAATATATTAATATTAGTCCAGGTATTCTCATTTATAAAATGGGTAGTGAAAAATTAATTGTAAATATTCTACAGTTTGTGGAAAGTTCTTTGAGATCCAGTGAAACCTGCTACACTGTTTTTGGCTTGGATGGAGTTAATTGTCTTCATAGCAGCCCCTATGGTGCTGTGTTTTGGATCTGTGACCAAAACAGTGTTGAAAATGCAGGGATGTTTTATTTATTGCTGAATAGTGCTTACACAGAGTCAAGGCCTTTTCTGTTTCTCAGGCTGCCCCACCAGCGAGGAGGCTGGGGGTGCACAAAAGGTTGGGAGGGGACACGGCTGGGACAGCTGACCTCAACTGACCAAAGGGATATTCCAGACCATTTGATGTCATGCTCAGCAATAAAAGCTGGGAGAAAGAGAGAGGATGGGGGGATGATCAAAGTTATGGCGTTTGCCTTCCCAAGTAAGCTTGAGGAGTGATGAAGCCCTGCTTTCCTGGAAATGGCAAAATATCTGCCTGCCGAGGGGAGGTCCTGAAGGAATTCCTTATTTTTCTTTGCTTGTGTGTGCAGCTTTGCATTTTCTATTAAACAGTCTTTAGGTCAAGCCATGAGTTTTTCTCACTTTTGCCCTTCTGATTCTCTCCCCCATTTCACTGGGGGCGAGTGAGTGAGCAGCTGGTGGAGGCTTAGCAGCCTACTGGGGTTAACCTCCAACACCTGCCAACAACGTTTCAGACTGTGAATTTTACATACAGTCATATATAAACACAAACTTCCTGGGTTCAAAATGTATTTTTTCTGAGGAACTAGTTTTGTTTCTTTCTTCTGAAGAGAAAGATGGCCTCGATTTTAATGTAGCAAATTCCAACACTTCCAAATTTTGTTCCAAGAGTACATTTCAAATATCTTGTACATTTATATATTCATTTTTGAAACCAGTTCAACTTACTGTACATTAAAAAGCTAAAATATTTTTATAGAGCTATCACAGTGATTCAAAACAACTTGAAAAACCCAAAGGAAAGAGGTATTTCTTAAACTTTTAAATATATATTAAAATAAAATTTTAATGATCTTCAGCCTTTTATTCATATGAATTATATTTTATATAAAGCAATAATGTTTAACGACACTAGCAGCATTTTGTGACTCTCTGCCAGTTCCTTCTTGAAACTGAAGAATTGGTCAAGACTATCAATAGGTTATCAAATATAGGGGAAAGTAACAACCAATAAACTACTCTAAATGTATTTTCAGTTTAATGAAGAGAAGGCAAGGTGTTTTACATGCAACAGGCTGTCTACTCTATTCTTCATGGTTTTGGGTCAGCTGAAGAAAAAACATTTTATAGCATTTGCTACATTTCAAAATTGCAAGCAACAAATAATATGTCTCCCAAAACTTTATCTCAGTCAAAAAATATTCCCTAACAGTTTGTTGCACTGAACTCTGACCAAAGAGTCAGTACAATTTTGAACACTGTGGACTTAGCAACAATATAATGAGATTTCTTTTTTCTCTTTTAGAGCTCTGTAAGAAACTATAAAAGGGCAGAATCTGAGGGTAACGGTGACTTTAGGCATCTCTGGCAGGAGCCAGCTGGAAAGGTTGCTATGTTACCCGGCACGGTGTGAAGCTGGAAGCAGATCTTTGTCTGAATCCTTGGGGCTAAGAGATGATAAGAGGCTCCATAGTCTTGTGGAGTTAAGCAGCTTGACAAGGTGAGCCGGGAGGAAGAAAGGAGCTGTTAAAATCCTCAAATCAATTCTCTGGAAAGATGGGAAACAGCTCTACATGAGCTACACCAAGCTACGCCATTTTGCTGTAAGAAGCGAGTCCCAGCATATAGCGAGACTATGAGAAGGCAGCTTGGTTTCTAAAACAGGTGATTCTAAAGCATTTGACATAATTAAACATTATTAATGATTCTCTGTGAGAAGTCCAACCATGCAAGGGTATTAAAATAATAGGGGAGGGAGGGAATATATGCACAACTGAAAGATCCTGAATTCACTATGAACAAGAAGATACTCCATCCAAACTAGTTTACAGAAGTTGGATAATCTTCTAACACTGTAGATATGAAGATGAATTTAATGTATTATCATAGAAAAAGCAAGAAGCAGAAGTACACTAAGAATTTGAGAACAACTGAAATTTGTGAAAACGGGTTTGGTGGCGTTTGTTTCAACATGTCAAAGCAATTCCTGATATGTGGGAAAAGATGCAAAAATATAAAGGATTTACTGGCACATCACGTTGACGGCACTGACTTTGACAGATGCCATTCCTTCAACAGTGGAGCTGGTTTGGGTGTAAATAGAATTCTAAATACCAAGAGAGGAATTTTGAGAAGACAAGGGGACTTGAGCTCTTAATTTAGTTTTACACTTTTTCTTTTTAAGTCCTTCATATACTCAACTTTCTGAAATTCTCCAAGATGAAATATTTGGAGTTTATTCTAGCCTTCAGAAGATATCTGCTTTGGTTTCTAATCAGGCAGGTGCAGATTTAACTCCAAAGAAGTAGGAAAGTTCTGTTCTGCTTGAGCTAGTATCCTGATTACAGAGAGTCCATAAATGCAAAGACAATCAGAGTGAGATTTTTATAGCCTCCCCATAACAACTGCCCACAGCTGTTTAGTATAAATGGACATAGGCTATACCGTCTTATTTTTCATTAATGGTAGCAGGGTAGAGACTGTCAATTGTTTTTTTTTTCCTAGGGAAACTGTTTTTACTGATGGAAGAGCAAGAGTATTCAAGTGAGCAGCAGCTTCATGTGGAGAATATATTTTACAGAAATTCAAATGTTTAAAAAACAAAATATTTCACCTGATTAGCTTGACACTGTTGTTGTTATCATTCAATTTTCTTACATCTTATTCTTTACTGGAAGTTATACAAGTAGTCAGCATCATCTCATGACACCAGACTCCATAACATAACTGCTTTCATGTACTGTAAAAATACAATAAAGCACAAAACTACAAAGCAGAATTGGAGCAAGAAGCATGCTAGTAGGACAGCTGAATTGAAATAATAATAATAATAAAAGTAAAATCTTGAATTTCTTTTTTCTCTTAGAAAAAGAGGAAAATTCTATTTTCCAATTCACTTTCCACATGAATCTTTTCAATTTCCCAATCAACATTACCGTATGAATTTTTAGTCAAAGACTGAATAGACTTATTGAAAAGACTATTAACTGCAGCTATTCTGGGGCTATGGCTTCTGAATTAAAGGTCATGACAGTTATGAATGATGTTATGAGCTTTTTTACACTACTACTTGGACTTATGTCTTCAACAGAAGTGGAAATTTAAACCAGAAATAGGATTGCAACATGACAAATGAATGAAACTCTAAACTACAGAAAGCAGGGCTAAGAGGAGGTCATTCGTAAGGCAATGCAATGAATTTGTGATGTTGATGTTTTGACAAGTGAATAGATCACTGAAGTCCAATGCCTGATGCTAGCAATGTGATACCTTTTGCAAAGCTTTATCTTAAGAAAACAACAACAAACCTTCCTTCACAATTTATTTAGACTGGCTGATTGAACAAGTATTTTAAACCAATATCATAGACCTTGTTTCCCCCCGCAAGTTAAATTCTTTTCTCCATTTTCTGATATTTCTTGATTCTTCCCATCCCTTTCTGCCCCTACAAACTGCGTGCATGGACATGTTTGTCTCTTTCTCTGCCCTTCAGTGTTTATGTAGATAGCTTGGCTATCATCATTATTGGTTTCAAACTAATGCAGAATTAAGCAGGACTTTGTCGTCATATCAAGAAATCAATGATACACTGAAGCACTTTTTAATTAGACCACTGTGGTCCTGAACTAACCCTGAGTTACAAAGATTAAATAATTGCTTATGGCATTCCCAATGTGCGGTTCACCGTAGTGAAAAGAAGATTATTGACTCAACTGCTAAGTTATGAGAACTCATGAAGTCTTGCTGAGTGTAGAAATTCTTTTTAGCACAAAAAAACAATGCAGTTTTATGACCCAACTCCTTTGAACTATTTTAATTAGGGACTCCTGTGATAAGAAAGAAGTTGAAAAGCTATTTAGTAGGAAGACAGGCTCCCATTTAAATGTGGACTTATGAAGTCAGCATTTTCAAGGATGTTACTGTACTTTGGTCTCTTATTTTCAAAGCCATTAACTTCTCCCAGCACATTTCTATCTACAGATCTAGAAGCAAAACTGTCATAAGTCTTCATGACTTAGGAACCTGTGAAAGTCAATATCACTTAGACATCTGTTCTACTTGAGTAACTTTTTGATTTTTTTTCCTTCTCTGCCTAAATTTAGACATACAAATTTTAATAAACAATTGTCTTAAGCTTTACATTCAGATCTTCTGTAGGTGTAATCTGGCACAAATCCCCTGATCTTAGTGAAGCCACCTTGCCATACCACTCGAAGATCTGGTCTTAAGAGCTCATTATATTTAAAAGTGCAACTAATTTATCTCGACATTCTTTCAAGAAGGTTATTGCTACATTCATTTTAATGATAAAAATGTATGGGGAACATGCTAAGGGAACACAGCATGTTTAAATGACAGTAGAGCAAGAACGGTAATAACATTCTTAAAACTATAGAATTACGTAGCATGTGCATCAAAGCATATACAGACATAGGAATAATGAATGCTTTTGAACAAGGTATATTCATGGTCTTTCATCTTATTTCTTGACATTTAAAACAAAAAAGTATGTGAACATATATTTGATAGTGCTGTAGTTCATCTGCCAAAATGATGCCATCTGTGCAAAACAAAAAGGAATATTTGTTGCTCAAAGTATTCCACGATAGAAAACCAATAGAGCACTCTGGGCTTGCTATTTTTAAAAGACTGTATAGTAGGAGTTTCAAAACCCCACTTGGTTTCTCACTAGATTCGTAGGTATCTAAATTCCTGCACAGAATAACACTTCTGCCAATCCCTTGAGGGAAGCCCTAGCAAAAGCTGAGGTTGTCAGGACACATAAACTGTTCCATTGTTATTCTTGCTCCACCAATCATTTTCAGTTAAGAAAAAGGTGAGCTTTGGCATTGAGATATAGGCCATTCATCAAGGTTAGGGGAAAAAAAAAGAAAAAGAAAAAGAAAAACTTAGTTCTTATGAGCAAATGTACGGGAAGCAGCGGCAGAAACAAAGATGAAGAAAAAGTGCAAGGAACCACATGGCTGAATTCTGGACAGGGGGCAAGCAGCAGCAACAAGCGCAAGAGGTACACATACATAAAAAGATTCATGCTGTGCATATGCTTTGGTTTGAAAATGTTAACACTGGCCTTTAAATTGTATGTGAAGCACAAGCCGTAAGGCATCTACACAGACGTTGAGAAAAAACATGACATAAATCCATCCTTAGACTTGAAACCCCTGAAAAGGTAGGTCATTAACTGCAGTGCAGTGCTGCTGGAGCTCATGTATCATTTGGCATCTGACAATCCGCAGGCACTCACCAAGTTTTCCAAATTATAAACAAAAGATCTACAAACTTGTCCTGCTGCAAATATCACCCTAGTATTTTCTCACAGTATGATTTCCTTTCCATGGCATTATAGCATTGCTAAGGGAGATACACATAGTTAATGGATGATGTTAACAGGTTACTTGCTGCTCTGAGATGCTAGAAGGATATAGTAAAAGGTATTTTTTCCTGAATGAAAAATAATAAACTGAATTCACACACTGCTGTAAGGAAATTACCTCCCATGGTACCAGATTCAACAGTGGCCTTCTATAAGGCTTAGGGACATGGTTTAGAGGTGGACCAGGCAGTTAGGTTAACAGGTTGGACTCGATGATCTCAGAGGTCCTTTCCAACCTTAACGATTCTATGATTCTATGACCCCGGCTGGATGCCAGGTGCCCACCAAAGCCACTCTATCACTCCCCCTCCTCAGCTGGACAGGGGAGAGAAAATATAATGAAAGGCTCATAGGTCAAGATAAGGACAGGGAGAGATCATTCACCAGTTAATGTCATGGGCGAAACAGACTCGACTTGGGGAAATTAGCTTAATTTATTACTGATCCAATCAGAGTAAGGAAATGAGAAAATAAAAACTAAATCTTAAAACACTTTCCCCCACCCCTCCCTTCTTCCCGGGCTCAACTTCACTCACGATTTCTCTACCTCCTCCCTGCCAGCAGCGCAGGGGGATGGGGAATGGGGGTTGCGGTCAGTTGTCTGCTGCTCCTTCCTCCTCAGGGGGAGGACTCCTCACACTCTTCCCCTGCTCTCCAGCGCGGGGTCCCTCCCATGGGAGACAGTCCTCCACGAACTTCTCCATCATGAGTCCTTCCCACAGGCTGCAGTTCTTCACGAACTAGTCCAGCGTGAATGCCTTCCACTGGGTGCAGTCCTTCAGGTACAGACTGCTCCAGCATGTGTCCCCTGTAGGATCACAAGTCCTGGCAGCAAAGCTGCTCCAGCGTGGGCTTCCCATGAGGTCACAGCCTCCTTTGGGCATCCACCCGCTCCGGTGTGGGGTCCTCCACGGGCTGTAGGTGAATATGTGCTCCACCGTTAACCTCCATGGGCTGCAGGGGGACAGCCTGCCTCACCATAGTCTTCACCGTGGGCTGCAGGGGAATCTCTGCTCCGGCGCCTGGAGCACCTCCTCAATCTCCTTCTTCACTGACCTTGGTGTCTGCAAAGTTGTTTCTCTCACATATTCTCATTCCTCTCTCTGGCTGCAATTGCTCTTGCGTGTGGGCTTTTTTCCCCCTTTTTAAACATGTTATCCCAGAGGTGCTACCACCATCACTGATGGGCTCGGCCTTGGCCAGCGGCGGCTCTGTCTTGGACCCAGCTGGCACTGGCTCTGTTGGACATAGGGGAAGCTTCTAGCAGCTTCTCACAGAAGCCATCCCAGTAGCCCCCCCACTATCAAAACCTTGCCATGCAAACCCAATACAAAGGATTAAGTTTATTTTCTGTCTATCAAGAGCAGGGGACCAGTGAGTTTCTCAGCAATAAGGACACTCTGTTTTCTGAGAGACATTAAAGACATATCTCCACCCAGACTTGTCTCATTCATGGTGTACTTGAGAGCCAGACAGAAAGAAAGCAGGACTTGATAAGAGCTAAGTATTCGAGACCTCTAAAGCTAAATGCATAATTCTGCATTAATTTTCTTTACTGAAGAAATATTAACTTGCATGTATTAATTTATATTTTAGAAGATGCTATGAGCTCATTTTGATATTAAAGATTCTTTAGGGCACTTTCTATACTTCAGCTCTTATTTTAGTTTAACTTAATTAAAATCTTTTTGAGATTTTCTTCATGAGACATACTTAGCTTTTCAATAACAGAATACAGATAATTATATCACTCCTTTCAATAACATTTGGAGATGGACTAAACAAAGTAAGGCTGTCCAAATTGTTGTGTTAATAGTGTCTGCCTTATTATTTTATACATTGGACAGGCTTGGTGCCACTAGAAAAGATCCTGGTGATACTTTAGGCCCTGCTTCAGAATAATACTTACTCTCACTGAAGCTAGTGTATCAGGACACCAAGACTGTAACCATTCGTAAGACAACCATCTGCCCCGGCCTTGGATGAAAATTACATCCCCCATACTTTTACAGAAAAAGAATAATACAATATCAGCTGTTACAAGCTCATCTAGAGACTACAGCTAGGTGGAAAGTTGATCCAGACCTCTTTAAACCATATTTAATCACTTTCTAGCATCCTATCCATACAGTTTGCTTTTAAACTCTGTGAAGTGACTTCTAAATTTGATATAAAGATACTTATTTTTATGAAATAAAGAATAAATAATAAAAAATATATGCACAACTAGATGTTTTTATTAACAGTGTGCACATGAAAAAGGCATAGAATTATAATGTGCAGCTGTACTTTGTAAGAAAATGTATTTTATACATATATTATTTTATTAAAGAACCTAAAATCTAAACTATTTTATTGTATGACTGAACATAGATTTAGAACTTAAAATATATCACACTGGACTGACAGTAACTTTGCACATATAAGTACTAGCATATATTCAGGAGTCTAGATTTGGAAAATTCTGTTGCATACAAATAACCTGAAACATTAAAATGTATGCTCCATCCTCAGTGATCCAAAGGGAATCAGATCAAAGATCTGACTATGTGTTTTCTGAATTAAAAATTCAAATCAGAACATGTAAAGTAGTTTAAAATAATAATTACATGAATTCCAATTAAGTATTACACAGTAATTACAATGAGTGCTGTTAGCAAATTCAAAATACAATTTCAGTTAAAGCTACTATCATGAAACACAGCAACAGACAGGTGCACCCAAACATCAACAAGTGGAAGAGATATTACGGGTGCTTGTATATTAGGGAAAAGTGAAATTAACTCACTGTGGTTTATGCCATCTCAGGCAACTAGAATGTTGCTGTTTATATGCTTTTGCAGTTTTTATAGGCTAAAGTGTTCTTAAAGGATGAACACAGTGCAGAATTCAGGAAACAATTTACGACACAAAAACAATTTAGAACCAGAGGAGTCTGTATGCACTTATCAGTAACAGAAAATTAGAGTTACCGCTCTATAAAGTTTAGTTTTTGTTTTCTAGTGTCTGCACCAGGTGCCTCAGAGAACAATGCAAGTGATGTCCTGATTTTAATGTATGAAATCTGGTTTATGAACTGAAGTTTTACCTTTACTGAAAAGCAAAAGAAATAGAGCACACTTTAGATTTAGCTATCTGTGCTTGAAAACTTAGCAGTCTGCAGCCAAAAAACATGATTACATGTTATGAAAACTGTCTTTGAAAAAATTAGCATCACTGGAAATATTTGTCTTGAAATAGCTGCAATTTGGGGGGGCTATCATTTTGTTTGTTCTGTACCGTATGATAAAAGCACAATATGTAAAACAGAAATACACAAAATACATATATTCCATGCACACCATTCATTTTCATGCAGCATTTAGGAGCATCTGTGCAATCCAAACTCTACAAGTTTCCAACAGTATTGTGAATAAGGGATTACACATCATATATCTCCCAGTAAACCCAGTTAAGCCTTTGGCTAAATGCCCCTCCCCAATTTTTCCCCCCCAAACTGCCACACTGATGTGTGGCAAAATTCTGTGTTCTGAAGCTTTACTATTTGACATTACCCTTACAGCATTCCACTAAAGTCATCTGAAACTTCCTGTAATTTTGGTCTGGATAGTCTTACTCTACCCCTATGCAGCAGGTTTCATTCAGTGTCTCAAAAGAAATAATCTGTACAAACTCAGTTGAAACCACATTGCCCTTGTGGTGTAATCACAAATACTGTGTCATTTCTACAGAACAAAATAGGTAAGTTGCGGTTTCCTTGAAAGATTTCCAATCTGGTGAGACTTCCTATTTTCTATCAGAAACATTCTATTCTATATTCTAACGCTATATTTGTAGTTAACTTTTTTCAATCCCAATACTATTCAGAGATCTGATTCCAAAGTGGTCTTTCACTAAGGGCCTTAGACTGTTCCAGTGCTACATATGTGGGGTCCAAATCAGAAATCTGCTGGGGGAAGTAGAGCCAGATCCCAACATGAACAAAGCCTTGGAAGAGACTTTGTACATGTGGTGGAATGTGCATCCATTCAGCTCCGCATGTGTGCTCTCTCTCTTTTAGAGAGCCAGAAAAATTTTGGTAACAATTTTTCCTTTCTTTTTCCTTCCAAATTGCAATGATTTTTTCCCCCTAAAAATCTGGTAGGAACTTACCATGTCATTGTTCTTTTTCTAAGTTTCAAAGGCTGTCTAATAAGAATAATGATAGAAGAGAAAAAAGTGAGAATTTTCACCCCAACAAATCTTTACTTCGCCTTCTGCCATTCTTCAGGCACATATCCAAATAAACAAGAAAGAAGTCCCAGAATGACTTTAGGATCTGCTGAACATTCAATTCCTATGGTACTTAGCAGGAGACATAGTCACTCTGTGCTTTGAAAGTGAAGCCACAATCATTGAAAGCTAGGTTTTTGACAGCTTAGAGGAATGAACATTCCAAATATGCATGACTGGCTTCGGGGACGTTTCAACTGGAAGATATGTTTCTGAATCCCAGTTCTCCTGTTGTTTCCTCCTTGCACACCCCTGCAAGAAAACCTCTTCGGTGAGTGAAGGTAAACCAAAGGCCTGCCCATATCTTATCAGTTTCTGTCAGGGGATGGAATAGAAATGCGGTGTACAGTTATTACACAAGGCATGGGTCAAAGAAGGCAAGTAATCCTCAGAAATATGTAACAGTATTCCTTGACTATGTGGTCCAAATCACTAACTATTAACATTAGGGTAATACCTTCACAGATTTTCAATAAAAGCTCAAAGCATACTGCAGAAAAAAGGTTCAACAGGGAAAAAAAAAATAAGCCAAACCTACCTGCTTTCCATTTCAACAATTAACATCCATTTTAAAAGTCAGAGCTTCCATACCAACGCGGCACTGAAAAGCTCAAGTGCCTGTGGTTCAACTGAGTCATCTGACTTTAAAGCAGAGGGCATCTATTTTAGTTCATGAGACTTCCTAATATTAACCAAAGTTCATAGCTTTGTAAAAAACACATACTAAAAAAGTGAATTTCTACACCCTTGATAGAAGTCCTCTAAATCTGGATTATGTACTAATAATTAAGGTTCCACATTCTGAAGGCTTTTCTCAGGGTTTTTGCCTCTTTCCAGTAAAATGATAGAAAACAGAAAACTCTAACGTTAAGAATGAGCTGAAAGGAACAAGCTGACTTCCACAGTTCTCAGACACACTAAAGAACGGAATAAAATATACAATGTCATATACATGGTCAGAAACGATGCAGTGGGATTTGTTTTTGTCTTAACCTTAGCCCTGTCCAACGGAAAAGAAAAATAAGTGCTCTGTTAATGACAGATGCACATTTAGCCTTACAAAACAAGCACCATTTTACTCATGTCTATTATTTACGGAGACCAGGGAGGGCTATCAAGAGATTATTTTTATATTAAAGATGCCTTGTGACTCCACACAAGACTTTGCGGTCTGGAGCCAGAGCTGGCTTACCTTCTCTGTCCTTTCCGGTATGATAGAGAACCCACCTGCTTGCATCTAACAGGTAACTCACGAGGATTGCTTTTTTCTTTTTTTTTTTTTGTTCTTCCTTCTTTTTCTCCTGTGTGTGCATGTATGAGTGTGTGCACATGTATGCGTGTGTATCTATATGTGTGCACATCTTTTAAGACTTCAGACTTCATAATTACATTATGATGAAAATTAATTTCTCTAGGTACACAGCCTTGGTTGTCCTTAAACTCTTTATATTGCTTATACCTTGCTACTTCTGTCTTAGGTATGCATAACATTAGAGGCACAACCAGAGCACAATTTCACCTCATATTTCTTGCACTGCAGACTAAGGACAGAAGTTCAAACAGCCTTGATGCTGCTCCCTGTTGTGACTGTGACTAAGCAGTAATGATTGTGGAAATGTATCACATATCTATTAACACTTCTTCCCCAGAGTCCTAACTTAAGCCAGACCTAGGCACTTAGCACAGAATAGTAAGTCTACAGAGGCTTTTTTTTTCTTTTCATCATGACCACATACATACAATCTCTCTCATGCTCTCTTCTACCTAAGCAATTGCTATAGGTGGTAGCTTACTTCCTCCTACCTGATACCTAACATTTACTACTAAAGAAATCCTTCCTTCCTCATCGTGATCGAACTGAAGATAGCTCATGTGCTTTCAAGCACTTACAAGTCTGGTTCAGGTTGTTCAGCAGAACAGTGCTGCCAGGCTGATGACTCGGGCTCAGTTTTACCTTTACAGTGCCCAGGAATTCCAGTCATTCACGTGATTTATGTCTAACTACTAGGCATCTGTCTCATTTATCAGCAATCCAACATATCCAGTGTCTTACTATTCAATTTAAGTCACAAATTTGTTTTCATCAAGAAACATTAACATTTTCCACATATGGGGAAGGTTACTGTCCTACAGAGAAATAGTATCAGCTGTTTTATTTTAACTTTATCACTAAGCTATATATTTTCACTACCCTCTCTAATTTTTCAGTGCAGTCATAAACAGCATAACTTTCAAAGATTTTCCCACAATAATCCACTGCAGCTAAATTCTATTTCTTGCCTGTAGTTTCCTGAGGGTTAAGTTGGGTTATTGCTCTTTCTGTATTTTCACTTCTTTACACCAATGTGCTTTAAGATGGTCCTGTCAAGGTGTTTTTCATTTATTGCAAAATTATGATTACTAGAGGATCTGTTTTGATTTTACATTAAAGCCCCTTACAGAGCATATAAACTTTATAATTAATAACAGTAAACAAATATGAACTTATGTGAGCCTGGTGAATGGGAAAGAGAATGCTAAAACAGGCAGAGAGAGGACAGAAAAATACAAATAAAAGTATTACTTTCCAAATTTCAAGAAAGTCCACAAATTCATTCATTCACTATGCCGTCAGTGTTACCTGTCTTTTGCAACTGTAAATTAGAGAAATACTGGCTCAAGAAACTTAGGTTACAGATTCTTAATGATGCTAAAGAAATCAATCCCATGTATCTTTTATAGCTTCCTGAAAAATCCTGAAGTATTTATTTATGTTGAGATTTAATTTGTTTTGGTCTTTGGTTTTATGTTGTATAGCATATTGTAGCACAATAAAATCTATGGATTTTACTTACACAATTTATGTACATTGGGACAAGAAAACCAAATGTACATAACTCACAAATTTATTCAGTTAGGAGGTTCAAAAATAAAGATGCAAACACGTTAAAATATTTCTATCAGCATTATATATTTTCTATCAGCATTAAAATATTTCTTTCTATTTGAAAGTAATTTAGAAGTTTCTATGAGAAATAATTTTCATCGGGTGAGTGGAAGCAGCATTTACCTGCAATATTATAAACCACAGTCACTTTAAATCCTGTATTTCCACACTTATTAAACCACTACTAAGAGGAGTCCTGCTGCTAAAATATTATGTGGTTCTTTTAGAGCAATATCATTACCTAATGATTTTGAAAGAACCTTATTTTTCAAAGTGAGGGAAATAGAGATGTATTACCTTGAATTGCATAAGGTAGCTTGGAGAAGTCAGGCCCAACTCTTCTGTGCACATTAAGAAGTGTGGGAAAGGGGAAGGAACACACTCAGATGAGATCCTTGATTATGATAGAAATACTGAATTACATAGCTGCATCCTGATGTGGAATTTTCACATGCTTACTGAAAAAAACTAGAAACATAACTTTTGACCCTATTTCAAGAGGCATTTATGTCTTAACAGTCTACAGAAACTGCAGCCATTCAGAAGCACGGACACCAATGCCCTTGACAGTCACAGGGAGTCATCATGACATTCTTGTACTCTAACCGTTCTGGCCTGTTTTAAAAATAAGCAATTTAATTCCAATTTCCAATATTTTTCCAAATGTGATGAGAGTTCTGCTTTTCCTACTGCCATCAACTTCCTAAGAGCTAGCTGATAGTAGCTCAGTGGCTACTATACCATTCCTGAAATTCATGTAGGATATTCCTCAGAGCTGTTTCAGTTCAGTCAGCAGTTATGCTAAATCAAAAACATGCATAAAAAAGTAATATTTCCTACCTTTGTGCAGAAAAACCTGTTGCTTCTGTAGTTTGTATTTATACTACTTTGTCACATAGTGCTGACAGTGCTGCTATAGCACGACACAGCACTGGTTTTCTATTTCATTTTAGAAAAATGATTCTGAGGGACTTGGCGCATTATCATAGCTTCATTAGAGAGAAGCAAAAAGACACATATAACTATCTAAAACTGTCCTGGTTTCAGCTGGGATAGAGTTAATTTTCTTCTTAGTAGCTGGTAGAGTGCTGTGTTTTGGATTTAGGATGAGGATAATGTTGATAAGACACTGATGTTTTGGTTCTTGCTGAGTAGAGTTTACACCAGTCAAGGACTTTTTAGCTTCTTGTGCTCTGCCAGGTGCATAAGAAGCTGGGAGGGAGCATAGCTAGGACAGCTGACCCCGACTGGCCAAAGGGCTATTCCATACCATATGACATCATGCTCAGTATATAAGCTGGGGGAAGAAGAAGGAAGGGGGGGACGTTCGGAGTGATGGCGTTTGTCTTCCCAAGTAACCGTTACGCGTGATGGAGCCCTGCTTTCCTGGGGATGGCTGAACACCTGCCTGCCGATGGGAAGTAGTGAATGAATTCCTTGCTTTGCTTTGCTTGTGTGTGCGGCTTTTGCTTTACCTATTAAACTGTCTTTATCTCAACCCATGAGTTTTCTCACTTTTACTCTTCCGATTCTCTCCCCCATCCCACCGGGGGGGAGTGAGCGAGCGGCTGTGTGGTGCTTAGTTGCTGGCTGGGGTTAAACCACGACAGTCCTTTATGGCGCCCAACGTGGGGCTCGAAGGGTTCGAGATAATGACAGATTTAATTGGAATGTGCTAGACTGAATTTATAGCTGTTAGTGCTGTTTAGGTATTAATCAGCAGGCTTCTGTACTTGCCATGGGGCTTGCTTGCCTTACTGTATATTAGAGTATAGTGCTCGTTAGTGGCTGCTTTTTGCTTTTGCTACTTGCTGAACTGCTTATCATCTTACTGTGCTGTGCCTGGGAACATTTTGATAACAACAACGGCCATGCCCTGGGCTGGCAGATGGCCAGGGCATCGCTGCTGTTTCTGCACTGCTGTACTGGACAGGCTGGAACTCCAGCGTGAACTCGAGTCAAAGGGACTGTGACCTGTGGATGAGTCCATGTGGGAGCAGGACACCCCGAAGCGCCTGTGGACGTGGATAAGCCCATACCAGAGCAGGTATGTCTCGAAGAGTCTGTGGCCATGGTTATGTCTGTGCCACAGCAGGTATACTTCTTGAAGGGATTGTGGCCCAAGGATAAGTCCACGCTGGAGAGGGTACACCTCGAAGCATCTGTGGCTGTGGATAAGTCCGTGCTGCAGCAGGTACACCTTGAAGCATCAGTGGCTGTGCATGAGGTCATGCTGGAGCACCTCAAAGCGCGTGGCCATGGGTAAGGCCATGGTGGAGCAAGTTTACTTCTGAAGAGACTGTGGCTGCGGGTAAGGCCATGGTGGAGCAAGTTTACTTCTGAAGAGACTGTGGCTGCGGGCAAGGCCACGCTGGAGCAGGTATATCTCTGAAAGCATTGTGGCCCATGGAGAAGGTCATGTGGGAACAGGTGCACCTCTAAGTGACTGTGGCTGTGGATAAATCCATGCCACAGCAGGTATACCCCTGGAGAGACTGTGGCTCATAGACAAGGCTCCGCTTGGAGCAGGTAAACCCCTAAGGGACTACAGTCTGTGGATAAGTCCAAGCCGAAGCAGGGGCAAGGGGAGGAGTCCATTGCAGTGTTAAACCCAATGGTCTGGTCCAAAGGGGCCAGGGGTGGAGATTGTAATGGAAATACCTTTAAATTGTTGTAACCCAGGATTTGAGTTGCATGTTATGAGAATTACTATAACAGGAACCCCTTGTTGCTAGCCAGGCTAGGAGCAAGGGGAGGAGTTCATTGCAATGTTAATCCTGGCCCAAAGTGGCCAGGGGTGGAGATTGTAATGGAAATACCTTTAAATTGTTGTAACCCATGATCTGAGTTGCATGTTATAGGAATTACCATAGCAGGAACCACCTGAACAAATGGAGGAGAAGCCTTACAAGAAGCAGTGCAAGTGCAGCAGTAACCCGACCTGAGCTGGCTTTGGTGCCCAATAACTCCACGCAACACACCACCTCTCCTGTCCTGAGTGATCACCATCACCGATGGAGCCCAGTCACGGACTAAATGAACCCAATGGACATTATGTGGACATTTGTGGATGTTTATGGACATTTTACAGACATTTTACAGGAGTGGTCCATAGAATAAGTGGGGTGGTGGTTAATGAGGATGTATTGGATAATGTGGGACCTGAGCATGACGTAAATGGTATGGAATAAGGGGTGGATACTGTCCTGGTTTCAGCTGGGATAGAGTTAATTTTCTTCTTAGTAGCTGGTACTTACTCTTCCGATTCTCTCCCCCATCCCACCGGGGGGGAGTGAGCGAGCGGCTGTGTGGTGCTTAGTTGCTGGCTGGGGTTAAACCACGACATAGCATGGAGATTGCTGGAACATAGAAATGCTTGAAAGAACTCCTAAAATGGCCATATGCAACTCCAAATTCTCCTTTATGGAGAATAAACTCAAGATACTTTTCTCATTAATTCCATCCTATAGGAATAATGCAAACCAAATGAAACAGAATCAAGAGTTTGGACTCTAAATCAAAGCTTAAACTAAATACTCATTTTCATCTAAACGCTGTTAAATTCCAGTGCTTGTTGAAATGTAGTTTTCCAACTTTGCTTTTGTTGTTTCCCATGGAAGCTCCATTTTACATCCACGGCGCGTGGAAATGGAGAATGACATATGTGCAGTTTCATCTACCTGACTTAAGTAGGGTAAGATAGGATTGTCTCTGTGGCTAAGTGCAGATGTACATCTTTTCCTAGAGTGCTGGATGAATGCAGATCACAGAATGATGTGCACATTTATGGTATGATTTCCATATGTATTGGAAGATGTTGAGAATTGCATAATATCTACCCTTACACAAGAAGATAATAATTATGTCTATACAGCTATCATTCTACTAAACTACTGACTATGCTAATAAACTACATACTATTCATAAGTTATGTTTTAGGTATCAAAACTTGATCTGCAGAGGAAACAACGAGATGTTTGTGTTCTGAATCCTTCTGACCAATCTATGTCCTATTTCTTCCCCACCATGCTGTCCCAACTAGGCTGTTTGTGGAACCAAACCTTCTCTCTCACTGTATCTTCCTTTATATATATAACTCCTTACATTCCTCCAATGTACTGTTATTCTTTAGATGAAAAATTGCATGATGAGATCAGCAATGTAGCTGCTTGAGCAGCAGGCTTTGTGCAGGCTATACAGCTGTGTGGTAATTTGGCCAGTCTCTCACGAATATAGATATGAATTCCACAGCCTATTTTTCCCTCAAAACTGATGAACCTCTTGTCTTTTTAGGCTCCAGAAAGTAGCACGTGGCAGCTGAGTCAAACATTCTGAATTGCTGGAAACTCCCAATCCTTCTAAGTCATTCTCACATGAAAAGTGTTAAACATGTACCCTTTCAAAGCACGTTAAATCACAAAACCACAGTACTTAAGTAGCAACAACAGCAGGTAGCTCAAATATCCTAGCTATCTGCAACATCATTACAGGAAGAAGATCAAAGAAATATATGAAATTGCAATTTTTACAATATACCAAAGGAAGCTGAGCCATAAGAGTCTAGAAAAGAAGTTCATTAAATTTACATGTGTATTTACAAGGTTTATGAGTTTCTAAGCCTCAGTAAATAAGCCAACACTAAATAAAAGGAAGCAGTCAGAAAGCTGTCATTATGACCTACTACAGACTTCAACTTCATTTAGATTTACCCAGTCCTCGTACCTCAATTCAATTCAAAAGAGTCGAAACTCTTTTATAACCTCATCTTCCATAATGGAATAAATCAACACCCAGCATTTAACTGAGAGAAAAGAAAAATAAGACTGAACATGTTATAAGCATATGGAAAGGAATGATACAGAAAAGGTCTGTTTCTGTTTACGCTTCATATGTATAGCCACCAAAGTAGTAATGATCATTTTGTAATAAGAAACAAAAAACTATTAACTCCAGCAACATCTAATACAGGGGTAGACATAATAGTGTTTGGCCATAGCTAGAGGGGTCCTTAACTGTATCCAAGATTTAAGTCCTAATTCCACATAATTTAGAGGAAAGATTTTTCTACTGCTGTTTTTTTTAAGTTAAATTATCAGCCTTTTCTTTAATGAATATGTAGAGAATATCCTTCTGTTGAAAATAAGTTTTGATTTTCTTTTTCTCATAGGTGTTTTAAAGTATTTTAAAGTATCATTGTTGAAGTTGCACATCAAAGTGATCTACTGGTATTGTAGAAAGGGCACCTCTGTGTAATTGCATCAAATTGGCTCATGACACATTTATTGATAAGATGGATGTAGATAATGTTTGTGCGTTCAATAATCTTCTTTGGCTATTACTGCATCTGTAGCATGGAATCATGGTTAGAAGAAGAACAGATTCAGTCCTCGATTGTGGATGAAAATGACATGGAGAGGATGAAACAACGAAGAAAGAATTTTACACTTCTGTATTGAACAGAAAATGGGTAATTTGTAAATTGCACCCTGTTGTTTCTTAGTCCTCTCAAATTTTAATCATGTAACATAATAATAATCAGAAGAAATAATCACGAACTGAAAGGTCTAGGAGTTCCCAGGTGATACAGAAATGTTTACTTATAATTCACCAGTTGAATTTGAGTTTGGACCAATGCAGACTTTCTAGTCTTCGCTCAGCTGAGGGCTGATCATTTTGCACAATGTTTATTTTCACACCAACTTGAGAAAAACTGTTCATCTCAGTCACAGCCACTCATATTTTGAGTACCACAGCTTCTAATATTTTAGCCACAGGGTCTTGGAAAAACAGTGTTGCCCTTTCAGTGTGTGCTAGGTTTGAAGTTGTCATCAAGCATCCACATGGTCTTGAGTGAGAGTTGTGTGAGGTCACGTACTTGCTTAGACTTTGCAAAGGAAGTGTCCTTACTTTAACAGATTATCTTGAAAGTCATGGCTGGGTGAGCTATTTCATTGTTATTATTAGAAGGCAAACAGTTTTGAGTTTGGTTTTGTGTTTGGTTGGTTTTTTGGGGTTTTTTTGAGTTTTTGGGGTTTTTTTTGTTTGTTTGGTTGGTTAGTTTTTTAATAATTAAAAACATTGTTTCAGTCTATTTCACAAATATGATATAATTTGGCAAATATTTGCCTGTCAATCAAAACAGGCTTTTATTTAGGATACAATCAAAAAGAAGCAAGAGGGATTAGGCAGTGGTGGCAACTGTACTGCTTAGGGCACTGAAGAATTGGGAAAGCAGGATTAAAATCCCTCTGCTACATAAAGGCAAAGCATCTCTTATCCCAACCGTTGTCCAAACCATTAGTCTGTGGAATTAAACACCCTCTACCTTCCTTCCTAGCCCAACAATTATTTTATTAGAAAGTAATTTGAGCAAAGATCAAAAGAACAAAAAAAACCACACTAATTCCAGAGTATCCTGTATTCTTACAGTGAAGATTCTCCAGTTTGTGCCCTATTTTGTACAAAATGGATCAGCTTCAACACTGGACTCTGCTTTCTGGACAGCACAGGACATTGCTTCCTACAATACCCCATGACTTAATTTTAGCCTCGTCTACTTTGATATAGTTTCCTGAAAATTGTAAAGAAGACATATTGCTGCCACACAGCTCAGGGTTAGCTGGCCAGAAGCCTCGCTTGAAAACACATCTGGCTTCTCCTCAGCTTTGAGGGCAGTGAACCTGCTTTGCAGTTGCAAGCCTTTAGGTGGAGTAGGAGCCTTCCTCTTGGTGCCAGAAGTCACCAGCTTCCATTCTTCACATTCCCCAGAGGCTGGGCTTACTCTCCCACTAGGGATGGACTCTGGCCATCTGTCCACATTAGTTCCAGTTCTGAGGTCTCAGGGTCTGTGTCTCCCTTCTGCCTTAGTCTCACTTTTGCAAATGGCATTATATAGACCCCAGTGTTAATCAGAGACTACAAATAAGCCAAAGGAAGGCTGTGTAAATAAGCCAGGGCAAGAGAAAGCATTTCTGCTTGCCTTGTCCAAGAATAAGGTACAAGTACATAGGTACCTAGTATTATGGATCCAAATACAGTAGCCTACTGAAAACCCAGTCATCAACATAAACAGGAAAAAAAATCCTCAGATGAAGGCAAAAATCGCACAGCAGACGTGACAAAACGAGACGCCCTTCCTAATATGCATTTAAAAAATTAAGTTTCTGAAAGAGTACATTGGCAGCAGCCATTTACTTTATCTGTGCATTTGGGAGCACATTGAGAAGCAGCTTTTCAATCTGAAGGATCAAATCTGACACAATTCATCAAACAATAACAGTGAAATCAAAAAGACAGTAACTGGAAAATGTAATCCTCCCCTGAAATTTTCTTCAGCTCACCATCTGCTTCCATTCTATTACATCCCACTGGGGACTCACTGTCTTGCAACATCTCCTCTGGGTAGAATTGCCACAGATGTAACAGGCAGGACTGATATCTTCGCTGCATGACTCAACCAGCAGGCTTTGGGTGACACAAAACTTAGCCTGCACGTTACCCTCTGACAAAGGGGAAAACCAAACCATGCAAAAACCAGGTAATGACAGGCACTGAACCAGATGCCAATGCATTGCACCAATGCAAGGCATGCACTTACATAAACCAGCCAGATTTTTCCTTAAGTGAAAACAGCAGGATTGAGCCACCACAATGGAAAATTACAAGCATTTAACTACAGAGGTTATTTGCTCAGAATATCCTCAAATACAAACATTCCCTCCAGTTGTCAGAACCATTTTGCTGACACAAAAACGCATTGTTGGTGCATAAGACTTGTATGTAACTACTTTGACATGAATTTCTTTCTTTGAAGGAAGGTGCTCTGAGCCATCTGGAAAGAATAACAGCCAAGCAGTACCTACTGAAATGCTATTTTCTGTCTTCCACAACTCAAGTAAACTAAAATGGTGGAAATCCTATTTTAAAAGATAGACAATCCTGACAGCACAAAGAGAGAGAGAGAACAAAGGCATGCTGAGGCTCTATCAATTATCCACGGAGAGCTTAGAGCATTTCTAGTAATCAAAATTACCAAAGGTGATTCTTTATAGATTTATAGATTAACTTTACCTATACTTTAACTTTACCTATACTTAAACTTGTGCAATATGTGCTATATACCTCACAGATGGGATAGCTTGGGGAAAAAAAGAATCTGTGTTTTTCTATTAATTTGTTCTTGATTCTCTAAAATTCAAAGTGCATGTTCTTTAAATGGTATGGGTAAGTGAACATTTCTGCTTCCAAAGAGTCTTTTCAGCAATAAAGGAGCAAGGAAGGAGCTGTTTCACTTATTCCTCTGAGTTTCAACTACGGTCGAGTTCAGTGTGACAGAAACATGAATCCTAAGTGCCCCACACATTCACTTGAAATGCTTTAAGCTATGAACAGGTAATCTGAGTCATGCCCAGGTGAAGAACAAAAAATTTTTATAAATAAAAATGCTTATTATTTAGTGTATTCAACATTTATTCAAGTAGCTATCAGATAAGGTGTTCTACCTAAAAACTGCAGAAGTGTGGTGGTCCAGCGCAGGTCAACTCCTTTGCTCTAAAATACCTATTTGCTAGAACTCGTTCCTCTCTTAAACTCCAGTCCAGCAATGCATACAAGTATGTCCTTACCTTTACTCAGCTGAGCAGCTACACTGATACCAAATGGTCAAGTCACATTGTTAAAGTCAAATTTGTGCATAACGGTTTCTGCTATTAAGCCATAATCCTTTGGGAACCAACAATTCCTGCCACTGTTGTGATAATGTTTCCTAGAGATTTATAAAATAAGAGCAGTCTGCAATGGTTCTTCCATGCTTCATGTTTACTGTTAGCAACATACATTAAGCAGTATCTGTAATGACCCTGCCCATCACATCAGCTCCAAATCCTAAAATTTTTTAAAGTCGATGACATACTTTAGATTCTATTAAGAGAAACATTTCTTCATACCTTGCAAACACCAAGTAAAACTGAAAATTATTGACAGCAATCATGTATTATATACTGCTGAGAAGGGTTCAAGGAATTAACAAAAAGGAATTCACCTAAAATTTCCCAGGTTTTTTTCCTGGTCAAGTTTTTTTATTATTACTTAGGTGAACTCTTATGATCACTTCAAAATATATGAACAAATTTCAAGCCAAGTAAGGGAAAGCAATTCATGTTACTATTCACATTTTAAGGTATATTATGTGTTAAAATTCATTTGGTCTTTTATTAAAATGCCAGAACATCCAAATGCTGAAATGCTTGCACCTGATTTTTGTAAAAGGTCATGTTGATTTTTCATGATGAAAAGTTCATGCCTTCCTACTTAGCAAAAATTGGAAATATTCAAAATGAAAACAAAGTATGCTTAATGAGTAACTTTTGATTTACTGAATTATTGTTGTCTCAGACTGGGTAAACTAAACCAGAAAACAAATAGTTCTTTGCAACAGCTGGCAAGGATCGCAATATGTAAGAACAACAGGAAACTCCTGAAACCTTTACAAACCCATTTGAAAACCCCTCCGTCAGATTCATTTCAGTTTCTTGAAGTCTGGAGGCCTCCAGGGACTTTGGACCCATTAAAAGCCTGTGACAATGCATCAGTTTAGACAGATATGGAATGAATATAGATTCTTTTTTATTAATTATTTCATCTACTCTAATGTCTGTCTTTAATTTCTTACTAAGTGATTAACATACATCTATTGAGCCTTTCAATTTCTGATATGGTATTACCTTCCTTATATTATAATGCAAACCTTAAAACAATAGAAAAAAAACCCCACCCAGACTGTTCTAAATACAAGAATGTTTATTTTACCTGTTATTTTTCTGATCAAATTATTATACTGCTTTTGTGATTGAATATATTGAATTAATTAGAAAATTATATTTCTCATTTTGCACATTTTCAGTATGTATTTTATTTTCTTCAAAAGTTCTTGAAATCTGTGATGCTTTGTGAAACCACTTAAAAACTAGAATACCTCATGAAGAACAGCTTTTCCCATTCACATTCAGAAGCATTTCTTTTAGAAGGACTTGTGGTGGTGTTAGAATGTCCATTTTAACCTAAGAACAAACTCACTTCTTGGAATTTTAAAATATCCTGGCATAGTATTATTTTTTGTCTTTCAAAATCCACTGTGCTGTGTTTCCCCACCTCTCCCCATCTTTTCACTGTTGCTGTGTTGTAAATCAATAGGGCATTTGGCTCACAGCACCACTTGTTCAGACAGGTTTGATAAAGACAATGGCTAAATAAGCGTTGTGCTTGCTGTTATTTTCAAGGGCTACCACAGAACACTATCCTGAAGATATGTGCTGTCTCCAGGGCCAGGAATGGGGAAATATCTGGAATTTGGAATATCTGGAATGCAAGTTACGCCTTGGCATAAATAGTCAAATTTTAGTATCCGTGGGAGCTAACCCAGAAAGGAATCCTAGTCTGTGGCAGCAGAGACCACACGAATCCTTCTGACTTACGCATGAATGTATCTTTGAAAATCCACCACCTGAGGATGGGAAGATTACTGGATTTATTATGGCAATGCATGCTGTTGGGGGCTTGAAATTTAATTGTTTATAACACTGGTGTCTAATCATTTTAGTAGCAGATTTCTGGGACCACATCATTAGCTTATGTAAATTTCTATTTTAATGAGCCCCACTTTTCCTGAGAAGGACTTCTAGATCAGGCCAGTAACTGACAGCTACTGCACATTTTTATTTTTAAGTAACTTGTATATTCTATGTTATGTTAAAGATTGCAAGACTACTGAAGATATTAGATAGTTACTGAATATGATAGTGTTCTCCAGTCTTATTTTTCAGATGTGTTACCAGACATATCCCCTGCTATGGCTGCCAATAACTAGCTTTTAATTAGCTGTTTATGCCAGTCACCAGAAAAGTCCCTGTAGATCTCAGAGCTCGAGAATTCTCATGATATTCGGTAAATGGCAGGTGACCTACTCCAGATCAGTGCATGTATCAATATCCACAGTTCCAGTACTTGATTTTAGAAGAGACCCTTTTACAACTTCTTTCGCGCTCACAATAATAAAAAATAAAGCCCATTGTCCTCGCTCATTTTTTCCCTTAAAATTCACCTTTGCTGCAATGTCCTCCCCAGTTAATAAAACCTAGATTGTGGATGTGTTATGACTACAGCCACATCTTATTGTCATCTCTTATCTTATATTTAGATCATAAGCTTTATGAGGCAAAGTCTGTGGTTTTGAACTGATTTTATATAGCGGCTAGTGCACAGGTTTAATTCAAAACTGAGGCTCCTAGGAATGGTCACTAATGATAAAAGTAACAGTACTAATGAGTATGCGTTATCAATAATATCATTATTGTTATTCTCTGATAATTTTCATAGTTTCAAAATCAATGACAGACAATTATTTTAAAATATACAGTGGATGCATTATTTTCTAATAACCCTACAAATGCATGTCTTGGTTAAACAAAGAGACAAATTCAGCTCCAACTAAGCATGAAATATTCTGTAATGTTTTCATTATGAGGTTACATACTGAGGTTGTTCATTAGATAGACTAAATAAGTAGACAATAAATAAAAATTGAGAGAGAGAAATGTTCAGAGCATCAGTGTAAGCTCAGCAGACCTTCTAGTTTGCCTTTGATAATCACTCTTTACAACCCTTCTGGATTCTTGCACACTAGAAGATGGCTGCTCCCCTTTGTCAGCAGTGCCGTGACTATGATGGCTCAGGAGGCAGCTTCAGCTGTCCAAAGCAGTCCCCAGGTTAGCCATGAAGCGACTGGCTTTTTAACTCCCTGGGCTGTGGTAATGTCAGGGGCTTCACAGCCAAGCCCAGCTTTGGTTTGTGGTTTTAATGAAAACCACTTCATGTATTATAGCGTAAAATCTTATTTTTCTCTCTTTGATTATTGGTTTAAGTACAGCTAATTGGAGGCTAAAGATGGGAAAGTTAGTATAAAATACATTTTGTCCTTTACCATGTCTGCACTCTCTCCCATGTAAGCAAGCTGGGCTTGCCACTTATTTCTTACAGTTAGGTAATGATCATTACAAAAGAGAATTAACAGTATTTCTAGGATATATATAGAGATACATATGGAGCTGTATATTGGGCAGCATCAGTATGCTTCTTCCTTTGTTTATCTTTTTTGCTATGAAAGAAAAACATGAGGAAAATATATACAGAGCATTTAAGAGTATGTGTTTCCTCTGAATGCATTCATTTTGATGATATTCATCATCATTAACCACAAGGTTTGCTTCCATTTCTTTTTATTTCAGTGAAGAAAGCTTTCTCACCAGCAGTATTTGCACTTCTACAGATTTTGATCCTCCCACTGGTGGAAGCTGTATGTACTAGCTGGATTCAATGAGTGAATTTAAATCACAGAAATATGTACATAAATATTCATTTCTTTAGGCTGCTTTCACCTCCTCCCCCCTCCAAAAAAGACTCAGTACTATAGTCAGTGGATTAAGGCACAGTCAGAGCAAGAAGGATGGAAAGAAATCAGATATCAACTTCTCATTCACTAAGCCAGTGCAGTGACCTTGTGTCTCTTAGTGAAAAGGACTCAAGACATGTTAATGCTTCAATCAGCTGCTTCTTTGTAACATCCCGGGGACATAATGTCTAGTTGTATAAATGATGTGTAGCCTATGCACCGCTCTGGTGCTGATGGCATTTTGCTTTCTCTGCTTTTATAAGAGGAGCATAGAGAGGCATCCCTGTTAGAAATAAAGGTATCTAACAACTTGGGTTTTGGTGTTTTGTTTTTTTAAAAATGTAAAATAAGTGAAACCAAACCCCCCTTTTTTCTTAGCTAACAGCTATTATTTCTAAATCTTTGCAAAGATGAAAGATTACAGAGTTTGTTCTCTCATTGCTCTACCAGAAATAGACGTCTGCAAACTAGTTAAAACAAGTAAGATATAAAATTATCTTCATGTTTCTGCACATAAAGAATTTAGCATTAAAGTTAAGTTTATCATCCATTGTGCAACATTGCACATGATAGCATCTCTGGAGGTCATTCTTACTAGCTAGTGACAGCACTCTGAATTTAGAAGTTATTAGTCTAAGAATATGACAATTTTTACACAGTTCTTTAGTGAGTAACTATATCAAGTAGGCAGAGGAAGATAAAGTAGAAATGTAGGGCAGCAATAAGCATCACATTTCAAAAAGGTCACACTCACTGTCCTGTGTTTGTAGGAAGAGCGATAGGCTTCTCTTGCTCTTTCTTTGCAGCATTAAATTCATTTGTTACAACTGTAGATTGTCCTTTCAGATATACACCTGCACCTGTAAATTAAACCTTACTTCATGAAATACCCAGTTCCATGAGAGAAGTCAGCAGTGATTTTTTTGATTGATTTAATGGACATTGAATGAAAATCTAGTGACTACTACAGTATTCCTGGTTAGATGTCTTTCAAAATTTCTTTTTGTTGACAGAAACTGTATCCATGACCTCAGAAAATTTCCTGAGCATTGACTTGAAAATGAAAATTCCCATTTAGAAAAAAAAAAAAAAAAATTCTCAGCTAGTTCTTCTGGAAGTAACTGATGCACAGTGAAGTTAAATGACAACAGACAACAGAGAGAACAGTCAGTTAGTTCCCTTTAGACCCTTAATATTACATGTGAGATACACATTTCATTTAATATCATCAACTGCAATGGTTCACAAGGACATGTGACAAGATAAGTTAGGGAATGTGGTGGAAAATTTTCATGGAATAAGGAACCTCATGATTTTAAAATGAATGGGAATTGGGTGCTTAACACATACCTTGGTCTATATTTCCCCTATAAACAGTCGAACAATTAGAAGACACAAAAATAATATTAATAGCCATTCACTGTCAATGTCGGCTAGAAGTCAAAATGCTTTTGAAAATAAAGACAGCTCAGGTAAGCTCTTTCTACTGTTCCTCTACATTTTTGACAGGAGGATACCTATTATTATCCAGCAACACTGAAAAAGGCTTTTTCTCCCACTAGCTGTATCAGATTACACTTCTCTATCACTTTCTCTCTTCACCCCACTTAGTGATGACTGTTTTTTGGCAAACATCTGCAATAAAACAGCTTCTCTTTTACGAAGCAAAATAAACAACACATGGTGGATTTAATACAACCAATCATCTCCCTCTTCAAATAACTTTCATTGCATTTTCTCCTGATAGTAAGCGGCAGCTGTGTTTAATGAGCTGGAAGAATGGGTCAATAAAAAAATATATATATGCATGTCGCTTAAGTATCTATTACATATATGTAGACAGTAAAGCTCATGGTGTTTACCATCCTACAGTATCTTATCATAATGAAAAACCACCACAGGTTACATCAAACAAGATTAAAGATTATTTCCTCACACAGTACTGCTACTAATTCCTGAGTATTTTAAACATTTTTCAAAACCGTAGTTTGTTCCAGTACAGATGATCAGAGACCATAGCAAGGATCTGTTTGCCTGGCTGTGTAGAGTTAAGTCTTGAAATAGATGCCCATTGTCTGTTCTGATACTGGTTTTCTGCTAGGTCACAAGGGAGATTTATCTCTCTGAATCAGCTGTTGGTGTACTCCGTACATTTTACTAATGCAAACAAACATTACAAAATTACAAAACAAGAGGGGTGAGAAGCTGCTAAAACCATTTGAGAGTTTTTCCTAGGGAATACTATAGAATTTACCCGCTGAAGTAAACCCAAGGCATTTCTATATAGTAACTGTTGGTATCGAACCCACCTCCAAAGATTTGTCTGATGCTATCCAGCACTTCTGATATTTTTTATCCAGCACACTGATATTTTTAATTGTATATTTATTCTCAGGCCTTTTCTTAGCCCCAGAAAATTTTTTAAACCAATGTACTGAAAAAAAGCGCATGAAAGGCACAAGGTTACCGTCTCTCTGTTTAAAGGGCATTTGAACGTCATTAGCCCAATCAAGGAGATTCTTAAAATTGATAAAGAAAATGTGAAATGCTCTCAACCAAGAACATAGAAACAGAGCACAGCTTAGACTAACAGCTCAGAGTTTCTAATTGCACTCTTAGAAAGCATTGTGGTAATAAGGTGCTTAAATTACTACAGCAGGATAATGATCATCAAACCAGTTTGGAGGCATCTGGGATTGTGACTTGAAAGAATCAAGCATCTTGGCTCTATTCTTTCATGTTCGTGTATACATCTGAAAAAGCTGAGTCGATCCTTTCAAAAGTGAAGTTAATGAATAAAAGTGTAACAGACAAGAATTTATTAAACATTAAGAAAAGGATCAAAGCAAATGATCCAAATGCTATCTCTGTAAGAGTAAAAGGAATGTCTAATTAGGCGTTGCCTTGCACCGTAACACAGAATCAACCAGCACACCTTCGGATTGGCTTTCAGACAAAAAGCATTCCTGAAATGTTCATAACAAAATAGAATTTGTCACATGCTGAATCAAATCACTGAGTCCTCAAAGCCTGGTGGTCTGTTACCTAACAAAGACCACCGTCCGAGATCTCAGAGTAAGAGAAGAATCTTTGCACTACATTAAGTAAAGCATAATGCCCCGGGTGAAAAAGATGCATTTTTTGAATCTCTGTATGGGATAAGTAGTAACAAAAGGGCTCAGAAGGTGCAGGCAATAAGTATATTAGCAGTCACCCACTCCATTTCCCAATACTATTACAGAAATTAAATAATGGTAACGATCTCATTACATATGGAGTCAATCCTACCAGAACTAGGGGGTACACCTAAAGTTCAGACACTGGTTAACAAGAAGAAAAGATGGGGAAATGGCCTCCCTTACATGTTCCAGAGACCACAGTGGGCTGGAGAGGCATACTGCACTGAGTTACACACAACAAAGTGCAATTTTGTTCTCATAGCTTCCAGCTCTGCCTAAGACTTACAACAAGAAATTGAAAATTCTTATTAACACATTTCTGGAAGAGAGTAAAATCTCCCAGAGATGGTTTTAAATTTAATTGTTTGTGAAGAACATCAGGACCCAAACACAGCAGTTTAAAGGGAAGTGAACAGCTTTCAATTTACCTTGCAGTCTATTATGATCCCAGGCTGCTGATGCAGAAACTTCTGTACCCTAGCATCTACGTGGAATCACTGTGGTAAGATATAGTTGTGCTTATTTATGCAGCACATTCATAGCTACCAGCGGGAGAGCAGAGGGGGTGCAGGAGGGAGGGTAAAGTCACCCCTGAACAGAACAGCTCATGAGCGCTGAGCTTGTATCTCCACACCTCCAAACGTTCTTTTTACACCCTTAATATTGATTAAGCATGGGATATTAAGAAGGTGGCAAACATAGACCGAAGAGCAAAAGTATTTTAGTTTAATTCAACTTCTATTCTACAAACTACTAACCAGGTTAAGGAAAACCCAATCAACCCCTCTTGAATACTTAACAGCTTCCATGAGGCTTCAACAGAAAGATGACAGATTTCCATCACTCTCAGAGAAACAGTAGGGAGCTGAGCAATTTGAAAAGCCAGTTTCTTACCTAGAAAAATGAACTGATTTACCTTGCTCCTTGCATTCTCTTAAGGTAGACTACAGACAATTCTGTTCAGAAATACTAAGTATTTTCTTGTTTGTCTATATAACTTGAGTCTTGGATGGCATATAGTTCAGAATTGCTTTGAAGCTGTCATTATAAGAACTCTATAATCTTGTTTTAAAGGATTTTCTTCTTTTAAATTCTAAGTCCCAGTGAAAGTCAGTTAGATGTGGGTTTCTACAGACAAAGGAAGTTTTCAAACTTTACTGTTTGTCCTTACAATGAGTCTAATAAATTAGTCACACACTGGTGGCATTCGTGGCATTGTTTTACTTGTCACAGCTGTAACAATTGTGTGTTTCTGTTTCAATTTGATTATATAGTACTTGGGAAGGCTTAATGCTGAATAGTTATGATTTCAACTTATATCTCAGCAAAAGTTAGACCGGTGACTCTCTATTTTTTATACCATTTAGTATCCACACAGTATTTTCAAGTGGATTTGGAGCCACTTCTTTAGCAGTAATGCAATTTAATCACATTTATGACTGTGGTTTCTGGTTTTAGCTCTGACCAAGGCACTTTCATGGTGTGTAAAGTTCTTCTACCAAGAACTCTGTGCACAGCCAGGGTGTCCTTCTTGTTGTTCCCACCAGATATTTCACTGATATAAATTCTGTTCTATTTAAGACTCTGTTCCAGAGTTTGGTACATCCTGGGGTACCAGTATAGTATACAATATAGTCTGATATTGGGAAGATGACAGAACTGCCAGACAATACACGTTTTTAATTATCTAAATGAATATTTTTTGCCTATCAGTCAGTAATTCTTGGTAAACTGGAAAACTGAGATTTATCATGTTAAATGATTGACATGAATTTATTTGATACAGAATTTAAACTACCAAATAAAGATAACAAACTACTTTTCATGAAATAATGGGGAGGATTATGATGCTAAAGAGCAGCGAGAGTCCTGTTCATGCCTTATTTAGGTGAGGAATTTTCTCAATAACTTTATGAATTGCAAGCTCAAGCATTTGCAGCTCAGTCAATATTCTTAACCCAAATCTCTTCCTCATTCACAAAGCTTTGAAAATCAAAGGTGTGCTAAAAGCCACCGTTTTTCAGTGGATATAGAAATATAAATCTGTTCTTTCTGCCTTATTCAGCCAGGTAATGTTTCCTGCTTCAGCCTCTCATCCAATATGGAAGAGGAGACAGAAGAATACAGCCCATTTTTGTGAAAGGAATGATAAAGTAGGCTTTGTCGTTACATTTTAAAACAGGAAGAAGTGAGCACTATATTTAATCAGTAAACAGTTAAAAATTAAAATGTCATTTATTGCAGTATCCTATAAAATATTTTAGGTAATCTATATAACAACAAAATACTATCAAACCAGAGTACAAATTCCTAATGTATTCAGTTAATGATAGTATCATTACTTTCTTAACAATATTATGTTGTAGACCCAGTTTACCAATGCACTTCAGTTCTGCACATGTGTACTTTCAATGTTACACAGCCAGAGGTGTATACTTAAACAGATATTTAACTACATTACTCAGTGAGTCTTAATGCACAGCTACCACAGACAGAATAAAATGTGCCTGATTAAGAAAACTCTGGAGGGAATCTCAAAATTAGTCTCTTAATGACTCTTATAATTTTAAAAATGAGATAAAAAAGTTAAAGAAATTATAAAAAATGAACCACCTTACAATGTGTGCTTTTATTGGGTCTTTGATTAAATGAAATCTGAGAAGAGATGACCCATGAATAATTGTCAGTTCATTTTAAAACTTTCACTCTTTCAATCTTGCTATTCAGTCTCACTGAACTTCTAAAGTGCTTAATTAAAAAAATGATTGGACCAAATCTTCAAAATTATTCTGTAGACCTTGAATGCTGAAATACAGCAAGTTATCAGGCACCTTATTCCATTATCAAAAGAGGAGAAAAAAATCACTCAGAATTTTTTTTTTTTTTTTAAAGCAGTCTTCTCTATTGGAATCAGCACACGTTTATAAAGACAGCCAGCCATAACTCTTAGCATTTCCATTGTGATATACCTGAAATACATAGGTATATAGGAACACGTACACTTCCACATTTATTTTCCTACTGTTTTCTTTTATCTTCTCTTAGGTATTTGTTCTACTCTCTGACCAAAGCTATCAAGCAACTCTTAATTCGTCAGCCCTCTGCTCGATCCCCTTGGAGTGTCTGATTTCCTCCCATAGTGGGTGTTTTGTCCCTGTCTGTGCTCTGAGTAACCAAGGAGGATTCCCAGGACAATTCTTGTCCTTTTCCCATCACAGCCATGCCTCCCTACCAGACTCTGCCCAATTTAAACCAAAAATTTATTAATTCCTTCAGTGTCTTTCAGGATATATTTTTGTCTCCAAAAATTATCCTTATACTGTGATGTATGTTACAATCTACATCTTATGAGATGAGATTGAAGCATCACTTTGACATGACTTGATATAAACTACCAAAAAAGAGCATCTCACATGATTAATATTAAGACTTGTTCCATTTTCTGTTTAAAGGTTCTTTGACTAATGTTAATAAATTGCTAGAGCTGACTGAATAATTTGCAATTAATAACTTCTCTGATGAAGATAGCTGCATTTCATACTTATGGTTTGTCAGTGAGCAAATTCTGATTTCCATGAATGCATTTGTTACACAAAAACATTCAATGATTTAGTTTTACACATTTCTCTACTCTGATGGAGTGAACAAAAATGGTTTCATCACTGCTCAGTATTTGAACACTGTGATCGGTGGCTGTGATTAGTCAGAAACTGTATCAGGCTACACTTAGTGTCCACTGATACCAAGAAAAGTGTTTTCCTACATTAAGCTGCCATCAGGTCAATCTAGCAGGGCACATCTATAGTTACTCTTTTCCTTTCTCAGTGTCAGTTATCAGGCATGAGGCTTAAAAGTTCATTTCTCATTAACATTTCTGACTAACTCAGCTACATAAATACCCTCCTGGAACATAAATGCAAATTCTAGGTGAGCAAAATGGTATTACTACTCTAATATTACATTAATAATTATCTCTAATTATTATTACTTTTATTTCCCATTTTAGTGCATTGGGACTTAAAAGCTGACTTAACAGCTCAAGTATTCAGTGGCTATATAGAATTAGAAATGCCAAGCTGCCAGTACAGCTGAAGTTCTAGACTATGCTGCGCTAAATTGCTTGTGCTGTACGTTAAGTTCATGAATTGTCCATTAAAATCAACTGCTTTTATAAAATGCTTTAAAAAAAAAACAAACAAAAAACCCCAAACAAACAAACAAACAAACAAAAAAACCAGCACACGTGCAATCTTTCCACAGCTAGAGGATGGCCAGTTTTAATCAATGTTACTTTCGGAGCCCAAGCTATATTGTTTATTTAAATATTTCAACTATTTTCTTTGAGATAGCAGTACATGATGTTTTGCTTATTTTCTTTGTTTACCACTTCTAATTCTGATTCAGGGGTTTAAGACTGGTAAAACAATGTATTATCTACACAGAAGAATCTCTTCTATTGTCTCTCTTTCTCTCCCCACTCCGTGAGAATGTTAACTCTGTTGCCAGGTCAGCTCTGGCAATCTTCTGCCAACTCCCCTACCTCTATATATTTCGTGATAAAATTTTTTTAAACAAAAAAGATAAAACCAATCATAACACCTTATTGTATGTCACCAGAAAAAACATTTAAATTACTGTACTGACTTGAAAGTCCACGCAAGCAAATGGGAAATAATTATGCTCTTAGATTTTCAGATTTTGATATCCTGGCAGGCACACTGACATTGTAAACATACTCTGATTTGTAATGCTACCTTTAGTGATGAAATTTAAGGAAATTTTAAAACTTCTTATACAAGGAGATTCGTTGACAAGAAACTCAAAACACTGTCTTTCTAGACTTTATTTTATCACTAAGTTTAATTAATGTTTCCTTCAACCTTGATCTAGATAATTCTATCCCTTGGGAGGAGGATGAGGGGAAATCGTTCAGCAGGAAAAAGAAAACTCTACAGCTCTGAAAAATAAACTTTTAATTAAGACCAAGAAAACCCAACCAATCACAAAATCTAAACTCAACACAGAGATAAAATGGAGTCATTTGCATTTTCTAGTGTAACTTCAACCTATCTGCAATCAATGCAAAGGTTGTTTGAATGCTAAATTTCTGTGAACTATGCAAAACATGTTCAGCACTAAACCTAACAGTGAATTTTAGCTAACGCTTTAGCCACTTTAAACTTCTATTTTCGTGAGAACGAGGGTCCAAAACCTATTTCAATCTACATACAGATGAAAAATTCTTGAAGATTTAGATGATCAGGAAGCTTTCAATTAGAACTACAGTGAGCTCAGAGAAATTTAAAACAAAGGCTAGATGTCTAGCCACACTAGATGTCCATGTATCTCCATATCACATGGCTAGGAGAAAATGCCAAGGAAAGAGTGCAAGAACAGGGCTAACATTTAGTGATAATTCCTTGTTATTTGTAGCCTGAGGTCTTCCTCACATTTCAGTGTCTTGGCATTTAACTGACCTTGACAGATTTCTCTTGCATAAATTTGTCCAGTCTCATTTTGAACCTATGTAAACTTTATCGACCATAAAAACTGACAGTAAGAAATTCCACGGCTTAATTACAGGTTCTGTTAATAACCAGCTCCTTTTGTTTTGAATCTGCTGCATGCTAGTTTCATTTGGTGTGTCCTAATTCTTGCAGTGGAAGAGACAATGAACTATCATTTCCTATTAATCCTCTCAGTTTCACCCAGGTTTTATAGATCTTTGTCATAAGCTCCCTCAGTCACCTTTTTCTCTAGGCTGGAGAGTCTTTTTTTTTGTTGTTGTTGTTCCTCATGTAGAAGCTCACTGATAACATTGTTCACTCATGCCTAATCTTCATGTAAACTCCACATATACGTCCTAAGTTTAACTAAAGTCAATTGAAGGAGAAACATAAAGCACGAGGTTGAAGAGCACTCGAGAGAACACAGTATGATTAAGGGTAGCCAGCACAGATTTAGGCAGGGGAGGCTATGCTCAACTAATCTCCTAGAGTTCTTTGAAGATATTACTGCTGTGACAGATAAGAGAAATACTGTGGTTGTAGTGCATTTAGTTTTTCAAAAAGCATTTGAAAAAAATCCACATCAGAGATTAATGGCTAGGAGTCACAGACTAGAAGGCAAAAATAGGGCACTGGATACAGAACTAGTAACAGAGCAGGAGAAAGGAGGTAGTAATATCACCTCACATGTATACAGCACCTTTCCCATTGAAGATAGCCTACATTCCTCTCCAGATGTATTACTGTAACCATCACTGAAATGCAGCCATTTGTGGAACACAACACAACAGACATTATGCATTTGCAGAATCAGCATATAGCAGTTTTTACAGGAAACTGCTGATTAATTTTATCTGATTGAAATTAGAGGAAGAACTACAGCACGGTAAGCAAACTGTAATTACTCTGGCAAAGTAAGCAAAATGTACTTACCTGAAAAGAACTTAGCAAGGACATTAACAGTACATTTCCATCTCATGTAAATCATCACATATGTGTCCAAAATGTATCTCAAGTAGATAGTCTATCCGTTATGAGTACCTAGGTCTGTGAGCTCATGCCGTGGCACTACTTTAGACAGTGATCTGATAAACATTTCCTCCAAAGGGCCTCAAAGCAGCCAGCAAAAGTACTACAAATACACCAGCCTTTTATATTTCTCACACAATCTGGCAGTCTGATATGAAACTATCAAGCCAATGACACTTTTTTGTCCTTTTTGCACAAAAGAGGAAAATCTAGCAGTATGACTTAGTTTATGTTAGAGTTTGGGATTTTTTTTTATGGCAAGACTGTGTCACATTACACGAATATATGTGTATTTAATGTACCATCCCTAAACCACTTGGATACTGACATGTAGCAATGGAGGAATAATTACAACTTATAAGAGAAGGAACAAAGAAATATTCCCCTATTGAGTAACATAAATTCAACACTAATAAGTAGTGATCAGTATCAAACAAGTAGAGCTGTGTAAATTATGCAGGAAAAAGTATTTAAAGATCCATTTGAGTTTCCAAATGAATTCATTTCAGCCATGTTATACTGTGCTGGATGCTCACTTTCATAAAAAATTAAAGCTGTTGTGCATTACTATAGAAACATAGTTCATGAAGAGGAAGTTTTTAAGTTTCATTAGACAGAGATTTTATTGAAAACAAGTTTTAAATCTACACCAAATATATTCATGTAGGTGCTTGTGTACCCAACCAATTAAGGTCTGGGAAGTCCATACAGTCTTCTAAATCAATCACTGCAAGAATCAAGCTCAAATTTCCAATATTTACAATAAAGTTTGAGAAAAACATTTCTCAGAAACATTTGAATAATTAATACACAGTTGAGAGAATCTCAAGCCATTCCGCAAGCTGAAAAAAATTATTTTCCATGAATTATTCATTTAGCTCTGCATACAACTCTTTTCCTTAACCCAAGAGGATTTACTCTTTTTAGGTGATTATCTTCTACTGTGGCTCTGCTACACTGTAGCTTAAGTGATACCGTGTTTATAAGTTTAGATCGGCTTCCAGGAGTAGCTGTACTACAGCCATTAAGTACTTAAAACCACAAAAAAACAGAGCAAAGAAGGGCAGATGTTTGGACTGTTCTATTCCACTACAACCAAGCTGACTGCCATTACCTGAGATCAGAAGATGAATTGCGCCCTACATCCTCTTACTGAAAAGGTGTTTTGACTGAGACACCGGCTCCAAGGCATTCAAGATACAGCGTGAGTTTACTTTGTAAGCATAGAAAGGACCTTGTTATTTTGCCCTTCAGAGCACTTCTGTATATGGATGAAATATACAGTGCAAACCTGCTAGGAAGCTTAAATTCCTTCTTTTCTTTTCTTTTCTTTTCTTTTTTTTTTTTTTTTTTTTTTTTTTTTTGTAAATCTTCTGGGCAGCACAGAAATCTTACACTGTAACACTGGTTGTTCCTTATTAACACAGATTAGCATTCTCTGTTTTTAAAACAAAAATCAGATGACATGATAAAATTCATTTACTGATGCAGCAGTAACCAATTACTGCACAGAAATATGAAGACTGAAAAGCAACAACTTGTGAATATTTGTTCTTGCTTTTTTCTTAACATAACAACTGAAATGTATTGTCATGTTTTGTGTCTCCTTTTTACCACAGCGCACCCTTCCCCCCTTCCCTTCTCTTTAAATGAACTGCTGCTTTGTCATCGAATGGAGATGCAACTCTTCTCCAGAAATCTCTCTAACAAAGAAATACTGGAATTTGTGCTGAATGCAGAAAAATAACAAAACAATGATATAAAAGCATCCATGAAGTGCATACATCAAAGTCAAAAGGAATCTTTGTATTCTGCTGGTAATGCTTACAAGGTAAAGTGGCATGCAGATTTCTTATTTAATAAATTCCCACAGAAAATTAGTTTTTCACAGTGGGAAGAATTTCAAGGCTTGCCGCAATGAACAGGCAGGATCTAATCACTGTTCAGGCTTTGTAGATACACCAGGGCTTGCAGATATTTGAATGATCCAATTATTCTGTTGAGGCACAATCACCTTACCTGCATACTAATCAAGTAATATGCCAACATGAAACAACTCTGGCTTTTCTGGAAACTCTAGACATATACGGCTCCCTGGTTGACCTTCTGCCAATTACATTCATTTCAATTCTATTAGCTCATCTTTTGCCCAAAGGTGACATATGCACAAATCTATAGGGAAAATTGCCTAAATCAACTTTCCACTACACATGATGCAGAATAGTTGCTCAGTGATGTGAATACAAGGCATTAATTCTAAAGCTGGATGCAATTGTACACTAAATAGCAATGAATTTTTCAGACAAGAAACCTCTTCAGAAACTGTAAAGTTACATTTTATAAAAAGGAGAGGATTCTCTTTATTAAAGGAAACAAAATCAATTACTTGGCTTTATACCTAGCAAATGACAACACAAAATGAAGATAAACAGAGCCTAGATCATTTCTGCTATATCAGTATTTAGAGTGAATATTGACCGTTGGGTTTCCCTTTTTGGGGGATTCTTTCATACATGGCAGCTTTATTATCTTCTATTCTGATTCTTCATAACTGTAGACCGAGATACTGGTAAGCTTATAGAGCATGTTACCAGTAGAATTTTGGATCACAGCCAGTAGAGATCTTTTTAACACTACATTTTCCAACTATGTTTCATTACATAAAAGCTTATTGTCTAGATTTTCTAATAACAGCTTTCTCCTCAAAATAACAAGTAATGGAAACCTTTTAAATATTTATCAGTATCTATTCCAGATAGTCATCTCAATTTCTAAAAGTCACCAGCATTTTGTCAGAACATTTCTGATGCTCATAAACCTGGCAAAATAAGCAAAAGCTACAGCATTTTTCAGGCCTAACTAGCAGTAACGCTACCTGTTTTTTATTTCTAGCTTACAGATATACCATTTGATTATGCTTTTTTTATTCCAGCTGTAGAGGTATTTACATGAAGTGCCTGCTCTTTCAAGAAATATATGACCTTATGCAATGCTGCACATAAACAGTGAAAGAAGAATAACAGAGAACTTCAAGAGGATCAGAAGGCATCACTGTGTCAAGCCATTAACCTTGGAGCTCATCATTAACCAAAGTGACAGTATTAGTAGCTTGAGATGATGTGGTACAAACATCTAACCAAGGAACAGCCATAAATATGAAATATTACTTGTGATTAATGGGACTTATTATTGAGTGTTTGTGCCTTTACAGAAAACCCTCTAGTTTCTCTTTAGTATCTTTTTTAAACTGTCATTACCATTTTAACCTCTCCTAAAAGGGAAGGGCAGCTAGACAGGCCAGCAGCACTGCTCATGACCAAGTGTCACTAGTGACTAGCACACAGTGTCGCTAGTGATTCGCCAACTCCTCCTCTCATGCCTCTACAATTCCTCACTGCTGGCAACATGAAGTTGGGGAAACTCATCTTTATTACTCCTGCAAAGCTTCACCTAGAGCACCAGACAAGGCAGCGACATTTTCTTGAGTTTGTAATTATTGTAGTTGCTTTAAATACTCCAAGGCACTCTTCAGGAGAATTTTGCTTCGTTAAATGAGAGAGATAAAAGGCAGATTGTTTTATGTTTTCCTTCTATTTCATTTTTCATACAAGGAGCTTGTTCAAGGTAGTAAGGGAAAATAGCTCCTCAAGAACAATATTGAGGTGAATTTCTATTGCTTTTTGTCCTGTAAGCTTCTTACAAGGGAAAAAAAAATCAAACAGATTCTCTGGAAGAATTGACTTTGTAGAATAATAACATAGGAGGAACACAGGAGGAGGACAGATGGATAAGACGCACATACTCTCTTAACAACAAAAGAATACATTGTTTATTTATTTTTCAAGGCCATTCATAATATGTGATTGTTCCCATGATGAGTTTTCCCAAGGAGAATGGAAAATGCTCACAATTGGGGAAAAAATACTCAAGTACTGCATATTTCACAAATACAAGTTTCTTCTCTGAAAAGAAAAAAAGTCTGAAAAAAAACCCCTCTACAATTGTTTCTGCAGCTGCAGACTACCATTTAAATAAATAAATAAAATCAGGTATAATTCTGCCACCTCCTTACATAACTGACACTTATTACAGCAGACAAGAAAAATCCATTCATTACAGAACTCAAGTTATTCCCAAATTTTATAACCATTATTATGAAACACAAAATGTGTGTGTGTCCTTTATAGGATTCACTGATTCTAACAGTTCTAGCTGTGTTGGCTGTTGAACTAAAGAATAGCTGAACAAGTTATATTCTTAAAGTATCATAACTCTGTCACAATAATTATCTACACAAATCTAGATGTCAAGTGACTAAAAAGAGGGTAGTCAATTTTATGCATTTTGTTTGTTTGTCTGAATGACCTCTTCTTTAAAATATCTACTTATCCCTACATCCTATTATTTTGTAGAATAAATTTTCTTTTTATTGCGGAAGAAAAACTTCACTTACTGCACCCAAAAATATATTATTATGAACACTTATCTTTTTGTTAAATCGCAATATTAAATTTCAAAGTAGAATATAGAGAAAGCAATTTCCAGGTGATCTTGAAACAATTAAAAATATGTGAATTTCCTAAATATATTTCATTAGCATTAAAACAGGACAGTTCATATATTTTCAGAGTGGACTTGTCCTTTGCTATGTAAAGGAATTCAAAACAGAATGTACTTCTGCGCAGATTCCTGACTGAAATAAGCAACTGAGATGAGGCACAGAGGAATGACCTTGTGTAAGCATCTGACAGAATCTGCACCTCAAAGACAGGTCTGAGATTAGGTACGACTAGAATGAGTTATCCCATATATTCTTTCTGATGTGATGTTTTCTATAAAAATAATTTGTAGAATAATGAAGCAATCAGAAGTTGAAAAAGTAGGTCTGTATAGCTCAAAATGTTTATAGGTTAGATTTGAGAGATATGAACAGTCCTATGATAGAACTGAACACAGCATGGCCCAGAGATCAGGGCTGACGTACCTGTGTTCTCATAAGGATCACAGATTTGTGGATGCTTTGAAGAGCTGAATTAGTGCAATGAATTCAGAAGTGAAGAATTTTGTGAAAGAGAACAAGTATATACTTCATTGCTCTATAAGCAATGCAATAAATCATACTATTTACTTCCCAATAGAAAGAAATGTCACCTGGCCATCTTTCGTACATAGAGTGGCAATGGAAGTGTAGTCTGTAGCCTTGACACTTCACTGAGCGCAGTGATGATGTGCAGAGCTGTATGGGCAGCACCCTCCTGCTCACAGGATGCTTCTTTGTTGGTTCTAGGTTTAGAAAAATGAGTGAAGTTTTGAGGCGATCTTTACACTAAAACAAAGGGGCACCCACATGTGAATACTCAGTAAACAGTAATATCATAGTTTTACCTGTGGGTCAGAAAAAGAAGGGAATGTTTCAAATCATCAGTCGATGACCTGCACCAATTGAATCCTAAATCAGGAAGCTATATCTGCTTGCTAGTTTTCATGTCACCCAGAAAGCAGGCGGGGAAGAACCACTGCCGGAGTTCTGGCCCTAGGCATTATGCAGAGCAGAAGGTGGCATCTGAATTAGTCCTTTTACTCATATTTTCTAGATCAAATTATTTAGGCCAAATACAGAGACAATCAGGGACATTTATTACACGTGAACACTTTCCTATCCAATGCCTGTAATCATCATTAAAAGACATCAGTTCATATATATATTAAAAAAAAAAAAAAAAGTCAGTCATATTCTAGAACACAAACCAAATCTAAATGGAAGTTAGATTAAGTTTATACATCATTAATTACTATTATTAAAATATTTGTTTTGCATAGCTAATCCAGTCTGTTTCTTTTAATGAGCAAAATATCTAACCTCTGAAATTTCCAGGCAAATTTTACAGTTTTTAGTAGTGAAGCTAGTTAAAAAAAATCCAGGCTATTAGTCTACCATGTGCTGATAACATAACTTCTAACAATTTTGCTATTAACAAATAATTTAAGAGACATGTTAAATCATTCACAAGACAAACATGTGCCACACAAAACAGTATTGAACACAACTGAAACCAAAGTTCCATTGCTTATGTCACTTAACCAAAACCGCCTACAGTTGGAGCTCATGCTCAACAACAGAGCAAGACTGTTCAGGGATTCAGTTCCTGGCTAAAATAAATGCTCTGCAAAGACCTCTTTACAGTACAGGGAGCAGAGGCTCCCAGATAAAGCAGCTACATTTGGTGTGGTGGGGCTGAATGCTGGGGTGTGCAAAATCATTGAGTGTGGTTATACGCTAAGTTTTAAAATAACTGGATTAATATAAGTGTTGTTCTTGTGTTACATTCAGTGATTGTAAAGCCAGGATTGCCTACTAAATGTATTCTGTGTATTGCATTACACAATGCTTGGCTTTCCTTTCTTATCAAATGCCCTGACTTCCCTCAAACTCTATTTACATTAGACCAAAAATAAGCCTGGCTTGGGGCGTTTCAACACTGTTATACATGCGAGATGCCTGGTGACAGTTCTTCATTGTTTCTCTGCTGGCTTTACTCTGCCATTTTTCAACTTCACCCATCCAATTACGCATCATCACAGATGAAAGAAAAAGCTGTTTGTTTCCATGACAGTAGTAGGAAAATTAGCTGTTCTATGTTAAAATAGCATTTCTAGTATTTCTATAGCAACACAAGTCAATCAATGGTATGACTTAAAATAACATGTAGGCAAAACATGAGAACGTGCATTTTAGATACTTTGGATGAATCCTGAGCATTAAACCTAAAGTTCAGAACTAACATTATACTCCTTTGCCTGTGACTTGGTAAACTAAAGTAACACTACTTCCAAAATTTTCTGGCAAGTATTAAGTATTCAAGAGTGATTTAAGTGACACTTTAAAAACTACTTTAAATAGTGATCTCTATCTATACATTAAACAGACAAGCATAACAAGAAGTAGAGAGAGGAAAAGGAAAGTGTGCATACAGATCTATGTAGCCAAAGCAGCAAATTAAATGATTTCTACCTCACACAAGACAATGGAGATGTTCCTAAAAAGAACTCTGTTGTTATCATCAGAAGTATAATAGAGAACCAACTATTAATACGGTTTTGTGAAATAAGTAAACGGTTTATGCAATACCTTGAAGTATCTCTCAGGCTCTATTTTAATTATTCATAAAAGGTTTCACTGGACATTTTATTAGTTAAAAATAACTTTAAAATTGACAACATTGAAGCAAGAAGTCTGTTGTGAATTTTAAATTTAATTCAAAGTAGCTATAGATTGTTTACTGAATAAAACTGATCCTTGAATATGAACAATTTAATCTTTGTTCACATAACTTGTTCTATAGTAACAGACAATATGATTGGAAGATTAAAAAAATAAAATACTTTAGTTGCACATTTATTAGTCTCTTCCCTCCATGATTGCCTGCTTGGTGTTGGACAATTTCTTGCCATGTCATTTGTAGATTTATCAACATGTAGTACAAAACACATCAAACACAAATGTCTAAATATTGTCTGTTAACAGACTGAGTTCAGTGGCATAGGGGAAAGAAGCAACCAGTTCCTTCTCCATACGGCATTAGAAAGCAGAAAAATGCTAATCAATAATTTTCTACTAGGTTATACTTATACAACAGTTGTACTTTCTAATATCCAGATTATCTTAGTTAACTTGTCTAGGTTACAGCCTCCAGAACAGAAGTTGTTTTCTGGTCCAAGTATAGCAAATATGATATCATTTAACATAATAATAGAAATTGTTTGGGTTTTAAAGTCCCTGATGAGTACGTTAGGTCCACAGCTGACCACTGTGGATATGTCAGTAATGTCCTAGATCTTAAAGCAGGTTAGCCACACAGTCTGGCTAGGTCATAATACTCTGGAAAATGCAGACAGCTGAGTACGTGCTATAATTCTGTCTCCTCTGGTCCTGAATCATTTCCACTGGGAAAGCAATTGCATTAACTGGTAACTTGTTCTGACTGTGGAGTCTTTTCACTTTCTATAAGCAATTTATAGATGCAGTCACTGCACAATAACATGAATATCCATAGTGAAAACACTGCTTCTTTCAAGGCTTGAACAAACAGTTAGTGGCTTAAGTATCAAGGTCTGATGTATCTATGCTCTGCAGCCCTAAACCTCAGCACGGTGAAGTTATTTAACTAATCCCCCCCCAAAATGAGTTACACTTTAAATATCATGTAAAAAAGCATGCTAGGTTCTTTAGTTTGGACCTGTTATGGTGGTATACTGTATGGTACCCATATTATATACAGTATAATTTAATTCTAGAACTTTCCCAAAAGATTGCAAATACTATTTTTTTATGTGTTTGCTGAAAGAAACATTGGGAGTTTAAAAATATTATTTTATTCATTTCTTCCTTTACTTATTTGTATATAAGTCTATTCCCTCAGTTGCCCAGAAATTGTATTACCTGGTGAATGAAATACTTATTAAAAAAACCCCTTGTTTAGCTTTAATTTTCTTTTTTTTTTGGTGAATGCAACAGCAATTGCTATTTCTCCCAATAGTTGCCTGATGCTAATATTTTCAGTCTATACATGGTCTGAATTTTGGCATTCATTTTACATGCTGTCACCCATACCACCAGGCCCTGTTTTAGTGCCCTGGTACGGTGACTAATGCTTTAAACCCTGGAGAAAAACAGATAAGCAATGAACAACACAGTACTAGCGTGGATTCTCAAGTGAACATTTCTCGATGAAAAGAAAGAGAATAACTTTACAAATGTTTTCATAATAATAATCCAAATCCTTATGAGTCACAGTAGAGGAAACTTGCCACAGATTCCTGTGAAATATTTACAACTCTTATCATTTTTCAACCAAATAAATGGAACCATGTTCTGAATCACCGACTCGCCCAACAGTTACTAGGGAAATTTGCAAAGACGGGAAAAAACAATTGACAACTCTTTGGCTTATTTAACGTTTCAGAGCTACCGATTCCCTCCCAACATTATTCATGCAGCATTTCCACTAGGAGGTTGGATGATTTCTGCTCTCTTTTCCAATCTTTTATGAGCTGCTTCCTTAGTCTAATTAAAGCAGAGAACCCAGCTGTCTTCCCCTCTACTTCAGAGAGCTAAGGGAAAGACTCCAGGAAATCCGCTCTTCAGGGACTCCACAGGGATAGCCAGGATCTGAGATTTGGGAATTTAATTCTCAAGCTCTAGATTTCTCAAGGCTAAAAAAAGTAGTTAGTTTTACAAGTTATGTTAGGGCCTGGTCCAGGTCCTGCATTTTGGTCTGATGAGCTTAATAGCACACTAATGTACTCACAGACAGGTAAGGGTGTCATTTAAAGAAAAGCAATTGACAACATTGCATTCCCTACCTGAGACCAGGGCCAGACTGGACTTCACTTTCATTCAAGGCAGACTCACAGATCAGCTGGGGAACAACAGCACAGCCTCATAAAGCAGTGGGTGCCTTCCCGTTGGGAACGGGGTGGAATATCAGGAGTTCTCAACAGCTTTGCCACTCAGCTGATAGGAGAATATGACTCACAGGTATGGAGTCATACTGGCTCCTGCTCTTTCTGCTTCCCCTTTGCTCCTGCAAATGGGCTGCGATGTTAATTAGGTGATAGCACGATTAAGAATTCTTATACTTTCTAGTAAAGAACAGGAGATAACTGCAAACCCATTCACTGCTTAGACACTACACCTGTCATCATCAGTAACCCATGTCTGCCTACTCTTACAACACATAGCATGAAGAACATGAATATAATCACCAGTTTTTGCAGAATCAACCAAAAAGCATTTCAAAACTTCTTCGCAATATAGACAAATTCTATTTTACAGCTTTGGCAGACTGACTTCATCAAATATTATTTTTCCCAGGAAAGTTAAAATAAGCTGTCTCTCTCTGGAAAATGCTATGATCTTGTTGCCTGTACCTTTCTCCATAATTGCCCATGTGAATGCATACATCTGCACAACTGAGATTGTAAAAGACAAGCAACAAGGGAAGTGCAGACTGTTACCAGCATCTGCCAGCAAGCCCTACATCATATCAGTGGGGCTATATTATCTCTGCAACCTCCTGCCCTCTAAAGGAGAAGGACAGAGATAGGGAAAGGCAGAAAATAGGGATGGATGTGCAATGGCCCGTCGCAGTGCTCCAAGCCTCTCAATTACGCTGTGGGTGTAGACCCACTTTGCCATCACCGCAGGATGAGGGAAATTGAGGCAGGGAGCCGCAGCTGCTGCTGGTAGATGCAGAGAAGTCTTGTCTTGTCTAAAACTAGGATTTTGCTGCCCTCATCAGTTTATAACCCCCGGCAACTACCTGCTTCGCTTGTGCCTAAAGCTGGCCCTCATGGTAAGCTTCCCTGAAGGTGTTGTAGCTCATTAAAAAAATACAATAAACAGTTGGCTGTGGATCTAGGAGACATGGCCTTGCTGCATGACAGAAAAAAAAAAAGAAAATGAACTACTGGAAACTGTATATTCACTAATGAATTTCCTTCTACCAGTCATAGGTTAAATAGAAATGTCAACAACAGGATCCCGAGCCGTCCTCAATTTCATCAGTGAAATGGTCAGTGCAAGCCACTGACTTGAAAGATAAATATTTAAAACAAAAATAGAAATGTCAGACAAGAGAAATGCGTACTTTGCAAATCCAATTAAATAAAATCCCCAGGACAGATTTTATAGGGATGATATCTCAGTAGTATCTCTGTACACTTATGTATTAAATCAGATCAATACAGGAATTTACTTATAACTGATTTTTGAGAGATCTAAGCAATACACAATAGGATAAGTTCCCTACGAATACAGTGAAAAGCAGTTACTTCAGCTGAGAAATATAGAAAACAATGATCTTAATTTTACAGTATTGAAAACTCCCTATTCTTGAGAGAAGTAACACATCTGCATTAAAATTAACAGTATTCCTTCACTGGCACAGTGAAGTTGTTACAACAACTTCCTAACAAAAAGGTCAAAAGTATTTAATTACACAAAATACATATTTATGGATGTACCAAGGCTTAAAGAATAGCTGTTTGGTACTGATATTGTCACATACAGGAACTGGGTAATTCTCAGATCTGATCATGTCAGATGATCTTTTCCTCATAGAGTATTCTTTTAAATGTATTTGGTGCAAAATAGACCAAAATGAATTTCTGTCCTGGTTTCAGCTGGGATAGAGTTGATTTTTTCTACCTAGTAGCTGGTGTAGCGCTGTGGTTTGGATTTAGGATGAGAATAATGTTGATAACACACTGATGGTTTAGTTGTTGCTAAGTAGTGCTTACAACAGTCAAGAACTTTTTAGCTTCCTATGCTCTGCCCGGTGCACAAGAAGCTGGGAGGGAGCACAGCCAGGACAGCTGACCCCGACTGGCCAAAGAGCTGTTCCGTACCGTATGGCATCATGCCCAGTATAGAAACTGGGGGACTTGGCTGGGGGGCAGCGATTGCTGCTTGGGAACAGGCTGGGCATCGGTTGGCGGGTGCTGAGCAACTGTATCGTGTATCACTTGCTCTGTATACTATTACTGTATTATTATATTATTATTATTATATTATTATTATTACTACTACTACTATTCTATTTCATTTTACTTCAATCATTAAACTATTGTTATCTCAACCCACGAGTTTTCTAACCTTCACCCTTCCAGTTCTCTCCCCCGTCCCACTGGGGTGGGGGAGTGAGCAAGTGGCTGCGTGGTGCTTAGTTGCCAGCTGGGGTTAAACCACAACAACTTCATTTGCATTTTGTTTGGAAATTAGCTAGCCTAGTTAGTTAACTGCTTCAAAGCAGATTGTGTCCCATGTGAAGGGAGGATGCTCACAAGCTAGGTACTGGCTTGGGATGATGTGGCATATGCAAGGGAAATTCTCTCCTCCTTTCCGTTAGAAGTTCCATTAAAGGAGATCATAGAAATATGCTGGTTTTAACCATGTGCATAGCACAATATGTTTCCTAGTGCAGAATAATTATCCCCCATTATACTTCTCAGTTTCTAAGGCTTACAGTGCTGGAATATTTCATCTGTCCACAACGCATCAGTTACTGATGCCACACTGCCTGGTCTGGATCAACGGGATTCGGATTAAAAGTCATTCCCTAATCCTTCTCTTTGAGAGGGAAATATCTACGCATTTAGAACATCATCTGCTTCATTCTTTAGAGTTTAAACTCTTCTGCACTCATCAGAAGAGCTTATCTGCGCTCCTAGCAAAGTGTGTACTGGTTTCGGCTGCGATATAGTTAATTTTCTTCTGAGTAGCCAGTATAGTGCTGTGGTTTGGATTTAGGATGAGAGTAATGTTGATAACACACTGATGGTTTAGTTGTTGCTAAGTAGTGCTTACACCAGTCAGGGACTTTTCAGTTTCCCACGCTCTGCCCGGTGCACAAGAAGCTGGGAGGGGGCACAGCCAGGACAGCTGACCCTGACTGGCCAAAGGGCTACTGCGTACCATATGACGTCATGCTCAGTATAGAAACTGGGGGAGTTTGGTGGGGGGCAGTGACCACTGTTCAGGGACTGGCTGGCCATTGGTCAGTGGGTGGTGAGCAACTGCATTATGCATCACTTGTTCTGCATATTATTATTATTATTATTATTATTATTATTATTATTATTATTATTATTATTATTATTATTATTATTATTTTCTTGCTCTGCTGTCCTATTAAACTGTCTTTATCTCAACCCACAGGTTTTACTTCTTTTTCCGATTCTCTACCCCATCCCACTGCAGGGCAGGGAGAGTGAGGGAGTGGCTGTGTGGTGATTAGTTGCCAACTGGGGTTAAACCACAACAAAGTGGTAGAAACATTCAAAGTTCTGTGAGAAAAGCAAATTGGGAAGAGAGGGATAAATTTGACAGTAGTCAACGCATTGAAAAATTTTAATCAAATTGTGAATAGTATAGAATCATAGAATCGTTAAGGTTGGAAAAGACCTAAAGATCATCGAGTCCAACCGTTAACCCAGCACTGCCAAGTCCACCACTAAACCATGTCCTCAAGCACCACGTCTACCTGTCTTTTAAATACCTCCAGGGATGGACACTCAACCACCTCCCTGGGCAGCCTGTTCCAGTGCTTGACTGCCCTTTCGGTGAAGAAGATTTTCCTAATATCCAACCTAAACTTCCCCTGGCGCAGCTTGAGGCCGTTTCCTCTCGTCCTATCACCTGTTACTAGGGAGAAGAGACCGACCCCCACCTTGCTACAACCTCCTTTCAGGTAGTTGTAGAGACCAAGAAGGTCTCCCCTCAGCCTCCTCTTCTCCAGACTAAACAACCCCAGCTCCCTCAGCCGCTCCTCACAAGACTTGTGCTCCAGACCCTTCCCCAGCTTTGTTGCCCTTCTCTGGACACGCTCCAGCACCTCAATGGCCTTCTTGTAGTGAGGGCCCAAAACTGAACACAGTACTCGAGGTGCAGCCTCACCAGGGCCAAATACAGGGGCACTATCACCTCCCTGGTCCTGCTGGCCACACCATTCCTGATACAAGCCAGGATGCCATTGGCCCTCTTGGCCACCTGAGCACACTGCTGGCTCATGTTCAGGCGGCTGTCAACCAACACCCCCAGATCCTTTTCCTCCAGGCAGCTCTGCAGCCACTCCTCCCGCAGCCTGTAGCGTTGCCTGGGGTTGTTGTGACCCAAGTGCAGGACCTGGCACTGAGCCTTGTTGAACCTCATGCAGTTGGCCCCGGCCCAATGATCCAGCCTGTCCAGGTCCCTCCGCAGGGCCTTCCTACCCTCCAGCAGATGGACACTTCCACCCAACTTGGTGTCATCTGCAAACTTACTCAATCCCCTCATCCAGATCATCAGTGAAGATGTTGAACAGGACCGGCCCCAACACTGAGCCCTGGGGAACACCGCTCGTGACCGGCCGCCAACTGGATTTGACTCCATTCACCACCACTCTCTGGGCTCAGCCGTCCAGCCGGTTTTTAACCCACCACAGAGTGCGCCCATCCAAGCCGTGAGCAGCCACCTTCTCCAGGAGAATGCTGTGGGAGACAGTGTCAAAGGCCTTGTTAAAGTCCTAGTGGGCAACATCCACAGCCTTCCCCTCGTCCACTAAGCGGGTCACCTTGTCATAGAAGGAGACCAGGTTAGTGAAGCAGGACCTCCCTTTCATAAACCCATGCTGGCTGAGCCTGATCCCTCTGTTGCCCCGCACGTGCCGCGTAATGGCACTCGGGATGATCTGCTCCATGACCTTCCCCGGCACCGAGGTCAGGCTGACAGGCCTGTAGTTCCCTGGATCCTCCTTCTGACCCTTCTTGTAGAGGGGCGTCGCATTTGCTAACTTCCAGTCATCTGGGACCTCCCCGGTTGACCAGGACTGCTGATAAATGATGGAGAGTGGCTTGGCCAGCTCCTCTGCCAGCTCCCTCAGTATCCTCGGGTGGATCCGGTCTGGCCCCATGGACTCATGAGTATCCAGGTGGAGGAGCAGGTCGGTGACTGCCACTTCTTTGACAACTGGGGCTTCATTCTGCATCCTATCTCCATCTCCCAGCTCAGGGGCCTGAAAACCCCGAGGATGTCCAGTCTGACTATTAAAGACTGAGGCAAAGAAGGCATTAAGTACCTCAGCCTTCTCCTTATCCTTCATGGCAATGTTTCCCTCCGCATCCAACAAAGGATGGAGATTCTCCCTGGCCCTCCTTTTGTCACTGATATATTTGTAAAAACATTTTTTATCTTTAATGGCAGTGGCCAGTTTAAGTTCTGTCTGGGCCTTCTGGTGTAAAGATGAAACACATCCTAATTACATAGTAAGCTAAAACATTTTTCACATTGCTTTGATCTATTTAGTATTTTACATTTAAAATTAAAAAGTGCCTAGTAACGTATTTAACTCAGAAGAGTTATGATCTTTCAGGAAATAAGGCTGTTTATTCTCATTTATAAATTTGAAACAACTTGCTTTACTTTTTAAGGCAGGACAATACATTTTTTATAATATTTTTATGAAAAATTATCATTTGACCAAGAAAACAAACAGTTCTAAAAGAAAACATACAATTAAAAGTCTCTCTCTGCTATGTGTTTACAGAGTAGACTTCAAGTCAGTGAACTGAAAATCCAAACAAATTTTGCCTATAGATACAAACAAAGTTTCTAAAGGCTAAATGAAAAAAAGGAAGTCCATAGAACAGATAATTTATTTGTGGTCAATTCCTGTTGTTATGTCTTTGAAAGGCCTCAGCTTCAAGGTCTGCTTAGTTAATTATTCATATAATTCTGAAGTGTTAAACAGTGTTTTTTTTCTTTCCACAAATTTACTCTTATCTGCCCACCTTAAAAAAAAAAAAAAAAAAAAAAAAAGGAAGGAAGAAGTAGCCATGAAAAGACAGACTTGTTTCTGTCTTTGATTGCCTTTGATGGAATTTTTTCATTTTCTGTGAAAACTAAGTGAAGAATTGAGCTTGGCTTTTTGATGAGAAGGTAGCATAATCCCTTCCCATTGCCAGCTCAAGGAATCAGAATCATGGAGCAGCTACTGAAAGTCCTGTATCGCAGTTTACTGAGTCTAGAAAATATACTAAAAAGAGCACACAAAAAGTCACAGTTACTGGAGAGAACACCTTTTTCTTCTACAGCATGAGTAAATCCCACAGACAGTCAACTAAAAAAACCTTATACTTGTGATTCAGCTGAAGTAGAAGAGGATCGCTGGCATACCATGCTGGTAACTACAGGGGTATGTGGGCTCCATTATGGACAACCAGAGCCTTTTTCACTAGTAGTATAGAGAAAATGACTGGGTAACCTACTAATAGCCTAAAAAGCTGCCACAGGGATTTATTTATTTTACTAGCCCTCCACTGGTGAAAAAACAAACAAACAAACAAACAAACAAAAAAAAAACAACCCCAAACTCTTAATTTTTTGACTGCTTGAGGAGTTTTTCCAAGACAAAAGGCTTTTTTGCTGTTTTATCCCACTGTTCCTACTAGGTGCTTGGGAGACTGTAAACAAGAGGGGAAATAAGAGGGGAAATAACTTCAATGAAAAGTGGTATTCTGTAGCAAAAGGACTTCTGGAGTTCTTATTTCTTCCCCCAAGCAACATCTCATTCTTATTTGGGCCATGATCTCCGGGGAAAACTTTGACTGCAGCAATGATTATTCATCAGGAATAAGTCATTAAAACACCTCAAATGCAAATCTATTTTTATTCTCCAAATGAAGTGTGAAATGTTGAAGAAATACTACAAATGAGAATAAGCAGACTAATTTTTGAAGTAATTATTTCCATATCATTCATTTAAAGTGCCATCATTAACCTGAGCATGTTGACATTTGCTTTTGTGAACTGCATGACTTTTAACCTGACAGTGTCTTTGTCCACATGCTGCTAAAACCTCCCTGCCTTCAGAAATGACAACCAAAGTGCCACTTAATTCCAGGCACTCTGACCATATATTTAACTATGTTCTGCAGTATGCTAGCTGACAACCATACAAGCAGAGGAATATTTTTTCCCATGAAGAAAAACATCACCAAATTGAATTACTGTGCTAACACGAGCAAATGAAATTTATTTAGAAAAAGAACACTTAGTGAGATTATCTAATTAAAATTATTCAGACTTGCTTTGCAATATAAATATTTTTGAAGAAGGACACCAGGTAGTATGGTATCTAGTCCATGTGAATTTATTAGCTTTGAGCTTTAACCCTACAACTGTCAGCTCTGATTGGAAAAATTACATTCAAGGTTTTGTAGCAAGAAGTGATTAAGTGCATTTACAAAGTGAGGACATCAGTTCCCAAGCTACCTAACATCAATTAAAGGAGGCCAAATTAAATCGATGTTCTAATTCCACAAAATTAATGGTAACTTTTTTTTAATAGATGTAACAACATTTCCCTGAGGTCCTGTAATAAATTCTTATCACAGCAACTCATGTAGAAAGTAAATGGTTACCTATCCATGAAAATCCAATGTTTAAAATCAGTTATGGGAATGTTGACAATAAGGTTCCTAGGGGCTTCTGTGTTCGTCTTCTGGGCATTTTAAATTTGATTTATTTTTTCAGAGTTCTTTACTTTTAAACACTAGGAAAGCACGAAGGAAAAAACATTCTTGTTCATTATGGAAATATACTGGAAATATTCATTTTTCATATTAGTTCATTTTAAATAGAGCATTCCTCTAAACTCATGGGATCAGGAGCTAATTAAGGTTACTTGTAATTACTTTTAATCAAAATGCAATCATATGTCTTCACTTTACAACATTTTATAAAAGGAAAAAGGGAGTTTTTTCATTATTTTTCATTTTTAAAGAGTTTGGTGACGTAAACCAAATACTTCAATTTTCCATATCATCAGTCCTGCTCAAGAGCGTGCGACTCTGATGCAACTCTGGTATATGGATGTCCGTTAGGAGGGTAGAACTAGAACATTGAGCGCATATGGGTGAAATATTGTGAAGCCTGTTATTAAAATTTTGCCATTAACTGGATGTGGACACTTATAGAGCTGACTTGGGGGTTTTTATAAAAAAAACAAAAGAAAACAAGACCAAAACACAGGCCATGCTCTGCAGGAACAGAAACACATCTGAAGACTCCCTGCTCAAGAAAATGAAAACAGAAAATCCAGGCAGTAAAATTCAGCTGACTGTTCAAAGCCTTGTTTCTGTAGTTGGGGCCACAGAATGGTTGATTAATTGCTTAAAATATTTTGTAATATTACAGATTTCTAGTGTTATCTGTGGCATGGCAATTTCCACCCTGAGAAACCTTCAAAAAAGTTCAAATACATGTCTGCATGAGAACAACAGCACCTACTTTGAAAATGAATCCACCTCTTAAATTCGAATTACTACTCAATAAGTTTCCTTTTTAAAAAAATCATAACTGTTAGAAATGGAAAAAATACAAAGTGATTGTTTGCAAACACAAAAGGAAAATTGAACCATCTTATCCAGAATCAGAAAAGTCTGACAGAGTGCTCTCTGGTAACACACTTGATGGCATTTCAGCATAACAGGTATCAAGCCACTGACCGTAGATCCTGTGTTACTGAGACTGGAATTCTTCTTTGTAACTTCTGTGGCAGAACATCTTCCATTCTTCAGCCCCCAATCAAACAAAAAAAAAAATAGAAAGTATCCCAGAACTAAAGAGAATTTTGGACTGGGTAACGATATTCTTTTTCTGACAATTCTACAACTTGTTGGGTTTTTTAATAGAAAATATAGCAACATTTTACCAGTCTTTTCTACAAACAGTTTTTGTTTTGACAGCTTAGTGTTTTCTAGTGAAGGATTATATGGTCAGAAAAAAAAACAAACCAGAAAATTGTCAGTCTCTATGTGGACAGTATAGAGACTAAGAGATCAGAGAGATTTTAGATGCAGTTTTGCAATCCAGAAGCTAATGTGAAGCCACTTACTATTTATAGGAGAGTATCTCAGTGAGACTAGCTATGGGTGATAAGGAATTAAGCGCCAAATCACCTGTGGGAGAAGAAGCTCCATTAGTGGCTTATACAGGTTGCTAAACTTTCACATTCTCTCTACCATAATGCACTTATAATTACTAGAAGAGACACGTTTGACTACTTTATATGACTCCTTTAATTTGATATTTAAATTATTCAGGAAAGAGCCATAAACCAAACTTTCCACCAGTTACAGCCACACTCAAAAATACTTGTTACTGCCGTTCTAACCCTTCTTGAGTTTTCTGTAATGTCTTTCCTCAAATACTGTACTGAACAGTAGAGAATCATAATTGAATATATCATCCATATAACAACAAATAAAGTATTTATTAAAAGTTTAACAGAGACAGGATTAAATTAGTTTGCCTGTTTGGTTTGGCTTTCTGTTAATATCAGTCTAGGCCTTAATCTGCTACTATGATTCTCTTCTGAAAAGTAGGCTTCAAAACTAACTTAAAAACAGTATTAAGTTGGCTTCTTGCGTTAGGTCAATGCAAGACAAACAAAACTAATGAACATAATACAGTTCTTAGAACACTGACTTCATAAATTAAGTACACTCTTGGTGTTGATTTAGAAAGCTGTTTTGTAAGACAGGTTTTGCAGTGATGCATTGTAATTCATTAAACATCACAGATATTTCCTCCTAGAACATTGTTCTGGTCTCTTGACAATCGGTGGCTTTACCAACACGTAATCATCTATGTTTAATTGTAGATGCCCTTCTGTTATTTGCCAGAATAAATCATCTAGAGTTCAAATACTATGCTGTTTTCAGTTTCATTTTTTCAAAAATCATGCTGTATGTGAAGAGCTGTTCCCCTGGGAGCTACTTTGCCTCCCCAGAGAAGTTACAGCATAAACATTCACTGAATCCAGAGCAAGAAATAAATTCTCTTGTTATGTTTGAAGTCTAAGAATGTAAAGGCTGCAGAAAAAAGTAATCGAGTTTAAAAGATTGAATTTGCTGAGCTTCTCTAGATGATTTGGAATCTACTCTGCATTTCTTCAAATCCTATACACTACAGCATTCACCGTGCCCTTTGGCGATAAAGGGCACTATGGAAGAAGAAAATGGGATACAGCAAGGAAGAGTCATTTTCAAACCAACTGCTGTAAGTTAGTCTGTTCCGTTATGGAAACCCTGTAAAGGTGATTCTGAAGACTTTAGCCTAGGCTCATAATCATAAACTCCCAATCAAACAGACAGTATTCTTTGGTTAGGAAAACACTTTAGTCATTCTGCAAATAATTCATCATATGCAAGTAATTCATCATAATGTGAATAAACCACTTTCAGACTACAGGTAATTGGAAACTCTTTATCAGACCAGAAGTTGGACTCCTGTTTCAATGGCAAAGAAATGTGGAACTGCCGGGGAAAAAAATGTACCTCAACAGGCTAATACGTACCCATGGCCTCTGTCCTTTGCCCTTTTATAAGGTGAAAGCTGTAGATCTTCCTCTGTATCCCAAAGCACACAGTTGCTTCACCCACAACACAAATATTTTAATTATGTCATCTGAGAAAACTCAAGACTGAAGGGGTAGAAGAGGAAATTTTTTGGCTATGTCTTGTTGACCCTTCTTCAAAGTTGTCATTACTGAGGAGGAGAAAGGGGTATATTTCACCCATTACTTGCTCAGCTTCCCCACTTTCCTCCATGACATGACAGTCTCTTTCCCAAGTCTATTAATCTGTTTTCCTCACCTTTGTAAGACTGGGTAGGAGTTTCTCTTTCCCGTTCTCCCTGAAGCAGATACACCGCAGGTACCTGCACCACAGGTACACCAATACAGGTACTACTGTTCATCTTCCCAGTATCTTACCTTACGAAAAGCAGGAGGCAGAGAACAACACTTTTCTTTCCTTGCCTCTATTATAGCAATATAAGCATTTCTCCAAACAACCACTCCAGTTTTAAATTGCCTCAAACCCTATGTTTTTACAGGAGGACAGGAAACATGGGTAGTGGCTAGTTGAACATGAGTGGGAAAGCAAACAATTTTAATACTTCAGTCAAAAGAAAAAAAACAAAAACCCAGACTTCCCCCAAACAACACCTCGTAAGTCTGGCTATTCAGCTTTGCAGCAAGTATTGCTAGTAAGTAAAGCTTTTTGTTTAAGGTGTACAATTTGAACGATCAGCAGCACCTCTCCGAAGCCTCCTAGCAAAGAAAAGAAGTCCCAAAACAAAATGCTGTTTCGCTCATGATTGCTTTACTTGTGAATTGACTTATGTAAAACCTATTTTTTACAAACCCATTATTTCCCCTAAACATAAAACCATAATACTGCATAACTTCTGCAATCAATGGTTTTGTACTGATAGAAAACTACATTGCTTTTGCACTTTACTGTTTTTTGTTCGTTTGTTTTCTCCAAACTACTTACTTTTCATCCATCAACTTTTGCCAGAATATCTGTTTTGCCCACTTCATGCACAATGTTAAGTACCAGTACAAGGCTTAATCAATAAGAAATACGGTCTTTTCTGCATTTTTATATAATACAGTTTTTAATAATGTCTTATGCAGTAACTTTAGTGCTACTAGTCTAGTGCCTTTGTAAAATATGACTTACTCTTTCACTGATGGGACAGGCTTATTTCTTTGCACATTACCAAGTACTGCCTTACTTCAAATATTAGTAGACCTGCGTCTTTTACCTGGACAAAGAAAAAGAGTATACTGATAATATTTGTTTGCATAAGTGCATGCACCTAGAAGGCATCACTATTACGTTAACCTCAGCTCACAGACAGTAAATGAGAAAACTGATCACATTTAATACTTTAGCAGGTGTCAACCCGAGTTAACCGCAATGCATTGATAGGTGCTTAGCTGTGTTTCAGACTGAAAGCTCTTTCTTGGTGCTTTTAAGGTAGAAAACTAGCTGACTGAGGAAAACACCAAAACTACGGAGGGCTACATTGCAGTGATTCATTCTATTATGTTAATTAAAGCGTTAAGCTCTTGAACTAAGTAACTGCTGAAAAAATCTTTTTTGAGCAGACATTGCAGTCCCCAAGCCAATGGGACTTTTTGCTGTTTAACAGTGAGGTGTGGGTTCTGATAATTAACAACTTAGACTTTTCTTTATATTCCTAAGCTTCTGCCACCTTCTACCTAAATTAAGATCGCATTCACTGCTCTTAAAAACTGGCACAGCTCCATTAAAGTTTATGAAGCTCTGCCAATTTACGTGGCAGAGAACTTGGCCTGTGGTTTGTTTAAAGGTTACAAGCTTTGCCTGCAGAGATTACAATTCCACGTGGAATTCAGCTAGTCTTTAATTTATACAGCTGCCCATGTCAGCCAAAAGGTCTTTACTTTAAACTATCAATGAAAAAGAACAATGAAAATTTTAACCGCATTTCTATATTCTTATAGGTACCTAGGAAAGGAATTTTTTTATCACATTATTTTACATTGTACCTATGAAATTCCGTCCTTTTCCCCTGCCGTTATGAATGATTTTTGTTCAATATCAAGAGAAACCTTTTTTTTTTCCAATTATAGAAATAAAATAAAAGAAAAAAAACTTTGTTCACTGTACTTTCCAAAAACAGAATTTCCAGTGTAGGTTTTCAGTGTATAAACTGAATAACCAACGGTTCCCTTGATAACCTGACTGAGAATAATTAGTCAAAAGGAAGAGAACAGTCCCCAAACAAATTTCACTAGGTCTGAGGATGGAAGAAAACCTTTATAAGCATTAAAAAAATCTCGCTTTGACATGGGTGGCTTCTTATTTTAAATAACCAATGGTGAATACTAATGTATTTTCAACTAAAAATTCCTTTTGAGTTTTTTCTGTGATTGCACTTTCTTTGCTAACTATGTACTTCATAAACATCACAATTGTTGCCAATGATTTTTCACAGCATATGGCCAAGAGATGCATACAATTTTAATGGAAAGAGCATGCAAAAGCCTTCTTAATGTTAATCCTTGCAGAAGGAAGAGGTTTATCTTCAAATAAAGATCTACTTAAAGATGTTTGTGACAGCTGAGGAATTTATCTCCACTTCTTTTTGCCTGTGGTGTGCCACATTGCTATTTTTCCCATAGCAACATGCAAGAAGCAAACTAAGATGTCATATACATAATACAGAGATAAAAAATGACCCTATTTCCATGTCTATGTGATAAATGGAATGAAAGTTCAGTGAACACATATTTGCACATTAATTGAACTGCATGATTCTGTCCTGTTCAATCAAGTCACTACTGTATGTACCACAGGAAATTTTTCCCCAAGAATCATTAAACCAAGTTTATCGCTCAAACACATACACATTTTCACCTATTTATCTTCTTGTCTTGCCAAGATAGAAAAAAAAAGTTACCTCTGCATATTCACATGATTGAAAACACATACACATGAATTTATATATTACTACATCACATTAACATGATGAGAATCTGAACTAAGTGTCACCATTCTCTGTAATAATCAGAGAACAAAGGTACTTGATCAACTTTTGTAGCTTATAAATATTTAGGAGACATTCGGGCTTTGAGAATATTAAGTTTTCCCTTAGAAATCAAGTTTCTTTTGGCTGATTTAATCATCAAGATCAATATGGCACATCTACAGTTCTGACAGTATGATACTCTTGAAATTCACAACAAAAGGAGTGAGAAAAGTGTGATTAATACAGCATCTTTAAAATCTTCGTCAAAACACGTTAAGATTCTCATATACGCAGTGAAAACTTACATCTTTTAGCAAGAAGACATAGAAGTAAACTAAGAAACAGAAACAATAAACAAAGTGCACTTTCAAGTCAACACTAACCCTTTAGTGAGACTTGTTTATACTCATTTCTGTTGCCATCAAAATACTGATGCACATTGCAGAAACATATTCTGGAACCACATATTCCTAAAAATGTGTGTATATATATACACACACGCAGAAAAGACATACATGATGGTTCACAGTTGTCAGTGCTTTATTAAATCCAATTATCTTCAGAAGCCTCTGCAGGAGTCCTGTCCAAACAGATTCTGGGCTATTTTTGGTGGTGCTGGGGTGGTTTTGGTTGGTTTTTTTGGGTTTGGAGGGGAGGGGGGGTGTGTGGGGGGTGCAATCTCTAGATCCTTGAAGAAAAATTTCAATTTCAGACTTATTGGTCAATGTTAATCTAAACAGCCTTGTCAGAAGTTGTGTAGATCTGGATAAGAACACTTCACCTTTAATAGTACACTTTCCAAAGTACAATGAAATCCCAGTCCGAACAAAAAACCAGACTTATGTCACACTATGTTCCATAAACAGCTTTAGAGTCTTGACCAAGGGGACTGAGCAGAATTTGAGTGACAAAAGGACAAGAGAGAAGCCTAGGAAAACTTAACAAGCAGACCTCAAAAGAAAGATAGAGGCTCTAAAAAAGAATAAATCTAAACAAACAATTAAAAGACTGTTTTCAGAGACAGAGATTTATTAGGGAAGATTGCACATCTTTAAATGAAAAAAAAAAATTAGATAACTGACTTAGTCCATGGACCATTTTTCATACACACATTAAAACAAACAAACAAAAAATCCTAGTCTGAAACCTGTGTAGGCTATGAGGTCTCAGCTACCAGAGCCACACATAAGAATCTGCATGGCGTAATGATGATAAAGATTTTAGTCAACAAATATTATGATCTTGTTTTGCGATCACTCTCCTAGAAGCACCATAAGCACTTGGGTACACTCTCAGACTGTACTGGGACAGCTGAAAAAAAAGCTCCTTTTTAAAAGCTTACAGAGCCAAGCTTTTGTCACTAGAACTGAGTAAAGAAAATTTATGTGACCAAGTCTTTGCCAAGCTGGATGACAGCTAATGCCTGTTACTTATTTAACAGAATACAAAACAAAGGCTAAAGTTCCAATCGTATCTTTTATAAATGCTCTTTTTAATAAACTATAATCAGCAAATTAGTTAACTAGTTATGTCTAAAGTGATGTATTGGAAGATTTAACATATTTGGTTTTTTATCAAAGTTTGTAATTTCCATTCATTATCTTATGTTGAACTACTTGCTTTTCAATGGTAGAAGCTTCTGCTTCTATGAGTAAAGTAGTCCCCAAACCATAAATTATACCCGACAGTTTTGACATCATTTATTTTCATAGCATTATACATGCCAACCTTTTGACTACTCAAGATCAAGAGAGTTGCTCTCCCGGCGCATATTTCACTATAGCTCTCATATTTTATGCAGCAAATTAGACTTTACGGTAGCAGCTACAGCGAGACTGCCTCTCACACTACACAGTTTAAAATTACTATAGAGGATTTCATATTGAAGGAGCACGATCCTATATTCATACTCAAGTAAAAAATGGATGAAAACTTCTTATAATTCCTTCCTATCCATTTTGTATAGTTTTTACACATATATATGTAACTAATGTGGTTAAACCTCTAAACCATTACAGATAGTCAGGATTCTGCTGTTGACAATAAAAGTTGGAGAGGAATCTAGCAAATACTAATGAAGGCAGGTATTTTAAGTGTTCAGAAGGGGATGCACTCAAATCACATTCAAAGGTCACCTACCAGGCATGCACTGCTATGAATTTCTTTTCTGCCACATTTGGAATGTCCATATTAACTTGTCAAGATAATTGCTACAGCTGGGAGTTCCCGTCACTGACAATCAAGAGTTTATTAGGTATCTGAAGACACAGGTAGGTGCTCAGCAGGATTTATATGTGACACTGAATTACCCGTAGACACTTTTCAGTGGGAGTTCAGACCCTTACTCAGCTTATATGCTTGTAAAATACTTTTCAGTGGAAATTACTTATGGGTAAACATCAAAATAACAACTTCTGCAGAGTTATAACTGTTCAGTTCTGGAAACTTGACACGTAAAAGTTACTTTGAAACATAATTCTTGAATTTACACTTAAAATTATGAATATTCTTAGTAGTAATACAATAACAATTATGAATTGATTGCAATTGTCTTTTTTAAACTAGTGATACCTATTTATACACAACTTGTGACAGCTCATGACTCAGGCAAATTTGAAAGGATTTCAACGGATCAAGCAAAAAGGATCATCTTACTGTAATAATTAGCCTCTTGATAAATTCTGAAGTCCTGCTACAAACTATAGAAATGGTAAAACCCTTAAAATAATCATCATTATTACTATAAGGAAAGAATTAGGCTACACTTGTATAGAAATTGCTGCTGTTTTTTTTAAAATGCAAATATTTTCTTGGTTTAAATAAATTGAAGATATGAACATTAAAAAATACTAATAGCAAATTCTTTATCAGTCATCATGATTGATCACTCAATGCCTCATTCCTCTTTTATGGAAGAGGGAATAAACAGCGGGATAGGATTAACAATGCATAGGTTCATTCAAATACCTCAGCTGATGCAAAGTGTTGGTGCATCAGAAAAGGAAGAGGCTACAATCCATTCATTCGTTCTGAAAAACAATCTGAAAATAGAAATGGAAATGTCTCCTGTCCTGAGCACGTACTTACTCTGGAGTGATGGCAGACTAGGTCCTTGCATGTTAAGTGTGCTTTGGAGAATAAAGTAGGACACAGAGGCTAGGAAGACTGAATGACATGTTTTTATCTACCATGGATTTTTAATACACCACCTGCAATTTATCCTAAGAGCATCCAACCAAATATTCATGTTTCCCCAAATAAAGTTTCCATTGATATCACAGATTTCCCATATAAATAAATCAGACAGCCAACAGGATTTAAAAATTACTCATATACTAGCAAAAAGAATTATAAGTCTACTAGGAACAGAACACACTGCAAACTATCAAAACAATAACAGTAGAACAATATTGGTAGAGGGATATTTTCTTAGAAAGTTCTGCTATCTGTTTACACACACTCTTTTACTGATTCCTTTTCAAAAATGAATTCTTTCACTTTAGCATTAAAACTAGGAAAAACAGATAGTATGGTTCTGCTGGCAGCAAAACCCCATGGTTCTGCTTTCGTCATTTCGCTCTAGCCATTTTATGTATTATCTACATAAGCGCGTAAGACCTTTGAAATATTGACTGTGTAACACATGCCTGTACACAGCCTGAAAGACTAGGATTCCAACCGGGGCCTCTAGGCATTAGCGTAATGCAAACAGACTATAATATCAGCAAGCACAAATGCTCTGAATGGCTTTCAGACCATATCTGCTTAAGACACCTTGCATATGCATCTCTCACATCATTCACGTAAACATATTTCCACAGCACCACAAGCATACGTGATTTTTCATCAACATTTTATGAACAAAAAATAAATGAAACAATTGTCTGTTCTGTCAGAGAGTTTTTCTCCACTCTCCACCCCACACACAGAGCAGCAAAAGGGCGACTGAAGTGTAATACATTTATTGGCCTTTTCAGAAACATGCTACTCACCAGGCCTGACCTATTCCTTCCATGTAAGGAAAGTGGGGGGCTTGACAATGACATTTCCTGATAATCAAGGACCTTATGGATTGCAGTATAAATCAGTCACAGTTTTGTTATCGTTAGAGCCATATTCTGCTTACTATTCTGAGGTTTTCCTTAAACTCTGATTTAATAACCTCCTTGGCTCTGAGCTGATTTTGATTTCCAGTTTTATTGAGACATATTGGCAGCCTTTTCTTTATGAGAGTAAAAAAAGACTGCCTTGACATTGCTCACATAAAAGCAGGCAGAGAACTTACACACAGTTATACTAAACTTGTATTTCAATGAGGCACGATCTCTAACTTCTCACAAGAAGGCGGCCGTGAACTTCACTGTATCATTTATTCAAATGCTGGGGAGGAAAACAGGAATTGTAAGCAGCTTTCTGTTCTCTATTTTGGTAACAACTTTTCCTTCAGAAAGAGGAAAAGAAATTATGCTTTCCCCAACAAAAAGATTATTTATACTAACAGCTAATTAGAAAGGACACTCTGGAAAAAGTCACACACTTTACTGAAAGAGATGTCTTTTGAAGGGGACCAATATATAGTCAAAAAAGCAATAAAAGGACTAGACTGCCGTATACCTGTATTAGTTAGTTAGCAGACCTGAAAAAAGACATTCCTCAAACTGTGTTATTCCAGAGAATTACATGAAAATTTTATTATAAAGTATTGTGTATGTTATGGTAATTTATACAGTATATAGCTGGATTTCAGACTGTTCTCAGGCTCATTTTTTAATAACATTAACATGAACCATTATGTGTTTTATTGTGCAAGAGACCAAAGTAATTTGTGATAAAAATCTTCATATTTGACTCCATATACACAAGTTATTCTTTTTTAAGATGCTTCTAACTTGCATATTTACAAGACTATGACACTAAAAGACACAGTGTAGGCAGATTTGGCAGTTATTCATGGAAGGCTTTGCTGCCTTCGGCTTTGACTCTGTCACTATTTGTTGCCCCTTTGTGTTAAAAAATGGAAGAAAGGTCTTTGGATTACTTGACAGCTTCCTCTAGATGTGCTTGTTTCTCTACATTTGATATGTAGCAACTAGCATTTGGAAAAAAAAGCCCCAAAACTTGTTTGTATCTTCCTAAAACATTCAATAGTAATACAAACATGCTAAGTTTTCATTCAGACTTCATATGAAATTCAGTAAGGGAACACAGCTATGTCGAATAGGAAGAAAAAGAGGAATAATCAAATTTCGAGACTACTTGGATCAACAGCTCAAGAACAACCAAATAGCAGTTCTAATAACAGATTTTAGAATGCAAGTATATGTACTTTTTTTTCAAGAGCAGACTAGAGATCTTGCGACACAAGCACTGTACAGTAGCAAAGAACCAAGGAGCTCAAACGAGTTAAGAAGTGACGCAAAGGTAAGCCAGAACAAGGCTATTTTGGTTTGTATCTTTGTCAGAACTGTTCATGAAGACCAAAGGGTAAAAAAAAAAAAAACAAAACATCAGGCAAAACATGAGGCTACTATTCTCAAACCTGAGGAAATATCGTGTATGTCATCCACACAGTTACTTAAGGCCTGTTAACCTCAAAATACACCAAAACTGTACTATGTTATCCTAATATACAGTGCACTATGTAGGTCCCAGGAAGCAATCTTCGGAAGTTTGCCATTACCTCAAAGGAGCCATTTCCCTCAAGTTGAAAATTGTCTCTAATTCAAAAACTCAGCAAGCAGTTTTGCATGCTTATTATTCTTTTTAGTTGTTATTCTTTTGAGTTATTCCACTGAATTCAGTAGGACTATTTACAAGCAACACTACTGCCCTGATTCAGGAAACCATTTAATTATCCTTTACCTTCAATTAGGATTTTCCCTAATTGGGGAACTTTAGCACTTCTTCTGAGTACTTTCATGAATGGAAGAAACAGCATCTAATGATAACCGCTGACCTACAGATTTGTGCCTACTGAGTCAGCTGGTCTGCGGGCTGAAGCACAAAGGCCAGTTGATAAGCTTTTTTAAAGAACAACCAAATGCGTTAACTGTCTTAAGGTTTTCAAATGGTGAAAGTACTAACAAACAAAGCAACATGACTGACCGACTCAGAAACGTGTAATATTCCTAGAATTTTGCACACACACAAAAGAAATTATACAGGAACATTTTACAAATAAATGAGAAAACAGACTTTATAAGAGAATAAAATTGATAGTAATACCTGTACAGTGACAAATCTAAGCCCAAAAAATCCCATTACACAACAAGAAACTGAAAGGCACTATTTATTAGTGGACTCTATTAGAGCAACAGACATTTAAAACAGTGCAACGGTGAAAAATCAGGTACAAATCCTAGTCCCAAAACTCTCTGAGACAAGTCAAGTATGCAATTGAATCAGATCAGCAAAACTGAACACTGATATTACAGTTGTAATCTAAATAAAAATGAATTATGTCATTCTTTTACAGTATAAAAGTGAACTTGTGTCCTTGCTCTTTAAAGTAACTAGCACGGTTTATCTATTCTCTTTAATAATGCAATTTAATTTACTAAAGGTTCACATTAAAAATTTATCTGACTACAGCAGTAACAGTCACCTAGACATTTTGTCATAGTTAAACATTAGCTTTGGAGTACATCACAAATTCCCTACTGTGAGTCTGAGACCTGTTTCTTATAGAAACACTCTGAGCTTCCAATTGACATTACATTTAAATGAGTCAGTAACAGCGCACTGAATAAAAATATCTGTCAGTTATTAAAAGTGCAGTGACTTATTCAACAGCAGTATTCAAAAGAGACAGATGCAGTATAACACACATTAGCAGTCATAAAGGACTGCCATTTTTGCTTTAGCAATCAGTTATTCAACATATACTCCAATAATCATAATATTTTCACCTCTTAAGAATAGCGTTAGACCCATTAAGACCATGCAAAGTCCTCACACATGAATAGAAAAGCTGACAAAATAAATGCAAATCCAAAATGATCAATCTAAACTATAGCAATGTCAAGCATCCAATGTAGGCAACATACAATACAGTTAACATCATTCCAGAATTTAACAAGAATTCAGCTAGTAGTATTTTTTCATAAAACTAAACTTCTCTCTCATGTCCCAGTGTGTTCAAACAGCTCATGTCATATGGTACCAGATAAGTGAGGCAAGTTAGATGGAAGGACTTGGAAGGAATGCATGCCAACCACCAGAACCAACTTTGGAGCAGATACAATACCTTCCTTGCTGTGCAGCAAAGTGGAAAAATTGAAGGGCATAGGGAAAAGGTCAGATAGCCACCTTCTGTCGATGGGAAATTATAACACGTGCTTAGCAAAGCTGTGAACTATGTGGTTTCAATGCCATGGAAATCTTCAGAAAGACCTACATAATGATAAAACTTTCCTAGGAGGACTTTATCAGCTTAAACATTGTTATAACAAGACAAGAATTCCAAAGACAGGCTCATTAAATACTAGAAGTAGCACAAGTGGCATAGTGAAGTCTCTTAAATTTTCACCCCAAAATTGTAAGAAAGCTAGAGCCACTATCAAAACCACAGACGGCTATTTAACATTCCACCAGTATAAGACAGGATTTCCTACCTCAGCGTTGCTGGCAGCCAGCGTTGTCAAAACCTGAAAATTACAGGAAAAATGCATTAGTATTGATTCAACAAAACAGGAGTGGGATTAATTTGCTTTTGAGGTAACTGACATCAATTGGTTGTTATGGCTTGAGGGAATGGAACTGAAGAGAACTGTCACGCTGTGAGGAGACTATTCACCTCTCACGCACATCAGAAGGCAAAAAAACAGGTATAAATTAAGAGCACAGTAATATTCTGGAATATTGGGTAAAAACTCAGGAAACATACTGAAACAGAACTAGAAAAATAATTTTATATTTTTAACTAATATTTAATCTGTTTCTGAACAGAAATGAAGAGTAATGCAACTAAACGCTATTCTAACACATCAAGACAATTACCAGGATATGCTCTGAAAACAAGCCAGCTCAGTTTCGTGGTGCTAGAAGCAACAGAGAGTTTGAAGAACGCATTCCATGTAAACTGTGGCAAAGAAAGGTTCACCAGCTTCTTCTCACTGGTGACGTACAGTATTGGGTGCAGGTGTCCAGGGTTTGGCAGCAGGGGGGCTGCAGGGGCCCCTGTGGGAGGAAGTCGGGCCCAGTTCCAGGTCTGACTTACAGCAACCAAGGCCGTGCTTAGCACAAACATACTTGTGTCCTGAACAGCTGGGGAACGGCAGCAACTATTTCTCTCTGCCAATCAAGGAATTAAACTGAACTTTGTATCTCTCTAGCTTTACACACCAAACCATAACTAAATCAACTACTATCACAAACTTGCAAAAAAATTCAGTTCAGGGGATACAGACATTATTGTCATTTGTATTAAAGTAACTTTAACTCAAATCTGTGAATAGACAGATATAATTCAATATTACGGGTCAAATAACATATATGAAGGTAATAAGCTGTTAAAACATGGTGAAGGCTGGTAAACTCTGTTTGTAAAACAAAAATCTTTGTTAGAACTTTATGTCCCAATATTGTCACAACTTTACTAGGTTGAAAAACCTTTAATAATCTCCTCAGAAATTTAAGACTGACACCTAGCTATAATTCTGTCTACGGGAGAACAGATCTTTCCTTATATTGGTGTTAATAATCACTTTTCAAAGATAGCACCAACTCTCCCCAGTTTTTGGGAGTAGGAGAGGGAGTGACCAATCGTGACTCAGTTTGAGGGCAGGGGAAGGAGAGCACGGAGTTTATTGAATGGAGCTCAGCCTGTATAGCGAAAAAGACAATTTGTGTGCAAAGCTGCTGTTCAACAGAAGACATCTGTGGATTCATCAAAAACTGATTTCAAAGGAATTTAGGAATGGAAATGAACTCCTGTCACATCACAACAAGGTACCTGCAATCACAAACAGTTATTTAATTTAACCTGTTTCAAAAATGGAATCAGCTCCATTTAAAACGCGTGTCTTTTGTCACTAATAAGACTTTTGAAGGCTGAGAATTTCTCTCACAGAAACAGAAGTTGCCTTATTTAAATTCCATTTATTTACAAACAAGCTATCACCTTTTTTTTTTTGTTATTCCTCTTCAGCAAGATTCTTTTGCATTAGCAGTTATTTCTCCTTTGCAACACAAACCTTACTGAAAGTCAACACATCCATTCTCTGCTATCACTCCATTAGGCTTAACATGCCACTCTTAGTGTCCCCTCACAAGAAGGTCTTTCTACTGATAAACTCACTAGAGCTACACTCTACTTACTACAATATAATTACTTCTTTCTTGGAGGCAAATGACTAAAAACATATGTTGTAGAAGATATGCCCAAAACCTAGCTTAACTTAAAACACCAGAATTTGGAGTGGATTTTCCTGAAGCTCTCATAGATCCTGCTCTAAACCATCTTTCAGAGATGCCTCTCTCTCTCTGTCTCTCAACTATGTAAGTAATGTGAATATAACTGAACAATGTGAGTATTCCAACCAAGGACTCACTACTGCATTTCAATATAATTAAATACTCTTCTGTTTTAATAATTCACCTTAGATGTCCAAAGACTGTATTTCTCTTTTATACAGCTATATCTTCCTGTTGCTTTATAGTCATCCAGTGGTCAACTGGACATATTATGCCCATATCTTTCTTCTCCAAGTTATTGCCTGATAAATCTCTGTTCAGCAGTTGAATTCTGGTTAGTTCCCAGAAGCATGACCTTTTACTTGGTATTACTAACATTAATTCACTTTTATTTCAATCTGCTACACCATCTATCTCTTCCTGGATAACATACCAGGCTCTTCTATATTAGCAATTCCTCCCAGCTTTACGTTTTTATCAAATTTCATTAACAGATTCTCATGCCAAGCATACTAATGAAAAATTATCAAATGACATGACAAATACCTCAATACAGTGACACTGCTAAGAAAAGCATTATTTTGAGCAATGCAGTACCATGCTGACACCCGTACAGCAGGGCAGGTTACCAGGCAGTCATACCAGAGTTATGTTAGCGGAATACTTCACTGGCCCTAGCTATACAGCTGAGAAAGCTGTACTGTATCCAGGCTGAACGCAGGGATATGAACATATCCTGAGATATTTCTGAAAACTCTGTAAAGTCATCCTCATACCAGAGGAACTATGATCTTTAACAGTATACTCACCACTATTGTGCTGGGTTTGGCTGGGATAGAGTTAATTTTCTTCACAGTAGCTTGTATGGGGCTATGTTTTGGATTTGTTACCAAAACAGTGTTGATAATGCAGGGACATTTTTGTTCCTGCTGAGCAGTGCTCACACAGAGTCAAGGCCTTTTCTGCTTCTCACCCCACCCCACCAGCGAGGAGGCTGGGGGGGCACAGGACGTTGGGAGGGGACACAGCTGGGACAGCTGATGCCAGCTGACCAAAGGGCTATTCCATACCATATGACGTCATGCTCAGCATATAACACTGGGGGAAGAAGAAGGAAGGGGGGGACATTCAGAGTGATGGCATTTGTCTTCCCAAGTGACCATTACATGTGATGGAGCCCTGCTTTCCTGGGGATGGCTGAACACCTGCCTGCCGATGGGAAGGAGTGAATGAATTCCTTGTTTTGCTTTGTTGCACATGCAGCTTTTGCTTTACTTATTAAACTGTCTTTATCTTAACCCATGAATTTTCTCACTTTTACCCTTCCAATTCTCTCCCCCATCCCACCAGGGGGGAGTGAGTGAGCCGCTATGTGGTGCTTAGTTGCCAGCTGCAGTTAAACCACGACAACTATATAAATGGAGACAGAGATGGAGTGTTTCTATTTAAAATAATGACATTCCTCAAGCTAATGTTTAATTAATAAACAGTAAAACACATTAATTTAATATTATAGGTCAAATAACACTCATGAAATTAATGAGCTGTTTGTTGTTAGTCTGTGAAGACCTGACAATTGTCTAAAAGTTTTAACAGAGATTTTTATTTAAGTTTATGTATCTTAATGCAGTGAATCACCATTCTATTTGTATGACTGATTTTTTCCTCCTCCTCACCCTTATCCCCCTCCCCCAGTTCCTGAAACTTATAATTTCAAGACCAGCAGCTGTATCTTCTGTCATGTTTGAGAAGTCAGTGAATGAAGGCACAAGAGTAGTATAACGTGTATGACAAAGAATAGCAGTTCAGAAGTCATTCTTTGCTGTAGGCCTTTGCAAAAAATATCTGTATGTCACAGTGTGATTGCTCAATTAAATCCTCTGAGAAGGTATTGCCAGCTATCAAGCTCCTTAAGCAGAGCACCCACTGAGATCTGTAGCCAGGTCACCAGAGACACAAAACCAATTTATTCATCCCCATCCTGGGCAATCCTGGGCAAGGAATTACCTATAATTATGTCTCGATAATAAGCTAATTGTTAGAGAAGGGGGGGAGTGGGGAAGCCAAGGGGAGGAGCAGAGAGCAAGAACTGGAGTGTAGCCAATGTGCCTGTCAGAACTAGTTGATCTTGCTTTATAAGGCTGGTGGCTTCCTTCGTAGATCATCCTACCTGCAGTAGCCTATTGTTCTTACCCATGATTTGGATGAAGTATGACATTCTTTTACTGTCTCTGGCTGTGCCCCTGACATTTTATGCACTAGTTAAGAACGCAGCAATTTCATCAAGAGAAATCACAGCTTGGGTGAGGGATTCCTGTCTTTCTCACAATAATCCCTCTGTGACATAAAAAACCCCTATGGTTTTATGTCACTTTCTCAAGGAAGCTGCAATTTATTTTTCTTGTGCTAGAAGCTATACGTGACTGACCGAAAACATCCTTAAAAATGGCTTTTTTGCAACTCGTGAAAGTTGCAGTCAATTCAGAACTTCCCATTCTACATGAGGAATCCCATGCATACTGACAAAAATGTCTATATGGTGATAACACTGTAAATACAGTAAACAGTCTTTTAAACTATGTTTACTGTTTTTAGCATTTAGAAAGGTCTTATCTTGAGGTGCATGCGTACATAGTTCCTACTCTCCAGAATTAATTAAAAGGACAGTATTTGCCATTCTAAAACAGTATCCAAATAGTTGCTATTTGTTACGTATCTCAAGCCAGCACCTTACCACAAAGAAATAAAGGAAACCTTCTTGAATGAAGAAAGCTCCTGAAACACAAAACTGGAAAGCTCATTTAATGTGACTTTTGTATTAAATATATATGAAATTCCCTGTGGGAAAGCTCAAAGACAAAAAAACAGGAAAAAATTGAAAGGGACATGTTATGAGCCAGGATTCTCATGTATCACTTGCCTGAAAGTCAGTAACCATTTCACTGAACTGTCTCATCTCATCAACATTTGAAGCCCTTTTTCTGTGTTACTCATTTTTCTAGAGAAGATATTTCCTTCTTAATTTTTTCAGCTTCTCACACCAACCTGAATCCTCTACATTTTAAAAAACACTGGGTTTACCTTTAATATCTTTCCACCATCCTAGGTTCCTATGGAATGAGAGAAAGGTTATTTCAGTCCTAGTCCAGGAAAGAAAACGCATGGAAGTCCTTCACTGTCTGCTCATGTTTAGCTCATCTTGTTTCAAACTCACATAAGGCATGCATATGTGCTATGTTACAAGAACACTCGTTGAAAGAGCTGCAACCAAAGGTCCTTCAGTTCAGTAAGCATCTTTAATGTACTTAACTGTGAACATTATCTGTTTCCAAAGCAGGATTAAAAAAAAAAAAAAATGCTGCAAATAAACATTTACAATAAGCTGAAAAAAATCTTCTGTACTTTGGGCTTTAGAAATTCTTTTGGAATATTAGGAAAAGAGGATTTTGAGAATGAAGAAAATAAAGAAGAAAAAAAATTAACAAGATTGGAATTGCCAATGACAAGACAGAACTGGTTTTATTTCCTTTTCTTCCACCACTGACATTAATAAAGTGACCTGAGAGCTGTTTCCTTCAAAAGACAGGTATTCTAATTTTGTTAGAATACAGCTTTTGATGTATGTAAGCCACCTCTCATGTTTTTGCAGGGCTGTTGGAAGACAAACATGAGTATCATTCATGTCATACATTTTTGTGTAGCAATGAGTGGAACACATGTGGCTGAATGTGCACGTCATGTTTCAATCAAACTCTGCCATGAGAGTTAGGAAAGCAGGAGACAGTGAGTAAAGTTACATTTCTTTTTAGAGACGGTTTCATTTCTTCAATGTAAAATACCTGACCAACAAACTATTCTGGAAGAGACTGTGTTACTCTCTCTTACTGTTAACCAATATCTCCACTGCTTAAGTAGTCCTGAAGCCACTGCAGCAAATATACCTACAAGACAACTAATTAAGATTTGCACTGACAAGGAGATCAAGGGCAGAAATTTGACAAGGTTTTGGGAATGGCTTGGCATTTGTCTAAACAAATGTGAAATACTACTTTTAAAGGTTTGTCTCACTGAGCTTAGGCAGTTTTAAAAATTACAACTTGATAATCACTGTGCTGCAACCTTTTATTAATTTCTGAATTCACCTGTGGGTTGGCACAGATGTAAGATTGATTGCCCATTGGTTTTTCCCCTTTTTCATTTGCCTGGAGCAGACCCTAGTCTGGCTCCTTGGGATTCAGAACATATTTCTGATTGTGATTCACAGTCCATGCCACTGAACAGAATTTGAGCTCTTGGAGCTATTTTGTGACAGGTGTGCAAAGAAACCAGCCTTATGCTGAGTATTCTTCACTACCTCTGCACTCCATTATGTAAACAATTACCTGCAATATCACTGCTTCACTGTGATAAACAACAGCAGTAGAATAGGAAAAAAAAGAAAAAAAAACACAACAAACCAACCAACAAGCCTACCCCTTTAGTAATATCTGACACTTTTAGTGGTGACAAAACAAAAGCATAAGCATAAGCATACAAAAACATGCATGCAAGAGGTATCACTTTCTTGCTAAGTCAGTTATGATTCATCACTTTTCATTCACCTCTTTCTTGCTTTCTAAAAACAATGCTGGAAAGCAAAGTAAAATTCACTTTTACATCCACGTTCCTTAGACTACCAAGAAACCCTGCATGTCCAGGTATAAACCTAATCCTTAATGGTCCCAAAAGTGGCTGAGTATCAGGAAGGTAGAACTTGATCCAAAAATGTTAACTCACATAGGTTGGTTTTTTCAGTTGTGTTCTTAATATTGTACTGATTAATGCTCAGATAAAGCTCTAAACTAAAACACTATTTTTTATTTAATTAAAGTCCTGGATATTTTTTTTAAACTGGCTATGAAGGCTTTAAGAGGTCTATTTATAGCAACTCCTCCCTTCACAATAGTAAGCAAGCTGGCCAAATTGAGACTCTAGAAAAGAGAAATTTTGGTGTAGTCTCAGATGGACTATCGCCTGGGCAATGAAAAAGAAACAACTGTATTTTTAAAAGCTGAAGTTTCATTTTAAAAAGTCATCCATAGATCAAGCCAGCTAATGAAATATATGTGTGTGCACACACACACACACACACACACACAAGTGCATAAACCTCATAAACTCAACTGGGGCTGATGGGCCATGGGCAAGTGAGGCTGCTCAGAGCAATTAAGGCTCATTAGTGCTCTCAGGTTTTACCCAAAGCTGGGATTGCTGCTGAAGTGAACTGCTCAGCACTGAAGCCAGCCAATTCCTGGCTGTGTTGTCTTTCAGGCCACAGTCCCACAGATATTTTATGCTATTCTAAAGTAGCTCTGCTATGGCAAGTAGCTATCCCATTCTCCTCTTGGCAATTTTCCCTATGACTCCGTGCTCTCTCCTTATCCCCAAATAGTTATTCTGCTTGAATAAGCAGTTGTGTCGCTATACAGCAAACTGGGCAGGGAACTCACCTGGCTTAAAACTAGCAAAGTCCTCAGCCCCACAGAAGCTGTGTGGGTGAAATGCTCTTCTTCAGCACTTGCACATTTGAGAAGTTACTTGAATATACCGCAGGGCCAGCTCTCTGCGTCTTCCAAAACGCTAAACGTAATATTCTATCTATGGCTATCACACATGACTGCCCATTAAAAAAATTCAATATATTAAAGACATACATGGGTGGAATATGCTGAATGGAGAACAGGTGGAATCAAGACTCATATTTCATAGATATGTATCTTTAATTAAATTTTGCTCAGTTTACTTGCTGCTGTGGACAACAGCATTAGATTACTCCAAATTTATGAAAACTCAGTAAGTATACAGGCAATGATTTTAGCAGCTGGTGAAGAATATATCTGCCCTTAACTACTTTGTAATAGTACTTGTGATGCTCAGTTGATACTGGCTAACTATTTAAGATCTTTCAACTAAATTTGCTATATAAATCAGTATGCAAAATGTGGAGTAGTTATCATGGATAATTCACTTCATGTATGAAGCCTCTTTCAGTCGTGCCTTTTTTTTTTTTTTTTTTTTTTTTTTTAATTTCTGTAGGGTAATCTGAGTAAGCTCTGCCAAATAAGTAAGTAAATGGAAAGCAAGCTCCCAAACATTTGTTTTAACTAAGATATACAATGTTCTTTATGAAATATGCTGTATATTTGTGTGTCTATTACAAAGCAGTTTGAAAATGACATGGTTTTCTCTTTGAAATTTGAACTCACTTTTACAAAGAAACCTGCACCAGACAGAAGTTGCCAAATGGTTCCTCTTTAATATTGGGAATAAATCCCATTACTCTTATAGTGAAAGAAAATGTCAGTGCATAATAAGGTGACCATAAAAAATACAAAGTTTTTGTTAGCAGTAAAAATATATGGATTTTGTTAGCTATCCTTTTAAAAGTAAATCTAAGCCTACTTTATCCATACCTTTAGTAAAATATCCACATATACTGCTGCATTATAACCTATGATAGTCTTTGCAATGTCTATAAGTTAACCAAAAGTAGGATTTCTTACTTCTTAGTTTATGAAAAATCCAGAGCTTAACTACAATAAACTATATCTGAAATTCAAGGTAAACAAAGCATTTTCAAGTGAACTGTTGAGCTATTACATCTTTGCCATGGATTCTGGTAAAAAAATACATTAATGCTCCCTGCTTACTTTCTTAACTTAGCAAGAAGGAAATTAAATAGAATATAAACACAAAGACCTCTGGTGATTTTTTTTTTTTCATGTGTCAATAATTTTGTAAGGCTCCGGAGTACTGAGGCGAGAGGACAGTACAAAAAGCTGGCTATGAAACAATTCCCTTACCATCCCTGCCTCACAACAGCCCAGCAGCACTATTAGCACTATTCATTTCACCTAGGAGCAATAAACTCAAATTTTTTGGAATGTCCACATTATGCCGGAATAATATAAAAATAGATGATGAAGCAAAAAAGGAGATAGATTTAGCTCCAGCGTCCTGCAGTAGCTGCCATAATTGCACAGCCAGCTCATTATAGAAAGTCAGTCCCTTGAGCCTACCATGTCCCAGTTAAGTGACAGTAATAGAAAGCAGCTGTATGAGGACATTAGGTCAGCAGAATCATTAGCCCCTAAAATTGCATCACCATCACTCCTCTTTGGCAGTGAGGCTTTCACACATCATCAGGCTCCTAAACAGGAGGTCAAACAATTAGGATGAACTTAACCCAATAACTCCATTAACAATGAACTGTGGCTCGGAGCTCCAAGGAAGTCCATGTCTCTGGAAACTTTCAGGAGTTTAATGAATTTCAGTCACCTCCCTGTGCCCTCACCTCCTCTACCCCTGAGGCTGCTCTGGAAATCTGGTAAAGCTGACTAGAAAAACGCCAGCGCTGAAGGGAACGCCCCGTTACCTTTAGTTTCCCTGAGGTTTGCCACGTAACAAACAAGAATTGCCTCTGCTTGGGAAACACAAGGTGTGTAAAGATCCCGTAGCAGTGACAAATTCCAAACGTCACCAGTTCAGACTGCGAGAAGGAGACGCTACAAGCAGCAGCCGCCGCCGCCAGCCCTGAGGAGCGCGAGGCCTGTGAGGGGCTCCGCGCCCCTCGGCCGCCTGTGAGGGGTGGGCTGGCAGAGGTCTGGCGAGAGCCTTTAAAAGGCGGGAAGCCGCCTGTGCCGGCCCCTGGCGAGCGCCGGCCTCCAGCGGGCGGGGGCGGACGGGTCTGGGAGGCAAGACGATCCGATTTGAAGTTAGCCCACCAGAGACCCCCTCCGAATTAAATTGTTTTATGAACACAGTATCCTGAGAACACCAGTTATATCATTACCGGTTAACATCTTTAAGTGAATAGTTTGAAAGATGTTTGTTGTTTTGAGGGACAATGACAGGTAGCAGCACAAAATACATGGGCCGGATCCTCAAGTGACAGACATCAACATGGCAGTAGTCAGTTCAGCTTTGCAAATTTCTGCTCGTTGAAGAACTGGCCTAGTACATACATAAATGCCCATATTCCAGGGGGACGTGTTGCCTCCTACATAATTTATACAGTTGTGCTTCGAGGCTGTGAGGCACAGAAATGAAGACAAAGTTCTTTGTCAATGCTCCCATGTATTCTGATTAAAAAGGAAGCCTGTGAAGTTAGCCAAGGTTTTTTAAAGTCTGGACATTCACGTCCACCTTTTACCAGGTTGAGTCGGTGTCCCCAGTGTGCTGAACGTTTCTGCAGCACTTTGGTAAAGCAAGGGCCCTGCCTTTGTGATCGTGATGAGTTTCAGTCAGAAAAGCAACAACCCTTCTATCAATGTCAAAGACTAAATAAGTTTGACTATATGCTGATGTTCTTCAAATTGTTTCTACTAGCAATAGTTCTGGATGGTTTGTTTAGGGGAAATTAATGATGATACACCAAGGTCGTCGTACCTCCACTGTAGTGAACAGATGTTAACATATTAGTGCCACCTTCCTGTGCTGCACGAAGCTAGGGCTACTCCTGGTTGTCATTGCATGAAGTGAGGCAAGACCAGCCAAACAAAAAAAGCTCAGTCTAATAAATTCAGTCTAAAACGCAAACATTTAAAGAAAAGAGCTACTGCACTTTCAGAAGCCATTATTCTGTATCATCCTCATCAAAACACATCATTCTTTTTTTTTTTTAAATCAACCCAAAGCTAGCAGAACAATAAGAAACCAAATCTTTTTTCCTCTCAGCAGTAGAGACCATTTCAATGCTATTTGTAAGCTGCCTATTTATTCCTGACATTCACAGCTTGAGTATATCTCCAGTTCATGTTGCTTTGTTATGCCGAGGTAGAAATAATCAAGTATTTTTCCTTCTTTTTGCTGGGAGGATTCAGAGCTGGTTGTGGTTATCCATAGCTCTGTTAAACTGGTATGAGATTATTGTGGTAAACTCTGTATAGGAGTAAGACATTGTCCTGCTTTCAGCTGGGATAGAGTTAATTTTCTTCCTAGTAGCTGATAGAGTGCTGAGTTTTGGATTTAGGATGAGAATAATGTTGATAACACACTGATGTTTTGGTTCTTGCTGAGTAGAGTTTACACCAGTCAAGGACTTTTTAGCTTCCCGTGCTCTGCCAGGTGCATAAGAAGCTGGGAGGGAGCATAGCTAGGACAGCTGACCCCGACTGGCCAAAGGGCTATTGCGTACCGTATGACATCATGCTCAGCATATAAGCTGGGGGAAGAAGAAGGAAGGGGGGGACGTTTGGAGTGATGGCGTTTGTATTCCCAAGTAACCGTTACGTGTGATGGAGCCCTGCTTTCCTGGGGATGGCTGAACACCTGCCTGCCGATGGGAAGGAGTGAAGGAATTCCTTGTTTTGCTTTGTTTGTGTGTGCGGCTTTTGCTTTACCTATTAAACTGTCTTTATCTCAACCCGTGAGTTTTCTCACTTTTACTCTTCTGATTCTTTCCCCCGTCCCACTGAGGGGGAGTGAGCGAGCAGCTGTGTGGTGCTTAGTTGCTGTCTGGGGTTAAACCACGACAGACATAAATACTTCCAAAGACTACAGTCAGTAGAGAAGGCAGTAGCTTGCTGACTGGTAGGGAGGAGGACTGGTGTAGGTTGACATATAAAGGTAAAATACAAGACATTTTGACCCATAAATCCCTCTTATTTGGGTCTTCTTTAAACCAAGTTTCTTTCCTCCTTTCTACACCTTATGTCATAGCATGGCAGTCCCAGACTGTTGAGGTACTTGATCTAAGCTTCTCATTTTTGTTTAAATAATGAGTTGTTGTCAGGATATTCTTAGCAAGGCAACATTCCCTATCTGGTCCACTGGAGCCTGGTCATGGTAATCTTTAGGATATGCTACAAAAGAAGGCTTCTCTCCTCAAGCTGTTCTGGGGAAGGGGACAGGGGTTTCACTTACGTAGAGAACATTTCACCTAGCGTGCCTGATTGTGGCTTTCTCCAGAGGGCAACTGAATTTTACAACTGACATTATGGGCTTCTGTGGTAAAAATGTGCATGGCCTAAAGGAAAGACATGAATGCTAAACTGAAATAAACACTTTCTTCTTAATAATCTCACAGCAACAACACATTTGACAATGCATTAAGAAAAGGGCTGCGGATAGATCAGTATGATGAAAGCAGTGAGGTACTTCAACAGGATAAAGCAACACACAGGCCCTTTACTTCACAGGGAAGTCTAAGATTTTTAATCAGTATTGGTTAAGTTTTAATGACTTGAAGTACTTTCTTTCAACTAATTTTAATGTAGTTGGGGGATATTACTAGAAAATTAATTACGTAAAAGGCCTCAGTACCCTAAGAGTTAGCTACAGAGAACATAAGTTCCATGTGTCAGAAAATTTGGAATTTTGAATCATGTTTTTAAATATCTAACCTCTGACAAAAAGACAGTGACTATAGCTGGGAAATCGCTAGCAATTCTTCCATCATTCTGGCCCCAAAGAGGGGACTTAACACCGGCACAGCTTGAAAGTCCATTTAAACTGTGACAGGCCTGTAAAAAGCTCTTAGCATAAGCATTTCTTAACAGAAAATCTCATCTGTTTCTAAGCTACAGCTGTGGTTTATTCAATACTGATAAGCATGCAAAATAAAAGAGCTCTATCACTCAGTGTCTCAAAACTATATGTAAAGCTATTTAAAATCCTTTACTCTGGATTTCTCATCATTAGTCCGTTTATACCTGTCTCTTGGCTGTATGTTTAGTACTGATGAGCTTTCTTTTCTGTGAACTATGACAGTCAATAGATTTGAAATTTCACCCATAAACGCTCCCTCAGAGCAGTTATACTATCAGTGGTGGTATATGAGCTAACTTCGCAGCCTCCTCTATCGCTTCTGACCATTATCCAGAGCTCACCGACACAACAGAGTTATTAGAATTCTTAAAATTTATGAATATTAAAGAAGTCTTAATCCTTGGAGTGAAAGATCGCAGCAAGAGATGCTTATAATTTCCTAGGGCAGTAAGAAAATAGTGCAATGAATTACGTAAAATACTTTAAATATGGACACTACTGAAAGCCTTCATTAAGAAGCAGATACTGTCAATAAGCAACATCTATTCTTCTCTTCATGAGATGAGCCTCTGACTTTAAACGTATGGTTAAAAAGCAGGACATATAGTATTCTGTACGTTGCAGAATTTAAATCTAAACAATGCAATAAAATCCAGTAATAAGTGGTGTCCCTCAAGGTCCTGCAGAAATGACTTTGTCTTTTGGAGTCTTCCCTGTGCACAAGAAAAATTAAAAAATAAATCAGCTTTTCTTTAAGCTCTCTGCTCCAGGATTTATATACAGTGAATGATTAAAAAAATTAAGAAGGCCATGTGAAAGCTTTTGAATTACAATGTACCTCTTAAACACCCTTGGTAGAACCCCCAATACTTTACAGTAGCTCTAACACTAAAGTCAGGCCTTGTTGAAAAGCCCCTGCAGATTGGAAAGGCAGCATTCAACTGCCTCCAGTTCTGTTTTATCCAGAGAAAACTAAGGATCACGGAATAGCATCTTCTGACAATCATTTTTTCATTTTGACAAAAGAAAAAAAAGTGAGGTTTCTGAAGGAGTACCAGTACCAAAGGTGACCTCCTTGCATCTCAGTTTCCACTTCTGTTTTTCACAAAGTACTTCTATTACTGTATAAACAAAATTCTAGCAGACAAATGAAGACTCTTCGCTTACTTGTTTAAGCCAACTCTGCTTGGCCTGTATGCTGATCTCAATCCAGGTATGACTCTTTCAAAGCAGATGAAAGTCTCCTGCCTGTGAACCTTGAATCAGGTCCTTACATCTGTTTAGACCAAGGGAATATTACAGGGCTCCATCAGTTCAAGATGATAACCCAGCAAAAAAACCCAAATTCTGTAGAGAGAAGTCGCATCAATATAAAACAAATGTACATTCAGTTTCACTTAAAGGAGATTTTATTGGTTAGTTACCATTTTAAAATAAAAAGAAAACAAAAGCATTGCTGAAGCAACACAGAATGCACCAAACTACAGCCAAACTGGATCCAGGACCACACAGGTGTACACAAGTGCACACTGATGTGGATAGCATGGTGTGCTTTGGCCCTTGGAAAACTACATTGTACATAACTTGTGTGTATACACACTGTCGGCTCAATTTTCTCCTCTGATATTTATTTAATTATAAGGGAGGTGAATGGTTTAAACAATGGCCAAGTTATCAAGTGATGTGTCAGGAGTAAAAAAAAAAAAAAAAAAAAAAGAAAAACAAAAGCTGTATCAAAGCAAACAAGGCTGAGGTCACCAGACTAAAGGAAGTGGTTTATAAAATGGTGGTCATGTTTAGTACGAATGTTGGCATCACAGGAAATTTCTACTTTAGCTGTTACTAAGAAACAAACTATACAAGAGTTCTGTTTTTCACTTTTGTTCTTCTGTGTAATCATCATCATTATTCCACAGTGTAATAAAATGAGGCTGTCACCTCTGATTTGATTTCACTGATTCTAGGCTGTCTGTTACCCCTCCAGTGCTGTGGATGCCCATTTCTGTTGATTTACTCAGGCACCCCTACACCTCACAAAGACAGGCACAGGTAAACGGACCCCTTGCTAAAAGCAGGGGGACAGGACAGGGGAAGAGCGGCTGCTGGGGCTGACTGGCTGGTCTTTCTCTAAAAGGCAAAGTGACATTACCTGGTAGAAGTAAATTGTAGCTCAAATCTTAATCTGAATCTCATTTCCATGGCTGAGGGAAGTTTAGACAACCTAGCACATCTAGAAATCCAAGAAAATGGTAAGCTACTCTCAAGTCTTAGTTCTCTGGGTATGCATGAAGGGCAGGGGGGTGCATGGAATTAGTCCTCTGTGGAAATCCTACAGCATTAAATGTTACTTTGTGTGTGTGTATTTGTGTTACTGATGGCCGCCTTACACTGTGATTGTTTTAAAATTACTTGTCTCTATATACCAGTGTTCCCATCAGTCCATATTGTTAATTTTTTATTTCTCAATCAAGAATTCATGGAGGTTAGTGTGACATTGCTGCAAATATCCTCACAGCCTAGCAACGTAAATAATGGATATGACTCCAGAAATACCAACCAGCCTCTTATTGTTCTGGGAAACTTAAATCATGGCTGCCTGAACTCACCTACTAGTAAACAAGTGGGCTTCTCTCTGCATTGCAGTAAATCCCTCATCTTTCAAGAAAATTAAGTATTTCATGGAAATGACTGCAGTTTTGCTAAGTACACACAGCTATTTAACTGTGACAAAGCTTGCAAAGATGCACTGAACGCAACTATTTTTTTCTCTTTAAAAAACAAATTTTAAAATGCTAACAAATTTTCAGAAGCTCTAGTGAAATTCAACACACAGTTAATGCATTTCATACCACATCTCAGTAAACTACATATCCTTCTTTTACATTTCTCCTAATTTCTGTCATTTATTTAAAAGTCCTATAATGAACAGCTATAATTGAGGACCTATTTGTTCCATTTAACCTCAATGAGTCTAGCCTCTCTTATTTCCTTTGGCACTGAAAAGTATTTTTACAGTATTACCAACCCAACATATTTGCTAGATTTCCACTAATTAATTTTCTATGAATCTTTCAACGTGAAAAAAAACCCCACATTTCTGCATGAAAAATGAATTATATTTTCTCCTTTTCCTTACGAATTTACAGTCTGAGCTCATCTGTGCCACATATTCTTTACGGATAATGAGCAAGGCATCTTCACTTAGCTGTCACTGTAGAAGTGAAATGTTTATAGTGTGCGCTTTGGAGATTCTGGCAGCTTAGATTCTAAGAATACTTTCTTATTCACGACAATAAGCATTGCCCTAAATTTCTCTTACACATGAACAGAAAAAGAATGATTTGAAAAATCCTTGAACTTTGTTTACCCCTAGTGACACTGTTTTAAGAAATGTTAGTTTAGATACATCATGCTGATGACATGTTTCATGAGATGTGACAAAGACTGTTAGCCACCTTAATGTCTTGCAGAACTTCTTGGGAAACTGCAAATATCTCTTAATTAATGGAGAGATAAATATCTTCATTATGAAGCTTATGAGCAAAATACCCATCATATAACTTTTAAATGTATTTTTCCACCATATTTATTCTGTAACATTTTGGGGATACACTGTTGACACAAAAAAGAAACCTCAGGCACGAATCTCCTGCCAGTTTTGAGCAGGAGACTTCACTAATTAATGAAAAATATTTCTCTTTAATTAACTCCCTGAAGTATTTTTTTAGCAAAGTACATAAGAATATACCTGTTGTAAAATTATTTTAAGATTTCATTTACGCGCACATGTCTAGTCACAGGGTTACAATGACATGCTTAAGCCTGTCGGCTTTATTTAACCAGGTCTGGGGAAAAAAACATCTTTTATCCTTAGTTTTTAGAAAACCTCATGTAGTTTGAATAAATCTTTGAAATGTGACCAAAAGAATCTCACACAAGATCACCTTTCATTGAAGTCATAATGTATGATTCATGTAGATACAGTTCGAAGGTTATTGCTGTCAAGTTTTGAACTTGTGCTATAAAAGACAGAAAGAAGTGACAGATTCTTCTCACCAGAAAGGAGAAAAGTGCCTGCATACAGCCTTCTGCAAATCTTTCCTTCATAAGCTTAGCTCTTCAATTAACTTGAGCATACTCAAACCTACTGGGATTGTTTTCTGTAATCAATCAACTTTCCAAGTGTAATTATTAATATAGTCTTAAATTAAATGGATTAGATCATTTGGACATATTCTAAAGAAAAGTCAGTTATTGAATGTTGACGATTCAAGTATTTCCAATGCCATTTCGAGTTCTGATTTAGAAAAATCTGGATTCGTTCTCAAAGGTCTTTTGGATTTCTTTTGCTCCCGTAACAATATCATCATGCAAACACATCAGTCAGAACTCTTATTTTCCTATAAATAAAAATTTGCAGAGGTACACATTCCTGTCTAAAATTAGCCAGAAATTTTCTTCCTTATAGTTACTATTTCTAAATGAATTTAAAAAATATATTTAAAACTACATTTTCAGTATATTTTTACTCTAAAATGACCATTGGGAGTAATCGCATTTTGTAGAATGCTGCAACTTTGCCATTGTAGGTATGCTGGTAGAGTGAGTTTTTGACTTTTCAACAGTTTTATTGCTTATATTATTTCCTTTAGAAAACTCTATCAGTAAAAAGACATTTTTGTTACATAAAATGCTGATACAGTGGGTGGAATAGCAAACCTAAGCCTTCCAGATGTATATCAAAACCCCAACCTAAAGCAAAGTTGTTATCAGACAAATAACAATACCAATTAACCTGTGATTCAGTAACATCTTTAGTATTTTCTCCATCTTAATAGTAAATGAAATTATTTAAAACTGTTTTTTGCCAATGATATAGCCCTACAGCCTTTTTAAATTTTCATGTTAACTTGTTGTCGTAAGTGAATCTCACATAACTGAACTGGTAATGCTGCATACACAAACTCTGAATTCTAGCATTTTCTCCAAGACCATTGGTTTTGTTTGTTGACAGATCGTCTAGTGAATGGAAAAGTACTTTCAGAATAAAACCATCAGAGGGCCAGAGAAAGAAGTTCTCCATTCTGTGTCAACCTCTAGACTTCTGAAGGATAAATACAATGCAACTAATTAGCAGCAAAGAAAAAAAAAAAAAAAACAAAACAAAAACCCAAGGTTTTTGTGTGAGCAACAGGAAATGGTACATAGTATTTCTTTCTGTAAACCTAATGTCCCTCTGCCTGTTGTGGAACACAATTTAGAGAAATTATAGCAACAATCAGAAGACAAATTATTATAATGGATTCTCATACAAGATCTTCAGAAGAACTGCTAAGGATCCTGATGGATACGACAAAGTCAAAGCAAGCAAGCAACTAGCAGGAGATCCGGTAAAGTTAAAAGGTTATACAAGACAATCAATTATTATCTTTAGCCTTAGTTTTTGAGGTCTGTGTTCTCTGTTTGCAAAGAATAGAGATGCAAATATCTTAAATCAATTTTTCCACTCAAGTAAGTCCAAAATCAAAAGAAAAAAGTATATGTTCCAACTCTAAGTTCAGTTAGGAGTGCCTGATTCAGACTCAAACCTATGCAGCACAGTTAGTAGCCTTCTACATAGTGTTTTAATTAAGATCCATATATTTTGCCCCTGCAATTTAGCTTCTTTCCTCTGAGTCTCTGGGACTCCAGACCTTCCCATACTGCCATATAGGAAAACTCAGTGCTGCTGATATGCAGGAGACCACCATTGCAAGTCACAAATAACAGAGATCCAACAGAACACTCAAGAGAAATTTAAAACAAAAATCGGGCTTTAATTTACATTAAAAAATGAGAAAAATTAATGACCACCTTCACACCCCCACACCCCCAGCAACTTAGAGTACAAGAAGTGAGGCATTCTCTGCTTTCTGGTGACTGAGAATTTTCTATATATGTAACTCCTACAAGAAACTGACTCAATCTGAATTCTGTCTGCATTTAGAGCATGATACAAATCCCAGCTTTTTATTAAAAAAAAAAAATCACGTCCCTCCTTACCTGGGAGAAGATTTGAAAGACATTTCCTAGAAAGTATTACACAATTAAATTATTTTTTATTGCTGTGTATGCTACAGAAAACCTACTGTCAGAGAAACACTTCACACTTTTTCTACAGTTGTTTTTCTGTGTGAAAAGAATTCAAAATAATTAAAACCTTTTCCTTGATTTCCCCACTGTAAAGCACACTAGGGTAGTCTGACTAGTAAAAAACATATATTATTGATTTTCCTGGTATTCTTGCTTGCGAAGAGGCATATTCAATTTCTTCTTTCAAGGAGGGGATCATTGATAGGTATTATCCTGTTGTCGGAAAGGGAGGCAGTTGTGTCTTCTGTGTTATTATCATTATTCCCCTGTACTCACACTCAACGCGTTATTTGCTACTGTGGAAACCTTATAAGAAGGCTCCAAATACAGGAATGAGAAAATCAGAAAACTTTCATCATTACCAAAATAATTATATCTATCCAAATGATGCTGACAGACATAATTCCTAATGCTCATGAAAATAATGATGTTAATTTGGAAGAATGAGATGGCATAAAAAGAAATGATCTTAAGGCTGATTATCAGAAAACGTCCTTATTGTAATTGTGACTTAAAAATTGTGGGCATAGGCTTTGATTACCTGAAGAAATCCATCAATTACATATCAATTTGTCTTGAAAAAAACTGCTTAAATCCAACCCCTAACTTTTAACATAATCTAAAGCAAAGCTATGGAATGTTCCAAGTCCCGCCTTGCCCCACCCCCAAAAGGACTCAACTACCTCCACTATATGTGTGTTATTTCTTTTCCCCTCTTAAATCCAGCTTATTTCACATAACTAGTTTAGAGAACAATCAGGTGGAAGATCATCCTAGTGTAACTGAAGAGCAAGAGGAGACCCAGCTGTTGGGTGAGCTGGAGGCAGAAATTATTTAAACCACATGTGCCACCATTAGAATCAGCCCTGAAACCACACTCACCTCATAGCATCATTAAGTAATTCTGTACGACAATAACTATGCTTACATGAAATTAGCTATAGCAATTCAGCAAAGTATCTAAACTAAGAAGTAAAGTCACACACTTCCTTGAATAACTTGGAAAACTGAAGAATTAAACAAAGTGCTTTTTCCTGCCATCAGCCTTGTATTAGCTTTCCTCCTAATGCTGTCAAATTATCTTCTTCTCGTCTGTAGAGTTTACACCATTTTCAACAGCTGCACTTGCATATCAATGAGTTGTCACACAGCTATTATAATTACTTTGCAGAGGTTGTTGTGCTATCTCCTACATGCTTTCTGTTTCTCTCCATGACTCCCTCCTGACTTTGCAAGGAGAGGCTGCCTAGAACTCAATATGAAAGTGTAAGCGCAGCAGCAGAAAACCTGAAACAGAAAGAGGGATTACATAAACCCAATTTACACTGGTCTTCTAAAAACCAGAATCTATTTGCCCCCCTCATGTGTATTCTGCAGTTTACTATTGTCTGCACGTCCTCTGAAGCATGTCTGCAGCCCTTTCCTCTGGTCTCCTGATAGACAGTCTCCCGGCCTTATACTTTCCAGAGTTAGCAGCCCAGAGTATTTAAGTTAACCAGTGCACACAGGCTGAAAACTGTAGTTCAGCAATGCCTTTATCTTAAGTGGTAGTAGTATCTGTTGGTCAGACAGACAGCTAAAGTTGGTAACGGCTTCAGCAGTCCAGTTTCGGTCTTCCTCCATGTTTGTCAGACACATCACTTTGGGAAATTTATTTCTTTTTATGCATTTGCTTTCCACGAACTGGTTAGAAAATAAGGATATTATATGCTTTAGGAGTTGCTGGTTGCCTGTCACTTATGTTCTTTTGGTCAGGGTTGCCTTTGTTAGTATTCTGATTTTTCAGGTATCTACCTATAATTTAGTGGTGACCCCAGAGAGCAATTGTTGGGCATCAGTATGGAAAATGAGCTCCACCATCCTCATCATACAATCTGTGTCAGTCTTTACAAGTAATGGTGAACAACACTCAGTATAGCACGTGTGGATTTGTAATTCAAGAAGAATAAGAAATAGTATAGCAAGAAAATATATATGTTTGCAACAACTCTGTTATCTGAAACAGCTGAATATAAAGGTCACTTTCAACCAGAAGTAAATAACATTCAGTTTTGGGGAATCACTGTAGGTGAAGGGGAAAGAAATGAACTATTTGATTTGGGGGGAAATTGGTTAGACAGAAGGTGTTCCAAACTATAATAAAAAATTAATTAGAAAAAGTAACAAGCCAAAGGACAAACATCTGTGATAGAAGGATGTAAAGAGATAAACAAATCCTATGTATGACAGTTAATTTCAGTTAAGACCAGAATCCTGCTGGGCTACATTTGGAGTAGTCTGTAAACACTTCGGTTAAAAAGAAAACTTATATTTATTTCAGTGTGAATGGTAGCAGCATCAACAACTAAAAGACTGGAAAACCAAACCAAACCAAAAACACTGAGAATATCAAATTTCAACAAAACCACACAAACTGGGGATAACAAATAATAATAAAGGGAAACTACAGTGATGAACACACCAAGAGTTTTTCAGCAGTCATGAGGCAAGACGACAGAGAAACAAATACACACTACTCCTGCACTTTGGTTTCCAAAGTACCACAGGCGAGGGAGAGAAAAGCCCAGTTGACATAACTCTAGCAAGACAAATTACTCTTGTGAGCCAGATGCCACTGAGGTCTACATATTCTTCTCACTTGCTAATTGAGAAGGATTGTAGTTTGTTAGCATCGAGATAACACTACAGAGAGCTAAAAAGGGAACTGCAGTAACAGCTAGAGAGGAGTGACATTAATTCCACGCCCTTGCTAGGGGTTACATTCTGATCTTCTACCCCACGGGGTGTTCCCGTAGCTTCCCAGTGCCCAAAGGGAACATGTCTACCATACTTAAAGAGACTGCAGCATGAAATCCCCTCAGTAGGCCAGAAAGTGCAGAGAAGTGAGATGGGGGCCTTCAAAGGACTGCAGCTGTGCACTGCACAAAGCACTCAAACCTAGGAAATACTTCTTGTGACTTCCATTTCCTTTCTCTCCCATTCAGGAGCGAAGTCTAGCAGAGCAGTTGGTAAACATAAAATTCACCGTGAAGAAAAAGAGAGAGAAGGATTCATACAGTCCCAATTCTCCTAATGTGCTAATCACCCTGTTCTGGTTACATTTTGCTCAGCAACAAGACAAGATGCTCACCTATATGGACTATAGCCTATGGATACACCGTGTGCAAATACACTACTGCAAATAGTAATCAGGGCAAAACAGTGTTGTAATTTCAGCTGCTGGGGTAACATCTTTAATTTACACCATGAAGGTGATTTAATAGTTCTTAATGCATATTTTGTTCAATGGACATTGCAGAGAAAAGCAGCAGCAAGATGTAGAGAACCATTGCAATCTTCCTAATTGAGTTAGTTACTAAAACAAATCTCTCAACATGTTTTGCGATTAATTCTTCAGCTGAGTTGAAGTTTGTTTGCAAGCAGTCTCAGTTAAATATACAAATCAGTTATATGACTCTGTCTCGCCATAAAATGTTATTATTAGCCCTATATAGATAATCAAAGTTAAAATTCTCTTTCTGCAAATATTCTGAAATATTTGTTGAAAACTTGCTGCCAGCATGCTCACTGAATACCAGTAAACTCATCTGCTAGAGTATTTGTGAAAAGCAAACACAAAGCAGGTACAAATGAACTCTGATCAAATTTGTTCAAAACTTCAAGCAAATACTAATGTTAGAAGATGGGGAGAAATGTATTTTCTATATTTGGCTAACTGTAATTGCAATTTCTCTCCAGTCAAACCAGGAGAATTAAGCAAAAGACCAAAAAATCTGGCAGGAGGCTGTAGCAAAGTAACTATTGTTAAAGAAAGAGAAAGAATAAGGTTCTAGTGGCAACGTAAATAATAATTAATAATGTAATGTTACGACAACTCCAAAACTCTAAATAAAGAAAACTAGAGCAAGTTATTATTATAAAAACTTAGTAAGCACAACTAATTAATTAGCAATAAAATCATGTTAATAATAGGATTCAACCATAATTTAAGTACTAAACTTAGTAATTGAACAGCAGCTTGCAGAACATGAATTTGTTTGGAGCAGAAACAAAACAGGATTCTGGGCAAAGTAGATAATATTGTGGTCTGGATTTTCAGCACCATGCAGCAGCGGATAGCAGCTAAACCACTTTCCTCTGTTCCAGAATTTTCTAGGGGTTTCATAGTGTGTGTAAAAATATACATAGCTTTGGGTTAAAGTTTGCTGTCATTTCAGTTGCATTCCCATTTGACAAATATGTGGTTATGTGCTAACATCACCACTAAACCTAAAATGAATTAGGTTAAACATAAAGGAATAAAAAACAGAGACTGCAACTGATCAAGAATGTTTGGTTTGGAGCCAGCAGAGAGAACGTGAGAAAGAAAAGCCACTGTGTATTTAATAAAGTGGCTGCTTTACCTTGGAACACTTCCAGAATGATAAGCAACCCTATTTAAGGAATATAGTTAGCTCCTGATTGCCAGCCTATGCAAATGACAAAAGAAGCAAAAGAACTAAGGGTAGAATAGTGAAAATTATTTCCAGAAGAGAGGAGTACTTGTTCTTGAGAAGGAGAATGCTTTACTAAGCATAAACCGCTTTTCTCCATGAACAAATTACCTGTATCTTCCTTATGCATCTTATGTATTTGGTTTTATTTTGTGAATAAATGATTTGATTTTACTTAAATTTTATCAAGTTTGTTTAAATATTCTCCAGTACTAAGATATCTTTTACTGACCTGGGACCTGGTCTTTGACTATTGTATTTGACTGAAAATATGTTTCAATGAGACTTTCAGCTGGATTCTTAACAATCCAATGGCTATTTCCAAGGAACTCACAGATGTACAGAGAGGAACTGACTTGTCAGAGGCAACAGCATCTTCATTGCGTTCTCTGAACAGGACGAGTCTTTGAGGTATATTGGTTAACCTAGGCACACTACCCCCATGTAACAGGCACGATAGGTACTTGGACAGGAAAATTATCATTACTCAACCGATTGAATAAAAAAATTGCTAGGTAGTTAAAATCAATGAAAAGCCTTAGTAGTGTCTTCACGGGATTTTGTGATGGGCACTACAAGAGCTTCCAGTCAGGTCAAGTAAACAGCACTTTTCTGTTACAGAACACATCACCCTATTTTGGGGGGGGGGGGGGGAAGAAAGAGGCAGAGGGGGTCCTCGCTGAACACAGTGAATATCTTTCCTCTGTAGTAAACGTATACTGCTATCAGCTTAATAAGCCAAAAAATATGGAAAAAACCTGCTGGTGCTGCCAAATTTTCACATTAAATGAATTATTTCTTTAGTAAATTGGTGCATTTTACTCAATGGTGACTTTCAGAAAACATCTACTGAACTTTTGCAATCCATTTTATTTTCCTTTTAGCCAGTTGAAGCTTAAGGGATTTTGAGAGCAGAGTACTAAAATTTAGCTAGACCTTCCTTATTAAAAGAAGGAAAATCTCCAATAATTAGCTCTTCCCCTAAATGCTTTATGGCTCTCATTACGAAGTGCTATGCTAATATACCTTGTGTTGCAAATGTCTCACAATTCCTGCTAATCAAATTAAACTCAATTCTCAGCAAATAAACTCTCAATGCAGTTAATGGAAAACAAGGAACAGTGCTATTTTGTCTGAGAATGGGTCATTACTACAAGTTCCTAATTACAAGTACCTTAATGCATAATGTAAAGCAAAGTGTTATATAGGCTCTTAAGAATTGAAGCTGTAGCAAGATCAAAGATTTGATGTGTCCTTGAATTTTTTTATATGTACATTTGAATACATATAGAGAAAAGCAACAAAGAGAAAAAGAGCAAACCTGCAAAATACAAAGATTCATTTGCTTACTCACCCTTTGAAATGTATAATAATAATTTATGCAGTTTATGAGACTGCAGAGAAAGACCGATTTTGACTCAGGACACATTCTGAAACCAATTTTAATTTGCCTCCTCCTCTACCCTCTTGATAGAGAATGTTTCACACCTACCAGTTAATGAAGGATTATTACTTTCCTCTAGAGTAAGTTGCAAATACAACCAAGGTTAAAGCAAAGGACATTCATTCTGAATTAGTTTATATGATGCCATCAAACATGAACACAGGTGATTGATGACATATTACTATTACTGCACCAAGCATTTATCAATACTACACTATGAATTATTTTCTGTATCAGTTCTCTTATTGTCATGTGATCCATATTTTATCAATTTTACTTAACTGGAAAAAATGCAAAGAGAAAAGCACCGGAAACATCAGAAGGCATAATAAATCACAGTAACCAAATTACAAAATACAGGCTCGGGTATTACTTGCCAGTCAGGGTTCTACTGTTCTGAATGACTTCATAACAGTTGCATTTTCAGAAACAACCTGCAAGAATGGCTATTGCAGTTAATGCAGCCCATACTGCAGGGTTCTTCTGCAAGTCAAGGTATTGGACTACGCCTTAACCAAGTCCTGCAGAGATGACTAGTTAAAATGCTATTATGACTAAAGAAGACTGTTTCACCATATCAAAAATATTTCAGTTTTTCTAAAAATATTTTGCATATATTTATTTTCCAGGAGAATTATTACCCTAAACTTTGAAACTTTCAGTAAGATGTATTAATCTTGCTCTGGCTAACTCTGGATATAAAGAGTTTATATTAAATGATATCTGGTGCAATTGTAAAGCTTTACAATGTTACATTTGCAAAATTGTTGAATGTTGTTGTTAGATTCATACTGCCTCTTCTCATTCTCATTATTATTAATACAACATGTGTCTGCCTTCTCCTATCCCCTGACACCATAGATTGTGTAAAACTAAGCTCTTATTTCTTTAGCTTTGTAGTTGTCCTCTCCCTGAAGGGCATGCAAGCACAGAGTGGGAATTAAGGCTATTTGAAAGAAAATTAGTTCCTATTTGGATATCTATGGCATTGTGAAGAAGACAGGCTCTGGAGAATCCCATCTCTCACACTGATCTTGTCCTGAGCCTCATGAAACAAAAATTATTACTGTGAATTTACGAACATCAGTCAATAAACAGCAGTTCCTTCTCCACCTCCCCCACCCACCCACCCACTTTTGCTCACCTTTACAACAAAAAGGTAGAAGTAAACATTATAACTAGTAACAGAAGGGGTTTCTACTAGGGAGTAGTACATACAAACATCTAAAATTCAGTCAGATTGAGAAAGATTTACCTGAAGTTACTGCACAAAGAGAACAGGAATTGAGATAGGCATCCCATCCTCTTGTGAGGATAGAGAAGGCTGGGAATGGTTCACCAGAGGAAAGGGTCTCAGGATTAGGGGTTGAATGGACAATACAAGGAGTAACCAAGCTTAACAACAGAAGATCTTCCAAATTTGAGCCCTAAAAGTTCACATAGCAGAAGGCAAGCTCAAAGAACGCAAACCCCACTATTTTTAAAGTCTCCTATTCTTCCTCTACTTGCGCTGTGTTACAGACCGCGAGTTACCAATTTTAAATGCACAGTTGCTAGCTGTGCATTTGTGCCACGTGCAAGTGTTGCTGGCCCTCCCTTTAGTCCCCCTCACTGTGTGACTTCATTAAAAGAGCGTTTCTTTATCGACATGTGCCAACATATTGACTGGATGCTTTTTTCAGTCTTGTTACATTCACATAACTTTTGAGCTGAAGTCTGGAACAAGAGAAATCAAAGGAAATTTATGAGATCAGAGGAGAAAGATTCTGTATTTAACACAAAAGGATCTACTTTTTCTCTTATTCCTAATGATTTTTTTTAACTAGTTTAAAAACAGTTTAAATATTTGCTGGAGTGCTGCTGAACTAGAGGTATCGTAAGGCCCAAGACAGCAAACACTGTGGAAGAAGCAGAACTTTATTGATGAGGTTTTTGAAGTTAAATACACCATAGTGTTATTTTTGGTCAGACATACTAAGGGGATTAGACTTGTGTGCCAAGCTCTTTTGGAAATAATGGAATTAGTATGAAGACAGAGACAACCCTAATGCCATATCAAATGCTCTCCTGCATTCCAAATCCTTCAAAAACCACCAAAAAAAAAAAGGAGGGAGAATTTCAAGATATTCTTGTGGCACTTATCTATGTTTTTCTGATGTTAACATTTGCTATTGCTTCATTATGCTTTAGAAATTTAATCACAGTGAATCTTTCAAAATTCTCTTCTTTTTTGATCTATCAATTTGTGAATGTTTTTAATTTCTACTCTAGACAGCTAAGGCACTATAATATTCCAATGAGAAATTTATGAAAAAAAGGAGATTTTTTCTTTTTGTCCCAAGATACCAGTGAGATATAACACGGAAAGCCTGTTTCTTCAGAATCGCCAGACCAGTCAGTTCTACTTTCTTTTTATATTTTTCTTATGCGTCTCTGGAGGATTTGACTATAGAATGTAGTATTATGATCAGCATTAAAAGTAATCAGTTTCTAACAAGGTTTGATGAGTTGTTGTGATAGGAGCCTCTTTAAAAAGTTTGTGAATACATAGTCTTTCTGATTAATGTATTGCTATGTCTGGAGAAAAATTCTGCTAAGATACAGAACTTTAAGCTTCTGATGTTAGCTAAAGGAACTACCTATTTTAAATGTTCTGAAGAATTTTTCATTTTATCTAGATTTTATACCTTTCTTATGCTACTTTGTTCCAAAATAATAATTTGCACTTCTGGAATTTTTGTCCCTCAGTTGTAACAAGAGTCACCCTCTCTCACCTTTCTCCTTCTTTTCACTGACTTGCATCCTGTGTGAATATTTTGTGGTTTAGTGTCTGCAGAAAGCCAGTGTTGATAGTATGGAGAGAAAAAAACATGCTCTCTTATCAAAACCAGATAGGGTTTCGATAAGGAGTAGAATGCTTTTCATTTACACTGGCCATTTCTCTGTAGACAGCACTCACTGTTTCTCATTCCTCAATACTGTTTTATTCATAACAAAAATACTAAGCACCTTACCTCACCAAACTGCATTTCAAAATATTATGCAAATAGTTTGCAGACTACTTGTAAAATGCCCTCTATCCATCATCCAAACAGGTATAACTTTCACCTTCCTTCCTTACTTAAAGCTTGTAGTAGATATATGAATATTTTTTGTAAAAGAGACAGAACTGAAATTCCAACTTGCAAATAAATAAAGACCGTGTTTTTTTCTGAATCGTCTTCAAAAGCAAAGACCAACCTTAATAGACAAGTCAAGGCAATTCACATGATCCAGAACTCTCCAGGAAAGCTTGTTCGTGATTGCTTCAGTAGCAACAGCAAATGTTTTTGGTTCTAGTTTTAAACAAGCATATGTTAGATAAATGTGACCTGCTAGCTCTGTTTTAGATTAAGTGGAAAACAATCCAAAGAAAGCAACCAAAACCTTTTAAACAGATTCTTAATATTAAATATAACTCAGATCCTGCAAATAAATACCAAAATCCTCCTTCCTTTTCTCAAACAACCCCCACCAGCTCTTACAAAATAATAAGTTACATAGGTAACAATTACATTTGTGCCTAATTATTAATATTAGCTCAGGTTGGTAGTTAGTTTTCACATATGTAAGTATTATAATACTAATTGAAAATAATTTCACTGGGAGATATTACAAAAGCACATTCTTTCTAGAGGAGGAACAATGATTTTTTATGCCTAAACCTTGTACTCTCAGCAAAAAAGAGACTACCAAAAAAATATAATAAATTACCACACCCCTCTAGGAGAATTATTATCCTTACATATATCCTCTTCTCTCTTTGTGTGTTTTAAATCTAGGACTCACACAAATTCTTTTTTTAAAAGCATCAAACTATACAAATGAAACCACTTCCTAATTGTATAATTTATAAACTACTGCCCTTCACTGATATATTAGTACTGATTAGTTTTTTTACCCAAATCTTAATTTTTAAAAGTTGAAGTACTTCATATTTCATGTCTTAAAGTATTTATTTTCTGTTCCTCCAAGTTACAATGAAGTGAAATGCAGAGAGTGAACTGTCCACTGCTCTGACCTACCTCTGGCTTTTTGTACTTCTTTATCATCAGACGATAAAGGGTAACTTTTCTACCGAGATTACACTGACTACGGTGTTTACTGTTCTGCTTAACTCCATGTTTCTGCTTTCCAAGTAATACAACCTTCCCTGCTACTTCCCATCAGAAATGCCAGAGCATTACAAAACACAGTGTTGCTGAAAAATTTTAGGTTCAGCTTTGCAGCTTTGCTGGGTACTGGATATATCCATGTCGATGAAGCAGAACCAAGAAATTATACTCAATAAGAACTTGACTCCAAATGTTTATTTGTGTTTCCTCCAGCTACTGGGTAACAAAAGTTTACAACAGGTTAGCAGAATTATAACATTAAATTATTATTTGCCTTTACAGGGAAGTATGTATATACAAGATGTGTATAGTCACTGATGCATTTAGACCCCTTTCAAAAATATATTTGTTTTTAGTTTACCTGCCGTCAATCCATAGCCCTAATTTTCTTTTGGGTAACTTCAAATTGTTCCGGCTACAATATCTCCTATTCCCACTAGCATTAATAAATAAGAACTGTATAATTTTAATTACTTTCCTTGAAACAGACTGAAACCACTGTAAGAAAGATAACTTCAATGAATTATTTATATGCAAACAAAAAGAATTTCAACACATCAGCTTTCCCTCTTTTCAGACTTTTGTATGAATGACTCTCCAACTCCTGCAATGCACTCATTCCTCAGGGGAGGATTCCTGGCCTACAATTTGTTTGACTTAAATACTGTAGTATTACCTGAAGATCAAGTGATTTCTATAAATGGACTTGAACTCTGCAGTTCATTCCCAAACATGATATAATTGAGCTCAGACTTTTTAACCCACAGGAGAAAGCTCATCTTGTTTCTTCTGAGAAAGAAGTGAAGTGAGGATTACAGGCTGACTTGTGTAAGTTACTTCAGAGGGAGCACCAACGAGTATTGGAATGTACTTTGATTAGAATTCATTTTCTAATACAAACAAATAGTGATATAATTCCCAGACACCCATTATTAAGTCATTGTTAATTACATACAATAAAACAGTGATACAATCTTACCAATATGTTAATAGAAGGAGACACGCTACAAATAGTAGGCTGATGTGCAGCCGACAGTGTAAAGGAGACGTATTAATTTTCTGTGTACCGTATAATAACACAAGATTTTCAAAGTCACTCTTGCTTTTGATGACAAGAGACAATTATAAATAGTGAAGTTTGCTTGCAGGTAATTCCAAACCAAAAAGGCGTCAAATTATTAAACTAAGAGTAGCAACTGCAAATGGCGTTTTCAGAGAAGAAGCACAAATGTGCACACACAAAGGCTGTATTTGTAGAAATTGCCAGAAAACAACATTTTCCCCTTTTAATCTCATCAGAATAAGAGTGTCACTATTCTCCATCACTATTTCTAAAACATGAAGACACTTTAAATGTAAATAAATAATAGCTAGATCTATAAACTCATCAAGGAAAACCTCAGAAGAAAATAATCTTCCTTTTTCATATCTTAGCACCTTAAGCAAACCTTGAGTTGTCTGCTAGGCAATTCCACAGAGACTTTCATCTTTGCTGTCACTGTTTTACCATTAAAGTGTCTTGTTGTAAAGCACTAGAGACTTCAGAGACTTAAGCCAATATAAAAATCTCTGCAGTATGAAGTAATTTTATGTCACTACTCTGGTTATTTCAGAATTGGCTGCAAATAAAAGCCTGAGGATGATTTAATGTGTCCTCGACCCATCACGGCCATGGTTAAACAAAGTAAACACATCAGTCTTTAGCAGTTATTTATAACTGGAAGAAAAGCACAAAACAGCCACGATAAACACAGTGCTGGAAAATATTCTGAAGGGAAACAACTGAAAGAATCTGAAAATGTCTGCCTTCACATATTGCTGTATTCCATTTCTCAGTAAAATAAAAACCCAATGACCATCCACAGGAGGAGTTATTAGAGCTAAAATCACTGCTTCCAAATAAGATCCCAAGATACCACTGCTGAAGTAGAAATTTAGGAATTCAGATCTGATTACACACCAGCAACTGGTACTTCTACTGCATTTTTTAAATAGAATAACCAGCCTTCAGAGCTCACGGAAAAGACTCACTACATTGAGATGGAAAAACACAAATACCGGTATCTCATTTGTGATAATTTGTCCCCTGCAGTGGTAACTGTATCAGCAACCCAAGCTCTACAGCACTGATGTCATTCTCTTTTAAACCTGCACAAAGAGATGATATTTACCTTGCTGTATAAACCCAATTCCTTCAGCAGACACTGATTCTTGACCCCTGTACTGGAGACTTTCTCTAGAGTCTAGACTGAGGACTTGCTGTCAATGAGATGTGTAACCCCACGATACAGATATTCAAGAAGGTCGCCTTCTGTCTTGCATCAATAAGCTGTTTGTTTGCAATGAGGCCAAACTAAAAGACCTGTTTACATAACTGTAAGGAGAAATTGATTCAGGAGAAGCCATCCTAACACAGGACTGGGTGGCAGTTTGATAAACTGGATTGATGTCAAGGTCTTTTATATGCTTTTCACTCATCTGTGTTTGCAGTGAGAGGAGGGAAATGCTGGGATAAATGAAATGACAGAAACTGGTTGAAAAATGATATCATCTCACAACAAAAGGACTATGAGATGCCAATATAACCTAAAGGACGCAACTACAATTAAGTCTTCTTGTGAGAATACAGAACTGGAAATTTCACTGTAGAGGCTTGTGGTTGATATACAATATTGTAAACACGGTTTCTTGGTACGGTAGCTTCCCTGAGGGCAGGCCAGGAAGTGATCTTCTAAGGAAGAATCACTTTTTCATTAATTGTGAGTCTCAGGATTTGTTTAAGAAAGAGATTAGCAGTGCTCCACATTTGGCCAAACGGACAACTTAACGTTCTCACCTACTAGGTATTCATATAATTGAAAAACGTACCCAGACAGAGTCATACAGCATAATGCCTGTCATCTAGTAAACCTAAAATAAAAACCAAACCAAAACACAAAACCCAAACCTAATTTAAAAAATCCTTTTGTATTTCTTCTTTTTTGGGAAGGGTTGGGGTTTTTTTGCTTTTTTACCATGAACCTCTACTGAGCTGGAAAGAGATAATTTGGCTAAAATTGTGGAGTTCCATTTTTCTCTTGAATGTCACTGTTACCTTTAATTTAGAGATCAGGACAACTTTATTCTTCTTCATGTAGCCCTTGCATACTATGCTTTAGTACTGGCTATGGTAGGAATTCTGGAAGAACTCTTGCAGCACACAAAATTGTTTTCTAAGTGATACTATTGCATGCTTAGAACTGTCAAGTGTTATGATGAGAAAGTCATGATGAGCTGAAAAAACTCATTATTCCCAGGCATGAAAAATAAGCTACTGGAAACAATTTTCCCAAATTCTATTTGTAGTTCTGTCATAATTTTCTGTATGTGAGAGATGTGTGGAAACCAGTACTACTTCTCCTGTGTTACCTCTAAGATTGCTGTACCCAACCTGAGGACAGGAGGTCTTATTTTAGTACTAACGAAGCAGATTGTAATATTGGAAATCATGGCTATGGCAGCATAACATTTATTTAAAGTTTAACTTACATCTCTTTTGTTATCTGCACTGGGCAGCCTGGAATCATAAATATAAACTTCAACAATTTTCCACAATAAACACATTCCTTCCATAATATTACCTCTGCTGTTTCCTCTCTGGTCCCAATTCTTAACTATATAATACCTTTGGGGGCAGAAGATGCCTGTTATTTTCATCAGTGAGAGATAAGAGATGTCAGCACAGAATTGAGCCTTTGCTGTACTTAATCACAATCCTCCTATCACTTAAAGAAGCAACCGGAGATTTCTTTCAATAAAGCTATCGACTAGGATTCAAACATAAACACTGGATTTAGGCATATAAGCTTAATTGACTTTCAAAAGGAGATGAGCATCTATTCCATTTAGGCTCTTCTAATAACACCACCCTTAGTAGCTCAGGTTTATGTATGCAATGTTTAACTTGGGGGGGAGCTAAAACTAGGGATATATAAAAATCACTATCTTATTCTGTCCTTTATAGGAAAGTTTAAAAAAAAAAAAAAGAGTTAACACATTCTTCCTGTAAAATTATTTTAAATTTAAGAATTCTCAGGAGAACCTGAATTCTAGATACTGTTATCTTTGTATTGATTTTCTGCTGTATCACATTGAACTGCAAAGGAGACTTGTGATTTAATTGCAATTACATTTCACGTGAACTTCTAACATGAGTTACATACCAACCTTTATAACTTTTTCTCTCCCTTTTTTTAGCTTATGTTTCTATTTGATCTTTCTTCTCATAGCCCCATTTTATCTGTCCCCCCTTTCTCCTAGTCCAAGGCTTACAAGGTCATGACAGTGACTCCCAAATTGAATGAGACACTGAACGCAGGTAACACACAGTGCAATTGATCCCTGATGAGTAGGGAGATATTTCCATCTAAATGAGCAGACTGAGCTTTGTGGTTCCCATTAAGGTTAATGGGGGTTATATAGCTCAGCCCTGGTGTCTCATAACAAATGCTTGCCCCCTTAGCTAATCCATTCCCATCTTTTAGTTTTGATAGAGGAAAAAATATTTTCAAAGAAAAAACAAGATTGTGATTTAGAAGCAAAATTCAGAGTTGTCCCATGTTTCTTTGCTAACTTTCAAAAGTGTTAAAGCAGCACATTTCACCACTTTCCACTTCATCTGCAAAAGTGTTCAAGTTAGTGAGAGTTCTATGGGAGCCATTAAAAATCTGTCAGAGAAGCGCTGGTCACGGCAAAAACATTTTTCAGAAGCTGTCAATTTCCGCAAATATCCATCAGTGCTACCGGGCACAACAAGGGATTCCTCATTTAGAACGTGTCAATTCTTATTATTAATGTCATGATGAAAACACCTGCTAAGTATATGTGTCTGGCAAAGTGAGGCTCAGCCACAGAAATGAGAGCGTGAATGCCACTCAGATTAGCGAGCAAAGAAGAGCTGGAGACTTTTTTTATGCTCACCTAAAGACAAACACCCAATCTTTATCCTAAACTGGGGCTTGTAAAGGTAGGTTACAGAGAATGCAGTAACGTATAACTGATGAAAGATAATGCGAATCAAATGGCTTAGATTAACTGCTTGTAAAATTACGCATTTGGAGAGATTAGGTTCTTGGTCATTTGTTCTGTTTGAAAGCTCCAGGTATAATGTCTATAAGAAGTACTATACAGTTCATGTTATGCTTCAGATAGTAGTTGTCAGAATTGTGACTGCAGCTCTTAAGGGCGTACCCGAACAAGTTAGTTTGGCTACTGCTAGCAGGAGCACTACAGCTGCGTGGAGTTCAGGTCAGCCAAGTTGCCAACACAATCCTCACAGGCACACGCAATTTTCTGGAAAGGTCTTTCAAGCTATGTGAACCTCAGGATGTAGTGCCCCAGCTGCTATCGCCAGAGTCGTAGGGCGCTGCAAGCTGTGCTCTGCTGTTAATAGCATATAGAGAACAAATTTATCCTATGTCTCACTGCATTGTAAATTCTTGTATATATAGATATACTGGCAAAATTAAAATGGTAGCTGCTGTCATTCTTAAAAGAAAAAAAAAAAAAAAATTATACTCATGGGATTATGTGAGCTACCAAAATGATATCATTTGTGAAAGGTCTTACTGTGTTTCAAAGGCAGGGTTTGGAAAGAATTTCAGACTTCTGTTTTGGATTAAGACAAATCATATTCAGTAAGAAGGTTACCATTAAGGATGACTTCTTCAATGAGTTCAGTGACTTCTCTCCTTATTCCTACTTACATGACACAAGTTAAGAAATATTTTGAGGCAGAAGAAATTGCTATAACCAACAGTTAATCCAGCTGGCCATATGCTGACCAACAGGAAAGTTGCTCACTACAAATCAAGATTCCTTCCAAAGCAATTGCCGTAACATCTCGGCTGGCACCAGGCAGCTCTGCATTCTGATGCTGACGCCACAAGGCACTTAAATACCTGCTTAACTTTAAGCTCATGGCTTTAAGCACATGGCATTAACTGTAATGAGCGTTCTCGTATTCTTAATCACATACTTTGATTCATTACTAGTGCAGGCATGAAGAAATAATGGGCCATATCTTCAGTTTGTGTAAATTGGTGTGACTTAATTGAAATGAATAGAGTTGTGTCAATTTATACCAGCTGATAGCAGATCCCAGGGGTTCAAAATCTCGCAAAGTGTAAGTCAGCCTCCAGTGCAGCTGGTACCGCAGAGTTGTCTCTCAGACAAACTATCTAACTCCTCTCTGCCTTTCCACCAAGCAGGAGTTAATGATCATATATCTCTTTTTTGAGACACTGAGAAGGATAAGCCCAGTGTCTTAGCCAACACACTTGTTCTCTCAGTAAAAGATTCTATTATCAAGGCCGTGTGTGAGTTATTACTGAGAGCACTTTGGCTGTCATATTTCACTGCAGAGCCACTGAAGAGCTTGTAAAGTGTAACGTACTGTTTTGCTGAGTGCCTTATAAGCTTTTGCACATGACATTTCAAATAGAAAACAGATTAATTTGCTTTTAAATAGGCTTTATTTAGATTATTTAAATCTCATCTTTCTTTTTTTCTTGTTGGCTAATTCAACAGTCTCTCCAATAGGATCGATGTCTTATAGATAGTTTGGCACATATGACTCCTGTCCATCCTACTTGCACACTGACCTGTATTTCTGGAAGAAAAGTGGGATTTCAAAGTTTTACAAACTTAGATGTTACAAATACTCTTTTGCAAACAATCCCATGGGGAAAAACGAACAAACAAACAAACAATTTTTTGGACCATGCCACAGGACAAAAGTTTACAAAAATGCCTACAAAGAACAAGAATAATTATATCTAGCCAAAACCTTATTAAAGGAGAGCAGTTTTTAAATATTCTGTTCTTACTGTGTTTTTTCAGGCACCCACTCAAAGATTCAAAACACTGTTTCCCCTAATATTAAAATTTGATTAATCTATGTCATAGAATCATAGAATGTCCTGAGAGTTGGAAGGGACCCACAAGGATCATCGAGTCCAACTCCTGTCCCTGCATAGGACAACCCCAAAATTCACACCATATGTCTGAGGGCGTTGTCCGAATGCTTCTTGAATGCTGTCAGGCTTGGCATCGTGACTACCTCCTGGGGGAGCCTGCTCCAGTGCTCCACCACCCTTTGGGTGAAGAACCTTTTCCTAATGTCCAACCTAACCCTCCCCTGGCATATCTTCCTGCCCTTCCCTCGGGTCCTATCACTGGTCGTCAGGGAGAAGAGATCAGTGCCTGCCCCTCCTCTTCCCCTTGTGAGGAAGCTGTAGACTGCGATGAGGTCTGCCCTCAGTCTCCTCTTCTCCAGGCTGAACAGACCAGGTGACTTCAGCCACTCCTCGTACGGCTTCCCCTCTAAACCCTTCACCATCTTTGTGGCTGTTCTCTGGACACTCTCTAGTAGCTTTGTATCCTTTTTGTACTGTGGGGCCCAGAACGGCACACAGTGCTCAAGGTGAGGCTGAACCTTGTCCTATCCCTATTGGCCCTGCTAAAAAGTCTCTCCCCATCTTCCTTATAAGCCCCATTTAAGTACTGAAAGGCCGCAATAAGGTCTCCCCGCAGCCTTCTCTTCTCCAGGCTGAACAACCCCAGCTCTCTCAGCCTTTCCTCAGAGCAGGGGTGTTCCAGCCCTCTGATCATTTTTGTGGCCTCCTCTGGACCAGCTCCAACAGGTCCATGTCCTTCCTGTGCTGAGGACCCCAGAGCTGGACACAGGGCTCCAGGTGGGGTCTCACCAGGGGAGAGTAGAGGGGCAGAAGCACCTCCCTCGACCTGCTGGCCACACTTCTTTTGATGCAGCCCAGGATACAGTTGGCTTGCTGGGCTGCGAGAGCACATTGCCAGCTCACGTCCAGCTTTTTGTCTATCAGTACCGCCAAGTCCTTCTCGGCAGGGCTGCTCTCAATCCCTTCATCCCCCAGCCTGTATTGATACCAAGGATTGCCCCGACCCAGGTGCAGGACCTTGCACTTGTCCTTGTTGAACCTCATGAGGTTCATGTGGGCCCACCTCTCCAGCCTGTCCAGGTCCCTCTGGATGGCATCCTGTCCCTCAGGCGTGTCAACTGCACCACTCAGCTTGGTGTCATCTGCAAACTTGCTGAGGGTGCACTCGATCCCACTATGTCATTGATGAAGATATTGACCAGCACTGGCCCCAGTACGGACCCCTGAGGGATACCACTTGTCACTGATCTCCATCTGGACATGGAGCCGTTGACCACTACCCTCTGGATGCGACCATCCAGCCAATTCCTTATCCACCAAACAGTACACCCATCAAATCCATATCCTTCCAATTTAAAGAGAAGGATATTGTGGGGGACCATGTCAAATATTCAAAAAAGCTATTAGATATTGAGGTAATGAGCTACATATGTTGCTACATCAAGAGGAAAAACTTAGAGTTTTAGTGACTGAAATTCCTCTCGGAAATCATCCATTATCCTCTCATGGAAACAGAGACAAGAAGATGGCACTCTGTTACAAAGTAAAGGTTAGAATAACTGATCACTGTTTTATGTAGCACAGTGCTTGCTGCTTCCAGGTAACAGTGAGGGAACTTTCCATGTGTTCAGCAATGATATGTTAGGGGGCTGGGGAAGGAGGTATTCTTACAATTTCAAATTTTATAAACAAATCTGTTCACATGCCTTCCTATTCCTTTAAAGTCTCAGTCTCTTATAAATCTAACAGATAATCTCTAAGAAAGCAGCATCGCAGTTCTTCCTGTGGTATCACCTTTTAGATGTTTAAAAAATAACCACCAATAATGAGCAAAGCATTATTCTCACTTTTCTACTTTCATGCCAGGTGTGTGAGACCCAAACTCAACAAATACACACAAAAAATAACAGAAAAATTGTATTGTCTTAAAGCAAGGTATTTGGCATGAAATGAACACTGAATGTGTTCATTTACTCTTATCTATTTGTATTTCAGTTTTTCTTTCTCTCCTTGCCATTACTTTTTTACATTACTTCATTAGGAAAGGGATAGAATAGGACAAAAAACCTGAGGCACTTTTGTTTCCCTTTTTTAGAGAAAAACTGGTGAATTTTCATTAAAATGCACATGTATTATAAATTAATCCTTTATTATGGAAAGGGTTTAAGGATAAACCACATGAACTAAAATGCCTGAGTAGCTCCACAAAGTTTCCTACTTTAAGATTGGTGCTATCTATGTTCAGTAGTGTTACCCTCTGTTTCTGCAGCCCATCTAAAATTAGATCATAAGCTCTTCAGGGTAAGGATTGTGTTATGTTCTCTGCACAGTGCCTACTGTCATTTAGATGCTTGACAAAAATAATCATGAAAGTTATTTTTCTTCCATGTCTAAAACTCTAAAATACTAGGAAAGTATTACCAAAATAATATAGATGGCAGAGATAACAGTCAGCCTGTTTTAATGACTGAACACACCAGATGTTTTGCCTGTATTGTTCGCACACTGCTTTTGCCGTTTCTTTATTGTTTATAAATCTCTGTAGGTTTTGACCATTATATCAGTATTTCTTTCCTAGTTAGCCTCTGAACCCTAATCCCATAAGAAAAAATTGAGAAGTACACACCCAGTATACTAACCACCGCTGCATCCAGTGCGCATATGGGTTCTATTGTATGAGTCACTACCCTAATGATAGCTAAGCATATTACTGCCTAGAAAATTAACTCACACACTGTGAATAATCACAGAAAAGAAATTTGTTTTGCTACAAGGTTGTTTTCCAGCTGTTTTAAATGCAGACAATTTTTTTCCTGAAACACAAATTGGGAAAAAAAAAAAAAAAGGAAAGAAAGAAAAAGACTTTGAAAATCCACATAATTTGAAAGTGCTTAATGTAAATTAGATAGATCAGCCTAATTTTATTTCAGTACTTTTTAATTGCATTTATAATTAGTAAAATACATTAATGTGCTACACAGAAGGTCAGGAGTTCTGGTGAAAGAATCTAATTAAAATGCTCTGCTGCATTTATGTCACACATGCGCTTAGTAACCTTGAGGCCTTCCTGCAGCAGCAAAGGAGACTTTTGTACTTCTGTTATTTGTAACTTTTGTCTTCAACAGAAAAGGCATGGCTGTATGAGTAGCACATGTAATCTAAGTATTCTAATCTCTTACCCTATCTGCACAACATGCTAATTATGATGGTTTGGTACATTTCATATTGTCCTTTTTCATGACAGACTAATAAATAAAACCAAGTTGGTTCCTTTTATAATGAGGACTCTTAGATGCCCACCTGCTGCCCAGCCTTTCCCTCCTAGCAGCCCTGAATCAAATTGTGCAACATATAATTGACAGACAGAGAATGATCTGAAATTGGTGCCAGCCAGAAATTTGAGTACATGTGGTGTCAGGTATTTATCCTGACACCTGAATCCACTAGCAGCATGTATTTAAAAAAAAAAAAAAAAAGAAGAAGAAAAGCTTATATAATAACAATAATCAGCAAGCAATAATTAGTGACGCTGATTTTTCTACTTAGAACTCACATTGTGATTTTATTACATTTAAATTATACGTGCTCAGGTGTTCAAATCTCTCCTTTCATCACCCTCTTATGTGGTAAAACATCATTAACATCCTTCTAGCACTGGAACGATTGTTCAGTAAGATTAGAGCTCTGCCTCACCGAGTTTTACACATACTCCTGCAATAGGCCTCAGCAAAGCCTTCAGGGAAACAGAAGAGGGAGGGCACACTTTAGTATTATACGTACACTGTTATCCCAGCTTTTGTCTCTCCACTAGTAACATAACTTTCAAGTTTTGGAATAGTCACTGGAATTATGAATTCCTGAGATGTCAGCTCGGTCTGCAACAGAAGAAAAGTTACCTCAGCCTTCAATAGGAAGGAAAAACATGAGAAGAATGATTGCTCCTCCCCAGGATGAAACACTGAAGTTTCAAAGATTTGTTGCTTTGTACCAGCAGTAAAGGTTGGCCACTGTCTGTGATCACTGTTTATTGGCCTGAACATCATAGGAAAGAAAACAAGCTACGAGGTATACAGTGTAAGTAGGCTAAAACTTATGTAAAAGTGAACATTCATTCCTTTCTTTTATAACCTCTCCTACCAGCTGTAAAGCAGCCATCAGCTCCTGTGGAAATATCGCTAATAGTTTTGAAGCAGAACAAAAATGATTCGGTTTGCTCACTATCTGCTTTTACCTACTGGGACTGAAGGGCTTGAAGTCTTTTCTGAAATAAAAGAATGGCAAAAACCATCAGGGCTGTAGGCTTGCTGAGCCTGATGGGACTGAACTATTAGAAAAGCTGCCTGCCTATGGGACAGAGTTGGCTCAGATGACCGGCTAGTTGGACACAAACTTTTAAGAACTGGCAGCCATGAATACAGAACATGTGAATTGGCAACAGAGTGTGAAGAGAATATAGTATAAGAACTGTGTTTGCAGAGCAGCAAGAGAGGAAGATAAGAAACCTTGGAAGCTGCAGACCAGGGAGAGAAGTGACATTCACTCACCTAGTTTTGCTTTGCCACTCTAATGTAACTCTAAATATTGTATTAGAGCTGGCAGATAAACGCTGGCTTGCTTTGAAATGTCTGTCCTGAATTGCTGGCAGTACTGTCAACCGTATCGCTTCCTGTTGGTGTCCAGCATCTACCAGGGGACCAAACTCATTTGGATTCCACAAAGAAATGAAGGGATATTGAAGCCAGATGGCCCAAACCCAAAATAGTTCAGCTTCATGCCTTGCACTTTCAGAGACATGGAGAGCTCAGCACTAGTGCAGAGGAGGGAATGTTCCCAGGAGATCCACAGGAAAGCTGGGAGCAAAGCCTTCTACCCCAAACCACGAAAGCCATCCACTCCATTAACCTCACCTCAGGACCAGTCTTCCCTTCACGTGAGAAGTGCGGCAGTAGTTACATGCAGTTGCCGCCATCACTGCATGATACATGAAGAATCTCAAATCCATGCACCTTAATGAAATTCTCCCCTAATCCTAATTCACCAGAGAATCAGACAGCTACTGAAAATAAACAGCAGCACGGAGGACACACGGCTAGTAGGCAGCAGAAATTTGATGCTCAAAGTAATGGCTCATTTTCCCTAAGCCAAATAGTTTTGATTGCTGCCTGCATCGCAAGAGAGTTAATATGCGAATGGGGTTGAAGCTGGTGCCAATGACCAATATACTAATGTGCTGGAAATTAAATGTGTTTGGACAATAGGAACAGAAAACTTCTCAGTGCTGTACAACTTCTTTGTAATGGGTAATATCATCTAAAATGGCAGAGGAATTTTTTTAAAATGCATGTTCATTTGGCCATGTGTAACAAAAAGCACAAACAGTACTGAGAACACTATTAATCCTTATTCTTGTCCTTAGACCGCAGAACAACAAATCATCAATGCTATTCCTAAACTTTTTTATAGAGTACAGTGTATAAATTCAGCATTGCATACATCTGTGAATGACACAAATGATCAGGTTTTCAAATACAGGTCACCTTGTTTTCCAGTATTCAGAATTATTGTATCTTGCAAGTCAGTCCTATACAGAATTACACTGTTGATCATGCTTACAATTCTAGGACAGAAAAAATAATTTAAAAATAATTGAACTTCAATTATATAATCTTCTTTAAAGTGCTGAACAGTACTCTTGGATGAACTAATCCCAACTGCACACATTTATTCCTAGAAAAGATTGCTAAGGTAGTTCTCTGAAAGTGAAAACTAATCTCAAGCAAGTATCATATCCAACTATAAGCTCTATGGAGGTTTTCAAAAGTCACATTAAAAAAAAGGTGTGTGTGTGTTGCAATTTTCATTAGATTTAAAAATATCAATATAAAGCAGACACAAATTATCATGAAGCCTTAATTGTGCTAAAACCCATGAACCATGTGCTGAAATTTTGCAAGGATCTGTTTTCAACGACATCTAACTCAAAAAGACTGCTACTTTTAGGGACAAACACAATTAGCTTCTCAACTCTGAACCAAGCTAATCCCTTTCCAAAAATGCTATATAAATAAATGAACACATAAAATCCACTCTCACAGCAAGAGCATATAGAGATTTACAGAACAGAGAAGGAAGAAAAATCCTGGATTAGGCAAACATAACCCTCCAAATCTTGACTTTGCAGTCCATAATATACACAGAGGGATTAATATGAAAAATAAAATCTGACATGTGTATAATATTAGTCTTTTTTTTCTAATGATTCAAACTCATATTATTAGCACTATTGTCTCCGTTGGAATCTCGATGTCAATTTCTCATTACAGACGCAGGCACCAGGTCAATGTTACAGCTAATGAATATCTGCTGGTGCAAATGCTTATTGTATCTTAGCCTAATTCTAGTAAAATTTAAATGGTCTATTAATTTTCTTAATAAATTTAGATATGGATCCTGACTGCAATCTGTCTTTGATTAGCTAACAAAAGTGTATAAAGATTCTGCCAAGCTGATGGTTCAGAATATTTCAAGCAATCACCATCTACATTAAAAAAAAAAAAAAAAAAAAAAAATCTATTAATTTCTGTACAGGCTTTAAAAATGGTACAGATCCTCGGGTTTAGTCTGCCCAGGCCTTTTCAGTCCTGCTTCATCTGGACATGTTAAAAATAAATAATTTTACCACTGTTGGAAAGTCTCAAATGTGCATGTACTTTCTGGACTAAGACTACAGTTCAGTAGCTCATTTGGGCATATGAATAACTTTCATCTTTAGACCCAATGAGTCTTAACCGTTTGCTCAAAAACAATTTGTTCCATCCTGACCAGCTGAATGGCCTGCAGGTACAGCACCATATGGAGCACAGAGCAGCAGTCAGTCACAAAAGAGAAGATTCACTTCTGCTGACTTAAGACTTCCACAGTGTTCAGCATGCCTCCATACTCAAAAAAAAAGAAGAGGGACATTTAAAGAACAATTCACCTGACCTGTTTAAGACATGTGCCTCAAGAAAAAATTACATTTATGGAAAAGCCACTTCTAGACTGACTGTGGAAAAAGGCAGTCCAATCAGATGTAGATGTACACAAGAAGTTATCCACACAGATAAACTTTTCTCAAGATTTATGTAGCATAGGACTGAAGTAACAACTGCGTCCATGCAAAAGGATTGCAAATATACATTGTGTGGCAATAGAAAAAAAAAAAGGGGGTGGCAGAAATATCATCATCATGAATCATCAGGGGAAGGAGGTTTTCCTTGTGAGATCATGATGAGTTTAGCTTGCTTAGTAAACAAACACAGGGGGACTATACCTGAAAAATATCCAAGAAAAGTGCAGACCAGCAAAGGGGGAAAGCTATTTGAACTAAATAACATTGTGCAAAACCAGATAAACTGTCCAAGAATAAGTTCAGGATTCCTAATAAAAGGTTTCTAACCACCGAATGAGCAAGCCTCTGACACAGCCTTCCAAAAGCAGCAATAGTAGAGTTTTGTAAATTTATAAATATATGAACTTTACCTGTGACTACAGGGCTAGGCCCTTCTTAACTCTCTCTTTTCATTTCAGGTCAGTTTTTAAAGGTGATAAAACACAAATCCAAGGTAGTAGAATCCAGGGAGGTAAATTTACTAGTTGTGCAAGACAGTGGTGTTATTGTTTTGGTCCCAAATGTGCACCTAGTGGGAGAAAAGTCCAGTGGTACCTGTAAAGAGGCCATTGCAAAATTTTTCTCTTTGCCTGCAAAGCACCTAGGTTCCTTTAAACATGACCAGAATCAGAATAAAGTATTCCTGTGTTATACCGCAACACTGAAAAATCCCATAAGAATTATTCAAATGCTATCTGTATTATTCATTGAGAAAAATCTGCACTAAGATGGAAGTGATGATCTAACCCCAGATCCAAACAACCCAAGGAAGCGGATGTTTGAAGACAGAAAATATTCAGCTTTCCTCAGCACAGTAGTACAAAAGTTCACAGGAAAATAAATGTTTCTCAGCCTTAATTATCTCTGAATTGTTTTTTGTTTCTTGTTTTTTAGGCTTTTTTTTTTTTTTTACATTTTAATTACAGTTGGCAGCTCTGAGTCTCCTGCTGGTAGCTGTAATCAAAACTGAAAACTGATTAAATGATGCAATCTATGCCACTGGACAGCATTATTAGATCCCAGTACAAAAGACAACAAACCAACACAATATTTTAATATACAAACAACATTGCAACTCTCTTTACAGTAAATAGTTCAGAACGTTCAAACCAGGTTTCACTACCTTCCCAATCATGTATGAATATAACGTCATGCCGCATGTGAGTCATCTCTGGTATCAATCAGTTGTTCCCATTACATATGAATATTTCTATCCATTAGAAGTCATGAAAGCACTGGTGTGCGGTACGAGCTGCACACAGCACTGCACAGCATCAAGCTGCATCGGTCATTGAAAGCCCCATACGTAACAACATTATAGATTCCTGAGTGCCATCTGCTGGCACTTTAACTGTTAACTAAACTTAACAGAAAATTTTAAGTTCCTTATCAAAATTTCTGAGATATAGATATATATATAATATATACATTCATTTTCATTCCACTTCATCCCATATGAAGTTTAGACAAATTTCAATGTATACTTTTTTTTTCCATTTTGATGTATTCACTGGAAAAGAAATGTTATGACATTATCTGTTCAGACATACATCTCAATGTCAAAATCAACTGAAACATTTTACTTACTCTTCATTCAAGATTGAAATGTGTCTGGCTGAACTGATTTGGTGCCTTATGGAAGAAAATCGTATGCCCATTCTCTTACATAAACAACTGTTCTCCACTGGGCCTGTGTATACCATGATGCGTCACGACATTTTCAGAGGATGGTTTGATGTTTTTTGTAAAGCATAGTCTAGATAAGGAGCCTGGGGAGTCAAATGGAAATAGGAATAGTAAAAATTACAAGCCACGGGGACAAATATTTAGGCAAATAACCTTTGCCTTATTCAGAAAACTGGTAGAGAGGATCTCAGGCATTTCTGAAGGGCAAAAGAGGTCAAAGCAGCCAGCAGGTCTTTTAGGACAAACCCTGCCAAGTACAACAGTCCATCCTGGTATTCAGGAAGAGATGTAGCAGGACGCTGACTTGGCTAAGCAGGGAAGTCACAACTGATCGCCAACAAAATAGGATGTACACTGGAGGTGGAAGCCAAGACAGGCTACAAGGGAAGAAGATAGATGAGCTCATTGCTCAAGCATGCAGAGAGGGTGGCAGGAAAGCCAAAACCAGGAAGGAGTTGTCATGGATTTACAAAGGCAAATCATACCTGACCACATTGACTGCCTTCTGACTCAAAATGACTAGGAAGTTGGACTAGGGACTTCCCACAGTTCCTTCCAACCTTAGTAATTCTATGATGGCATGACATTCCCCACCCCAAAAAAAAACCTGTACAAACAAAACCACCCAAAAAAACCCCAAACATCTCCACTGTTTTTAAATGGAGAAAAAAAAAACAAAAGATTTTTCAAAGCCCACAAAAAAGGACAAATCTAAATAATTTTCTGACTAGCGGTAACTAGAGAACGCAATGGAGAATCTCCTGCCAAGCATTTCTCAGGATTATGCCAAGTTATTATTCAGCCCACCAGAATGATGAAAACGTCTTATTTGGTGAAAGTCCTTCTTGACTGATCCAAGATCAGGAGTCTTTTCCACAATTTCTTATATCAAAATGGCAGATTAGCAGATGCATTAGGGAACAAAGCAAAACTCTTCAAGAGAGGAATTAGTTTACCTAGAAGATATTCAGTGGTTCCTTCTCCATGCAGGCATACCACTGAATATGAGTGTTTTTGTTAATAACACTGTATTTGTTACAAATGTGTTGATTTCTTCAGTGTCTTCTTAATCATGAGAAATGTTTGGCATCTTTCTCCTTTCTTGTTCTGTACAGAGTACATCTATTAGCTAGGTAAAAAGCATCTGACACTTAAATTTCAGGAGCCGTACTTTTACTCAGGCTTCTTGACTGCCAACAGTAATCAGGTGCTAGTTCGTGATGTTTGAGTTAACAACTGTGGTAAATAAATATTAATTTCAGTAGATTGAAACAAAGCATCTTCAAAAGACAGCTATAACATACTTCCAAAGAAGCGTTCGTGACTCAGGAGTATGTGAACTCTCAGGAGTTTTAGGCCAAGTTTGTTTGAAATTAATCATCTCCTCAGTCTCAGTCATGGTACTAACATCTCACCATCTGCTGACCAAAATGAGAAAAAACCCTCACACATAAAGAATTCACTCTACATGGATTTTGAGGACATCCAAAACACCAAGAACACACAAGTTTTCAGTGTTTGCATGGCCTCTTAACAACCAACAGAATCAATGAATCAACAGGCAGAAAGGTAAATTGTAAAGAAAAGAAACATTTTGCACTACACGTTGGAAACCAGAAAAGCTACAAAAGATGGCTGCTGAAATGCTTGTAGGACCTATCATACAAGTCCAAAATATACAGAAATAGAAATCTAATGATACACGCTCCACATTTTGTAAGATATATTTTAATTAGAAGACTTGAAGTTAGAAAGCCTAAGGAAAAGAAAAAAAACTTAAGTCTTGACAGGGAAAAAAATCAAACTGAGAACAAGATTAATACAAATGACTAGGGATGCTTAAAAGTTTTTCCTTAGAAATATCTTTCTCAGATATGGATTATGCATGGACCTAAAATTTTTGTAGGAAGTATTTGCTTTCAGTGGAACATTTAGTCTTTGGTTATTGATGTTGAAAAATGAAATGCCCCAAACCTGGAATATTTCGGTTTAACACTATTCTAAATCCCCTGAACTCCTTAGCATGAAAATTCCTACTTTGGTTCTGGTCCTTTTCCTCTAAAGTAGCAACAAGCAATCAAACACTCTTCACCAGCAAATCTAAACAAACTTACAGCACGTGAGCATATGCACAAATTTGTCTCTAAACTTCCATTTCTTGAAGACAACAGGACTACTCTACAACGATGACTTGTTTTAAAATCATATTTATCTTTGCAAGGCTGAGGATTATAGCATTTTGTTGTGTTAGCTATTAGGAACTGATATTTAATACATGGATTTTAAAAATGCTTTTCTAACACATTTTAAAAACAAGCAGTTTCTTTAACCAAATAATCTTATAATACACACGCAAATTCGATAGCAAAGCATCTCCGAAGTAAAGTCTAGTAATCTGGAAATAATTTGGTCCTAGTTACTCATTATTAACAGTACTGCCTACTTTCTCAGAGACCTTTTTGGGTTGCTTTTGATTATTTTTCCCCTGTAGTTGGGTATCAGGATACTTACAAGCATAATTAATTCATACTTTGGACTCTCAGGATTATGAAGTATTATAGGATGGCAGCGCTAAGACAAAATGCTTTAATTCACCAGCTGTCATGTATTTAATTAGAGATTTTGATGAATCTTTCCTACTTAGATGAGCCTTCATATTTTGTGTTCTATTTAAAAAAAGGAAAGACAAAAAGAAAGAAAGAAAAAAAAAAGACTTCTTTTGTACAAGGACTCTAGGACTTCGATAAACTTTTTGTTAGCATGGCAGATTTGTCTATCACGTTAATGTTAGACCTGGAGTCGAACAACTTGTCAGCTGCCAACACTGACATTTTCAGAGAAGCAGGAGTGAGGGTGCAGGCTTAAAAGATGAGGCTTCTATTACGCAGAGAGACAGAAAGAGCGTGGACAGCGTTCCTTTCAAAAACTAGGCAAACTTCACGAATTTCCACTCTCTCTGTATTTTGCACTATCCGGACATTCACAGAGGTTAAACCAACAAACTTCTTTCCCCCCAAACATCTAAACTGACTTTTCTTTAAGAACTCAAGAATAGTTTGTGTATTCTATACGAAGTAAGAATATTCAGCAAGAATTAAAGTTAGAACTATATTTACATGGATCTGAGAGTCATAGGCAATCTTTGTGTACATCATATTAGCTGCAAACAAAGTGTGAAAGATGAGGTTATAAAACTGATTCTTATTTATGCTATTGTGAGACATGCTTTAAATATTTTTGCATGAAAATTTCTCTTCCTATAATGGTAGTATATAATGCATGGGCTATATTGTAGTATAGTGTCTTCTAATAAATAAAGTATTTCTCTGACACTGGAATGCGGTTAGCATTGCATAAATATTTTAATTTTTAGATTTTTTTTAAACAGGTTATATAGTATCTAGAGTATATAATAAATCGTTGCAGTAGAAAAAAAAGTCCTGCTATAATTTTATCTTGAATCTTATTTCTTTCTCTCTGCATCCATATTAACAAATTGATTCAATGATTCATCTTTCTAAAAATCCTCCATTTTATTTAGGTTTGGCAAGCCTGACTCTCTCATGAAAATATAAGTAGAGCTCTTGATATCCATTTCAGTTAGGTGGCCTAATGACAAACACTGATGGAAGGAAAATCTTTAGAGAGGGCAGAAAGACAAAGATAATTTTTAGAAAGAAACTTAAATATTGTGCTCATTTTAGTTTTCCTCTATTAAATAGCCCTACCATTGTGAGGTGGTTCTTGATGTACTGCATATTCTTATCTTAGGTTAGGCTAGGAATTATTTAGTATTAATTATTAATTAATTAGCATTATCCATCTCTGCTCCCATTAAAGTCAATGTACGATTCAATATTTAAAAGGAGAAAAAAATTCAGACCTGGAGTACTTCCTTGATAAAGGACTGTGAGGGGGGAAAACAAACAGCAGCAGCGTATAAGAATTGTTCTTTAGTGCATCGCTCTGCAGTAAAAGTATAATGATTGTGGAGCTCCAAGCACAAATAGGTACCGGTTTTCTGGTTGCTGCCTAAAATAAGATGTTTTATGGGGGTGGGTAGAAGGAGCTTAAAGTAGATCTTAAGTTTATGATCACTATAAAACAAAATCCCTGGAAAAATTACTCACCCAATTACACAGGCTTTGTAAGTAAGTTTGGCAGCACACTCCAGGCTATATAGAAATTAGATTTCTAGTTCTGTGAACAACTTGAGGTTTTAATTTTGGGCATTTTCTCACCCCAGACTGGAACACTATTCTTACTCCCTTCTTTTCCTCTTGCTCTCCCCCTCACCATAGGGCTCAGTGGCATAGAGAGGCTTGAATACTCATTTTGCAGAAGAACTGAAGACGACGACTTCACAGTTATCTGTATAACAGTCAAGTGGACAAACCGCTGGACTTTCCAGTGCCTTGGTGCCCTAGGCTGCTTGTCATATTGGTATTGGACCACTAACAGTCCCTAGATCCAGCCAATGAGGAATCCCACAAAGTCTAAGTTTTAGAAGGTGTTGGCTCACTGAGCTCTCCAAACTCACCAGCAACAGAGGAGAATAGGTGTTTGGCTAGGGAGACAGGCCGCCCGGAGCCCTTCATGTGGGGTGCAGCATTACAAAACCTCAGGGATGCTAAAATCTTCTTTGTTTCCATTGACTAATGCAGGAGGGGGATGGAACCAGACAGAGCAAGGGAGATGATAAAGAAGCAAACTATTTGCCTGTCTGGTTCCTCTCAAATGTTTTAGTGGAAACACCTTCTCAGCTCTTGTATCAGATTAATAGCACTACTAACCATCATCGTATCTTATGGCTGATGGCCTCTAAGACAGAGCAGAACTCAGAAAGTGATATTAAAAAACAACACACTTTCCTGCAAGCCACTCAAGACTGTTTTGCCCAACACCTGACTGTAAATACTGCACATGCTGCAGCCCAACCTGCGGCCTCCCACGTCCCGCAGTGCGAAAGGGCACCATCACTAAATCAGCGGCCGTCACAGAACAAGATTTGCTGCAGCAGCACCCCGAGCAGGGGGATGCAAGTTGTTGGAATTAATTTATTACACACTTGAGCAATGGCTGGAAGAAGAATTTGGTTGGGGCCAAACTACTGTGACTATGGTCAAGGAGAGCAGTTCAGTCTTGGGCATAGAAGGAACATTATGTTCTACTGAAGAAAAAGTCGTATCATCATTGTTGACTGCTGAGAAAGAAATATCTTTATTGGGCTTTAATTCAGGAAAACAGCTTCACCAAGGCTAGATTCTAGTTGCACACAATGACTTCGAATCATTTATTGTATTTAGGTAATTGCAAAAAGATTTTCAAATCTTCTTTTGTTTTACAAATGAAAAGGTTTTCAGGTTTCAGATATCTGTGAGGACAGTATGATCACAGCAAACCCTTCTATACTGCACTCCAACAAATGCAACAGGTCTATTAACTAACTAGTGCAATACTTATCTCTTTGCCACTGAAAGACTAATCCATGGGCCACACGGTCCATGCCCCACTCATGCCCCAAATACTCACTTGTCGTAATGGAGAAATTATGCTTTCACTAAGAATAAAAGTTTATTTTTCTTATTGGGCTACTTTTTTATTTTCTGTATATTATATTGAGTCTCCCAATTGTGAAATCTGTCTAAAATTAAGAACCATGTACCTTGCAGATAATGTATTAGTCCATCTCCTAGAATCTGTATGACTTAACGCTTCAGATTATCGTGCCATCACTGGGCTTTCGCTGTCATGCATCAGAAAAAACTTTTTAGCACAAAGTTGACACTCATTCTTGTTATTAAGAACTCTCTTTTTCAACAACTTTTGATTTCTGTGTCCAAGTCTATTTATTATGTACTAGAATTGCTATAGAAATCTAAAAATACAAGTATTTTCTGGTGTGGGGCCTCCTTAGAAATCTGTATCCTCCTGCTCCAGAAAAACTTTCCATTTCTTAATCTATTCTTACTGTATCTGAAATGTTATTTCTAAAGAAAAAACAGATTTGCTCTCTGTCTGTTGAATAAGTCCAGAATTTTGCATCAGGCTCAAAACAATGAAATGCCTGGAAGCTGAAAATGGTTCTTCAGCCCATGATATATATCCATAAAGGAACACTTACCTAGCGCGTAAGACATTTTCACTTGCAATTCAAAATGTTTTCTCCTGACTGAAAACAACAAAGACCTATATACACATATAAAGACACATCCAGATTTTAGCTGAAAGACACAGAAAAATATAACTATGTCACTGAATATTACGGATTGGTCCATCTCAAGTATTAACACATGAATTCATCTGCTTTATGAAAACTTAAATTGCCCTTTTGTTCCCATGGATCCAACAGATGATTCAATCAATGGCAAAGTGTAGCCCAACTACCCCCAGGTCCTGAATTTCCAGGTTCAGTGAGAGAATCAACTGCAGGATTAGGCTTCAGAAAGATTTATTACAGACAGAAAAATGCTACTAAACAATACTCCACAGAGTGTCCAAGAGACGCCTGATATTCTTATACCATTTAATAGTCTGATTATTACTGCTACAGTTTTTGCTGCAGTAATACAGTGATCTATGAAAGAACATCGCATGTGGTATTACATCATATATTTAAATACCGTCCTAACATACTTATTCTCAAAACATTATTCCCTTCCTTTTCTTTTCATCACCTGCCCCTCTCCTTGCCCATGGTATGCAAACCAGCAGTGCTGGAATAGGATAGTTTATTATACTTTAAAATGAATAAATGTGTAATCTGTTTCCATGATGCAGTTGGTAATTTGCATCACAAAAGTAGATCTCTCAAAAACTCTTCTACAAATCTGACATTAATTGTCAGTCGATTTGAAGACTAACCTCACTGACAACCCCTTCGAAGGAAATTGTGGCCTCCTGTTAGTTCTCACATAGCAAACAGTGTTATCAGAAACTATGAAAAAATGATTGTCTTTAATTTTAATGACCCCTTCCATGGGATATTTGAAATGCATATTTTGATAGAATTATGCCTATTAAATGAAAAATAGTACAACATTTTGCAGTTCTATCATTATTTATGTGAGCTATGGGCACATCTCAAAATATAGAAGTTCTGCAGTAGAGTGTACAGTATCTCCACAGAACAAACAAAACACAGTTAAGCATTTTCTTGACTCGAGGTCACGACCCTGTAAGAAGCTGAGGGACAGAACTGCTACTGAAGTAGTTTTCTGATGGTGCATTACAGCAAAAAGGACCCAACGTGCCTGCATGCATGCCCCTTTTCCTTATAAATAGATATGCAAGAAGATTTAAGAACAAGATGTGATCCTTACTAGATCTGGAAAGTTCATTTTATAATTTTTTTTTTCACTTTATCTTTGATAAAGGGAATATATTCTACTACATAGCTGTGCTTGAGCAAGGATGTTACTGGGGAATACCGTAGTTTGCATGAAAGGCATATGCTCTGCTGTTTTGGTGAATAAACACAGGCAAAAATTGCCTCTTTATAATTCTTTCAGATTTTATTGAAGAACACTTTTGATTGATTAACATTTTTCTCTGAAGTGTAATAAACAAACCCTTATGGAGGAAAACTTTTTGCTTTGCTATCCCCAAAATAATAATATTCCATGAGAATGCTTGTCTGCCTCTTGATGTGTTTATAGAATAACAGATGATTGGAGGCTCCAGGAAAAAAAAGGAATACTTCTTCAAAGAAATAAACAAGATGGGTTATATGTACGATCACAAAAAGATTTTTAAAATGCACATGAATTTTGTGTTTTGTAAAATCCTGACTCTGTGGATAATTAGTTTATGTATAAATCATATTCAGAAATATTTATGATGAAACTTCCATTCAAAATAAAACAGACAAATGTCTTTAACCAAATGAAATTGCATAGTAAATTATTTCCAAGAACATTCCAATGTCAAGGTAACTCACTTAATTATCCATTATCATAGAAATGTAGACATAATGTTAATTAAAATGAAGGGGCAAAACCATTTCCATTTTTTATTAAGATCCATTGGCCTCTTGAACAGCTATTAGCCTTGCTGTCAGGGTTAGGTGGAGGACAAAATTTGCCCTGGTAGGTAGACCATTGCAAGCTGATTTCAACAGCTTAGGAGCTGCAATGTCATAATGAGAGGCAATTGAAAAACTATCTGCGAGCCATTTGTATTGACAGCACACAGGAAGCTTTTGTACGACGACCATTATTTCTGCAGTGTACTTTGCAGCTGCAGTGCACAGTCACCTCAGACAATGAAAAGAATTATGCATGCTTGCAGCTGAGAATACAAATATACCTGCACATTGTCGGCAATTCTAAGTGACATTGTGCAAACAAAATCTTCCAGCGATATTCTTGTCTTAGTTAGAACTTTGTCAGATTAATTATACTGCTTCCACATGCAGATATTTATTTTAGGAGTGGATTATTATATGCTGTAGGAAATTTTACCTTCAGGGCTGAACGGTGTAGATAAAGGAGAGTGAAAGGCCTATGTACATTAGAACGTGCATTATACAATTCTGCTTGAAGTCAACCGCTTGGAGTAAAGTAGCTGTAGAAATGAAATGGCAATTTGGGGAAACTTTTGTATTCCCTTGCATCTGTACATTCAGTTACAGTTCCAGAGGAGATGTTTTCTACATATGTCTAATACTGCTATTATAAATCCGCAACAGTCTATTGCAAATTAGCTGCAGGCTCATAGACCACGAAATGCTGCTCTTCCCACGATAACAGCCCTACACCAATGTGGCAAGCAACAGCTAAAGCAACAGAACAATGTTACTGCTTTGACTCTGCTGGCATTCTGAAGTTTTTTTCAAAATATGTTTTTATCTAAACAGGTTGGTGAAAGTATTTCACAGAACACATATGTTTGGGATGTAAATGCCTGTATAATTCTGTCTTACATTCCCTTCCTTTTTTGTGCCATGTAAAGACTGTTATAAACAGCTGCGAATAACACGACTTATGGTTTTTTGAAGTAAAACATTTGCTTAAGTGGTTTGAATGATTGGGGCAACAGCACTCAATCTTGTGCAAAACTGATGTATTGCAAAGAATGAAATTCAGTAATTTTTGGTTTGTTCCACATTCTGTTCCATACCATTTTATTCCTGAATCACATTTATTAGTCCAGAATCAATTTCAGATTGCTACTGTTATTTTTCCGATTTCTGGTTTTCAAGGTGTATACTATATAGTGAAATAAAAGGAAACACTGACATGGTAAACAGGATCTAGTCTTGGTGAAACTATTGTCAATGCCCACCTTTGTACCCACATGAAGTAGCTTATTGTATTTCAAAAGTTCTAAGGTATATATGTTCCATTTTGATTTTTAATGTAACAGTATTTGAAATATGTCAATGAATACTATGGGTAAGTGCTATATATCATATTATTTTACAGTAAATACTATATTAGATCTAAATGTGTTTAAGGATATACAGATTCAAAATTTTATTCATAAAGCACTCTTCCACATTTTCACTCTATCACAACATTTTATTACCAGACTGGCTAAAAAATTGCTCACCTGATGCACATTAATGCCACTCAACATCACTGGGGATTTTCGTGAGTAAAGTGTTTTCGTGAGTAAAGAAATTTAAAATATATATTACTTCCTTCAGTCCTTTGAATGGTGAATTATAATTGCTTTAATAATTCAGAATGACATAAAAATGAATCTAAAGTAATAACCGGCTTGCATATTACCTACCACATATTACACTTTAAAAGTAATCAGGGACAGATTAATTAGCCAAATCTTTTTTTCTGACAAAAAAAGGCAGAGTCACTGACAACAGAACGTTTCACTGAAGTGTACTAATGTTTCCAAATTGTTTGAATAATCCTTTTCCATATCCCAAATAAACCTGAGATACTCCAAGAAATTCAGTGTATCATAATTTTCTAAATGCCTAAGCCTCTTAATTTTAAATTCAGAATTACTCTTTACTATTATCTTTAAAAGTTTCTATTATCTTTAAAAGTTGTTTTTTTGGGTTTTTTTTTGGTTTTTTTTGGTTTTTTTTACTATTATCTTTAAAAGCTGCTTTTTTTTTTTCTTGGGGGGGGGGGGGGGGGTGGTGTGTGGCAGGAATCACCACAATTAGTTTTCTGCTTACCCCAGAATAAGCTTATGTTTGGTTTGGGTTCCTCCCCGCCCCAGTTTTGTAGTTAACAAATTGCCTGGGTTTAATTTAGAATTCTGTTAAAATAAGAGGGAGGATGGGGATCATTTTGTAGCACAGCACTAACCACAGGGTTAAAAAACCAAACCGGCACATGAAATAGAGTCTTGTAAGGATGTGGATGCTACTATGCTGCTAAATATAATTTTAGAATGGACAGCAATTACAGAAGCAGAGAGAGCGCTAAAAATTTTCAAAATTTTAATATGCAAGCACACACACACACAGCTTTAGCACGTGAACCACTTTGGAAAGTGCAGGAACACACATCAATGAACCTGGAAAACTGAGCCAGAATAACAAAAAAAAAAAAAAAGAATTAATGCTAAGTAAGTTCTTCTCAACTCTCCTCGTACCTGGTTCAGGACCTTCTTTATGCTAACAACATGACTGGCTTTTGTAGGAGGGAGATGTCCTGTCCTCTTTTCTTTCCAATAATCCCATGAGGCCTGAGGAGGTAAAGTAAGAGTTATCTTCCTGAGTACTAGTGGTTGCTTTCCAACGAATGCGCTGACTTTCGAGGCACCTCAAGGACTTCCTCACCAGCCACCCCACCGCCCAGCTAGATTCTGTGCCTAGTCAGCCACAAGGCAGCCTCTCTATGTGCCTTCAGAAAACTCCGGGGTTTGGGAATCATGGTGAAACTGTAGTTTTCCCCTACCCTGTATGAGATGTGTGTGGCATCTTATCTCTAATAATCAAGTTAATCGCATCTGAAGGATTCTTACAATACTGCGTTTAGGCCCCCAATTTGTAGAATTTCTGTTTCCATGGTTACCCACAGAGTCCACACTTCAAAACTGCCATAGTAAAACAATGCTAAAAATGAGCCAACTTAGTGTAATACAAGTCACTGCACATCTAACAATCGTTCCTCTCCTTTCATCCCTCCCTGCACTTTTTATAAAGCTCTCAGATTTCTTGCTGTACACAGCCTCTCAAGGAAGGCAAACACCTCTTTTATTGAAAATGCCCAATTATTGGACAGATTTCTTGTCTCCCCCCAAGTAACTTTACAACTCCTGTATACATCTAACAATAAGGTGCAACCGTTACTATAGCAACATTATTCTAGGAATAAATAACACAATATTGCTTCTGATCCCTTTCAAAAAATAAAACAACAAAAAAATATGAGCACACTCTGGATTAATGGCATTATTTATTTAGAAGCCTTCATAGATTGTTATTTATATTCAAAACCACTAGCTAGTTTTGGTGCAGCATTCTGTCTTCTCTGAATAATCAGGGCTACATCGAATAAACAAGATATTCTAGGTGCACTAGTGCTACGATCTCATTTGTTAGAAGGACGTGACTGACAGCGCTAAATTGATGGGAAAACATGTTACATACCTTGAGGGCATCAATAGGCTTTAATGGCTCTGAGCAACCCCACCTGGGACTAACACCCAAGGGCCCAAGAGCCCTCATTAAGTTCAGGCCCTTGCCCCTGCCTCTTGCCAGAGCTGGCTTGCAGGTAGGCTGACAAGAAGTTGCCAAATGCCTTGTTATACTTCTGGTTTCAATAAAAGGATCCTTAGCTGGGATTGAATACCCTGAGGGGACGTGTTGCTTTAAACTCAATTGCAGAATTTTGTTTCTGTTGCACAGATAATCATGGACTGTTTAGAAACAAATGCCAAAAACAAAAAACTGGTTGTTGGGAGCTCTGCACAGGGCAATGATTGCCTGGGGAATCAAATCTCTTGAACAAGATCCCCAGTGTCTGTTCATATCATAAAAGAAGTCTCCACTGCAAGCATGCTGCAATGGCATCTCCAGGTGGACCAGGCAAGGCCCCACAAAGCATTATTCTGCTGAATTCTAATATGCTGCTGGGCCCAAGGTCCTGTGCGACCACTTCAGTACACACATGATACGTTTCTGATCTTAAACTACTTACAAAACATCCAGCTATTCTAATTATGTACAAGAGACTGTCCTATGTCGCCATTCCTGCATCTGCAGGATCAGTTTCTACTGTTTAACAAGTATCTTCTCTATGTGCGCTTTGGTCCCTTCTGCAGCAGGAACTGCCAAGGAGGGTCTCTGGGACTGCCAGCTTCTCCACCCGGGGAGTTAATCAACACACCGAGGCGCTCAGTTGATGTTTGCACTGCAGGAGCTGCCTGGGGGAGCAAGACTGTCTGAAATTCCCACCAGGAGAGGCCCTGGAGCAGTCAGTCATTGGCTTTACTGGGAAGGCCCCTGGGTGTTCAGTCAATCAAGTCAGTCCAGCGTCTCAAACCACTCCCTGTTCTTGCCCACTAATGACTAAGCTGGGGAGCTCCTGGACCACACTAGGAACTGAGGACTAAGCAGCACCGGGTGTGCGCACGGGCACAACCCTGATCCCCAGCCGCACGACAATTGCCACTATAGGACCAACTTGCATTTTGTCTTTGTATTTCATACAATGTAAATGCCATGGCTCTTGCCACACTTCCTACACTAACGAAGCAAAATTTAAATAGAACTGGCCGGCTGGAAAAAATTATACCATTATCGCAGTGTTTAACTGAAGTTTAGTTTAGATGAATATTTACTCAAGAAGGATCTCAAAGTAGTAAAAGCTGGAGGTTATATCAGAAATCACAGTAAACTGTGGTAAGGAATTCACCATGGAAGAATCATCAGTTATTATGCAACCAAAATTATTCTCAGCATACTAGTGGTACAAACAATACAAGATGGCCGCTATTACAGTAATTCTGATTATTCTGTTTTGTGTATTTTATTTGCATTTGTCTAATCAGTTTTTATCACTCTTACTCCTGTGCAAAGAGAGGAGTTTCACCCTAAGGCAAACTCCAAGCTCATGAAAAAACGTTACTGTTTTTCCACATGAGAGAGTACATGGACAGACATCAGCTTCACTATGGTCAAACAGCTACTGCACTTTCCAAATATAATCTTTTTCACACAAATATGCAAAGAGCAAGTAGGTAGTTTCATACATAACTTTTCAGAAGACCAGGTAACTGTAGAAAGATCTGTTTGCATAGCTTTCTGCAATAAATCCTCTCTGCCCATATGTACAAGCAATAGAGTGAAAAATCACATTAAGACAACGAATAAATGTTGCAGCCAGCCACGTTAAAACCACTGAGGATTTTGCACTGGATATCTTGTGATCACAGATTGAATGTGATCGTTAACTGAATGTGATCACAGACTGAATGTCACCCACTGGACTCAAACGTCCAGGAGCGGCAAAGAGTCCCTTTGATTATTGAATCGAGCCTCCTGCTCATAAAAAGCAATGCAAAGGACATCAGAAAAGTTCAGAAAGGCATGCAAAACGCTTTTTCTACGTATTGCTCCTTAACATAGGCCAAAATTTCTTCCCTTACAAGCAGACAACCCACTGCAAGGTGGTCTGCAAAATGAAAGTCACAATTGCAAGATGCTACAGGAAGAAAGCAAGTTGCAAACTTGAACAAAAGGCAAAGACAGTTGAAACAAACTCATGGCAAAGCTGCTCACCCTGAAACACATCAAATCAGGTCATTGTGAAACCTCAAAATATTTTGTTTTGTTTGAAAAAAGAAAAGTTATGTGAAATTTTTAAAATTTTAATATTATTCCAATGTTGAATGAAAACTGATCAAAACATTTGATATTCCCTCAGAATTTGCGATGAGCTGTTAAACATAAGCTCAGTATAAGCAAGAAGACAGCTCTTGAAGGGATAATGTATTGGTTTGTTTGCAGTGAAAGAAGAATCTGACCAAAATCACCCCAAAGAAAAATACCAACTAATTTTGGAGTGCTGCACAGTTTCAGTCCTTTCTAAATACCCCCAAAGCCTGGAATTTCAGGTTGATGCTCTTTTACAAGAGGCAAAAGAAAAGTGATGAGTTTTGGAGTATTAAAACAACTCTTCTTTTTTAATTACAAAAACACTAATACCAGTTTTTTTGCCAGCCTTTACACTCTCAGTTGGGAACTGGATAAAGAACAAAAGCAGCCAATGAAAAAACAAGCTACAAAAAAAATAGCATATGTGAATTGTTAAGCAAATTAAATGATCACATTAGCTTTCATGTCCAATTCCAAAAGTCCTCGTATCCCCGCTCATGAAGAAGGTAAATAAGCAAGCTGCCTCCAGGAAAAGTGCAAGATAACTTTGATATTGCTGCAGATCAGACATTACTGTGTTGTATAAGGAATTTTAGATACATTTCTAACTAATGGCTATTGCCTACTTTATATGCAAGTGCTCTAGGCGTACTTTTGAAACAAACAAGTCTCATATTACATTACGTCTTGTGCTATTACAAGAAACGTATCTGAAAATGCATTGAAAGTTTTTACCGCAAAGAAGTACGCAAGTGTTGCATACTATGAACAAGGCCAGCGTAAAATGCACTTTGACAATTTTCATATAAAACTCTCTCACACAGTTGTACAATACACAGTACAAGTCTACAACTTTCTTCCTTATTCCTGTTAAAATGCTCTGATGTACAAAATTACCTCAGATAAAGCAGTTGTGAAAACCCAGGACTATTCAAAGAATGATTTTTTTGGTAAATGCGATAAAGTCTGTCAGCACAGGCGCAGCCTCTGTGGTAAGCATTTTGGTGCATCTGTAGAGTTTTATTCTTGAATATTATGAATAATGTTTTATTATTTTCAGCATTATTTTTTCACTTACAGTTACAGAAACTTCCACAAACCATTGAATCTAAATAATTTTTGCAGTTCAAAATTTTCCACTAATTATGTGCTAAATGTATAGCAAAGCTTAAAATCTCTATGCTCTTTAATTGGGATGCTCTTCAATGGCACATAACAGAGTTTTCCTCTAGACGGCAAGTAGTAGAAAAGTTCTGTTTACTAGGCAAAAATATAATTCCTAGTGCAACTGCCGACAGCAATCAGATTTTTGTTCATTATGTAGAATAGCTAAAAACAATTATGATTTATTTCTTATTAGCTGTGATAACAAACAGTTTGGTATTAATGAAATGTGAAAACAGAAATGTGTAATTGCAATTAGTATGTAGAAAGCAATTTCCATTTGTTTATATAAACATGATTCCCAGCTCCCCTTTTCAGCTAATCCTTAAATCCAACCTTAAATGGTTTAAAAAAAATTTTTTTTGGAAACTCCTATGAGTGTGTGCTGTAGGAATCTTCATTTGAATTCTAAGCTCCAATTCTAAGCTCTCAAAACACCAGTGTATTTTCCATGAAGACCTCTTCAGTTAAAACAATTCCACTGAGATGCAGCATTATGCTTCTGGAAGCATTCTGTCAGCAGAAAGAACAACAATCTACTTAAATCTCTACCCAGCAGAAAGCAACCTTGGCAAAACCTATCCTGGCCATCTCTGGGGACTCTTGTTTCGTTGACAGCTGCAGGGCTTTTTCCCTTTCCCTAAGAGATCCCCACCCTGCAAGGCCCAGTAGCCATGGCAGGGCACTGCTCCAAGGACACTGGGAATGGCTTAGAAATGAGTCATATGGAAAGGTCATTGCAAAGTACAAGAGCCGAGTGATCCCCAACGTTGTGAGCAAAGATGGGGGCATAGAAAAAAGGATTGAGGGAAGGGGGGAAATAATCCACTGCTAGAATGACAGGCTGCTGATGGCAAAGGAATGGCAGAGGAGCCATTTCCCCATGACACCTCTGACTAACACAGGGAAAGGGAATTTTTGTTTCATTGCATTTACCTTGTCTGTTCGTGCCAGAGACAAAGAAGGGTTTGTTCTCAGTTTGTGTAATATGTTCCTCCAAAAGGGACTGACTGGATCTGGTGGAAACCGTGAAGGAGTGCGAATGCTGTGAATGCTCCTTCCCTCAGGAAACAATCAGACAATCGGGTCTCGGGATAATGTAAGAAAAAGAAACCAAAAAACCTAATCCTATGAGCCAAGAGACACTGCAGTTTGCTGATACAAAGTTAGTTTTGACTAGAGACAAGAGGAGTATGCATGCAGGAATTGCTTCCTATTTCGGTTCTGCTTTACCTAGTCCCTTGGATTCTTTTCTATTCAAAAACTTGACTATTCTGGCATAACTTGGCTTTTCTGAGTTTGAAAGCCTTTGCTCTTCTTTAAGTAGCTTACTAGAAGAAACAGATATAGGCAGATCTGGTTTAATATTAGTTAAGTAGGGGTTCCCATCTCAGTCTCCGATGCTGAACTCCAGCTGTAGGCATAAAGCTCAAAAGCACCAGGGATTGTTAGAGGCAATGCTTATCACAAGCAGAGTTCTGGTAAAGGCAAATCAAATGGAACCTAAAGCACACAGTTCAAACAACACTTGCTTCTCTCCCTTTTATTAAAGCCAAACCTACAGTTTCTCCAACTTTGAAATGGTTCCAAAGCCTTTTAGAGCTGAAAGCACCAGGTTATTTTCTGCCAAATCAGCCTCATTTTCACAGAAATGGTCAAAGTCTTTATGCGATAATAATCGCTGAAAAATACCTTTACCATTCTAACTTTTCCCATTAAGAAGAGCAATAAATTCACAAAGAGGCATGACGAACATTCCTAAGACATGGGTTTTTCTGTCTTGAATGAAGTGAACAGTTTATAACTCAAGCAAGGTGATGGCACTAATAAATTATAAAGGCCTCTCCTCATGAGTGGGATTAATCTTACATATCATAAATAATTCTTAGATATTCTATATGCAATATGGAAATAAAATGATAGGTTTATTCATTCTAATATTGTGAATTATGTTCAAACTGATTTAAAGTCACATGATATAAAATCAGTAGGCGATGATGAGAAAGCATTTCTAAACAAGGTACACATTGTGGTTACAGCAGAGAGCACGGGAGGCCATTGACAAATCTACAGTATCCCTCATCTGCTGCCAATGAAAAATGGATCATTTCATTCACCACTTGCATCCACACTGCCCGAGGTGAAAAGGTCACGTCCATTGGCCCAACAACACATCAGGAGTTAAGATGCAAGAGCACAGGGAAATGCTATCATTAATATAATAGAAGGTAATGAAAACACTGTTGTACAAGCTTTATCTTCTATACAACAAATGCTTCCTGAAATTAATTAGAATTACCCTTTAAAAAGTGTCCAAGCTTGGCTTTAAAAGACATCCAAATCTGATTTTAACATTCCTACCAATAAAAAATTTTCCATAAGCTTTCTTGGAAGATTCTCCCAAATGACTAATCATATTTACAACTGGAAAATTTACACCTTTTCTTCCCCAAATGAACTCCTCCTGTTTCAACTTCCTGCCGGCAGCTTTTGTGAAACTTTTTTCTGGTAGACTGGAAAACCTCCATTAGCAAAATTTCATTCCTGATGTGGTTACTTATCATTTGTGATCCTATAACCTGCTCTTGGTTAACCTCATCAGATTTTGCTCCCGGAATCTCTCACTACAATAGAAACTGAAAGGAAACTTGAATTGTATGAAAGTAATTACAGCAGCTAGTCAGAACTATAGTGCTAACAAGCCACTTTGTATGGAAAGTCCTGCGGCATCATTAATGACCACAAGCCCTCTAGGTCTCTTAATTTTGACTCTGAAGAGAGCTTTGAGTAGAGCAGCACTCTGAACTATGCTGGGACACAGGTATATTACTCACTAATTTTGTGACAAAAAAATCCTCTTTCCTGAAATCCAGCTTTACTTTTGACTTCATCAGAAGTACTTGACTGATCTTCCTTTCTCTTTAGCTTATGAAGCTTCCAGTTGTGTAGCTGGGTGCATGTTAAAAACCACCCACAGTCAAACTATATGATGACAAACGCAATACCAGATTCCTGACATTGAAATATTAAAGTAGTTTTATAGTACATTTGTCGTTTTGTAGTATGCTTTGTCACCACACTGCAATCTCTAGTTTCAGAACGGCTCATCTCATAAACCATAGTATGAAATAAAGATAATAAAATCTGCTTGTGACTGTATTAGTGAATATTTTACTTTTTCAGTCTTTCCCTTTGCTTCATTTTTGCAACTCTCTCACCTTCCTCTGATTGACTGTCGAATTTGTCCACAGGCATATAGAAATACTACTATTGGTAAATATAATGAAAAGTGATTGCTAATTCAGGCTGATTACTTAATACTACACAGGAAATTCTGTAACTCATTCAGTTTTTCTTAGATATTATTAGTGGAGCTCTTGAAAATATCAAATATAAGCTACTGACACTTGCATACTCCTCACATATTATGTATAAATAAATTGTATGCCTTGTCTATATATAAAAATACATTTTGCATATGGTTATGTCTGCCATTTAATTAGTAGAAGACTGAAAATAAGAACAACTCTAGAATTTCCATCAGATAGCATGATTGCTCTTGAAAGCCAACAACTCCTTGATAACTCTCCTAGTCAACAATTGTAATCCCCATAAGATTATTATTCTCTTCAACTGTAGTCATGTTTAGTCACTCTCTGTTTGGACCACATTAAATCTGTGTTTATGTTGGATTCTATTGAATCTTCAAATGCAGAATAGCTCAGGTCAGAAGGAAAGCACCTCCAGGGTGAACTGATATAGCAGCCAGTACCAGCAGATGTTTCACAAAGTTCCCGGCATCATCTAAAACTACAGTCCTGCCCCTTGTTGCATAGCCACGAAGGATGGTTTTGATGGGGTTTTCACACCCGCCTTCCTTTGGAGGGGCTGGGATTTCCAAGCAGGCACCTCTTCAGTAGTTTCTTTCCAATCTCTCCCACACTGCTACTCTCTACTACTCCCTCCCATGTGAAAACGAGTTAACTGTGTGGAATCTAGGGTGATGCAAGGTAAAGGTTAATGGTAATTTTGACCATTATCAAAGATACTTTGAACTGTCAAATCATATTTTCGTTTTTGAATTTATATAAAAAAACATTAGCAACAGAAAAATCAACTTGCTATTCACTTGTACATTGCACTCAACTCCATGCTGATACTTACTCAGCAGTCTTATTTTTTCCATAAATAAAGAAACTAATATATGAGAGAGAAATATTCCTGCCTGATTCTGCAATGATGGGGAGGAGGGAAACCACTTTTGTTTCAGTGGTGATTTTATACTGTTTTCTTTCAGAGCTAAAGTGAGCTTTAGCACCCCCAGAACGATGGCAAAAGGCTTAGGGAAGTATTCCATGCAGCTGAAGTCTTTACAAAGAATTCTGGGTGAGAGGCACCTTCATAAAGATATGGATGACATCGGTAGCTTTTTCACTTTAGAAAGCATATGATACGCTACCCTATGGATGGGGTCTTATTCTGATTCTGGTTGGAGAGGGATAGAAAAAAAACATAACTTGGCTTGTGCTCACTGCCTGTGATGAAGCAGTGCAAAAGACACAAACATAAGGGTCCCAATTTAGAAGGGAGAGACAACCCAACACAATAAATTGGGTGTGTGTGTGTGTGTGTGTGTATTCCCTCTTTAGAGAGTCTATGGGGAGACTTTTCCTAAATCTCTGTTTCTGTGCAACCTGAGCACAATTCACAGGGAAACTAGGTCAAATCCTCCACTTCCAAGAAGTAGTTTAGGTGAGTTCTAATAACAAATAGACACAGCTAAAAAACTTTTGTGCACTTATAAGAGGAGCTATTTTGGCACTGTACTCTGATAGCTTTTCTGGGTAAGGAATGCAAGATAAGCTCTATTTTATAAAGCAATTACATAAGAAAAAGTCCGTCCCGTAGGGGAAAGCTGCGATTTACAAGTAAGTAGCAACTCTGTTTCAATCAAGATGGAAAAAACTGTAAACTAAATGATCTTTAAATAATCTTAAACATTCAGGATTCAGAATTGTCATTTTTTTTTTAACTTTTCTAGTTAAATCTTGTGTTCCCACCCTATGAAGTGTAATATTAAATATTAAATTAATATTAAACCAATATTAAACCAAAAATCATCAGCTGTAACCATCTCTGTAATCTCTGCTGTAAGCTCCCTCCCACCTCAGGCAGTTTAGCAGACGGTGTATCATGAATGCATAGCCCAGCTCTGACCCTGCACAGCTGCCTAAACTGTACTGAGTGCTGAGAAAGGGCTGTAAGAAAGTCTGTAGAGAGGTAACGAAGGTAAAAGTTTTGGAGAGCGATGGGACTGTTGAGACAGAATCACGGATTCAAGAGGAAAAATATCAACATAGAAAAGGATAAGATCCCAATGGGGGGAAAAGAAAAGAAGAAATGAAGGCCAGTCAGGAGCAGTTAGGATAGTCAGGAGCAGTTGGGTAATCAGGTTGAGCCGTCAGCACCATCAGTTTCAACTGACCTTGTGGAAGAGAGCAGCTTGGCAGCACTGACTGTGTCCCAGAGAGTTGTGGAGACCAACCTCCCCTCTCCTCACTGATGCCTGTTGGGATAGCGAAGAGCCTTCAGGTGCCTTAGGACAAATCAGGATGTTAATTCTTACTTGACTAGCTCATTATATACTGTGCATTTTGTGTGTTAGCCAGTAAACAATTGCTTTATAATTCTATTTTGTATATTGTGCTTTACTTTGAACTTGTTTGAAGTGGCCTGAGCAAATGAAACCCAAAAGTGGGGAATAACACAGTTTGTCTCACCCAAGTTATTGAATTTATTGAAAGCGGATAAAAGACATTTATTTCCTTGCCTACATCTTAAATTTAACAAAAGTTTCTACTCCAAGTTTCACTTTCAGTATAAAATATGTCCTTGTGGAAGCTGTTACAAACGTCAACACTTTAAGGAGCATGAATTTATGGTGGCATTGAATTTTAATGGCACTATAAATGTCTATAGTAATGGTGATATATCTATTGCAATAAATTGCTATAGAGAAACATAAAAATAAATGCAAGATAAAAGATTGTGTATAAAATATGTTTTTACATACTCTTTAATGATTAAAAATCATAGAAAACTAGAGATTATAAATCACTGAAAACTGCTGTTATATTTTACATGGTTTTTTGCTCATATAACACACAGATATGATTCCTCGGTCAGAAATTGCACGAACTTTAACGAGGACAATCCAGATGATTTTTTTGTTGACTTGAAAAAAAATCTAATTGACATTAAGGATCATAGAAATACTGATATTAATGACCCTCATTACTGAAGTCATGCCTGCTATGAAAGGGAAATTTATGGAATTCTAGCGCCAGTGGTTGGTAATGCCTCCTGCCCATTCCCTTCCCTCACATGGCTCCCCATTATTCACCGCAGCTCAGCTCATCTTGGTTGAGGAGAACTGTTCATAGGACAAAGGTATTTTCGCATTATGGTGGAAGGAAAACTTAAAACCAAGGAATTCATAGACATGCAGAAGAATAGACAGCATTTTCTCTGTGTAGGTCAAAAGTAGTGCTTGATATAATGAATGACCAGTCTACGTTTCCATTAATTCACTGTCTTAAAAACCTTTATGTCCTTGATTTATTTTCTTAAAATGGGGGCAGCTGGAAGTTATGAGACTGTTCCTTGACAGTCACTGAAGTTGACATCAATAAAAACTACCCGTCCAGGAATATCAATGGAAAAGGAAAAAAAAAAGAAAAAATGGAGCTTGGTCAGGAATGAATACTGGTCAGGCAAACAACAGGAATCCCAGTAAACATTACAGACTGGGACAGTGAGGTAGGTAGGGGGAAATCACTGGTGGCGTTTTTGTTTGTTTTTATATACATTACAGTCACTTTAAATGTAAGAATCAGGTTTTCCCTAAATTGCAGTAGTAAGATACCCTAAGAATTCATTGAAGCCCCTGGGATATGAAAGCTGACCTGGAAGACCGAGCAATGTTGCTGTAATTTATGTGAATAGAGATTTGTGATGACTGGATGAATCCGAGTTCATGTATTACAACTATTTTGCACAAGGAGATCTGAGGTAGAAGTAGCTATAAATATCGGGATATCAGAATACTTCCAGCAGGACAAACTGTAAACTTGATCCCTGTCTTTCCGTTCATTATGCTTAAGACAAAATCAGGGACTAATGAGATTAAACTGTCCATGACCTGATCATCAGTGATACTTCTGTTTGACATACATAAGCAAGACTTAAGTGCATAATGAATGGAAGTAGTCTAGATGTTGCCAGCTAAATAAATAGCTGCAAATTAAAACTCTAGGACCTGACATGGCACTGTCAGCTGTTGCCAGGTGCAGGGTTTCAAAGATCTTGGTAAAGGGTGGTCCTGCAGCGCAGAAATCACAGCCAGGAGAAAGGAAACTGTGAGGGGCTTTCTGAACATCTACTTGCAAGCCACTGCTATTGCAGCAGTATTGGGTGCCACTGTTAAACAAGCCTTCCATGTGATGGAGGTTATTTGAAAAATTTCTAAGCCTGAAGCATCATTTTTGTTCTCCACCATGTTATGGGAATTACACAGGTATTTTGAAGAATCCCTGGAACTGAATGAATGATAGCATCTTAATGTCAGATCTTTAGGATGAGATATTCAGGACTGATTTAACTTCAGTCTTAAGAAAATTAGGAAAGCAGAATTTAACCAAGGCACAGTGCTTTTTAAAAATTCTGCTTTGGTTGTTTCTACCTCTAAAAATAGTAATCATTGAGACACAGAGATTTGCAATCAACTTATCACAGGGAAAGTCTCACGATGAAGATCACTGCTGACCTACGATGGGTAAAGGTACCAGTTACAAATGCATGAAGATAATAAAACAGAGGTTCAAAGAAAAAGTGTAGGAAGGAGCAAGCTTAAACTTTCTGACAAATACTCTCTAATAAAAACAAGTTGTGGACTTATTGAAAAACGTCTGCAGATATTCAGTTCAAATTACTGTTATTTACACTGCATACTCTCATATTGGCATCTGGTACCACATGCTTTCTGCAACCTGATTGCAACAGAAAGAGTACAGTACATGTAAAACACTACATACTCATTTTCCACATCAATCATAATCTCTTTGCCTCTTACGCCTCTTCTTATTTCTTTTCCATCCCTTGCAGGAAAAGGAAAGCAATCATATCACTTCTTCAAGACCCTTATGCAACTGAGAAATTTGTATTTGGTAAACTTTTTAGATTATGTATTTCCTTGTCTTGCACATGATAATTGATACTCGGGGCATACTATGAATATTAACATTACACACTTTCTCTGGGGAAATGCCTATGTGGAAAACCTGAAAGAAAGATCCACCATTTGTCTGCTGCTTTGCTGCTCGTCTCTCAGCAGGCTGGTGTGGCCTAACTGCTTCCCTCAGACACCTCTGAACTCAGCGTGGGATGTATTCATTATACAAGAATGCAGCTGACAGAGTCATTGATTTGCAATATGGTGCAAAACACCTGGCCACATTAGTTTTGTTATGGTTTATTTGGGTTTTTTCTTACCTTATTGAATTCTTACCTTTGGCTATTATTTAAGTGTTTTATTTGGTTTCCACTGCTTGGGGTCTTTTGTCTTTTAAAAATGCCAACTTAGAATGGCAAACATTTTCCTGACAGAGACCAGTTTTAGTTGGTATACTCCTGTAAGAACCAATTTTAACCATTTGCCACATTTTAAAACCAAACATTTCCCTCCATTCTCTTTTTAGTGTAATTTATTTTTACATGAAAAGGATACAAGTTATTAATACTTAGATTTCATTTTACCAGTATTGGACACAGACATATTCTTATTTCAGGTAAAGAGAAACAGATATCTGGGCATGTGGAATGTTTTATTAACACACATCATAGATGGCATATATCAACCTTCACTGCTGAAAAGGCATCATTTCAATGCTGAGAACTTTTCTCACAAAGTTATCATGCAAATATTTCAAACATAGTAACTTCTCCTTAAAGGAGATTCTTCCGTCATGCATAAGAATTCCAAATTAAGACTGCAAGATCTTTGGAAAACCTCTCCCTGTGCCTGAAGAAAGCTCATGAAAATATAAAATGATACTACACCACAATCGTGGCCTTGCTTTTCTTTCTACAGGACGTAGGTGAAAGAGGGGACGAGGTAATAACATGGGATTGTTTTCTTATTTCAGTAACCTAATTCGTTTCATTTTGTTCACACTTTCATCTGATTTTGTTTTCATGGACATGTTAATATTTCCACACACATGCACTTTACATAAAAGACAAGAAGGGTCTAGTCAAGCAAGATGAAACAGACCCAGGGACTGAGATGGAAATGGTCTTTGTCAGAGAAATGGATGAGATGTAAACAACTATCCTTATATGCACAAAGTTATTTTAATACAACATGAGAACTAATTTTTTTTTTTTAAATGCATGTTGTCAAGAAAACTTTCTACCAGATACAGCTTCGGAGTGACAAGATCTTTCATTTCGTGATAGCGGGGACGAGGGGGGAAACCACACACCAGAAGCACACAAACAAACAAAACCCAAAAAACACAACAAAAAAAAAGAAAACCACAGCCCCCCCCCCCCCCCAAAAAAAAAAAAAACATGAAAAAGAACCCCCAAAAATGGAGAAGTGCAAAAGAAAATCTATTCAAACTACTGTTAAGTTTTGCCATAAATAACAACAGATGGGAACTGTGGCTTTACCCAAAGTAAATGAGATCACAGACAAAAGAATATCAGCATCACTGTCAAATGAGTAAACAGGGAGTTTTTCCTGCAACTCTAAGCCAATAAATTGCTGCCATCTATGTTTATGTGTGGCACAAAGAAGCAGTCAGTTCAGATAGGACAGTCATTATAGTGATGTATTTGAACCACCTGCTGTCACGAACCGAGCTGATGCATCTTATCTTGATGTAAAGCAATGTGCTAAAGTTTCTGCTGGAGCTTTGAAATAAACTGGTGCTGTAGGTCAACCCCAGTAGACAGCTGAGCACCAGCCAGCTGCTTGCTCACTCCCCCGCAGTGGAATGGGAGAGAATCAGATGGGCAAAAGTGAGAAAAACTTGTGGCTTGAGATAAAGACAGTTTAGTAAGTGAAGCAAAGTGGCACACACAAGCAAAACAAAGCAAGGAATTCATTCAGTACTCCCCAATGGCAGGCAGATGTTTTGCCATTTCCAGGAAAGCAGGGCTTCATCGTATGTAGCAGTTACTTGGGAAGACAAACACCATCATTTTGAACGTCCTCCCCTTCCTCCTCCTTCCCCCAGCGTTATACACTGAGCACGAGGTCATATGGAATGGAATATCCCTTTGGTCAGTTGGGGTCAGCTGTCCCCGCCGTGTCCCCTACAACTTCTTGTTCACCCCCAGCCTGCTCGCTGGTGGGGCAGCCTGAGAAAAGCCCTTGACTCTGTGTAGGCACTGCTCAGCAATAGCGAAAACATCCCTGTGTTATCAACACCGTTTTGGTAGCAAATCCAAAACACATCAGCGCTCAGCTACTCTGAAGAAAATCAACTCCATCCCAGTCAAAACCATTACAACTGGATAGTGAAATAATGGGACATGACCTGTGTTATAGAACTGAATTTATTCTACTTTAAAAAGTACTCTCAAGAGAAAAGGGAAAAAAGGATTTTAGATATGTTTTCTGGTCAGGATCTCAATTGCTCCATGATGACAGCCCAAGCATTTTGGGAGAAAGTGTAAAGGTGTGGTATAGATAGAGCACGCATAGGGGACACTTCTAATTTTTTGTTTATCTGCATTTGGATGTGATTATATTTTTTGCTACTGTTGGCTGCCGTCATAGTTGGCAAATCTAAGAACAGGTGTGTAGAACTTTATGTATGCACATCTTTCATTTTTGTCAAAATCTACACGTATTTTCTCATTCATCTGCTAGGAATCTGTCTAACAACTTAACCTTAAAAAAAAGTTTTTAACACATCAATAATGCTCATTTGTTCCCAAACATTATGAAGGCATGATACAATGATAAAAAAAGAAATTTTAAGTAGAAGACAATTATTTTTGCCTCCCCTGTGCAACAGCAAAGGATTAAAAAAAAAAAAAAAATCAGTCTCTAAATAGGCTGTTACAAATAAGAGTTGCTACAATACTCCTGTAGTTGCTGCGATGAAGTGCTCACCAGCAGATTTACTACAAGGTCTAAATATGGGACTGATCACATATTTGCATGAAGACAAGAAATTGGCTCGCTTTCAGAGTCTTTATGTGATTCCCAGTTTCTGTCTTAATTTTGAGAGCAGTATTCTGCACCTGCCCGCTTTTGGCACATTTTACTTCCCCTGCCACACTGACCTGTGCTTCACAAAGGAAAAGGGTCAAGTCACCATGCTGCCCATTTCTTTTAAAAAAGGAAACTAGTAGATTTGCAAAAGCAATTCTATGCTGTAAATCACATGAAAATCTTGGCAGGAATCCCTAGGGCACAAAGAATCTTTTTCTATATGAATAGGCAGGTGTCAATTTAGCTAGACCAATTTCCTGAAACAACTGCTTGTACAAACTAAAGAAAGGACATTTATATAGCATTAAACTTAAAAAGGAAAACTATCCACAGTTTTCAGCAAGTTAAATCCATAACTGACACTAACTGCTAAACTTCCAGAAAACTATGGGACTGACACAGATGTACCTGTATCAGTTTTAGCTGTATCAGCTCATTCTACAGGACTATTTTTCAGTTGCCTCGTACTTAAGCATTTATTTTGTCAAAACAGCGAGAGCACAGAACAAAGCTTTGAGCTGTAAAATCTTATGGTTGGACACACCATTATAGCCTTGCAGGGTGACAAATCAGTATCTATGAAAGTATCTATGTACTATCTATATAGCTATATATCAGTATCTATGAAGAGTTCACCTATGAACAGTTCACCTACAAAAAGCCCACAAAGAGGATCTAGATTTTCATTTTGGGAAACATTTCCAGGTAAAGCACTAAGATAAACCATGTTTTCCCTATTACTCTGATTAGTAAAAGGAAATGTCTTTCTCATCAGTTATGCTACAGATTCAAAATTGATTATCTATAAGGTGACCCATTTGATGGCAGTTATTATAATTTCTCTGGTACTCACGTAGCATAAGAGCTCTTCGGATGCTTGCCCTAAGATCTGCATTTATAGAACACCATCTGGTACTTCACACTGATCAAGTTTTGCTTCTACCAACATACTACAAGGCCTTGTTTCCCTAAATATAGAAGTGTTAAAATTATCCACAGTGTTATTCATCTATTACACTGAACTAAATAGTGCTCCCACTGATTTGTGATTTTTTGTTATTGTTTTCTTAAAATGTACTCACAGTATAAAATTTTGCCATTTCAAGAGAGTGTGTGATGATAGCTATACATAGATACTCTTGGGCTGCTGGTTTCAGCAGTGTCTGAAATATAAATTTCTAAGCAGCAGAAATAGAAATTCCTAAGTGGCAGTTTGAGAATCAAAATTTTTGGAGGGCACATGACCAAAGCACATGATCACAATGAGTGCTATTTGCAGTTTTGTGACAAACTAGAATGCCCTCTTCATCAGAAGTCACAGAGACACCAAAAGGTCAAAACAGAAAATGTACAGTACTCCTTTCCGCAAGGCACACAAAGATAGATGAAGCATCTTGGGTCCAAAGCTCTCAGTTCTGCACTTTTCCTCAGAAAAGAATTGAGAAAAGAAACGATACACAAAGCTATTTCCTAAATTCCTAATAATACCACTCAGACACTTTGTGCCACATACAGCAGCAGTCAGAAATTGGGATTGATATACGCTGAAGAAGAAAACTAAACATACTATGCTAGTAAAGGCATGACACATCCATCAACCTGGTGATAGCTAGTGTATTCAGAGTATTTAGTTGTAGCTAATCCAGATACAGAAGAAATGCATGAATAGAGAAGCTTAGAGAAGCTTCTGACAAGGTGTAAGAGGTACGACTAAAGTAAAAATAGCATAGAAGAAAACGAACAAATGGTCCACTTTTGAAAGGGAGTACCAATATTACCATCCCTCCGAATCCTGACAGGTTCCAAAAGTATCTCAGCACTGACAAGCCACGTGCTAATTCTGTAAGAAGGCTATGGGAATGGATGTATAAATTATTACTCAAACACAAATGCACAAGGGAAAAACAGGAAACATTCAACATTGAGATAATTTGCAAAATGGAAGGTCTTGAGAGAGGGTTGCAGCTATCAAAATGCAATTCAGAGACTCTGAAAAGAGACAGAGGGCAACGAAATAATCCCTTAGCCTTAAGGAGCACTGCCACAGGGGCTGAAAAAACGCTATGCCAGAGGGAATGACTTTCAGTTATAGGAGGGCCCCTTTCCAATTTATGACAGGATTAAAGTTCCTTATAGTAAAAGATTGAGTCTCATACAGCTTATGGTTTTGATTTGGATACTTTTGGGGATACATGCCACAAATATGCTTGTCAGCCTACCTGTATTGACATGAAATATGGGTTAGTTTATTCCAGTGAGTCAGATAATCTTTTCTTATGTGCAAGATATTCTAAATTCTTTTTTTTACTAATGCAAAACTTCTCAAAAAGTACTTTGTGTTTGAAAGCAGCTAAGCTCAAATGGCTTCCAACAGACAGGTTTCCCAAGTTGTTTTTGTTCTTTTCTCCTTTGAGTAATGATCAAAACTTGCAAGCTGGCTAACAATATACCTATGAGGAATGTCAATGCTTAATAATACAGTGTTATTATCACAGTGTACAAAACACCCAGGATTATCTGTGATAGCAAGTCAATGAGTTTCACTCTGATTAGTGATTTAATTACAGCTAAGAAATGGGTTTTGAAGTTACTCATAGATGAATACTATTATTCCCATTTTATTCTTTAAAAGCATTCTTGAGGAATTCAGTCTGAATACTAAAGAAATATATCACTGCCAAAGTATAATGACTTGCTTTTAGATGTTTTTCAACATCAATTTAAAAAGGTCAGTTTACATATTCTCTTTAGGCTAGTAAAGGATTATTTTTTTTTAGCTCTAGAACAGGCTATAGCTATACTGTAAACACTATTCAAATTTTATCTGGCATTCTACAGATGGGACTAACATACGACGTATGTTGACATCAGAATAACACCATTTCCTTCAATTAACCTTTACGGTAAGAACAACCTGAGTAGTCATTCAGGAAGAAACACATAAGGGATTCACACCTTCAGCATATGTACGCAAGGCAAGGTTATAGTCTCCTATCCTCTGGCCTACTAGCTACAAGAATCACCATCATCTACACAGCCCTACGCATTAGCTACATGTGTGCTTATTGAGTGAGGCAAGACAACCATGTCTTTTGAGAAAGGGAGAACAGGGAAACGTACCACTGATGCTGAGACATTCACATGTGACCCCATGGGGTGCCCATATCGGAAAGTGCGCCTACATGGTATTTTGCATGAACAAACTCATTTCACCTGTATTTTGAGAAAGTTAGAAGCCACAGTTATTACAGTGAAAAATTATACCTCCACGACTTCTAGTAAGCAATCAGTTTTAGCAGTCTCATATCTGTCCCCTCACCCCCTCAATATTGCTCAGAAATAACTGTAAAGTTTCATGCCTCATTTTTTGGGTCTCCATCTTAAAAAAAAAAAAAAAAAAAAAAAAAAACAAAACAACACATAAAAAGCGAATAATTTAGGAAAGTTCTCACTTCAGACTAGTGAAAATCGTGACCATTTGGTATATAACTAAATGCATGACAATGATTTGAATGACAGTCTTCTCAGTCCTGCTGTGTGCAGGTTTTTTTGTGTTAAGACATTTCAAAAGGTATACCTCAAATGCAGGAAATATAAAGTAAAAAACACAGCCACAGTACTTAGATTAAGGAAATATTAAGAGTGAGATCACTAGTTTATTTTAATACATGTACTATGATACTATGTACTATTGTACTACATACTAATGTACTATTGCAGCCCAGCTGTGCCTGGTGCTGCACGTTTTATGAGATCCCTTTCATAAAAGAGCTCTCAATCTAAACAGACATGAGTGTTAATAGATTTCCTGATCCTTCAACAAGTTATCTTCCTTCTGGACAATGGTATTTGGATCTTAGTACAATGGCCTAACAAGTGTTACTGTGCTAAAGCGAAGAATGACACAAGCCACAAAACAGAGTAAGCAGTAGATTGGAATATACAATAAAAATTAAGCAGTTAAATGAGGGAATACAGTAATGCGTTTTAAAGCAGGACAAGAAAGTAGAAAAAAAATCAGTGATGAAAAAAAGAGTAAAAGGAGAGAAGCATGATTAAAACCACACACTGGGATTATTTAAAGCACTTACAGCTGCCTAGATCTGTCAGAAAGTTAAAGACAGCCCCAGTGGGACATAATGAAATATCATTTATCATTTTTTGAAGTGTGGAGATGCTTATGGCAGATCTACAATACTGTGCACCTACTCACTACACAATATCGCACGGTAAAACTGATATCAAAGACAGAAGACAAACTAAAATGCAATTCAATGAAACTAAGACCTGCAGGTTTTAGCTATCATTTCATACTAGCTGACCAGCGTACTAAAATGTTTGTAATTTTTGTATACATGTGTCTCAAATTTCCCCACTGCAACACATACAACAGGGCGGTACACAGCCCTGTTCTGCAAACCCACTCAGATGTTTCGGTATCATGAGTCTGGTAGCAAATGTCCTGTCCTGGATGCAAATGAAGGGACACAGCACCCATCTCATAAAAGGCTGTTTCCAAAAGAACAACCCATCTGATCTTGTGTTCTACCTCTGATAGTTTCTGATACCTGCTGCTTTCAAGGCAGAACGCTTCAGTAGGCTTTTACCTGCTAAGCCAAATTATTGAAAAAGTCTCCTTTTTCCCTTAATCAGAAGTTAGTTAATAACCAGATTCTTCAAAGTTATTAATATTTTTGAGGTTTTTGGTAATTCACATGTTGATGTCCATATCTGGTTAGTTCTGGTAGCCAGCTCAGCACCAACCAATAGCCCTCACCCAAGTGAAGCTACAAGAAACAATGTTGGGTCCTTTGCTGACACTATTGACCTCAGGAGCTGACCTAGCAGCTGATAGAACATTATATGATGATATCCTTTCCACTTTTCTGGTGATTCCCTGAGTTACACAGTGCTTGTGCAAAGCCCTGTGTTATAATGAACTGAAGGAAGAATGACACATTCCTTCCTGTGAAAACAGAGGTGATTTATAAGTTACTGACTCATTTAAGTTATCTAAAAACTCCTTCTAGCAATGTGATTGAATTATATAATGTAAAACCTCAAAACTCAGCATAATAAAGTCAGCTTTGTTTAGAATAGGATCTTTTCAAAATTGCTTACCAGATGGGACAATGCAGTTGCAAAACTGCTCTTTAAAGCACCTTTTCAGCTTTACAAGGGTACTATCAATCCTTCTTTCCTAATTTTAATTCGTTACACACACAAAAAAAACCCAAAATGCCAAACCTCCCCCCACCACCACCACCTTCCCCCCCCCCCAAAAAAAAACCCCAACTAGAGGATTCTCCAAGATCTATTTGCTGAATATCCAGACCTGGATATTATTTACACTGCTTGCACTTTAAAAAAAAAAAATATATTCTTCCTGCTGAAGCATTTGTAGAAAATATGATTAGCAAAGCACAGAAGTACATGCTTAAATACATTTTACCTAGGAAACACTTATGTTTGTAATACAATTTAGACTGATATTTATAGTAGTTTAATCACGTGCCTAAATGTTTATTTGAAAGTGAGCAAGATGTTGCTTGTATGTTTAACTGTCATAAAACCCGGAATATTTCATTTAAAAGTATGAGCATTTAGAGTTGCTATTTTTCTTCCATAAATAATAGCTTGGTATTCAATACTAAGCTATACATGACCTATAACAGCTTCAAAGGCAAGCTACAGATGGTGCCCGTTGACTTGCTTACACAAGAGACAGAGTTTGAGGTCGAGTTGCATAAATAACCAGCACATTTAGGATCCCTGCTACCCAGACTCCAATTTGTTTCATGCCAGTATATCTTAACGATTTAAATGATTGTAAAATTGCATACTTAAGTACGAAGACACCAGTTTTCAGGTCCATCTCTACAGTCATGGTGTAAGTACAGTGGTGTACTCTGCTTAGTTTGCTGAGTGACACTGTAAGATAATCTACCTGAAATTAAGTACCAAGCCTTCACTTAGGTTCCTAAAGCTGAAATCCAGTCAGCCACATTTTCCGTTCTTTAAACTTGCAAGTTTGTTTTTAAAATCCACTGGGTTAAAAAAAAAAAAAAAAGTAGTAACTTTTCAAAATTAACACACACACAAAAAAAAGACTAAAATTGACATTTTATGTATGTACCTTTTTCATTCCTGGTTACTGTTTAGATAACAATGACCACAAGAAGAATAAAACAACAATCATTATCTAGTCCTTCAGGAATCAGAACTGGCTTTGATTCATTGCACATCTAACTCCGTCATTGATTTTCTTCTCTCTAGTGGGCAAATATCTGACAAATCCTAAATTTAAGCATGGTAACATAATAGAACAATTAAGATTTCCATCTAACAAAGCAATAGATTCTTCTGATTTTTCAGGAAATAATCTTCCTTTTTCAGAAAGAAAATAAAATTAATATTCGCATAGCTTCTCCTCAAGACTACCCCCGTCTTTAAGCCTAAACCCTGCTGCCAGCTCAGCATTTGAAATAGCCCTTTCAAACACTCCCCAGACAAAACAGTGCTCACAGCCAAGTTCTCTGGGCAGCCTACACTTTGGTAGACCCTAGAGTAACTCAAGGGTTTGATTGTATCCAATAAGTGCCAACAAAACAAAATAGTCCAGCACAGATAGTGATCAGTGTTATACTTACTCAGCTACTATGCTTGCTTTTCCAGAGATGGATTTTCAGGGTATCATAAAAATCAAAAATGCAAACACTTCAGTCTGACATAATGGACCAGGTAGGTACACAGGAGTGAAAAAGCAAATGGAAGAGTGAAAAGGAAGGAAAAAAGAAAGTAGCAAGGCAAGACTCTGAAGCCAATCAGTCCTACAAATGTCCTCTTCTTGAGTAAGAGTGCGATTAATACTATGGCAAGATCATATCCTTGCCTAATATATTACCGAGAAACAAAGCATTCAGGAACAGTCCATTTCCAATACTGAACTTTCCTTGATTCTTTAATCTCCTTTCCCTGCTTCGAAAGATAATACCCAGGATGGGGCTAAAGAATAGATGTGGCCTAACAGCCATGAGAAAACAGGGGAGAACGGAAAACGTATGTCTGCAAGAACACAAAATGAAATGTTTGGGTTTTTACAAGCTGCAGTAACCAGGAATATTAAAAATTTGTTTCCTTCCAAGTTACACAATTTCATTCAGGAGTGAAGCACTTAATGTATTTCAAAGTGCAATTCAGATTGATTTATAATAATTAAAATCACTGTTGTGTATCTGATTATTGTATGTGTTTGCATATGTATAAAAACCATAGGTTTGTTTTTTTTTTCCTGTTAGGGCTACAGCTTTTCACTGAAATAATTATACTATACTGCTTCTTAACATAATTCCCCTCCAGGCATAAGCTAGAGAGATAATATTATTACTTTGGAATAACACTTAGAAGAACCGTACACCCAGGAGCAAAGAGCTGCTTCACTGTGGTGAAATAGATAAATTGGCACTACTCCTGGTGCAAGAGATATGATGCTAAGTCTGCATCTATTACCATAGCATCAAAATCCTGTGATATTGTCATTGTAGCAGCCTTCTGATGTAACTGTATTTCGAGATTACAGATAGAAAACCAAAATCAAAACACAAAAGGCAAAAACTGCAATAGGATTTATGAACTAGGAATAAGACTGAAATGGAATTTACATACTTAAACCTCAAGATGAAAACTTAAAAGCCCTACTACCTAAAGGAAAAAACAAAACCGAACAAAACCAAACATACATACAAATAAAAGAACCCAACAACTAATCAAGTAACCAAATAAGGAGAAAAACCCTATCTAAATTTTTGCTGTAAGGTTCTGCAGGCCTGGAGAACAGTTGTACATTGGGTTTTATCTTTTTCTTGGTGCTGAACAAATAGTCTTGTATCCCAAACCTAACTCCTACTTTGATCCACAGTCTGTGTTTCCTATGTACGTCGCTGCTTTCTCTCAGAAAAATGTTCAGAGGGAGTTTCTAGCTCACCATGACCCAATCCCAGCAACTGGGATACCTGTTCCCAGTTTGAACCCTGCAGCTAGATCCCACCACTTTAGTGTGCCAGCCCTTTAAATTACTTGGAACTTAATCAAGACACAAGGTGCTATAAAACAAAGCCTAAAAACACATTTCAATCTCCACGATAATAGCTCTTGCTCCAAAGACTGTTTATGTGTTCAACCCACTGACTTTTGGGTATAAAATGCACACACAGTCTTTGGAACAGGGACTGCAGCTCCAGCCTTCTGCTCTGCAAACCCCACGGGTGTCTCTCACTTACTCTCCCCCCTGCCTGTCCTAATTCAGCTGGGTCTCTTCTCTATAAACCCAAGGCGTTCCTGAGGCCACCCCTACCACGCTCTTACAGCCATGCATGCCGTTCTCAGTAAGATTAGAAATATTCAGCCTCCCTGTGAGTGTCCCATTTCAAATGAAAAGAGGGACTTCAGTTTTGATGCCCTTCTCCATGAGAGAACATAATCACCACAGCTTTTGAGAAGAGGAATGTGCCTCCCCACACCTAGATATTAATACAATGTGGACAAAAAAAGGGCTGTGATTTGCAATAAACTGCCAAGCCCCGTCTCTCAGATGAGAGTGCTAACTTCTGTAGATAGGACTCAAATGCCCAGTACTTTATAAGGAAGCGCACATAGAGCTTAAGTCTCTCCTTTAGGCAGCAGGTGCATAAAAGACCTTCACTGCAGTGACTAATTTTTGTTGCTCCAGCTTAGCCTCTTTGAAGATTTAAGTCTACATGACCTTGCCCAGGTCATATAATACTCTCCTGCGCAGCAAGAAGTAAAGGCTGACACCATAGTAACCCAAATCTCAGCCTGAAACCATGGTAACAGGATCATCTTGCTTCAGGCATGCTACCTTAGGTACTAAGAACAATTTCAAAATATTCAAATTGAAATAAACTGCTTTCAAGCAAATCAATTTTCTGATGCTGATTCCTTTAAATTATTACAGCATAGGTTTTCAAGATGGCCCATAGCTCCTATTAGAACCTTTAAGGGTAAACTCTTAAAAATGGTTGACCATTTATCTTGATGCATCAAAGAAGAACGGGTACTTAGAAAATTCTGTCCTAAAATTCCCTTGAAACTGTGGTACAGAAAGACACAAGGGTTTCTGTCTGTTCACCTGTAGATATTCTTAAAAGCCTTTTCTGTGAGTTTCTCCTTTAATATAGAAAAATGCTGCAGAAAGTACCACCAGTTGCGCAGTCTAACCAAAATGAAGAAGAAATAGGAAGAAAAAGCCTTTTTGCACTGACCAGCTCCTTTCATTTTCATCAATCTTAAGGTTATTTGTAGCACTAATAAGTGCAAGATTGCTGCTTTCAGTTTCATTAATCTTAAGGTTATTTGTAGAACTAACAAGTCCAAGATTTTCTGACAGAAATGTGATTTTCATGTGATGTTTTTCCTTTAGGCAACCAGTAATGCAATAAAAAAAAAAAAAAAAAGAAAGAAAAAATGTAGCCTTACTCTTCAAGCTTTTCTACAGGCTATATACAAATTTATGACTGATATACCTACATTTTGTCTGGCATGAATAAAATAACATGGGGATCACAGTACGTTGCGTCTCGTGGATAATCACAGAATCCTAATAGCGCCACATGGAGGTTTAATCAAAATGTGTAGTGCGGTATGTACACACCAGTAAAGAAGCAAATGGGACAGAGGGAACAATACTGGTCAGAACTGAGATTCTTTATAATCCAGTGACCATTTATCTGAATGCAGAGATCATTTATATGAATTTAATCAGTTCATTAATTACAATAGAAGAAACTGTTTAACACAATGATATTTCCTGTACAGAATACAATGAGAGCTCTCAGTAACTTAATGTCAGATTGTTTTATAAGGTAAAATGAATTATTACAGAACAGGCTGCCAGTAGGGGATATCTTTTCCTAATGATAGTTGGTATATGTTTTCCAGCAAGAGAGTTTCTTTTAGAAAACAATTTTTAAAAAAATCTCTAATGTAACTGTCAATATTTTATTATCCACATAAATGTCAAACCCTTTTGCAAATGTTACTATTTTATTGGCATTAGTCTTCTGACAAGCTGTAACACAGGTTAATTATGCATTGCATAGTATTTCTCTTAATTAATTACGGCCTTTCTTCTTGATGAATGTCCTTGGCTTCTTGTATTGTTAGAAAGGGTAAACAGGAGCACACCACTTAACTTTATACCATTCATTTAAATAGTACTTCTTCCTTCTTTATCTTTTCTTTTTTTTTCATATTAAATAGCTCTAATGCACACAGCCTATATGCAGACTCTAATCAAATGCAAAGAATACTCATCTGAAAAAAAAAAAAAATTATGTGGAGGAATACCCGTTATATAGAAGCAGAAAAAGATAACTTCAAATTCAAGTCCATTTTTGAGTACAGAAGTGTAATTTTCCTGTGCAGTTCATCAATAGCCAAAATACCTGAAAAGCAAGACCTATCTAAGCCTGTTATTTGGGGATTTGGGGAAAATACATTCTGCTCAGAAATAAGCAAATGAAAGAAAAGCTAATTTTTTTTTTTTACCCTATTTCCTGTTTGTCTGAAACACACACTAAGCAGCCAGCCAGCCAGCCAATGATATTCAAAAAGATCGTTGGACTGAAGCCAACAGTAATATTAATACTATCATCTGATTAACAACAGCTACAAAAATATCATTAATTCACAAAGGTGCTGGAAGAACTTGTTCCCCTCATAGACTTCTTCAGTTCTATGCAAAAAAGTAAACTGAGAAAGAGCATCTTCAGCTGCATAGTACATACTGATGAGCTGGGACAAGCCTGGATTGTGCCCATTTGCAATATATTATACACATACAAATAATTTCAGTGCATGGATATATACATGCACTAAAAACATAAATAAAATATACTTTGACTGTGACCTAGCTCTTCAGCAGTACATATCCAACTGCCGTTGAATCTGCAGAAAAGCACTGTATGCAAAGGAACTCATTGCTATGGATAGCATAAAGGGTTCTCCTCAGCTGAAATATGATTTTCAAAAGTGTTTCTTCTTCTGAGCATTACGCGTTTATCCCTATTCTAAGGCCTGCTGCAATTTGACTGTTTTTAACAGACCTGCCAACACTACTCCAGTCAACAACAGGAAATTACTAGGACTATCTTATTCGCCTTGTGCTACAGGCTCCAGCCCACGCTGTATGCCCGCCCCACTGATGCTGTGTCCTGGGAAGCTTATTACATTAGCTAACATTGGAGACGCTTTCTACTGGCACCAAGCTGCCTAAATAGTGTATGAATACATTGTGACCTATATATACATGCCTATTAGTGGCTAAAAACCTTCCCTCTCTCCAGTTGGAATGACATTATACCCATTTGAGCTCTTTTTATATCAAATTTCTTTGCAGGTAAACACAAAACAAACCTGATGATTCTCTGGCAAACAAGGTGTTTCAAGCAACAATGAATAGAAATTGCAATCTGACAGGTTAGCTCTTTTGCTCAAGTTCTGAAGCTGCTATTATGGTTGGAAAAACGTTTATGCAAACTGCTCAGAAATTCGCCTTGGTCTACTGCCCATCCAATATCTTATTTCTCTGATGGAGTCTCATTTCAATGTAATCATATTCCCAGTAAAAATTGAATAGTGCAGGAACGGGAGATTCAACACAAGTTATTCAGTTCAAAATATATGAAACACTATTAAACCTGGCCATAGGGTTTTTCAGGAGGGGGAAGGGAATGTTTACTTGACTACATTTAAAATACATTTTATGTGAAATTTTGATTTTATAGTAAATATCCCTGCTGAACCTTTTGCCATTTCTTTCTGTAGTAAACATGATCTGGTGGAAACATAAGGCTTATTTCAAATCCTAAAAGGTAATTAAAGCTGAGACAGTCCAAGGAGGGGAGGAAAAAAAAAAAAAAAAAAAGATCACTGGTTCCTCTGTGCCTAAGGGAAGTTTTAATTAAAAGTCACAGGAGAATAATCTGCAAGAAACAAAAATGAGATGGCTGCTGCTAATTTGCCTGGGTCTCAAGCAGATAAACAGTAAATATGCAACAACTAAAGTTGCTGTGATTTTGTTCATTTTTACACTTACTAGGAAATCTGTTCCCTTGTCTTCTTCCTCCTGAGTGCTCCTTGGCAATGCAAAAACTTTGCTCTCCAACGATGGGGCTGCAAACTCCACCACAGAAAGTTTTTCTCTTCTGTAGCATATGCTGAGCCTTGGGTCCAGCGTTATGGATTTTCACCAGACTGTCAATTCCTCTGGCACGAGGAAGGATTCCAGCTCATGGGCCACAAGCATCTGTAAAAAAGCCCTGAAGGAAATCCCTTTTCCTCAGGCTAAACTACCTGCTAAGGCTCTGCTCCAGCTATTGGACACAGTCCTAGGTTCTCAAATGGCCCCGCAGAAAAATGGCAGAGAACAGCCTTCCTTTGCTCTTTGTTCAAAAAGCAAAAGGAAAGGGGAGGATTCCCCCTCTTTGCTCTCTCCAAGTTCTCTGTCTTCATCAGTCAACTGCAATTTGCAACTCTATGGCTCCACCAGGTCCCCCACAAGGGATGACAAAATTTTATCTATTGGAGAAAGCAGACAGCCCTACCCCATCCGTGCTCCTATTCTAAGCCCTAAACGTACAATGCTAACGCAGAATAGAGGATTAACAATGTATATCCGTCTGCCCACCACAGAGGTCAACCTCAAAAAATACAGAAATAACTGTTATCCTTTCTGCTCCTGGCCTGCAAAAGCCCTGCTAAATGTTACGTCAAGAAACTTGGGATCTAGCCTTCGTTTTAGGAAGAAGGAAGTATGGTGTACTGTGTGCATACAGAATTACCAAAGCTACATTAATTTGCTACCTAGATGAATAACTGCCATATATTTCATTTCTTTCCTTCAAAGGGCAAATTTCATCATAGGTGAAAAGTGACCGTTTATATTTGGTCAGAGATCTTACCCCAACTTCATTCTAACCGACTGACATCACCGATAAAATCTAGTAAACAACCCCTTTTTCTTTTTCAAATTAATTTTAGTACTTTCTTCTCTGCATTCACGACAAAGAAAATCACTTCTATTTGGGGTTTTCTTCTTGTTACACAAGTAAAAATCTCTACTCCCATTTATCTACATACACAGTAATTTTGAATTTTAACAGGAGGGCAACTCCACTTATAATTCAGACATTTCCAGATAAAATGAGCAGAAAATCAGTTCTTCCTATAGTGCATGTTGAATTGTGCTATTATCCTACACACAGCAGGTGCCAATTTTTACAAAATCATGAAGTGTCACAATTATAAGCAAAATTACTTGTTAAAATTTAAGAAGCAGATAAATAGCAAACAGGAATGTTGATTATCCAACAAATGTAGAAAAAAAAGGAAAAATATCTGTGTCTGATGAGACCAGTATATTATTTTTTGTTCTAAAGGGGCAAGACGTATTTCTTTAAAATATAATGGTTGCTTTAGAATATTTTTAAAGGCTATTATTTTAAGTGTTTCTTAAGTTACCCATATAAGCATTTTTCCTCTGAAACATTTACAGATAGTATCATTAACTATTGTGGCACTGAAAAACAGAGATGCTCCATCCACTTACACTGCTTGGTAGCTATGTTTTGAGAAATCTGAAAAGAAAGTGAAGAGGCAGGGCCTGAAAAGTGGCTCTGCTATACTTTTCCCTCTAGTTAGCTATTGGTCTTCCCTTCCAGCAGTAGGGCATCTTTCACGTGGAAAGCCCTGATTCCAGAACTATCTGTATGATGCAAAACTGACACAGTCTTTTGAAAATATTGAGAATAAGGCAGGTGTGACTGAGCTGAAAGCCTTGCTCGTGCTTCTTCTCTACTGTAACCATTGTCCATCTCATGAAACTACAAGTTTCCTAAGACATAGGGGAATAAACATGAAGATAGTCAGAAGTGGAAACCTTTTTTCTTTCTTAGCAGCAGTAGTCAATCATGCCTCAAGTATTGTTATTCATTCAACACCCACAAGAAATGAATCAACACAAGTTAGATGTAATATCAGTAGAATCATCCCGCCATGTACCTGCCCTACGACAGTTGCTGGAAGCCTCATCCTCCTGCCCTGCCCTCCTCTTGCATTGCTCTCACGTCATACTTCAGCTCTAAAGGGAGGCCCCAGCTTGGCAATAAAATCCCTGCCCCTGGGCAAACACTGCTGACTTTACTGAAATCTCATATATCCATCTTAGGCATGTGATTATATGCAAGCACATTAATATTGCCACTGAAGTCTCCAAGAATGCTCTAATGCCCAAGTTATTGCAGTACTTTACTCCTTAATCTCTCTGCCTTTACCAGCAGTAGCCTCCTATAACCAGGTCCGATGGAGCTCCATTTTACCATTTGTTTTGGTTGTCCCCACTATTCCTACTAGAAAGACGGAAAGCGCTTCTCCATATATTTCCAATCTCAGCTGCCTTCTGTCCAGAACATACTGTTTTGGTGAAGTCGGGCCCCTCCTCTTCTGTCATTTTAATTTTATAACATCCTAGTTTCTACCTGAAAATTTTGTTAACCTCAAATTCCACTGCATTTCATGCCACTAAGTTTTATTCCCTTTGTATTATTTATAGGTGGTGTTAATGCTGTCTATGTCCCTGTTTCTAAAAAAGTGCGTTTCCCTAGCATTAACTAAAAAATCAGGTGCTAGAAAACAACACTGTTGCAAAAATTATACTGAATATAACACTCAAACTCTTCCTGATCCGCTACTCTTCTTTGTAAAGCTGCTCTATATGCTAGAAACTGTTAATGTAATACTTTGACAATTACCAGGGCTAAGTGATGTAAAGGTCACTTTGCCACAATTTATCACCATCAGTTTAATGCAGGAGGTGGCACAGCATCACAGACCAAAGTCTTATGTATGAAATGACACATGACTCAATGACATTTTTTCTTCTACAGAGGAAACATAGGCATCTGTATAAGGGTCCCAGATGGTGAAACAGGCAAAAGAAGAAAAAGAGGACAAATCTGCTATAGGATTTTAACCACCCTCCCTGAAAGTAAACATTATGATATTTATAGGAACAGATTTTAAGCTAAATTGAAGCCCAATACAAGATTTACAGATAAAAATGTCATAGTGGAGCTGGTCAGTTCACTCTCCTGCTTCTGCTGCTGGCTGTCAGATGCTTTCAGGGAACTCTGAGAACTGCCTTTTGGGTACGCACCCCCTAAGTGCTTAATTACGGACTATCACACCCACCGAGGAAGTCTTCTTTCTAACCTCTGCAAGAAACTGTTTTAATCCTCTAGTACACTGTAAAAGAACTCAGAAGGACAAACACCATCCTGAGCTGAAATAGCTCAGGTTAAAACAGTTTTTAAAATAAGAGTTTAGCTCATATTTGTGCAATCAAGTTTGAAAAATTCTGCAAGATACAAGAAGAACAGGAGACACTATGTAAATACAGTATTTGTGTCAACATTTTAAATAGCCGGCGATGCATTTAACATGCAAAAACTCTAAAGCTACATTTCCCAGCATGGGCACACCTGTAAACAAGCATGTTAGCCAGTTCCCTTTTTAACCAAAAGATGATCTTAAGTGTCTTTTCCAACCTTGACGATTCTATGATTCTATGGATACCTGACGGTGGTTAAGGAACACGCGTCACAAAACTGAACTGCTTAGCTATATATGAATTTGATAACGCAGAACTGCAGCTTCCCATATGAATTGCAAGCTAAGCAATACATGGTCCATAGAGCATACCCAATACATTTACTTTCAGTCACCTGCTGCTTAACACTTTGAGATAAATAATTGTGGTGGGTTGGCCCCAGCTGGCAGCCAAGCACCCACCCAGCTGTTCAGTCAATCCCTCATCCCCCTGCGGTACGGGGGAGAAAACAAGAACGAGAGCGAGAAAACTCACAGGTCGAAATAAAGACGGGGAAATCACTCACCAGTTACTGTCACAGGCAAAACACACTCACCTTGCAGAATTTGACTTAATTTATTACCAATTAACATAAATTATCTCTCCCCCTTCTTAACTGAGGTTGCACTCAGTCCCCAAGTGTATAGTTTCATCTCTCAAGTATACATCTGCCATTATTATACAGTTTGTATTTTTCCTGAAAAAGCAAAGAAAATGACTGAGCTTTCTACTGTTCCATAGTAACATCAATTTTTGTGTGTGACTTTGGGGGTTTTTTGTTCATCCACTTGTAGGATGAGCGAGGCAAGTATGTTCAAGCAAAGTAATTTTAAAAATAAAGAGACAGATTACTCATATCTTTATAGACATTTTGTAATGAATACACAAAGGAAGAGAGAATCTGGCAGAAGTAGCGAACACACTCATGAAAACTGGAAACAGAGTGGAGAAAGAAGGCTTCTGGGCTACCAGAGCTGATACCTTAATTAGGCAATTATAACTATTAAACACTGACAAAGCTCCAGGCCTAGATGAATTACAACTAAGAAATCTGTAGAAAAGTGGTAAGGGGAAAAGGAAAGCCCTCAGCAGGATTTGTGATAACTTACTGAGTAAAGAAGGGAGTGTAAGAAAACTGGAGTAGCAGTTAATGTAATTCTTTTTACTTTAAAAGGTGCCAAGACCCTAGAAAGCCCAAGCTTCTTATTCTGGACTCAGTTATGCAGAAGACAGAAAATTATTAAATCAGATTTAGGAAAGCATGACTTAGAAGACCATGATAGAAGGCTGAATACGTAGAAAAGGAGGTAATGACATACAAACTTACTTAAATTCTTTTAATATGTTACCTACCTAGAGACAATAGCAATGCAATGGACAATTTATCTGGAATTGAGAAAAATCACTTGATACTGCACCACAAAGCAGACTGATTTGAAAAGGTGGCGAGCATGTTTTTGAAAAGAACTGATGAAACAAATTCAAATAGATTCAAAGACACGTATCAAAAAGAAACAGGCCAGCTGTTGAGTGCAGAGAAGAGAACTGGAGCTGCTGGGAACATTACAACTGGCAAGTTTAGATTATTTTCTAGAGTTGTGACCTTGGGAATGTTTTCAAAATTATTACTATTTGTTTATGGCACACAATTTCTAAGGTGACAAAAACAGAAGAGAAAGAGTAAACAATTTCAGAATGACCTGGATACTTCAGGTTTATAATCTTATTCATGGCTCACATGCTCCACTCTAAAACCCAGTGAGAGCAGGCACCTAAAGTAATTCCACAATACTGGAAAGTGACCACAGAGAATACAGGTAAGAGGAAAAAACAAGAAAGTATTGTGCTTAACACAAAAAAATAATCTTCTAATTACAGAGAAAAAGCAAACAAGTTGTAGGGTATTTACCATGAAAAGTATATGGAAAAGAAGTGGAAATTATTCTAGAAATGCACAACGGGACATCATTTAAAAGGATCATAGCCATGTTGAGTAACGGCCAAGAAAGTTATTGAGCAGTTTCCCTGTTCCAATATTGGCTGATAAATCTCTCAAAATAAAATACAACTCGGATTAAATGCTCAAGAATGCTGTGTTTTCTGGACATGAAAGATTTGTGAATTCTGTCCAGAAATGAGCCAACCTCTGGACTCAAAACTGTAACCACTAATACTTTAACTTCTATACTTTGGATGAAAATTATAATCATTAAATGACATGCTGTTGAATTTTAATTTTTTAAAAGGTCTCATATGGGGTTTGATTCTATATGAGCTACAATTTTGGGGAGACAATTTTAGTTTTGTTCAAATTATACAGGGATGAGATGAGAGAGAAATGAGAGAGAGAAAATAATAGATTCAAATCTTTAGCACCATAGTTTAGAGGAAATTAAAAAGAATTATAGAGAAGATAATTTCCTAGGATTACTGAAGAGAAAGCAAAAAATTGATGTAAAAAAACTGTCCGTGACTGGAACTAATACACAAAAAAAATATGGCAGCTTTTCTATTGTAGGATAACACATAGAGTATCCATTCTGTAAATAAATCCAGCATGACAATAAATGAGGAATAGTGAATTTAAGATGAAGGTGAGTTTGTGGCTGGAAGAGGAGGAAGGTTGATTTGAGGGATTAAAAAAAATGAAGGTATATAAACTAACCTGTTTCTCTGGGTGAAAATGCATGCTTTGATGAATCTACAGTTTTATCTTGTTCTATAAAGATATTATTGTGTTTCTAATTTTTATGTGGCAAGACAATAGGATTTCCTGCCAAAGTACCACAGAAAACAGCCAGTTAGCTGATTTGAATGGCCTGAGGCACAGCCTCTGATTGTGAAATGAGGAATTCATTAACTGGTAGTAAAAGGCTTCAGTCAAAAACATTTTAGGGGAGATGTTTGATTACTGGATTTGCAACTTCGCGCATATAATTATATCTTTCATGTTAATTAAATCTTTGTGCCATTCAACTTTGATTCATTCAATAATTGCCATGTATCAGGGTGGACAATCAGAAGAGAAGGCTTAACCTTCAGCAGACACCATTAGCATCCAAGTGGCAGCATATGTTAACTTTTGCTTTTATATGAATATTCAGGTTGTGTATGTATCAGAGTCTGCTGATTTTACTGTTTATTATGTCCTCACCTTCACTAGTAAAGCTTACAGTGATAATTTTGGCAGAGCTGTTGCCTAATGACTTTCAAATATAATTAAAAACATATTTTGATATAAACTCTATTGCCAAAGTCAAATATATACCAGCTAAGTGAAATTAACCTTCAAGTGATACTTGAATAACAGTAAACCACAAGGGTATGTAAGAGATTAGATATACTGTAGTTTAATTATGTTACAATAATTCACCTCATTAATCTCCTAGGAAACAATAACCACAACAGTTAAATACTGTAATTAACAAACCCTATTTCAAACTTAATTTTAATTTTATACAACTTTGCAATATTAGCCAGTGCAATTATATAAAAGACAAACAAAAGATAAAGAAAATAATAAGTTCACTGGAGAAGACATCAAAAATATCCTCACCTCTTCAACCTGTGACAGGAAAGCAACAAGACCAGCATTACTTTGACTTATTTCTGTCCCAATCTATGCCACAGTGGCTCCACTTCATCTGCAAATAATCTCAGGATCTATCAATTCACAGCTTCTGCTACGTCACAAGTAATCTATGGACATTTCTGGGTCTCTCTGCTATCAACATTTCTAATTCAAATAACACCTCCCTGTGAGGACTACCAGTTTGGATAACACACTCTAGCTTAACGATGGTGATTTAACGTGCATTTGGTTTATTTGCCCTTATGTTGGGCTACACAACCATTTTTAAAATTACATGCATAAATAAATCTGTCTCTGTCACACTTGCCAAAGGCCTTAAATTCCCCAACGCTTCTTTAGCTACTCACAGTGTGAGAACTGCTATTGTAGGCACCGAAAGATGCACACGGCGATCTTCATGGATCACGAGATCCCAGCATATACACAGAGAACATTTCTCCATGCCTGCCAAGCTGCTGCCTTGGGGCAGCATGGGGAAGCTGACATTGTGTGTCAGGAATGCTGTGTCCCAGAAGACAGGCAAAATGCACACGAAAATTCTGTAGGTAAAAACGTATCTACAGCATGAACAGCTGAGGATTATTGACTTACACAGGGCTCTTAAGACTTGGTCGGGAATCACAAATACAATGGTACATAGAAAACGAAACTGATACAAATGAAGCACCTCAAAATAGCAAGCAAGGTAAGCCTGGCGCCTTCAGCGTTAAAACCCAGATGGTATCAATATCAGAGAAACAAGTTCAGCATGGAGTTACAGGAAAGCAGCTCTCTGCTACATCAACAAACACTGAAACATCAGTTTCTTGGGGATCTTCTATCTGTTTACCAGAGAAGTAGAGTTAGTCTTTTTATGTAATGAGCTCACAGTCTAAGTTCATAACAACTGCAGGTATTTCCCATGTGGATTAAGCCAGATATCACTTAGTTTACAGCTGTAAATCAAAACCTCATTTTTAAAAATTTCTGTATAGATTATATTCCTCATTCAATTACAATGCCAAATAAGAGGTAAAGTGTTTGTCTTGATTACTTTGATTTTAGTTCTTTAACAGGTGTCACGTTTATTCCACAAAACTTCTGTGAAACTATGCTCTGATTACTTAGCTTCTGCTTTTTGACCTTTTTTTCTTTACAGCTCTCCAAGGAGAAAGTGAGATATCTTTATAAAATCAGTGAGTAATAAACAAGAAGTTCATGTTCTCATAGAAAAAAAAAACCAGCATTGAGAAAGCCATGTTCAAAAATATAAATGTTGCAGAGAGAATAAAACTCATTCATTTATAACATTTTTCCATTAAAACAATGTAATAACTACTGAAGCTCAAACGATATATGAGTGTCTCCTTGAAGAAGATATTCTGTACATCTGATAAACCATAAATACTATAGAACGTACTTCAGGCAGAACAAGCACATCTTTGCATGATCCTGGAAAATATACAGTATATATGAGGATGAGTTATGAAGGTGAACAAATTTAATGTATCTAGTTGCCTTGTGGACACCCACAATTTGCAATTTAATCATCCACAAGTTATGGTGTGTTCATAATTGTATTAGACTTTGAAATAAGGAAATACTGGTTATATTAAGCTTAAAAAATAGCCCACCTTTTTAGGTTTATGATAATTTATAAAGGAAATAGTAGTTACAAACAAGGTGAATTAAAACATTAGAGCTGCACCAAACACAAAGACAGTATATTGCAGACAGATTCTTGAATCCACAACATATAATAACATTTTTATCATTGTCACCTTTTATATACTCCAGATTTATACAAGGAGAAAAACCCTAGTACTGCCACTCTGTAAGACTGGCAAGATTTTTTTTTTTCCCTGCAAGCAATCCTTAAGAATATCAAGACTTTCAGAGTGAAAAAGAACTGATCAGTCCTGAACCTCTACTTAACAACTAGAGGCACAAGCATTATGCCTACAGACCCAGATCCTGGAAAATTAGATTATATCAGAATCTCTATTTTATATAAAACAGTTTAAAAATCATTGAACTAGATAGTGAAGGTTAACTTCATATTTTGGTGGCTGAGACACTCACCTGGAGTAAAGCACAACGTTTTTCTAGCTCTTTTTTTCAGTAAACCTTTAATTACTTAGAAGAAAAATGAAGCATTTACTTCCAGAAGGACTGAGAGAGATCGTACTGTAATAATCCAGGCTAGTGCGTGTTTTTGGAAGTAACAGACCTTGGTTCAAGTGTCTACTTTGAATTAAGCAGACATTTAAACATGATCTTCCTATTTTATGTAAAGTAAAACAGTACTAGCAACAGAGACTGAAGGAGACCTTTCCTTCACACTACATCTGATCATTTTGTGAGCAGGACACTTTTCTTTGCTACGCGTCGGGAGATATGCACTCCCTTGAGTACATGAAAGTATTGGACCTCTTCCACATCCCCAGATTTCACAGGGGAGATTTTGGTTAAAAGGAACAGCAGCAATAGTTGCTTTTAAGGATCAAGACTTTTTTTCTTTGCTTTAATCACAGGTGCATTTGCTGTCTTCAGGGGAGGGAAAAGAATGCTATCAAACAGAATTCTTCATTTGAGTCAAAATTATATCTTTCAGACTTTTTGTGTTGTCAATAAAAATTATGAAGAAAACATTATTTCAGGTTGATTTGAACTAATCCTTTTTCCGTTTTGAGCATTAAAACAGAGCCCAAAAAAGAAGAAGAAGAAGAAGAAAAAAAAACAACAGAAAAAACCTCATTCATTCATGTAACAAAGTTCATGGGGCTCTGACTGTGTGTTCGCATGGGTGGAAAAAGGGGAGATGCAAAGGGCACAGAGGGCATCCTTCCATCTTTTCGCGGGTTCCTGGATTATTATTTTACCCTGAGGATGAAGGTTAAACTGAAAGAGGAAAAGCAGAGATCTGCAGGATGGCAGGAAATTGGCCTCATTCACAAAAATTCGAGCAAGGAACTGCTCGCTGCTTTTCTCAGTAGAGGAGGGCTCTCCAGCCTTCTTGGCTTGCACAATCCCCTTTCTGCTGGAGAATCAGGTCCTCGCCAGCCCCCTTGTTCACAGGCGTGAAATCTCTGTGTGACAAGGGTTGGGCAGTGCTGAATGAAAGGCTGGCTTACTCTTAGTAAGCTTTTAGGCAGACATTGAAAGCAAAGACTCCGAAAGCAAAGACAACAAAGAGGTCTCACTTGATTGAATTCTCTCAGCAGTGGAGGATGGCTTGACAACAGTTCTGAATTTCTGGTGTCTTTTGCAAGAGGGATAGGTGGTTCATATATATATTTATATTTATATATATATATATATATATAAAAAATAAGTTTGAGCAAATGAAACCTAGTAACTAACCATTCTTTACCTAATGGTGTTTATGAACATTTTCAAGCATAGGAGAATGTACTGATCAAGGATGACAAGCAGGTAGCTGTGCAGCTCTGTCATTGTCTTAGCCACAAGTAGAGTGAAGTCTGTAACACAGAGAGCTCTCAGGCATTGCCTGGGGAAGAAATTAATGGTATCACTTTACAAATGGTGTCTCTTGGTGTAAGCAACCTAATTTCATGCCATTACTACGTTTACAATTACTAATTACTGTATTTAGATTTGGTACAAGAATAGTCCAAAAGCAAAATATTATCATTAACTGTACTTACCTACTGCATTCATTCTGCTGACACCTTGAGGACTGCATACATAGAAAGTTTAAAGCAAAGGAAAAGTAGCACAGGATTTCAGGTAGATGTGTATTGCAGAGCAGCACGATGGAGTACCCAGTTCTTGTCAGGGAACAAGTAGAATAATGATACACTATTTGCTGTATTGATCCAGGGATGGTCTTAGCCATTTTGCTTCTTCCAAGGCAAGTTATAAGAACTGGTATACTTCACATTTGTGAGAACAACCATGAAATTGCTGCCTGTGAAAAGCAGAATTCCTTATAAAGCATCCCAGACATCAGATGTTCTTTCTTCTAATGCATGGTCACATTGGTTAAAGGATCTGTCAGCAAGCATGTTATGAAAATCAAAGCAATAATGTGTTTAATAAAATTTGCTTCTAGCTTTTATTGTCTTCCTATAGTAATTTTACTGGCACCATATTAAAGACTGATGCTTTCTCTTTAACAATTATTAACACAAGAAGTAAATCAAATATTAACAGCAAGTAAATCTCAGCCCACATAAATCTATGGGCCTAGATGTAACGCACCCCAGGGCTTTAAGAGAAGTGGCTGACATTGTTGCAAGGCCACTATCTATCATCTTTGAAAAGCTGTGGAGATCAGGGGATGTCCCTGATGACGAGAGGAGGGCAAATATCACATCCATCTACAAGAAGGCCCAAAAGAGGACACAAGAAACTACAGGCCCATCAGTCATACCTCCCAGTCATACCTGGGAAAGTAATGGAACGAGTCTTCCTAGAAACTGTTACAAACCAAATGAAACAGGTGATTGGGAAACGCCATCATGGATTTACCAAAGGCAAATCATGCCAGACTAACCCAATTACCTTCTACAACAAAATAACATTTTCTGTTCTGACATAGGTAGAGCAGTAGATATTGTTTACCTGGACTTCAGTAAAGCATTTGACACAGTTTCCCCAGAACCTTCTCCTGGACAAACTGTCAAGGTACAGACTGGATGGGTGGTCTGTGAGATGGGTAGGAAATTGGCTCACAGGCCACGTTCAGAGGGCGACGATCAGGGGTTTTTACTCAGGCTTGCAGTCTGTCACAAGTAGAGTCCCCCAGGGATCGATACTGGGCACCACGCTGTTCAACATCTTCATAAATGCACTCTCACCAAGTTTGCTGATGACACTAAACTGGGTGGAGAGGTGGACTCGTCAGAAGGGAGAGCCATCTTACAGACAGACCTGGACAGGCTGAAAGAGTGGGCTAGCAAGAGCTGCACGTTTAACAAAGACAAAAGCAAGGTCCTGCACCTGGGATGAGATAACCAAAGAGCACAGTACAGGCTTGGATCTGTGTGGCTGGAGAGCAGCCTTGCCGAAAGGGACCTGCCAGTCCTGGTGGGCAGGCTGAACATGAGTCGGCAGTGCACTGCTACAACAATGAAGGCTGCAGCCACTGGGCACTGCTAGCAGAGATAAAGACATGATCATCCCACTCTACTCAGCACTTGTCAGGCTGCACCTGGAGTACTGTGTCCAGTTCTGGTCCCCACAACTCAAGAAAGATGCAGACAGACTGGAGAGGGTCCAAAGGAGACCATGAAGATGATCAGAGGGCTGAAGAACCTGCCTGATGAGGAAAGACTGAAGGAATTAAGTCTTTTCTCCCTGGAGAAGAGAAAGCTTAGGGGGAACCTCAGCACAGTACTCAACAGGCAGCTACAGAGAGGACGGAGGCTCCGTCTTCACAAGCAGCCACATGGAGAAGACAAGGGGCAATAGGTACAAGATGCACCAGGAGAGGTTTCATCTTGACATAAGAAAGAATTTTTTTACAGTAACAACCACCAATCACTGAGACAACCTCCCGATGGACATGGTAGAGTCCTCATCACTGGAGGTTTTCAAAACATGACTAGACAGGGTGCTAGATAATATCATCTAGGCTCCCTTTTCCACAAAAGGTTGGACCAGATGATGTTTCAAGGTCCCTTCCAACCTGGGTTGTTCTATGGTTCTACGATTTTTCCCTCAGAAGCTAGTCAATAATAGTACGGACTACATTCTTTCAGCTGCTGCAATAAAAAGAAAAAAAAAAAAAGTAGCTAACATAACATTCTTGTTAACTCTGAAGTCGTCTTGCTCTATTATCAGTGAAAGCTTTAAAAAACCCACTATAACATAAAGCCCTCTCATTCCTCCCCAAAAGACAATCACATAACAAGATCTCTAATAAAAAAGGAAAAGATTAATTGGAGAGCTGCCTTGAGAGACCAAATGTTCCAGACCTGACAGATTTATAATGTAAGTAATTAGGGCAACATTATGAGTTATGTTATCAGAGCCAGCAGCATGATCAGCAATTGTTTATATTTCAGGGTCTATTCATGAGTACAGTACACAGAAGTAGAGCACTAAAAGCAGATGAAACAGATGTTGATGGAATAGAGCTGACTTCTCAGCTGAATGCTGTTCTCACCCTGCCAATGCCTTCAATGAACTTATCTTCATTAAAAGAAATTTAATCTTCCATAAAAACAAGTAAACTGTTGCCTATCAACGCAGCCTGTAGAAGTTAACACACAATAGACTCCTGCAGATGTCAGATCAAGTCATCTTCTTTTGTAAAGTGAAAATTAAAGATGAACACAGCAGTTCAGGGGCAGGGAATAAAACAATCATTTGCACTAACCTCTACTCATTTCTGCAATTGAACCTGAGCTACTTTTCTGCTGGTTTTCTTGAGTGATCTTGGTTCCAGTGGGGGAATGTGGCTCCCCCTCTTGGCACATGGCTGCACAATAGCTGAAAGGATAAACAAGAGCCTAAACACCCAAAACTGAGAAAGTGTGTGCCCCTGACTGGTAATGCTAAAGCCAATGACCATTTGCCACATTAAGCAGTAAGGAGGGAATTAGTAAAAGGGAAAAAAGAAGTCAGCTTGAAAAGAAATATCCAAGAAGCACGAAAATTTGTGACAAAGAGGAGAGAGAAGAGGGTGACACATCACCAGATAGTCAGACACTAGCTTGATATTTGCCAGAAGTAACGCCAACAGCCTCAAAACCTCCACCTACACCCGAGGGAGGTGGGGTATTGTACCCCACAACGAGGGCTGTGAGAGGGGTGCAGGCAAAACAGGACAAGTGTGTAAGGGGGATTAGAAACTTCTAGGGATTAGTTACAGAAGAGTGTTTAGTTATAGAAGAGCGTTTCAAAATTTGTAGTTACATATTAGTATTTCACAAGTGCCAAGTATTGTGGTTTATCTATGGTATGGCTGATTGTTTCTGAATGTATAGTTCACTGACTACCAGTTAATTACATGCCATTTAAAATCAATAAACTGCTTTAATTGCGATTTGGTTTAAAGAATATAAATTGAAGTTTTCCTCTATGACAATTGTTTTTTCATCAAAGCATAACATTTGCTTATTTAGCTTTCTTTCCTTCTTCTGTACCTGTTTGAGACCATAACTTGTATCATATGTTCAAAGAAATTAATTTCAGCTGAACTGAAACCTGTTTTGGAATCAATTCTATTTTTGGCTTTGTTAAATGAAAACTTGGCAAACACCATCAAAAGGATCACAGGTATAGTAAAACATGGGATGCTTACCAAAACCAAAATGATAAATATTATACAATTTGTCTTCCATCACATAAAAACCAGTGTCATATATCTGATCCCAAATCACATGAAAAATTCTTCAAGTACACATGGTGCTTCCCTATAGCAAGAGTAAACACACCATCACAGCTAAGAAACAACAGATCACAAGAATGAACGCGGACTGGAATGCACTCTGTCCAAAAAACATGCATTAGGGGACAGCGGTACTCCCACAGAGGCACTGAGAAAGAAGTGACACCGTTCCTTCTCAAGCTGCCTCATGCATACAGTGGGAAAGTTAAGAAGTTGAACTTTCCTTTCCCTTTGCCACAGTTTTCTAAAATCTCTTGTCAAATGCCTGCTTTTACCCTTGATGTGCCATTGGCTTGATGGATTTTTATCAATATATGCTTTTGATAAAACATAAGAATCAAGGGCAAGATTATTGTTTAAAAGAGAACATCCCCAAGCTTCTGGAAAATTATGCTTTATATCAGATTCTTTTATTTCTGTGCCATGCAACAGTGGTAAGAAATTACATTTAGAAGACTACTCTTCTTTCAGCAGTAACACAGTTGTCATATGGAGAAAAGCGTAAAACATTGCTACTACGTTCTCACTTACTGGGGAAAAAAAAAACGGTTCCTACTATCACAGATTATATTGATCATGTAGTTTTCTATTTGGAATAATTTCAACCTTGGCCTCAGCATTTCTCATATCTCAACAATCAGCTAAAAAAGTTATAACAACACAGGGAGAACGTAAAAAAAAAAATCACAAAAATAATCCCTTATTTGAAAAGCACAGCTACCTAAAAAGTACCTAATTTAAGTTGATAGGCAATTAATGCTCCAAAATGAAAACAGTCTTAAATTTACAGCTTTATTTTACATTTGAGGAAAATGCCAGAGAAAATTAAAACACCACAAGTTTTAATTAGTAAAAGCTGTCCTTTCTTTCAAAATATTCTAGTCAAAATAGTGGTATAAGACTCCTTGAGAAAATACATCTTTAATTAAGAACTTCTGTGAAAACTACATTTTAAATAATCCTTCTGATATATTAATCACTCTCTCTAATCTTATTAACAACCTCAGGAAAACACTGCCGGGGGGGGGGGGAGGGGAAGGGAGATATGTTTTATGCTGCAGGAGTAACATGAGAGCCAGCATCTTCAGGCTGAGCAGAGGTAAGAGACAGAAATTGTTTGTAAACACATGCATTGACACTTTACATGAAGAGATATTTAGTACTTGTTCAGGTAAAGGACAAGTCTGGGACAATTATTTAAGAGAAAAGTCTATATTCGTTAAAAACTTTACTTACCATTCATATAGAAACAAGCCACATTTCTGAACTTGTGTTGTTTCCTGGGCTGTCCCGCAGACTTCCGTCCCACGGTATGAGGTACACTTTAGCATGTGCACCATGAATTCAACTGAGTTGTCGATACTTGCAATGCCAACCTGGTCCTGAAGCACTGCACCAACTTGGGCTGGGATCTTCAGTGTCAGGCAGGATCAAGCTTCCATCTGGCAGCAAAACACAAGCTTTCCCTTTACGACACATGAAAAAGGAGTATTGCTTACACTGCAAAATATTTCCTTGCTCCCGTCCCTGCAGCTGGGACAACCTGCCCACGTGAGTCCTTGCTCTGCAACAACTGCTGCTCGCTCTGAACCAGGTGGAGCTATAGGCTAACATCCACATCTCTGCTACGTGATCAAAGCTTTCTATTAGCCCACTTTATCAGCTTGGCTTGCAGAAAACCCTGAACTGGGTGAAAAGGGATCATAAAAAAATTATGGGTTTTGGCAGGGTAAATTTCATTTCACCTTTCTGACTGATGAAACAATTTAAACTCTTTAACAAGTTACTTACGGTAACTCATGACAAGTTTTAACACACTGATCTGTGTCTAGTGTAGAGGTTGATCTTTGACTTCTACTAAAGCCATTGAAGAGGACACCCAAGTGGATAAATATCTTTTTTACACCAGGTATATAAGTTTTCTTATCAAAATATTGTAAAGGGACTTTTGGTTCCAGAGAATCGGGTCCAAAACAGCCGCTTCAGTCCTTGCATTACAGATGGAAAAAATATCAACGTAATATGCATCACAACACCAGTATGTACAGCCTTGTTTTATAGTTGAACTAGAGGTTCAAAATAATTTAAACAAAGAAAAATAAATAACATAACAATGATTCATCTGAAAGGAATACTACTGTAACCACTGAATAATTACAAGCACCGATATTTATTAGTATGCAAAGGAGCTAGATCTGGTTTGCTTCCAGAGCAGCTCAAAGGATAAAAAGCCAAGGAAGCGGTACACATTATAATAAATCACATACAAAAATTCCCTGTTTGTTTCAGTGAACATCTTTACTCTGGAGGCACAGAGTGCAGAGCTTCTTCCCGAGAATAAAAAAAAAAGAAGTCTGTTTAATTTCTATTTGCAGTGATGCATTGTGCCTTCAGAGCTCATTCAGCTGAAAAAGTACAAAGGTTTCAGTTTACAGAAGTTTTGTCAAAATGATTACAGAAGTTGCCATGGAACAATTTCCAAAACAAACTGTGTTATTTTCCTTTTATGGTCCCCTTGACATTTTTAGTTCTTTAGTGATGGCATAAGTTTCAATTTTCACAAGAGTGGCAGTGTTTTCTCTGATAAATAGCAAAAGTTAAAAAAAAAAAAAATCATCACAGGCATCTGTGAGTGCATTGAAAAGCCAATATTGTTAAGTACTTTGTGTTTGTATGTATAAATGTATATGTACAGAAGAAAGAAATGAAATAACAGAAGGAAGAAAACATTTTTAAGGTGTTTTAAAGATACTGCTGCTTGTATAAGAAATTACTGACAAACTCATTTTTGCCTCTGTGTATGCATCTTTACAGACCCATTTTGAACAAATGACAGAACAAAAACTATATATGTATACTCTCAGAAGCCACACAAAAAAAAAAAGGTGGACTGTAAAATAAAATCTTAAGAAACTTAATGACTCATTCTAGCAGGACATGAAGAAACATGATACATCTTCTAAGAAAGCATGGCTCTACTTCATGAAAATAAAATGAGCAGTTTAAACAATAAGGTCAACTATTTGCCACTAGTTCATTTTTTAAAAACAGTGTTAAATCAAGACATTAGAGATGGAGGGGGAGCTAAGAATTTGACATAAATAAGGTGTTCTCTCATAAAAATAACGAGAAATGAGTGTTTAAAAAAATGTAATTGCTTGCAGTCATCTCAGACACTTTGTGAATAGCTGATCAGATGCTCTAAGATACTTCAGAGTGTAGTTCCCTTACATATTAATAGACGGTGTACCTATCAGAACTACTACCTGCACTACAAATCTGTAGCCTGTCAGACAACAGGAAATCTCAGGGGATACACATCCTGCTGCACTTGTAAGATGAGTTATTCACTGCCTCTGTAAGTTGAAAGAAAAAGAAAAAGAACTTTGAAACATCTTGGTACTTAGAGTGTTAGCACCAGACCTGAGAGATGCTCCTGTCAAATTAGCCTCTTAAAACAGAAACTAAGGAGACTCGGTTTCCCAAAGCTGTCCACTGGACAAGTCACTCACGCTATTTTCCCCAGTCTGCCTTATTCATCTCTGGCTTCAGAAAGAGACAGCAGAATGAAATAGCTGGTTTGCAGCTTCTACACTATTCCACTTTCTTTCACATTTAGGCTTGTTTTCACTTACAGTTTAGAGAATCACAGAATGATATCGCTTGGAAGAGACCCCTGGAAGTCATCCAGTCCAACCTGCTTTGAGCTGGTCTAATCACAGCAGGTTGCTCAGGAATAGTCCAGTCAAGTTTTGAATATCTCAAAGAACTAAGATTCCTTCCCCCCACTCAGACAATCTGTTCCAGCTTTTGATCACTTTCAGGATAAAACTGTTTTCCATATATATATATATATATATATATATATATATATATATATATATGTCATTTCCCACGTTCCAGTTTCTGTCCTTGGACTACCAATCTGCCATGCATAACCCTGATAGTAAAATCGCAGCAGCATTAGCAAGTTGCTCAAGTATGTATGCAAGATTTCAACAAGTTTATACAGTACTCCACTGAAGCACAGGTCAACACATCTTTATTATCATTGGTACTACCCTGGATGCAAATGCAGAAGAAGCAGCTCTACACTGTCCTATGTTAAAATCAGACTCTAGGTAGATATACACTGATCTGTCTACAACAGAACAGTGGTAGCTAGAGTAAACTGCCAGCACCACCCATTTTCTGCTGATGAAATCCCAAATCCAACCCTGGCATATACTTCTGTTGTGCTGCCAGACTCATTGGCTGGTAAGCCTCAGTGGAAAGAGTTGACCATCACCTTCCCCCAACACTTTGCGCCATACAGGACCAGCAAAGGCACCTTGACTTAACACATTTACACCAGGTTTTAAAATAGCAAATACAATGAAACCAAAGAACTCCCAGAAGAGAAACATGGGAGAAGCATAGCTAAATCCTGTTATCTGCACCAAAGACTGTCAGAATGATGAACCAAAGGAGAAAATTATATCCATTAAATACTACTATTTTTTAAAGTATGCTTCTTTGAGTTTTAGCAACTGTAAATGTAAATTGTTTGTGTACATGCATATCAAACAGCTATGTTTCTAATATACTAGAAGTATACAAGTAGTATATAGAAGTGCACTAGTGTCCTTCTAGTAGATAACTAATTGCTGGTATTTATTGTTTTCACTATATACAGGTATTGGTATGGCTCCCTGTTAAGCCCATGCAGAAATTCACAGAGCTTCAGGTCCCAGTGACCACTGAGAACAGCTGAAGGATTTCCAATACCTTTCATGAATTACAACACAATCAAATCAAAGCCTTAGTTAACAAAGAGCTTCATATGGAAAGTCTGCAGCCCAAGCACAGGCAAAGGGTCTGGGGAACTCTTTTTTGAGGGGTACTTATTTAGGAAATAAAAATAGGGTTTGTCTTGTTCCACGAAATACCATTTTGGCCTCTTTCTCTAATGTTCTGCAAACCAGTGCACGATCCTAAAGTTGCAAAGATCATTTTAAGCATGAACTTAATGTACTTCTTGCAGGCTGGGCCAGATGACACCCATGGTAAATCTTTAACTTCCATAACCTCGGACTACACTCCCTGCATGAGTAGGTAGAATGCTGAAATCAGTGGCTAAGTGAAATTGCTGTCATGATGTTCTTTCCAATGGATGAAACAAAACCACAACAAAGCACACTGGAACTGCCTGCCTATACAAACACAGCTAAACCCGACAGACTTCGTGCTCAATGGTCTTCACTGCAGCCAACAGAGAAGTTTGCCTTTCCCATGAGTGTCCCATCTGAAAGACAGCATATTCCCGAAACAGGTGAGTCCAAGAAGGCATTTCCTTGCAATTATTTGGTGCAACTGGTTCCGAACATGAGCCAGATAGTTACCAAAAGTTAACAGAAGCTGTTACCTTCTATTCTGTTACCCAAGTTCATATGCAGCTGCAGACACTTGAGAGCGCTTTCCTGAGTATTCTTCCCATTCCCCCCTCTCTAAATACAAAAAATTACTGTTAGAACATTAACCAAGCAGTCAAATTCTCCTCTTTACTACTTGTGTGCAGATTTATACTGGTTTCAGTGGGGATTCAGAACACCCATCAGAGACTAAAATTAGCCTGAAGGTTTGCAGGAGAAAAGATGATCCAATACAAATATTTGCCAAATGACATGCATATAAAGGAGGGGTCTATATGTGGGCACTCAAAGCTTTAGAAATACAAATAATGGAAACACCAGTAACTTAATGACAAGACAAAATACTGATAATTAAATTATTTTAATAGTATGTCAAGATGAGGAATAGCAGTCTTGGGAAATGAGACTGGTAAATTATTATCCCTCAGGCTTGTTCTACACATTGTTGTTCAAGTGTGAAAAAGACAATATGCAAACTCCTTAGCCGTATATTTGGCTTTAACACAGTATTAGTGTCCACAGCTTCAGAGCTACCATCTTCAGGAACATTTTGTCATTCTCACCCTTCTGGATCAACTAGACTGGTGAGAAAGATTTAGGAAGAGGGAAGTACCAAACTTGATGGGTATGTGGATTTTTCTAAGACCCTAAAATGTGCAAGCAGGATAAGAAGTTTGCCTCTCTACAGAAATACTTCTTTCCTTGTCATTTCCCAACATACATTTGGACATCATCTTCAATATTACTGTAGAATAGGCAATTAATAATATGAATACATAACAAATATGCAATGTATAGTTATTGAAAAACACATTGTTATAGATTTTCTGTCAGGCAATGTTGTAATTTGTAACCCCCATGGATCTATAGGGTACCTACATTAGACGGCCCTCTGTTTGGTTTGTTTTGGTTTGGTTTTTTTACCAGCAAAACATACAACAGGATCTACCCTTGCAGTAAAATAAAACACATATATTAGTTCTGCAATTAGTTACAGTATTCAATTCAACTGATATCCCTGGTAGTATGCTCATCTAAAAGATTATAATCTACCATAAATTTACATTACTTTTAGATAAATAAAAATCTTTGGATTAAAGCTTCAGTTTCATAAGTATTAGGACTACACCATAGTGCAATATAAATTCTCTGTTACAGTCAATTCCAATAGCCACAGACTTGATTGTTGATGCACTGTAGGTTTTTTTATCGTAGATTTATAAAACATTTTCCTCACAAAATATTTTAAAAAAAAAATTGCAGGCAATGGTCCAGATCTGGCAAACATTTAGTTCTGGTAGCTACATTTATGAAGACAAGACAGGAACATTCATGTGCTTGCAGATCAAAATTTGTGTAGTTATGGGATTATAGAAAAACAAATATTTGCAAGTTGAAGAGACAACTAAATAAGAGAGAGAATTAACAGTGGAAGTGACATGATGGTCAAAAGGACCAGTCCCGCTTCTCATATAAAAACTCATGCTGTCTAACATCAATACAGAATAGCCTAAGGTTTTTTGGTTTTTGGGGTTTTTTTGTTTGTTTTGGTTTGGTTTTTTCTCTTCTTTTCTGAAAAATATCTTTTAGCAAGTATTAACTGTCTGCATTTCAATAGCATTTAGCCTACCCAAAGAAAGACATCTGTATCTGCAGGTGTTTCAACTGTTCCAATCTAAAGCACACAAAACAAGCAATAATATTTGGGGGGGCTTTGTTGTTGTTACTGAGATATTTTTAAAATATTCTCAAAATTCACATGTTTTATCAAGAAGTCTAATATTCTCATAGTGTGGAGGCAATAAAAAGATTTTTATTCATTATCTATCCTTTTTGAAATCTGCCTTGTAACACAGTAAGAGTACTTGGGACAAAGTATGTCATTGCTGCTAACATACTAATCCAAGACAATGTAAAGCTAAGCACAACTGCCAGTTCTGTAATGGATTTTCTGTGCTATCTTAGATATCTCCTTTCAGTAAAATTTTCAAAAATGATTTCAATAGTTTCTGAAATCCAACAGAAATTGAGTTTTGAACTCCCTAGATTCCTAAAATCTTGACAGTATCATTCAAAACAGATAGATTATTTTCTCTTTGCTTTTCTTTAAATTTCTGTCCCAATACAACATGACGTTATGGAAAAGGGTTTGTCTCTTATTACGCAGACAGATATGGATATAGATATTCATAGTGTTTATATGTATACACACACATACATTCATGCATATATACATAGATAGTACATTTGATACAGTAAGGCCCTGCTTTCAATCTGGATTAATCAACTAAGATCAATTTCTTTAACTTTGTAAATCTAAAAGTAGCTCCCACTTATATTCCTTTCTTATAAATACTCAAGGCCAAATCCCAAGGTCTATCAGGAGCTCAGACATCTCTACATGATTTACTGAGTTTTTTCAATTAAATTGACTGCAGTATAGGTGTCTGACAGACGTGAAATCTATTTTAAATATAAGTGAATATAACACAGCTCAAATATGCAAATATGTCGTGGTTTAACCCTAGTCAGCAACTAAGCCCCACCGAGCCGCTCACTCACTCCCCCCGGTGGGATGGGGAGAGAATCCAGAAGAGTAAAAGTGAGAAAACTCCTGGGTTGAGATAAAGACAGTCTAATAAGTAAAGCAAAAGCCTCGCATGCAAGGAAGGCAAAACAAGGAATTCATTCCCTCCTTCCCATCAGCAGGCAGGTGTTCAGCCATCCCCAGGAAAGCAGGGCTCTATCACGCATAACGATTACTTGGGAAGACAAACGCCATCACTCTGAACATCATCCCCTTCCTTCTTCTTCCCCCAGTGTTATATGCTGAGCACAACGTCATATGGTACGGAATAGCCCTTTGGCCAGTTGGGGTCAGCTGTCCTGGCTGTGCCCCCTCCCAACTTCTTGTGCCCCCCCACCCCCCAGCCTCCTCGCTGGTGGGGTGGGGTGAGAAGCAGAAAAGGCCTTGACTCTGTGTAGGCACTGCTCAGCAGTAATGAAGACATCTCTCTGTTATCAACACTGTTTTCAGCACAAATGCAAAACATAACCCCATACTACGCTACTGTGAAGAAAATTAACTCTATCGCAGTCAGAACCAGCACGCTCACACAAATATATTACAATGCTAGAATTATAACAATTAATTTGTTGTATACAATAATTGAATTCTCTGTGCACAGACTATTTATTGCACATATGTCAACAGAACATGCGTTAATACTTTGAAAACTTCCACTTGTGCTCTCTACTCTCGCAAAAGCTATTTTGCCATTCCTTACTTCTGTGGAGATTCTTTATCCTTTTTTTAATTGTAAAAACTCTCAATAAGTGCAGTGAATTCCTCATAATTATTTTTAACCAGTTTTTCGTGTCCTGTCGAATCTAACAGCTTAAAAGCTTTGGCTTCAACTGCACTTTTTGAACCTCCTGTCCTTATAAATATAGACACTTTTTCTTAATAGGATTTCCAATTTGATGTGCCCTGAGCTGCAATGCCAGAAGGATTATTTAAATTGACGAAATTTAATTCTAAATCATTGTGGGTTTGATCACATAACTAACTGAAGAGGCTTTACTGCATATTGTACAGGGACATGCCACAGAGGCCTTTTTCACATCAGAAAGTTTAGAAAAAATAGCATTTGTAGGGCAAACCAATTATACTTTAGTTTTTTGGGCTACGGGTTGTAATACCATGGTTTCTAATATCACAGTTTCATGTATTTCTATTTAAGGAGATATTCTAAGGGTCAAGATCAAACCATTCCTAGGTCTCTAAATGTAAAGAATGAGGATGAATGACAAAACAGTTTATCAGATTTAGCACACTGCTGGCATCTATTCCACCAGGAATCAGATGCTCTGGCAAGAATACTTATGGTTTTGGACAAGGACTTTGTTCCTTTTGCAGTAGGCACAAGAGGAAAAAGAAAAAAAACAAAAACAAACAAACAAACAAAACCAAACAAACAAACAAAAAAACAAACAAAAAACAAAAAAAAACACAACTGAGTGTGAGGAGCCATGATCCTTGAAGTATAAGATGGAAAAGCATTAGGAACATATGGTGCATGAAGAATATGATCCAAGCATCCAGTAGATGACAGGAAAGATTTTCAGATAATTCAACAGCCAACACCAACAAAAAGTCCAAGGGAACTAGCTGTTCAAGTCTTTTAGAAAGGTAATATGTTAGCCTCACACATTCAATGCCATTAAAAAAAAAAAAAAAAAAACAACAAAACAAAAAACATTGGCCCACAGTCATTGAACAATAAAACTTGTAGTCTGATCTCTTGTGTAAAATACTCCTAAGAGTTTCATTCAACGTTATCTATATCAAACCCATAACTTCTGCTAGAGCTGAAGGCTGTCTCTTCAAAAATAACTGAAAGGTCCTACTTCAAGTACAAATTTTAATATTTTAATAGACATGAACTTATTTCTTAATAAAAACTTCTCAGTTTTCCTTTTTTTCACACACCTCCAGCATTATCCTATAGAAATTCTGACCTTTCTTTCTAAAATAAAATTCAGTACTCTACAAAGACAATATTTATCTTATGGACTGCTTAAAAGTTAAATCTCTTTCGGGATCCCTGAATTCCTGCAGGACAACTCCATAGAACTCCTACAGGAAAATTAGGTGTCTACATCTCTTCTACAGGACCACTGTGAAGAGCTGAAATTTACTGTTATTGCACGCTTTGTCAGAATTGACATTTGATATTTAAACAAGTTGAGATTTGTTTGTCTTCACTCCCTTCAATATCCCTCTCGAATTATTTTCTCTACTCTCTGTTTAACTCTATTATATTTGTCACCTTTGAGACTGCACCGAGAGTACTTCATCCAATCTTCCCTGTACTAAGCATCCACAGCTTAGAGTGAGTCAAGAGGAGAAGGACCACCGAGATGGTTACAGGGCTACAGCACAAGACAGGAGAGACAGAGAACTGTGTTAGTCAGCCTGAAGTTAGAAAACTAAGGGGGTTGGTCTTACCTCAGGTGTGGTTATATAGAAGGAAGAACTAGGTTCTTCTCAAACATGCACAGCAAAAGGCCAAGAGGCAACAGACACATATTGCAAGAGAATAAATTTTGATTAATTATCAGGAAAAAATTTCTATATATTTAGGAATACGTTGCCCAGAAAGTCTGTGGAATGTCTATTCATTGGAGATAGTCCAAACTCGAGAGGACACAATCCTGACTGATACAATCTAATTCTAAAGGTTGAGTAGGATGCTGAACTAGATGACCTCCTGAGGTCCCTTCTAAACTAAATAAGTCTAGGAAACAAACAAGTAAAACTTATTATTCTTTGGTTAACAAAGACTCCTTGGATTAGCTCAACTCATTTTTAACCATATTTTAAAAACCATGATTCACATTTTCACTTTATTTTTTTTAAATCTCCCAGGCTGAAGTTCTCATACTTTTCCCCATTTAGTGGCTACCTCTATATTCCACAGAGGGCAAGGCGTAAGCAGGGACTAATAATCACACTTCTGTGCAGGCTCAGGATTTTTCACCCCATCTGTGAAGATCATATTTTTTGCAAAATTTTCCAGGGTAAGTGGAATGCCAGTTCTTTCAGTAATCACCAGCTGTAAGTATTAACACAGATGACAGCAGCATTTCTAGTGGGCTCCCTGATCCACACAGGGACTTTGGCAATTCATCATTTCTACTTAATGAAAAGTTACTACTGGCAATACTGGAAGTTGCATATTTGATTTCTCTCTGATCTCTTTAGAACACTTCCTATGTTTAGCCTTGTCTACCATTGTGCTAACTCTTCTGACAGTAACATACTTGTCTTTTCAAACGTGAGTCACCAGAAGGGTTTTACCGATGTATGAAGCAGCTTGAGTGGGAGTCACTTGCATGGAAACTCACTGTGCTGGAAAGTTACCAGCTGTTACTACCTAGGGAACAGTGAAATACATCAGTTAAGATATGGGCAAAAACTTAGCATCAAAAATATTTTCAACTCAGAATGAAAACAAATTCTGAAATACAGACATTTCCCATGCAATAGAAAGTCTGACTTTTGACCTGTCCTGAAAGCAGTGTTTTCCTTTGAGATAAAGGCAGAGACAAAGCGAAATAAGTCAAAGCCTTCAAAAACCATCACTAACAATATCCCTCAAATCCGGTGTGTCTTACCTTTTCTCGGAAATTATAGTAGTGTTAGAAAACCAGGTATGTAAGATTTGAGCCTTTTATCACCTTATCTTGTGGTCTTTGGCAGGTGATGTCCAAATTTCTACTCTCAATGTACTCTTCCTTTCTGTGCAATATTCATTACTGCACTCTCCGTGGGTTCACTGTGGATCACATCTCCTATCTGAAATACTTACGTGGCTTGAAGTTTTCTACTTTGACTCTAGTGTCTCTTTGATCCCTTAGTTAAATATGGGGTAAGAAACTGGGAGATTCTTTGGAAAAAAATAAAGCCCAACATTTTCCCCCTAAGTAATTACCTGAAATTTACATGATTTTTAAATTTTATTTCTGAGGTTAAAAACAAACAAAAAGTTATAAAATGGAAGCTTTAAAAATAAAAAATGTTGAGAGTTTTTTATTAAAAAAAAAAAAAAAAATCAGTGAAGACTGTCAACTGGATAGATCCACAAGTTTGTGAAAAACAACCTACTCTTCATTTTCATAACGTTTCCATACCAGCATATCCTCATCCTAAGCAGACTGTCTCTCTAATCTTTATGTAGCAACAGGACAGAAGATAGAGGGATTTGATAAATCCCTAGACAATAATGGGAAAATTGCACTTAAAGAACTGGCCATTTAGCAATCTTTTTCCCCAAAGTGAGCATTAAAACTTAATGGACAGAAGTATTCGTGTAGACAGACAAGAAGAGGAAATCTTTTCTGTGGCACTGAATGTGGCCAGGACTATTTTGAAGTCTCTGAGAATGGTGACATAAGTCCAGGCTAAATGCTTATCTGTGAACATGTGACCTCCATAATCTGCATTGGGTGTAGGTGGTAAGGTTTTGGCAGTGGGGGGCTGCAGGGCTGGCCTCTGTCAGAAGAGACCAGGTGCTTCCCCATGTTGTGGACCACCACTACTCATACTGAGGCACTGCTTCCCAGGAAGTGGCTGGACATTGCCTGCTGATGCGAATTTGAGAGTAAATCTCCTTTGGTTTTGCTTTGCTTCTGGCATGGCCTTTGCCTTTTTTTCATTAAACTGCCTTTATCTCAAGCCAAGAGTTTTTCATCTTATTTTCTCCCCCTGTCCTGCTGAGGAGAGGGAGTGAGAGAGCAGCTTGGTGGGCACCTGGCAGCCAGCCAAGCTCAACCCACAACAAATAGTAACTCAGTGGTTAATATATAATGCAATCTTAATTATTTTTAAAGCTATTAAATCTGCTGGGTGTTTCTAAAAGGTTGGCTGGCCATACCTGACAATTTCAATTTCTCTGAATTTCTCTGGATATGCCCAGCTGTTAATTGGGAAACTGGTAAACAGGACATATCTCACTAAATGCATCATACTGTAAGACAAATCTTCCCTATCCCCATATGAAATCTTTTCATAATGGTAGCAATACTTACAAACAGCGATCAGGCACCCTTTCTTTCAGACAAAAGGAATTTATGAGCCTACTTTGCAAAACTAAAGTTTAATTTCAGGTTTTTTTTTTTTTACAGTTGTAATCACCAGTTGTGGTATTTCTTAAAATCAATAACAGATCAAGCCATCTCCTTTGTAATAATTCAACGTATTAAGCACAAACCCATCAGGAAATGATCTCAATGAATAATATGTCAAAATAATGCAATGCACTTTAGCTCATATTCTGCTGATGGATTTAAAACCAGTCTTTAGGAAATGATAATGTTGTTTTGAAGATGAATCTACTTATAACAGACACTATAACAAATGATTTCTTTTCAGACCAGCAATTTATAAGGGCCAGGTGGAAGATGATATAAACTTAATGAAAGTTTGAAAACATAACAGGACTGAAGGCAGCGCATCAATTTCTGAACCTCCAATCAAGAAGGTAATGTCCTTAATGGTTTTTTAGAGCTCTGCATCTCAGAGCTATAATGTTAAGTTATCCAGCTCATGCAGCTCCAGTCTTTTCCAGTCTCACTTTTCTCCCCAGTGTGAGATTATGAAATCCATTTATCTTCACCCAGTAGAATACTGTAGCTATAGACACAAACCATGCTGCTATCAAGGAAACAAAGTGCACTAGAAAGCCTTCTGATGTATTTATTAATTGTTTAGTGTTTCTTTATTATGGGAATAATATCTACTCAGCTTCTACAAAATCCTCAAGGATTCACATATAATTGACTGAAGCGTGTTATTGCCATGAACACTGTAAAAACAAAGTTTACTTTCACCATGGGGAAAATATGCCCAAGTCTCAACTTTTTATCTAACAGAGTGATACAAACCAAATCCTGATTCTCTGATAATGTACTCCATGTCCACCCTGCTCAGTTTTGTCACATACATCCTGAGAAATAATGAGATGTTAATAACCCCAGCATTAACTTAGTCCAACCTCTTCCAGGGACACAAAGTTCTACCTGCAGAGACTATTTAAAGCAACAGGGCAGAAATCTTAAGAAGAATCACTGATGCTTTTGCGATGCCAGCATCTTCAACTTACACTAAAATTTTCATTAATATTACCATCTTAGTTAAAACTAGGTATGCTGCTTCCTGCTTTTAATGCTTCATTTGGTTGCAGACCAAGAACAAATAATGTCCAACGGATAGCAAGCAGGTAGAATGATCACAGAACAAGGAACATGCTTCAACATCATATTGTGAAATGCGTGCTAACATTTCATTGAGTAATCTAAGAAACCTGTCTCAAAATAATTAGCATGCAGGAAGAAATACCTGAATTCAACAAACACATGTGTGCCTGTACACAGTTCAGCCACCCTCCTGAGAACTGTTGCCATCTTCTAAGATTCAAGCATTTTAAAAACCCAGATGACCAGAATTGTTCAGACACATGGCTGTCAGTTATGCTTTGTGAAAAATGGAATCTTTCCCAGAACCTAGCATCAGTTTCAATTTTTGCTCTCAATTTTTATTCTTACTCTGTCAATTCAACAACTAACAGAAACAAAACCGCTGAATTTCACATTAGGGTTCAATTTAATTAATGATAGACTAAAAAGTCTTTAGACTGAAGTCTGAAGTAACCAAGTTACTTTAATTTTGAGGACCTTTGAATATAGTCTTAATAGTCATTTGCATTACCGTAATGCACAAGATCTCCAGTTTTAGCCTAAAATACCTCTTTCCTACCTATCATACAAATACAAAAACCATAGCAACCCCGATCGCTGTTTACTAACATTCTAAAGGAAAAGACAAAAGATATAAAGACCTGAGGAAAGAAAGAAACAGTCAGTAACAACAGTATTTGCAATTTCTCTATTGTCAACATTTTGATCCTCTCAGCAAAGCAGATGAATCCTGAAAAATAATCAGATGGCTTTGCAGGTTTGTACTGTCAGAATTTCAGTACTGACTGAGAAATGATGGGCAAGACAGAGCCATGCCTGCCTATCAGTCTGGAAAGTGAAGATATGCAGAGCACTTGATCACAGGACAAGAGTAATCATTGGAGCGATACAGAATAGGATAGATGGGAAGTTCGAGAAGATGAGTTACTTTTTTCTCCTCCAGTTTCTCCCTCCCTCTCCCTCTTTCAAGAGTCCTTGGATGAGGAGTAAAAGACAGAGGTAGAGCATTGAAGGAAAAGAGTAAGCTAGAAGATGAGCAGAAATGCAAGGGCAAATCCAGAGAAGAGATGGGATGCGAGACAAGCGGTGGGAAACAGCACTGCTCAGAAACTGCGTCTGTGACAAAGAAAGCCATTTGAAGAGTGGGGAATACACGAATAAATAACTCAAACACAGAAAATAAAAATCCATCTAATCTTCATGTGTACTGTTTCTACTACCAGTAGAGCACTCAAGTTCCTTGGAAAGATATAACCCACACCTCCATTATCTAGCCTGATCTGTTAGCCTGTGTAAATGACAAAATCTCAATCTATAACAACCACCATATACAGATCTCGGAGAACATCGTAGTTGAAAAACAGAGCTGTTCCTACAGACTTGGAAGGTTTGTAATGTTCATAGCAGTGTTGCTCCTATGAACAAAGGGTGCGTTCCTCCCTCTGTGCCCACACACTCGCACCCTCCAAAACTCCCAGGCGACTATTAGGCTCATCTGAGTCAGAACTAATAATCTTTTGCACCCCATCTTCCCAGAGGAACAGAGGCAACAGAGGAAGGATGTGGCTAATAGGAAATAGGGTAAATGGAAATTAAGACATTCTAACAATTTAAACAAGTATAAAGAATTTAGTGATACAAGATCAAATAAATGAGCAAGTACAGCATAACAAAAAGAAACATAACTTCTAGCATACACAGATCTTGGTCATTGAATAAATTACAATGGAGAACAATGCACCAAAAGAAGCAGCACTGTCTATGTTCCATACAGGACCACCTTCTTAAAATATGGGGTTAACCCGTAGTTTAACCGATGATTCTTACAAAACTGGGGAAACACGATAGTCCACAGAAATCTGCTGAGCCGCCCCTCTGCCCGTCTTTAAGAGCCGGGCAGATGCCTGTTTATTATAGTAAGTATTACATAACAGCAAAATGTCTAACTCCCTGCCTTTAACATTGCAAAAAAAGTAGGGAAACACAATGGTAAGCTTTGAACATTCCCAAAATGCTGAAATGTAAAAATATCTCTAAGAAAACTTTTTTCAGAATGCACTCATAAGACAGACCTTTTTTAATAAATCATAAAAATGTATATGTATAAATTTTCACCTACAAGAAGGACTTAAAAACCTAGACTAGAAAGCTGTCCATGTGTTTGCTCTAACAATACTGGAAATATGAAAAAAATTAGGTTAACTAATCTTCAGTAAAGTATGAAATACAGTTTTAACATTTTTGCTGTCCTTTTTGAGTTCTGTAAGATAGGAAATCAGCAAGAGACTATCATTATCAACAATGAGACAATTATGACGATCCCTGGAGGTGATAACCTTTTATAAACATCTAGACACCTTCAAGAATCTCTCTCTCATAAACACAGGACTTATGTAACAATGACAGATGCTGCAGTCATGCAGAAATTCAGCATCTGTCTCAAAACTCCCATGGATGTGATCTTCCTAATCAACATCAGAATTAATAGTTTTGTGTGGTCACGTTTTCAGCTGAATTAAGGAGGCACACAGTACAAAAACGTAAGTGGAGGGCAGAAAAGCCACCAAGATAGAGTTCATAAAATATTTGGCCAAAGTCCCCTTAATCCTTCTCCCTCAGTTTTGCAAATGTGTGAGTGGGTGACTTTATGTGGACACGACTGTCTGGAACAGTCAAAAACCTGTATATGGCTTAGCAACTGAAGGACCTGGCCCATCATACTTCAGGGCCTTTACTCTTTTATTGTTACCATTTTCAGTGAAAAAAAAACTATTCAACTCTACTAAAGTTTGTTTCAGTATGCTCAATATATCTAATAGTTGAGCTTTCCTCAAAAAGAACATTTCATAGCTATTTTATTTCAAAGCATTATATAAGTACATGTCAATCTTGAAAGATTTCTGCTAAAATTAAAAAGTCATGTCAGCATTTTATCAATTTATAGTTTGTTTTTACTTTTGAAATGACCTCATTTCAGAGTTCTCTGTTTAAAATCATTGTAAAAGTTGAAGCATTCATAATTTAAATGACTTATAATTGTGCTAAAACAAAATTATTTGAAACACAAAAAATGTGTTTGGACTTTTTATAGCTTTCAATTTTCCAGAGGCTTTTATCTTTGTTTAGGATCAAAACACCAAGTAAAAATACAATTAAATAGTAAATAAACAAATAAATACATCCTCCCCATATTTCTTCAGTTCTCCACAGATATACACCAGCAGATATATATTTCCCACGTTTTTCTGGCTTACCATGGTTATCTGGTTTCTTTACTTGCTTGAACCAGAAATTAAAACAAACAAACAAACAAACGAAAACAACAACAACAACAAAAAAAAACCACCAAAAAAACAGAAAAATACATATTCTACAATTCCCTTCTTCATGGTAGCTTTAAAGTATCAACGTCAAAGGGCAGTATGATTCACATGCCCTGGATAATGTTAGGGATGTCACGTTATCAGGGGGGTCTATAATCAGAATGACTTACTCTGCTATATTTTAGAGCCATATGGACAGTGATCAGCACTTACCAGTTAAAATGGTTGAGCAATAATTTTTTAATTCTTGGACCCCTGACGGAGGCCAACAGTGCACAGGCAATGATAAGGCTTTTAATGCATGCAAATTTGCAAGGCATGATGCATTTAATAATCCCTCATCTGAGTAAGTTGTAAAGAAGCCAGCAGGAGGAATAATTAATTTACATTAATAGCTCTCAGTGTGGTTTGCTGTAGTGCCTGAGTTAAAAAAAAGTAATCTGGAGAGCTAGAAGTAAGAGTTCACTCTGCAACAACTATTTGCATTCTGATTCTCTGAAAATCTCTAAGTGCATAATTAGATATCAAACACTTGGTACATTTAACAGAGAGCAAGATGTGCCAACAGCAAACTATAGTAACACAGCAATTTGCCAAAGAGCGGCAAAAACTGCTTTTCATAGGCATTGAGTTTACAATTAGAGAATCATTTCAGACCGAGTCCTCATTATCCTGCATGATGGCAACTGATGGATCATTCTCATAAAAAGTCTTTTGAAATAAAAACAGTGATGGAGTAATTGTATCACAATGTGATACACCATGTTTAATTGAATGGAGTAATGCAAAGTGACATTAGCCTCGTGAACTTCGTGCCCTTTTAATACCAACTTGACAACTACAATAAGTAAGGAGAATTCTTACATGAGAACATGGTTACCATCTGTAGCAACTATTATCTTCCAGTTTCAACTGTTCAGTCTCTAAATTTCATTTAGTTCACATTTAGCTCCACCCTAACACTTTGTAATCAGGACATATGTTTTCTTCTGATAAATGAAAATTATGATAAAGCAGAATATAACTATAGATAGAAGTCCCACAGAAATAATTCTATTTAACACATGACCTAATTTTGAGCCAGAATGGCTATATATTGCATGGTGGCTTATCTTAGAAATTCTCAACATCACAATTGTATTAATAGAACAACATGTGACTCAAGATATGACTCAATGTGACCATTATGAACAAAGTTGCAAAGTCGTGGATTTAGTTCAGATCACAGAGTTTTAAGCACTATGACAACTCGTTTCCTTATTTTGATTCTCCATGTCGCAGGCTATGTTTTGCTTTCCACCATGGAATAAGTTATATAAAAGTCACTGTAATAGACACTATTTTCAGAACATGAACATTTTATATCATCTTGTGAACAAATGCAGTAGTCAGGGAGTTAAATGGAAACATTCAGTAGCTGCTTTCTAATGCAAACAATACGCTTACAATCTGTTCTACATTAATCACAGTTGCAGAGGGCTGAATTACATTTTCCTGCCTATGGTAAATATTATCTTAATGGGATGTAGCTTTAAAGGGGAATCAGTGGGATGAAAGTTCAAAATGTGACAACATAGGGTCAGGTACGTTGCTCTCAAAGAAAAATTGTTGCAAAGCAGCCACACTAGAAGAAAAAGTAATGGGTAGTTAACACCTCCTGACTTGTCTTTTATTTCCTTTGTCTTGTGTAGAGAAATATGAAGCGAGGAAACAGGTGTCAGGAATGCTAACAGTCTTACAAACTGTGATGAACCTTGAGCATGCCTTTTTGGCTACATGGCAAGAATCATCTCAACAGCTGCATTCAGATATATACATGCATGCATACTCAGAGAAATATGTGGACTTTTTTTAGCATAGGGACGTACTTTATTATATGCCCCTTCTTTTGCAACCACTGTGCTTTAGTATGCTTTTCCTACTCCTGAAGGTATGACTAGCAGCAAGGCTGTTCAAGGGACAATGAACTAAGCTAACTGATGACCCCAGGGGAAGACAGACAAAATCCTTCTGGGTAGAGAAGTTTCAATTCCATCACGTTTTCTAACCTGTTCTTAAAGAGCAGGACTTTTTTTTTTTTACTCCCTATGGTTTTTCAGGTTTTGATTTCATTACCAGTCACCTCTCCATCTTTCAGGCACTTCCTACTGCACACGACCTTTCGCAGAAAGGAAGAGCAGTAATTCTCATACGTTACCATGCCGCGTCTGAAGGTGCAGAAAGATCTCATTATCTGTTCCATACCAGTTTATAAACCCTGATTATTCATCCAATCATACAAGTGGAGCTTCACAAATGTGAGATCATGTCACAGACCTTATATTCATTAAGTTTCATTTTATTGTAGCATGCATTTAATCTGCTTTTTACTTTTACTCTTGCAAACTAGTGCTTAAACCGCCTCATCTTATGTGAGGCTACTGTATCACTTCAAATAGAATATCACATATATTCTAATGTATAAAATTTACAGATTCTTTTGAAAAACATCAAATTCTTAAGAAACGTGAGAACAGTGATCATAGAATGTTTTGGGCTGGAAGAGACCTTCAAAGATCATCTAGTCTGGGCAGGAACATTTTCCACTAGATCAGGTTGCTCAAGGCCCCATCCAAGCCGACACTTCAAGGTCAGGGTAGGCCGGCCATACGCAGCTTCCCGTGCTTTGGACTGCCCATGGGGACCACCAGCACTGCCCCACTCTTGCGAGCCATCCTCCTGCTGCCTGGTCCCTCCACACACCCAGCCCTGCGGGGCCCCGAAACCCCCTCACGCAGCCGTTGGTACCTCGAAGCCTCGCACTCCTCACGGTAACAGCAGCTGCTCCCGCCGGCTTCCCACCTTTTAAACCACCCACAGGGCCACTGGCACCGCTCCACTCTCGCCCACCCAGCTCTCACCAGACCTCTGCCGCCCGGCCCTCACACGCGCAGCCTGGGGGCACGGAGCCCCTCACAGGCCTCGCGCTCCCCAGGGCTGGCGGCAGCTTCCCCATCAAATTACTGTACCGCAACTTAGGCTCTAAATTTTATCCTGAAGGACAAGTATCACATTCATATTGTTAGTATATTCCTTTATATTTTTAAGGATTAGTATTGCATTCGTATAAAACACAGGTGGATGAACTGATATATATTTAGGCCCTTCTAACGTGCCCAGTAGAATGGTATGTCACACAAAGCCAGAGTTTGGTGTACACCACAGACTTTTGAGGCAGGATCTGCAAGAACATATTTCCTTCTAATTTTTAATCCCACAATTGAGTAGCTAAGTCATTCTTTTCTTACAATATCTCTAGAAAACCTTCTCTGAAGCGCTATGCTCCTGTCAGCGCCAATGGAGCCATCTTTATCAAAGAGGAACTACAGAATGAGTGTAACAGCATAAAATTTCTTCACAGATCTCTCTCAAACCTAGGGTAAACCATTCCTGGGGGAGCGGCACACAAGGACTGTTCAGTCCTTGTCCTCTCCAAGAGAGATGATACAGCTGCACCTCCATGAACAGGGAGCTGCATCCCTGCAGCAACTCTGGCTTAGTGGCAGCAAGAGAAAGAAACATTTGGGGGGGGGCATTAGCCTTCATCTGCTAGTAGGTCCCCCTTTTTTTTTTTTGTTCATTAAGGAAAATGTACCAGTCACAGAACTCCAAAGGCATACACTGAAATCGGAACAGGACCACACACAAAGTCCATCTGCTTGTAATGAAGCAGGTGAAATATCACTGATCTAGGACAAGAATGGATTAAGAAAAACTATTTCTCTTCCATAGGGATAATGCTGCCATGTTATTACCAAGTCTTTGAGAAGCAGCTGCCTTCCTCACACAGCTGTACAATGCCTCACAATCACAGGCCCGTGTATGGGACTGTAACCACCTTAATACCTCCCGGAGTTGCAGTAGGGCTGGAACAAGCAATCCAGAAGACTTCTGGTGTGAGTCAGAAACAACGTCTTAGCATAGGTGACAATAAGACAACTGGAGGAAATGCTCTGTTGGACTTGCTACAAGTGAAAGCAAAAACTAGTAACAGCTGGGAAGGTTGAGGGCAGCCTTAGCTAAAGTAATGCTGAGATTATGGAGTTTATCATCATCAGAGAAGTAAGGAAGACAAATAATAGAATGTTGAGGGGCAGGGGCAACCTGGAGAGTACCAAACGTGACTGCAGTGCTCTGTAGATAGAGAAATCACAAGACAGGACGGAGAAAGCACTGAAGGATACCTTAGAGTGAGATAATGATGCAAAAATACACTTGCCTGTGAACATTTATATTCCCGGGAAACAGGCTGAACAAAATAAACTATAAGCTTGCCATAAACTCCTACTTTCAGAAAAGTCTAATTAAAAAAGCTAACACAAACAGGGTTTATTGCATTACATTACATTAATACTAATTTCAATTAGTGTTCTTAAAAGCTATTCTTAAAGGCTTTATGAATTTTTGTATCATACTAGAAAGGCTTAATGCACAAGAAGTTCTTACCGACTCTGTCCCATTTACTCCATAAAGAACACTGGATATTACTGTAGGTGATGCTGGTTGAGTGTTGAGCTATTGTAAATAGCCAAAGAAGGAGGATCTATACCAGCTAAAAGTCAGACAAGAATACCCCACTAAATGTAGTGAGCAGTAATGTAGAGAAAGAATCACCAAACATGCCTATGAATTGATGAATGGAGGATATTAGTATAATTCATATTTACAAAATAAAAATTTGCATAATTTAATTTTTATTCCCTTATAACACGAAAGATTTTTGGCATATGGGTCAAGTTTTGATTCATAAAATTTATGCCAGACCTGTACACTTTGTAAGCCTACTAACTCAGCCTTACGCATGACAAAACTTCAGAGTTTTCCACATACTACGCAGAGGGCATCTGTATTTAAATGTCAAATAACAGAGCATATTGCATCCTTAATTAAGTTGTTCAAAGGCTAAACTATTCTCACTCTTATAATATCTACATTTTTTCTGTTGTCTGAATTGAAGTTTTACGTTTACTCAGGGATCTTGTTCCCCTTTTTCTTCTGGATTAGAAGTGATCTCCTTACAGTGGTATTAGAAGACCATTATCAATTTATCTCAGGCATACACAAACTAAATAGACTTACTTCAAGTTCCTTACTTCTATCATGTTTCTGCAGGCCTTGACTAATTCTTTTTGCCCTTTTGTGGATAGATTTCAGCATGGTCACATTTTTCCGAAAATGGATTTGCCCTTATAGTAACCTTCTCTCTAACGCAAGATACACATACAGTTTTTCTAAACTGCAACTTACTTTTCTTGCAGATTGATAAATTACTGTATATGACAACAAATGCTTTGTAAATATTCATTTACAAATACAATAAGAAATCAAAGTAAGATAATTAGATTTAAATGCCTTATGGTAGGATAAGAGAAAAAAGAAACTTAAATCAACATTAAAAAAAGTTGGTTTTGCAACACATCTGAACTATAGAACAGTACCAATACCAGACCCTACTGGCATTTTTCAATGGAAAAACTGATTATAAGGAGATTCTGTGGAAGACCAAAAAAATTGCAGTTTCATAGTCCATGACAGCCAATAGACTATAATTACTTTGTAGTGTTCACCTCAGGATTAAACATTAAATGCAGAAACGAGGACATGAACTGAATTTGTAGCAAGAGACTAAGCAAAAGAATTAGAAACATATCCTAATCATTTGGTTTCCCTTTACCATACAAACTACTAAAACCGTAACTAATTCTACAAATAGGGCGCTAGACATTTCGCTGAATTGAATCACATACTTATATGTGGCAGAAACAGCACCATCATCCTACCTCCGGTTGCCTCGAAAGGAACTCTGTTCTCAGACAAGACTAAAAGTTAAGCTTATATAAATAGCACTCAAGCAAAATTATATCTTTCACTGCGAGAAAGCTGGAGGCATAGCATTCTCAGAGGGAAGTTGCAGATCACCGAATTTATTCCTTGCCTCACTGTATTACAGCTTGGAATCAGCACCTGAAGGCCTAACCTAAAATACAATAACAATTATTGTCAAAGACTAATCCTTAATCCTTGAGGCTTATTCATGTCACAGAGCATTGGTGCTCTCCAAAGTTTTTGCACCAGGAGACAAATTGCAGAGATGAAGTTGAAGGCTTGCAGATGGTTTGGGAAGGAACGGGGAAAGCGTTCCTGGTTTCTCATATTCAGCTGAGGAATAAAGTAACATTTGTAGATGAGCCCAAAGCATGTGACTATACCAGTTTACCACATTAGGGGAAAGAGAAGTTATACCACTGGGATAGAATAGTAAGTTGGGAAGCAGCTGACTGAAAGAAAAGTTTGGGGGCTTTTTATCTTTTTTTTTTAACATAGGTTAACATTTGGTAACTGAGTACCGTGCCTTTAAAGAGAATTTAACAAAAAAGTTGCTCTTAGGTAAGTTATAAAACTTTTAGATAAATTTTTTTGGATGATGCTTGAAACCAAGCTCTGAAACCTGATTTGACTTCCAAAGCAGGAAAGTACAATCTAGATGAAAATGGCAAAACCCAGAATCTTCCATTCCTCTACCTCTGCAAATCAATGGCACTGAATGCATTTCAGAAATTCTGAAAAGCATGGATGAAACTGCCCCTGCTCCTTATAGTGACTCTTACCAGAACGGAAAATGAGTCAACTCATCTTGAAACACTGCCTATTTAAATTTATCTCTCTATTCAAATGTCATCAAATTTATGGCAACATTCCACTACAAGTTCTAGTCTTGGAAAAGTCATATTGGTCAAACAGTTGCCAGGGTCAGCTCAGGATCCGACCCAGAGCCCACTGAAGGCAGTCACTGATTTCCAAAGACTTTAGATTTAATTCACACAAAGAAACTGAAGTGTATACAGTATTATATTAGGTAACCTTAAGGAAAGGTTCGAGAAAGACACGTTCATCTCTACCATTGTATAAAATAAACCAGGGGTAAAAATATATCCAAACAAGTAACTTTAGCAGACATTTGATAGGCCCTTTTTCTGTCATGATCCAAACTGAAGTAGATTACAAAGGCAATTATTTTCAAACATGTATTCTTTATCTTTTGATCCTATTAACAAGAAAAACTTATTTCTTGGGTTTGTGCATTTCTAAAATACGTTATACTTTTAGTCTTAAATTTCAATTTATATTTGTATAATGGTTATATATATATATCTCTATCTTTTGTCACTTTGCTGCAAAACTGTATTTCTTCAAAGCAAGCAGTAAAATTATTACTAGGAACCATTACAATGTTTTGCTTCTGGCAAAAATACTCTTTTTCAACACTGAAATCTGTACTTTCTGATTAAAACAGTACTTTCATTTTTTTTGTGACCAAATTAATTTCCAGTTTATATCATCCAAAACATCTGCCTACCTCATTTGATTAGAGTGTATTAACACACACCTTTGGTTTCACTTGGGAATTCTTCTTGAGAAAAATAATGGGTCATTTTTCAGATAAGCACAATAGAATCAACTAAGATTAAAAACTGAAATAGCAGATATACCCTTCTCTTCCATCTTTTGAAGTGTTCTCAAAACCTTTCCTGTCATATTGATGATCCACTTAAACTTTTTCATCTCAATCTGATTACTTTGTTCCCACTGCTTCAGAGATTAGCCTGAAAAAAGATGTTTTAGCCATACTGTTCAGCAATGCCAAGAGCTCATCTTCATAATATCAGTGCTATGTGATTACTTCCTTACATCGTATTTCCACAAGTAGAGGATTATACAGCCTACTGTAAATCCACTTATTTCACTGTTACCAAAGGGAATTTTATTGTCATAAGAACCTACATGCATTTTTATCAGTTGAGTTTACTAAAAAACAGCGGGAAAGAAAAAGTGTCCATATTCCATTCTCACAGCAGATGTAATTAATCATAAATCTCAGGGCAGATGGAACTGTTGTACAGGCTTGGAAATCTCTGTGATGCTTCCAAAATCATTGCATTTACTGTTTTGTGATACTGCAAAACAAACAAAAATTGCTTGGTATTCAAGTTCAATTTTCATGTTTATGTTTATACATCTATTCTGCCCTCAATGTTTTCTGTTTTTCTTATTATTTGGCTTAAAGGATAGGTCTGACTTAGATTAAGACAGCTGTGTTTTGAGCATTGCCAATTGTCTTCAGTTTAAAGTATTTAGACTTGATCCACTATTGTATCGCTAGTTCACCATGAATACTAGGATAGCTGGCTGTCGCCATTCCTCTTGTTCTAATTTAATTTTTTTCTACCCATATTTCTCTTTCTATCTGGCTGCACATCCCAACACAGCATTTGCTTCTAGTTTGAATGCTACTATGACCAGTCTTATTTCTGTTGCAAAGTGAATGGCTGAGGTTTGGGCAGGGGTGTTGAGGCTAGAATAAATTATGCCCTGAACGGAATCATATTTTGCAATGAGCTGTATCTTTTATAAATGTAATGCTGCATTGTTACGATTCTGAAATACATAAGATCCTTGTGCAGTCAGATATGCTTCTGCAACCTGTGTGGGTTTTTTTGGTCTTCACTCCATATCAACCACAAGTCCCTTTTAGTAAGGAAACATCAGGTTCAGATCATGCTACTTTTAAAGACACATAAAACTGTCTCACTGCTATAAAACTTGAGCTGATCAAACCCAAAAGATAATTATCATTTTTAGGACTTGTCCAGCAATTTTGATTTTTCAAAGTTCTTAGACAATGGAAAGGGACTACACAAACCCAGAGCAGATGGAAGTCTAAAAAGAACCTCAGAGTTTAAACCTGCCTAATACATCTTCTGGCATTTATATTGCATGTGCCTGGAAACACTGTATACTGGTCCTCATTGGATACCATATCAGTAACACCTTTCTGGCTATGTATCACACCTAAATTCAGTCCATTTGCTTGAACAAAGTGAAGAGAATACTAACTTACTGTAGAGGAGTCCTGCATTCATTGTTTTCTACATTCTGTCTGAAGCTGTTCCTTATTTCACAAGCACAATGCTATCTATGCAGTGTTTTATCACTCCTCTCCCTCCAATGATTTCACTTTAAAGAATATTCAGAGTATTCCCATTCACATACAAAATAATTTCCCTTGATTTAAAAACAAAATAAAAATAAAGCCACCAAATTGTAAAACCAACCAGGGCCTGACAACCTGGCAGTTTCTCTTTAAATATTTCAGTAATGTAGTCATTGATTAAAGTATTTCATATTCAATTCTGTGCAATCAGCAGAATTACCATTACTCATAGCATCACTCACTCTGAATCACAAAATGCTAAGGCTATGAAAAGATTAAATTTATATTGGCTTTTAAGCATTAATACTAAAATAAACACTTCAGCAATAAACATTTCAGCTAAGTGGCACTGCAGCCTTTTCCATAATCTGAGGAAAAGTAAATGCTCATGAACTGTTTTCAGGGATTTTGTCCCTATATTAGAAGAGTTAGAATTGCAGAAATTTCTGTTCATCTGCTTTTACATTAAAACTGACAGTCATGGCAATTTTTCTCAAAGTTTAAGTCTCTCCATCCCATTCCAGTGATAGATGTCAGCACTTTTAACTTACCCTTAAGTGAGTTTATAAAGCTAAAAAAAAACAAATCTGGAAGTTCTAAGCACATTCCTATTTTTACTTTTTGCTTGCCTGCCAGTAAGAAAAATCTTCCCAAGTTACTTCAGTAAGGACTTGCAAATTTTATATTAAAACATTTGTTCAATATTTTAAAGCAGAGTATTTTAATCATTTGAAACTTTACAGACAAATATACACTAAAGGAATTTTAAAATAAAACTGTAGAAATAACCTCAAGCAATTTAAGTTATTTATGTCCCTTTTGATATTAAACAATCTGATTATTTCTGAACAGCCTGGTACCAGTAAAATCTCAGAAACTTAACAGCTATGCTGGAAATACAAATCTAAAAAACTGTAGTTTGAGCAGTGCTTCATCTATATGAAAATCAGCAACTCGGTTATGGAAGCGTCTCTCAGTGTAGGTGGACACATATTTCTGCTAAGCCATCTATCATATGCCCTGTGTCCCAATCCATGCCACACAGCCAGTAGGTGTCATGCAAATGGAATTTTTGCTGTTGATATCAACAGTACTAGAATTAAATCCTTAAGGTGAGAAGTTACTTTAGGACTTCAGTGAAGTCCTAAAGGAGGACTGCATTGAAGCTCTGTAAACACAAGAAACTTCATTCTTTCCATTTCCCTGACACATAAAATCAAAAAAAAGAGAACACTTTCTTATAATATGATCATTCTCTAGGTTATTTTCCAAATGTTCCCAGAATTCAATTCTTGATTCTAATCTAACCTTATTATTTCAACTCCCAAAAATACTTAAATAAAATGTTTACAAGATGGAGTGCATGCATTGTTTCTAATTATTTTACAATTACCTAGTTTGAAGTTAATTACATCCTCAGTCAGGACAACCCAGTTCGCTACCACTAATTTACCTCAATTATTCAAATGGATTTAATTGATTTTTAATGCATTACTCAAATGCAAATATAGATCAAGCCTGATGCTTTCCTTTTGCAAGAGCAACCTTTAGACTGCCTATGATTTGCATAACTTTGTGAAGACTTTTCTTCATTAAAAATAATGACAATGAATTTTACATGGACTTGCTATTAATAAAATTCATTTTTTTTTACATTTCAGGCTCAAAGCCCAATCTTGCAAATAGCCGAGTACTTTCAGCAAAGCTTGCTAACAGTGTCAGAGTACCACCTTTCCTTCCTAGTGGTTTTCCAACTTTTTCAAGTTGTGCAAGATGATAAATTTTCCAGTGGAGAGGAACTCCTTTTATAGCATTCATAAGCGTCCTGAGCACAAGTACGGTTTGCATAGATTTTATTGCACATGCCTTACAGCAGCCTGCAGACCAGATCAAACACCATTCCTCACAAATTCAGCTGCATGCAACTTTGATTTCTAACTCTCTGGGGGAAAAAAGCAGTACTCAGGTAGAACCCAACCCCAATGTCCAGCGCTGTTGATGACTCAGATAAACCCCATTGAATTCTTTTTGCTTTATTATGCCAAAATTCTCATTTGTGAAGTGAGGATAATTTATGAAGCAGACAGAGATCCTATGATGAACAGCACTGAAAAAGAGGCAAGTGCTACTATTGATGAATTAGCCGTGGCAACAGATCCTTAAAGACAAAACCAAAATTTTAAAGAATGCAAAGCTTACTCTAGAAACAGTATTCTATTCACTGGGATTTGCATTAGCACTTTGATAACAAGTCCATCAAACTCTGCATTCCTTTAGAGCGAACAGAGCACAGCTTGTCTCCACAGTCTGTTATAATTACCACCAAACTGCACTGGAAACTTGGCAATTTTGAATTTCATAACACCCATGACTGACATTCCTAATTAATACTATTGTTTTTCTCCTCTGGCTGAATTTCCTGAATGCCAACCTGCATAGAACAAACTAAAAAACAGGCATTAAAGAAAATAACATCAATGTTAATCTCTAGCACAAATATATTAAATGCCTCAGTAAAGTGTACAGAAAAGGACAGCATTCCTATAAATAATGGATCATTGCAGTCTGATAATCTTTATCCTCCTACGCTAATAAGATGATAATCTTTCTCCTCCTGTGTCCTTGCCTTTGAATTTCAGTGCTGCAGTGGCTAAAGTGCATTACCAGCTCTCCTTGTCATCTTGCTTTGAAATTTGTAAATGAAAGAACCTTCCAAAAGAGGAAAGCAAAAATGGCCTAATGAAGACACAATGCAGATCGGTGTCTTGTGTTGGTCCCTGATAAATCCTGATACCAAATTTTTCTTTTCCTTTTTATCATTTTAGTGTAGATCTAAGGCCAAGAAAGCTCAAAGTTACGCATTTGGTTCATGTTGGTTCACTCAAGGCACATCTCTAATCTGCACCAGAGATCACAGATCTCCAGGGTATCCCAAACTAACTCCAGAAGCAGAATCAGCATATTCAAAAGCAACATCAACACCAAGCTGACATCTCTCCACACTTCATTTACGAGCAGAGATGGTATTTATTTCTGCATAGTGCTGTACAGAAGAATGCCTATAAGAATATTAACTGCTACTGATTTCATGGCCAGAGATTGTACGGCAAGACATAAAAATATTTAATTCATTAAAAATTCATTTAATTTGAAAAGCTCTAAACTTGCATTTTTACCTTTCATTTTGACATACTGTTTTTGATGCAGTTGGGGAAAAAAAATGACACAAAGTAAGAAGGATAATGTGAAAAGCAAATGGATTATTAGAGGTGAAGTGAAAACTATTTTATTTATAAATACTATATTGATTTGGCCTCACTAACAGGCCAGAAAACATTGCATTTAAATTGAACCCAAAGCATCCTACAAATCTATGATGACTTAGTTTGCCCATCCCAAGGCTGGATAAAACAGAATCACTTTGCTCAGACTGGATGTAGAAAGCTATCTTATCTTGATGTGGCAAAGGTCAGTTGGAAATCAGCAAAAGTTACGTTTAATTTCCCACACAGACTTCCACCAGGCCAGATACTAACACCTCTAAGTTTTAGATTCAAAATTTAGAATCTTGGTTTCGACAGATTTAAACTGAAATAAACCAAAAACCAATGTAGCAGTGACTCTACCGTACGTATTCTATATATTGATCAAAAACATTTGAAGCAGAATACTCTACATACAAATTACATTGACAGCCACTGTCAACATACAGAAACATGTAGACGATACACTTAACCACATGTATTTCTTTTCTAAATTGGACAGTTCTTCAATGCTAGATCCATGGTCACAGATCTTCCAGTAAAAGAAGTTTGATAAAACTTTTATGTCTGTGTCTTTGAACTCATGATCTAAAGAGTTAAATAAATTTCTAGCTACAGTGAACTGGAAAGGACTGGAAAGCATTTAAATGGAGACTTAGAGACTTTAGCTTAAATGTTGGATGATGGAAGCGTGTATGGAAAGCTCAGTGTCTTCTGTTTCTAGTTCTGTAGACTGCTTTCAAATTTCTCACTTCCATGAGAACCAACAAAACCAAAAATAGAATAGCATGGCTTGGAAATGACATTCAGAAATGGATGCAACTGTTGGAGTCTGTTCTGCCGTACTAATCAGTGAAACTAATGTATGTATGATTGATTGCAAAATCTGTTCTTTTGTAGATTGGGCAGAAAATTTTTTTTTCTAGCCCATGAAAATGTTAAAAATATCTAAAATGTGTTTGCCTACTGAATCCCAGTAAAATGTCAAAATTTTCAATGCACTGAATTTGTCAGTTTAAGTCAATCAGTATGCTTTGTTAAATAAGCTTTTTTTTATATGCTTTTTGACTTATATTTCACTTTTTCTTTTTAAAAATGTATATCTAAATTGAACTGAAACTTCAAAATAGAATAATTAAATCAACTTGGGCGGGGGAAGGTGCCAGTTTGAAAAGACATAGGATAGAGTGGATATTTTCACAACTTCAAAACTTTTCTTATAGTGTTCTGAGTTGGGAGCATTACGGTAGCAAGATCTCTATTTTTTATTGTTTCAGTTCTGTAAATTGTTATTTTCTGTTAAAATGGCTTTACAAAAATTTCTAAACATGTCTTTTTGCTTCACTTTCAAATCATATAAGGAAGTAGAAAAGTGGCATATACACTTAATCCTAATAACTGCTTTATCCACAACCTTACAAATATTAAGCAGAGCGTCCATCTACAGATTTTGTTGTGAACACTTTCCTTTTATCACAAGGTCATTTAGTCAGTACAACATTCAAAGACCAAAACCTGTGCATGTCAGAAGTCGTTTTTTTTTTTTTTGTCTGCAATGTCATCTTCATCAAAGTCTGCAAAGAGCTTGGAAGAGGCTATAGTCCCCTGGTAGCCCTGTGTTTCGTGGTGTGTGGTTTGAGAAATGCTTTTATCAGGAAAAGTGTCACAAAAATGTCTTTATGAACCCCATCAAGTTCTGTGCTTTGGCATCAATACATTCCTAGAAACACTGGCACTGCTTGACTATTTCTCTTGTAAAACTTTGACAGGCTTGAGCATGTGGCAGTTCTAATGATCTTTGTCTTATCCCTTTCACCTCATGACACGTTTTACCCTTATACTTCTCTCTTGATATTGCCACATCCACAGTCCCTTTTCTGCAAATTCCTCTGAAAAATTCAGTGCAGCTGACAGCAGTCTCTCTCTTTTCTCATTCTTTTGGATGTGCTATAGGAGATGTACGTCTACATGGCAGAGACAGACTGTCCCTTAAGACCTCTTCGGTAACTAGCTCACAACAGGAATGACAGACGTGACACTAGGGACAAGAACATATATTTTCATTGGGTTCTGGAGAAAATATTTATAATTCAAAAGCATTCTTTTTTGATTTGGTTGTGAGACAGACTAGACTCTGTGCCCTGGGATATTGGCTAAAGGACTTCAAGACAGTGAAATGCCAAATTAAAAAATAATTCCTTTTGCCCTTTCTGCATTTCTCTCGTCTTCTCCTGTTTTCATTTTCTCCTTGTCTCTAAGGTTCTTCCTAACATTATTCCTCTCACTTATTCCAGCAGAATTTTTAATGCATTTATCCAAAGGTACATGAAGTATAGCCTTTTTTTTTTTTTTTTTTTTTTTACCTTTTGTCATTTGTCTTCTTTTAACAAAATGGGCTGTAACTGTATATATGAATAATACCTGTAGTTGAATGCACAAGGTTTTCAGCATTGGGCTGCGAAATGTCCTTAGACAACAGATGCAATATGATTACGTGTCCCGGATGCCTAAGGAAAAGCTGCAAAACTAAGGGAAAGGATAGAATGTGGAAGGATGTGAAATTCTAATCTAGACAAGTGTTTTACAAGAGAAAAGAGTAAAATTCCGTAAAATAAGGAACTGTTCTGGGAATACAACAATTCTTCATGAGAGTGTTTCACTGTTAGATGAAAATAAATAAGAGAAGGTTACAATTTTCAGAGAAAACTATTGTTTCTCAATATTACAGTGCTAGTTGTATAGAGAAGAGATGCTGGAAATTCACAGGCCACTGAGATTCCTTCCATGATAAGGAGGCTGCTTGGATTAGACTGGACTACAAGTAAACCTGTTCTAACTTCAGGGAGAAGACATACAGTTACATGGAGACGACAAGAAGTTTTTCACTTAAATAACTTAATAAGCATCTCCACCAGATAAACTGATATTGGAGAAGAAACACAGAAGAAAAACAATAGGATAAATAGGAATACTTCTTTTTCAAGAATCCATGAGAAATAAAAGGAACAATCAAGGGAGAAGGAATATATGGACTTGCAGGACATGACCAAGACACAGATCTAAATCAGAAAAGACAGCGCTACCAGGTAACACAAAAGGATTCCAGTAAAGTTCAGTGCGTGTCTGAGCTTATTCTTAACTTTCTTGCTTCATGGAACAAAGCAAGTATAAAATCATGTTTATTTCCAATTAGAAATCAGGATTTAGAATGCCAAATCTTTTTCTCAGTAAATGAATACAAATCAGTAGTTAATCTCACTGCTAGATAGACATTTTAACAGAAAACTTCCCAAAACAGTAATCACGGCACAGCAACTAGCACCTTTTCTCAGGGACACTGCAAACAACCTTGGAGATCACCAGCAGAAAGCAATGAAGCATGAAAAGTATGATCCTCCAAATGAACACTGCCCTAACTCAAAGTCTCATTTGTAAACCAAAAGTGTACCATACAGATTTTTTAGAGAGAGAGAGAGAGAGAGAGAGACTAACATTTAAAATGCTAATACAAGTGGCATGCAGAGAAACTTTTAACACACAATGGCATTCTAGAAATGCAGGGAAGTTACTTACAGTTCTTTTGGTAGGTATGTATTGAACCTGATGTATGTGTTAAAACCAGTATCTGTTACACAGTCATGTTCAGGGTGGAGCTTTGCTCAGCTTTAACTAAATCCTCCAATTTCTTACCTACTGAACTTCACACATTTGCAGATCATGTATTAAACTCCTTCTTCCATTTCAGAATGCTCGTTGCAATCCTGTTTTCATTTGCCTGTGCTTCAGGTGCAGAAATATGTATGATCAGCTTGGTATCTCTCCTACTGTACGTTATTACTCTCTATCCTCATCTTTCTAGGTATACCCTGTTCATCTCAGTCTCATCCACCCTTGCTGGCATTGTTTATATCTCAAGAGATAATTTGTGACAATTTACAGATGCTTGCTTTATCAGTTTAGCTTCAAATAGATATTTTGAGCATATTCCCTGCATCGTGCATGTAAAAAGTAATGAACCATAGTAAAAAGCATATGTTAGCTCTGAATACAGCAAAGATTTGAATACAAGTTCACTCCACAATCTGGCAGAAAAAAGAAAAAAATCAAAATACTATGAAAATTATTTACACATTATTTTAATTATGACACAAAATATACTTGTAAAAACCTAAACAATAACTACAATATTGTGTAAGTATACGTTACTGTGCACTTCAGGACAAATATGCCTCTTAAACATGGAAGCCATTATTTAATTTTTATTTCGGATCCAATATTCTTATGCAAGTGTCAGTTATGATAATACAGGCTGATGGTCAGGTCTGAACTGTCATCACGTTCAACAGTGTTTGCTTCAGAAGGCTCCATTGTGTGATATGACAGTTAAACACTCTCTTCTCTCTGAACTGCACTTTGGGGAAGAACTGGGCTTTTAAGAATTATCTATTTAATATATCCCTTTGAAAGATCTATTTCTAAAAAACCTAGACAGAAGCAATTGTGTTGATAGGGATCATTTCATCTATGTTCAACATTATTGAAATCTGTGCTGCCATGGGAATTGCGGTTCTTCGTGGCTAATCGCAAGGGCAGTAGTAGCACGGGGGTCTCTATTCATGACAAGAGACTGTTAATCCTGAAGTGTTCAGTGGCTTGACTACCTTGAGAGCCAGAAAGAAATGCATTCAAGAATTCAGTACCACAAACTGGGAGACAAATTAGCTATAGCTCCTAATTTCCACTTGGAAAAAATAAAACTATAGGAAACCCCTAATTAAGATTCTTCCCCTAATTGAATAAGTTCATCATCAAATGAAATAAGGACCACAGCCATTAGTAAGTACAGATCACAACCTCTGTCGTCTGGTTGCAAGTGACTCACTTCAACATGTTCCATTTCACAAAGACTACAGAGAGGCTTCAGCCAACTGCCTGAGCTGATGCACTGCTGTTATCCAGCACTTCAAAAGAACACCATATTTAATTTTCACCTACAGACATTAAAACAAGCTTTTAAAATGGATTTTGAGGCATCACTACTGGAAAGTAGGCCGGGTACATCAGGGGATTTAAATGCAGGTCTCTTCCCTCTCAGGAGCCAGGTTTGAAAATTTTACCCTTTGCTTTTCTTCATGTCTTTCATAGTACATCATAAAAATATACCATAAAATGCTTGAACTGCTTTAGAATGAAAGACTAAAATTTCTGCTCTCTTGCTTATGCATTGCCCAATAAATAATCACAAACAGTTGTTATTCTATTCATTTTATTAATGGGATCATGCCCAGTTCAGAAAAACATTGCGAATAATTATAACTCACAATTCATCACCCCACCCGTCCTCATCTTTTCTCAGCCTCTTCTATTGTTTTTTTTCCCCCTCCTGACTGCCAGCTGCTGGTACAGATGTCACTTCCTGCCAGATGTTTTCATAAAAACCTCAATTAGTGTCTACCCACAGATGAGACAGCTGTAGAAGTGACTGTACAAATCCAGACTTTGGAAGTACAAGAGGCTAAATGAGATTCTGTTGCTCTCTACACATTGGTTTATCCAACGATTATTTCTTGCAGGTGAAGATTTCATCTGCATTATTCTAACTAAAAAAATAAGCCAAACAACTACTTTTAAAACAATGTGTAATGACATATTAGAGACGGATATAGAACTCAACCCTACAGCAAAGAGAGAGATCCTATAAGGAGAACTGGGGGGTGTGGTCAGTCCATAACAGCTCCTCTCTGCCACTCCTTGCTCCTCACACTTTTCACTGCTCCTGTGCGGGTCCTTCCCACAGGCTGCAGTCCTTCAGGATAAACCTCCTCCAGCATGGGCTCCTCTCCATGGGGAGCCATTCCTGTCACAAGGACATGAGCTCTGTCACGGGCTCTCCAGGGGCTGCAGTTTTCTTCAGGTAATATCCACCTGCTCTGGCATGGGGTCCTCCAAGGACTCCCATGTGGATACCTGCTCCACCATGGTTTCCCCATGCACCAGGGGAATCTGTGCCCCAGCACCTGCAGCACCTCTTGCCCTTCCTCCTGCTCTCACGTGGGTGCTCACGAGGCTGGTTCTCACATGGTTTTTCCCTCACTCCTCACTGCCTGGGCAGGGTTTTGCTGTTTCTTAAATAAGGAACAGACTGGAACTGTCTGTGTCTGGCATGGGGCAGCCTGGCCTCTCCTCAGCTCCCCTGTTACCAAAATTTTACCATGGACACCCACTACAGAGCCCACTCATCCTGCGAGGCTTCTTCCTTAAAGTGTGTGCCCAGTCACAATAACGATATAAACCACCCCAGGAATAAAGACTTTTGCTTTGAGGTTTTAGGGAAAGTAGCATAACTGAAATTAACTAAGAGATGCGAGGTGAATACAAAGTCTACAACGTTCTACTGTGCCATAAGATATCATGCTTAGGTTCTGAGCCTGCTCCATTTTAAACTGTCATCACTCCTTGAACTTCTATGCTAGTGTAAGACACTATAAGACCAACAAGCCTTGTACCATTTCAATAGTAGCTTTAATATAGGAATGAGGTTTAAAGCATTACCTTTCTCAGCATTTGAAAATATGAAGATAATTAAGCCTGATTTTCTTCAAAGCTTTCTACCCTCCTAATGAGGCTTAATGAATTCAGCACTGAAGATTTAACAACAGGTGCCTGTACATTAGGAGCCAAAGGCACAAACAGCACCTGCAAGCCTTTTCCTCAAGAATGCTAAAAAAGGCCTCAAAACTGCTCCCGCCAGCAACAGCTGCCTTGATAAATAAATAAATGGTATTGTCTAATATTCATAACTTGCCCAGGCCCTGGCCTCGACCCCAGTGCTGGAGTGTCTACATCTATCACAAGTATTGATTTATTCCCATAGCACATGCACAGTTCCCAATTTTTAAGTTCAACTTAGACTGCTTGATGCAGGTCGGTAAGATCGTTTTTATCCCTTTGGTTGAGAGTCTGCAAGAAAACCTTTACAGGAGAGACTCCCAGCTGCTGTTCCGTTAAGGAATATCATGCTCTTCCCAGATCACCGCAGCGAGCATACGGTCTGAGAGGTCACGTAACTTTCCCAGTATCACACAGGAAGGCTGAGAAAGAACCAGAAACTGTACTGCATCTCAGGCCAGTCCTTAATCCACAAGACTGCCCTGCTTTTTCAAAGTGAATATGTGAGCTCCTTTTTCTATAATGCAAGACTTCATTTTTCACCCCGGTGTTTTCCTCTTTGAGCTGACAGATGTTCCACGAAATATGACTCAGATTCAACTCACAAGATGGGATGAGTTAAGAGACAAGGATCTCAGAATAAGATCCCTCACTGCTGCATAGGAGATAAATAACAGGAATTGCCTAGGTCAGTTCAGAGACCCACTGTGGCAGCTAACTCAGCAATGAAGAAAGCAACTTTTAAGTGATCCTACAAATTCAGAACAGAGCCGTTGTGAGTGGTTCAGTAACCATTGGTGCTCACCTTTATTTTACCTGAATCCAAGGCAATTCCTTTTCTGCCTAGATGATCCTCAACATCCAAGGGCTCTTGTTCTCTCCTCTCTTACTGTTTCATCCTAGGGAAGGTAATTTCTCAGCATTCATCCCTTCCTCTTAGCAAGCAAATGAACTAGTGAGAACTCACAGAGAAACAGCTGTTAAAAACTGGTGCTGACACTCACAAACTATTTTGTTACCCATGACAGCAACACAAGTGAGTCTCTCCTTAGTATCTCCTGAGGAACTTCTGTTAAAAACAGATACGGCTGGTCTCACTTCTTCTAAATGGGAAAAGAATTATGCTCCTGCATTTTGGTCCCTATCTCTGGGCATAAGATCCCTATAACTACAACCTTTTCAAGTGACAACTAAAGACACTCAAACACAAAAGCCAAGCAACTTAAAAGGTCTTTTTCACTATCTAAATTATCCTAGAATCTCTCAGGTTCCAACTCATCTACCTTTCGTGCTTTGTTTGTCTCCATGAGAGCTATATGCTCTCCTGTTTCAAACTCACGACGCAAGGAAGAACTCTTCACAGAAATCTGTTCCCCAGGCTCCTGTGCCTACAAGTCTTTTCACGCAGCCCTTTGTGATTTATGCTCATCCTTAAGCAGTCCAGCTGTTTACCTACCATATTCCCACATAAGCATTTTACTATATTTAAGCATCTCCAGCTGTGCCTCAATCTAAAAGTTTCTAATTCTTCTCCTTAGAGCACTCAACACGTTTCCCATCCACCCATGTCTGACTTCTTGTCTTGATCTGCAGAGAGGTAAACGCGTATTTGTCTAAGGTGGTCAAAAGAAAAAGATGGAAATTAATAGTTAGAATCTCAGTTTAGTGATTGTCATCACTAACCATCACTGCCTATTTTCATATGCTTAAAGAGGAAATATCAACATGGTGAATTACGTGATCTGAAGACTCTTAATATAGTATCTAATGAACCATATTATGTTTAATAATATTAACGTTGCAATACATATAATGTTCTCTGATTTAATAAATATGCTCTAAATCATCGGTAACACTCATATAAGTCCTTTTATAAAAAATTTTGGTCATTTTAATCATAAACACCACCAACATAAAAAATAGGACACTAAATATACCCTACTTTCCTACAGAGAAATACATCCATTATACCCAAAAGACAGTCACCCCCCCTCGCCACACTCCTAACCAGAAGACTCTTCCTTGGACTGTACCATAAGCAGCACTAGCATCATGGGCGTTGTTCAACTGTTGTGGCACGTTCCCCTTGCAGCTTCAGTTCTGGAAGGTGCAATGGCTGAGTATGATTAATCAGAGTCTATTTGTTGCAGAAGCTAATGGAAGGAACAGTGCTAAGCGTTTTTCAAAAATGAATAATAACCCAGGTACCTGGCACCTGCATGTGAAGTGAAGCATTACAAACAAATGAGGAGTAATAGAGCTTACTGGGCATAAAATGTTATTGTTTTATAAAAAAAGTGCAGAATAAGCAAACTAGAAGTAATCACCCAGAGCACTTCCACCAACCAAATAACCTTAAAACTTTCTGAGGTCCTACAAAATAACATGATTGATTAGCATCTGCATGAGTCTATAAAGGGGAATGGGACATACATACTTGGAAATGATACTAGAATTTTATTCCTACCTTAGCTCTGTTACTGTTCAAATACTAAAACATTGAGTTAACTATTTTAATGGTCCAGATCTCGCTGTTGTGTTTCCTGGGCTTGGAGAAATATTATTTAGGCTTTAGGTATTTACCAAATGAATGTCTGGAGACTGCCAGGTATTTTAAAAAGAAATGCCAATTAATTGTTTCCTTATATTGCACATTATTTAATATAGTTCGCTAGAGATCCATCTTGCTAACAGTCCTCCTACTTGGAACTTTAAAGCAAAAAAAGAACTTTTAAAGGAAACCAAGGCTGATCCATATGCAGATGGCAGGTTTGCAGCTGGACAATACACTGTTTAGAAATGTTAGCAGTTACTGCATTTGCTGGTTAAAATATTGTCAATTTGCTGACAGCTTATTTCCAGAGAGTTGGAAATCATATTTTGTCGTACAAGTATATTAATCCTATCCTAGAAATCAAAATTGAACTTGGATTCATCATTACCAATTTATCAGTTTTAGCAGACAACTATTGCTGGTTTAATATTTTCCAATTTTTTTTTTCATCTGCTTTAGCTTCTTGCTAAAGAAGATTATTTGTACCTATTTTGTCTTTCCATAAACGTCCTTAGCTTAAAATCTTCGTTCTGATGTGTCCTAATGTATGGAAAGGCTTTAGGGTCTTTTAAGTGGAAATAATCTCAATTTACACTAAGAACAAAGAGGAAATTTATTGGTCACTAATTCCAGCCACTACATAATAAGTGCCACTTAAAGAGGAGAAAGAGTTCACAGTATACATGGACCAGCATCTGAAAAAAAGGATCACTGACAAAGTATTTAGATTCCTCAACTATAGCACCTTTAAGTCACATCCAAGGACTTGGATTTTGTTGTGGATTTATATTCCATACAAGGACTTAGAAGAGAGAGGCAGAGTAGAGAGAACTTGAGACACTAATATTTGCTGATCTTCAGAACGCTGGAATTTCAAAAAGATGAACAATTAGAATTTTTGGGAGACAGCTACTGTCAAATCCTTTTGCTTTCATAAATCACACGCTGCAGGGAAAGAAACAAAGTAAGGAAAATCTCCTTTTACTTTTTTGCTATGAGAAAGTTAACAGAAGTATTAACACACCTAGAGCACAATTAAATACGGAGAATGCAAGGCAAGTACACTGAGAGCATAACAGAGTTAAACATTTATGTTGTAAAACTGCCTAGTATGAAAATCTTAGCTATCTTATTTCTCCTGAAATTAAAGTGCATTTTTAAAGGCTTTTTAGAAAACAATACTGTACCATCCTCCTCTGAAAGAAGTTAGATGTTTAGTAGGCTGACTGACATTAGGAGTTGAATTTGCATTTGGCATACTTCAAATGTTCAAATTGAAAGGAGTGAAAGCCTTTGTTTTGAAACAAAAAAATATCACACTGTGGAAAAAGAGAGAGAAAGAGACACCGAAAACAGCCGAATGATGGATTGGGAGATAAACATTGTGCATTATTGTTTATTCAAGCAGCCAGCAGCACTAAATAAGGTTTTCCTAATATCATTACTGTGGTGATTAACATCCTTTTTCACACTTAAAAATTATTCCTGAAACTCAAAAGTGAATTGATTTCTCTCCACTATAATTAATTACTCCACATTTAATTGCAGGAAGCTGCATATTTTTTCAACTCTGCACTTGCAAAATAGTGGCTTAATTCTACTCCCTTTCAGCTCTGTTCCATGTGGGACCAGTGAACGCTGGGGTGTCAGGATGATAAGTATCTGCTCCTAGCCTTCTCTCTCTATAAAGCAAGCAACTCAGATCTACCATACTACCTCTCTGCCTCAGGAGAAGGAAAGCAGCTAGTTTTGAGTTTTAAATAAGGAACCAGAGACAAAAGACAGGATTGTAAAAAATATTCGCTGTGGTTTAACAAGCACAGCCAAGTGTTCTGCCGGTTGTAATGAAAATGGTGTCTTGAGAGTTTCTGTGTGGTTAAGATAGCAGGGGTCATCTGGGCTACAGTCCATCAAATCAGTATTTGAGAGAAAATTCCTATAAAAAGCAAGTAAGAAAAATGGAGACTAAAGATTGCTGAGGAGATATCAAGAATACTGTCTTTTGTTTCCAGATCCTTTTTTTTGTTTTTGTCAAGCTGCTTCTTGACAAGGAGAGAACAGAGAAATGGTGCTAATATTTCCTAATTAGCAGCTACAAGCATTTCTTGGCATGAGTTTGCAAATAATATAACCGACTGAATTCTGCCATTCAGGTTTTTTCTTTTATTGTTTTGATATACTGTGCTTTAACATCAGCAATAGCTGTATAACCTGTGGCACTAGAACCATAGAATCATAGAATCATTAAGGCTGGAAGAGACCCTTAAGATCATCAAGTCCAACCGTTAACCCAGCACTGCCAAGACCACCGCTAAACCATGTCCTCAAGCACCACGTCTGCCCTTCTTTTAAATACCTCCAGGGATGGGGACTCAACCACTTCCCTGGGCAGCCTGTGCCAGTGCCTGACTGCCCTTTCGGTGAAGAATTTTTCCTAATATCCAACCTAAACCTCCCCTGGCGCAGCTTGAGGCCGTTTCCTCTCGTCCTATCACTTGTTACTAGGGAGAAGAGACCGACCCCCACCTGGCTACAACCTCCTTTCAGGCAGTTGTAGAGAGCAAGAAGGTCTCCCCTCAGCCTCCTCTTCTCCAGACTAAACAACCCCAGCTCCCACAGCCGCTCCTCATAAGACTTGTGCTCCAGACCCTTCCCCAGCTTCGTTGCCCTCCTCTGGACACGCTCCAGCACCTCCATGTCCTTCTTGGAGTGAGGGGCCCAACACTGAACACAGCACTTGAGGTGCGGCCTCACCAGTGCCGACTACAGGGGCACCATCACCTCCCTGGTCCTGCTGGCCACACTATTCCTGATACAAGGCAGGATGCCATTGGCCCTCTTGGCCACCTGAGCAGTACTTACGTACTATGCATGTAAACAACAGTGATAAACTACATGTAGTGCAATGAAAAAAAAAAAAAAAAAAGTGAAGTAGCCATAGCTCCCACATTTGTAACTGAAGAAAGTTTTGGCATTATTTATGCAGAATCAAGCCAGCTTGGAATATTTCTGTGTTTCCTATGGCAACTTGCCACTTACCAAAACTGATAATACAAATTTGGATTTTGTTAAAAACAGAACACCTCTATATATTGTTAATAGTATCAATGCATTTTTCTGAGCTAGTAAGTATACATTTAACACAACTTAATAAAAAAGAATCAAACACAACTTAATAAAAAAGAATCAAAAAAGACAAATGCAGAATATTGTCATTGCATCACATCAAATTAGCTGCCTAAGGGTGACTTCCCTTCGGTAGCTTTGTTCTTTTACTGCAAAAAATACACAACAGGGCCTAAAGCCCATATTAACACATTGCTGAAATGTTTTCGATGCTGTTAGAACAATGTTTGAAAGAACACAAAATTGGCTTTCAGGTCATAACCAATATCTAATTCCCCATGCACAAGATAATAATATGAAACTAGTTTACATATGTAAACATACGTGCACGTACACTTTCCAGAAATAATCACTTCTTTTTTGTGTTGATGAGATACTGAAAAAGCCCTTGGGGCACAGAGCACTGAACTGGTTACTTTTTATTTACCTTCCTACTTTAGCTTATTTGAACATTCTAACCAATAAATAAGGGCAACACTGAGGAAAGAAAAATGCAGGTTTTAGCAGGTAGCTCTACTTAAAATCCACAGTCTGGGGGAAACGAATTGTTGTGGTGAAAGAAGTTTCTGTACATGAAGGTTACTTAACATTTTGCTTCTAACGGTCAGCACAAGGAAGAGCACCCTCTCACAACACCAAGAAGTACTTACACAGTGGTTTGTCAGCATCTGATAGTCAGGCACAAACCTCAGATGTCACATGGTAAAACATACAGAGGAAAAGCATAGATTAACAATGAGACTGCTCTGAACAGAGACATAAGCAGTAGTAACATCACAGCAGTAACATCACATCACGAGTAACATTACATCCTACACAACGTAATTAATTCATCATGTTATCCAAAAATTCAACAATCACTTCAATATCTTGAAGTACCTTCAAAGAATGAAGCCTTTGTGTAAGAAGAACATGTTTTTAGAATCAGACTTCAATGATGACTGAAGACAAAAGCTAAAGGTGCACAGGCTAAAGAACCTTGTCATGCCCTCGTATTACAATAATAAGGCTGTCAATGGATGTCAATTAAAGGCATAATTGTCCTCACTGAAAACTCTTTAATTTTCACAGGCTGGGATTCTTTCCCCTGCATGTTCCCTCCTCGTATTAAAAAAAAAAAAAAAAAAAGTAATTATAAATGCTCTTATTCAAGCAAACTCCCCCCCCATTCTGTAGCTGCATATTTTAATATTGCAATAGATTAGAAATCATAGCTTTCTAAAAAGCAAAACAGTGTCCTAAGAACTACTTCCTCTTCTAAAATGCTAATTTATTTTAGATAAATAGCATTCTTGTCATATGTCAATTTATTCTAAAAGGAAAAAAAAAAAAAGAAAACAAACTATGCACATACTTGGACTATAATAATACAAAATTGTACCTTTTGAAAAGCTTTGATTGTTTCCTTACCATGAACTTTTGCCTTTTTGAATTGCTAATTCAGTTAATGGGTTCATTTTGCTCTAAAGTTTGCATCATGAAAATTACCAGCCTTGCAAGGTCCACTATGTACAAAACAGATTGCATAGTTTGTTACAAAGGTTGCATGTGACATTGGGAAATAGTAGGATGTCTTGAAAAGGTAAAAATGTAAGAAGCTACATTAGGGTCAGTGGTATAACAGTACTTCTCAGCATTTTTAAAAGAAAACATGAAGATATCTGCATTTATTTTTATTCAATTTGTTTATTAATGAAAAAAAAAAACCCAACCCTAAAATAAGTCTATGGTCATTGCTTTGTCTTTCAGATTAGCCACAGAGTAGCCAATTAGACTTGCAGAGCTGGAACTTTGGCTGCCATAGAATAACTCTAGATTTTCAAATTTCTATTGTGCTATTCCCAGTGATAGGCAGTATACATGAGCACATAGAGTACAACTAAAAAGCCTCATCTTAAATCTATGGAAGTTAATGTTTGTTTTCAGCTAAGTTTCCAGATACTGTTCTCTATGAAAGGCAGTGTTCAATATCTGCACGACAGAGAACATGGAGGAAATTATGCTGTAAATCATGCACAACAGAAACCACACCTTCATTCTTGATTTGTTCACCATCTAACAAAAATGTGTCTTGACTCATTTGAGGCTCCTGTATCTCAGAGAAATACTGATGAACAGAAGAATAGCTACCTGCAGATTTTAATGCTGAAGAAGATAACTTCTAGAAACTAACATGTGTTGGATTTAAACAATAAAATTAAAAATAAATATAAAATCACAACATCTTACTTCTGTTTCCAAATAAACCAATGGCACAAGTGTACCCAGAGTGAGGATTCAGATATATGGATTTCATAAAGTATAACATATAAATCAAGTCTTGCCAAAGACAGAGAGTGAAAGTCAGAAATATTCCAATAGCCCTGACATTCTCAAAGCTACATGTTGATTAAGACACCTAAGATTTTCTTCTAACCTCTACTTCTGTGTGGGCAAGATAGCCTTAAACCACCACCAGACCTAAGCACACAGCAATGCCTAAACAACAACCAGACAGTGATGGCTTTATTCAACTATACAGGACTGAGGGAACTAGTAAAAAAATCCTTTTGGGATTAACATATCATAATACTGTACTTCTCAAAAAGATTATTGTAAAACATTTTCTTTAGGAAAGACTGACAACAATCCAAATGAGCCAATATACATCAGAATATATACTCTCACAGCTCAAAAAGTCCTTTGAAAGCTTAGTGTTAACAGAAGAAACAAAAAGGCAAGGCTTAATTCAGAGTACTTGTGCATTTTGTATTATTTTAAGCCTAGGGTAAATAATCTCAACTGGTAATAGGGCTTTACTACATCAGAGGTTGAGCCAAAGATTAAGGAACTTTTTTTTTTTTCTTTTCTTTTCTTCTTCTTACAGGCCACCATTCCTACACAAACAGTCTTTCAAGCATGTGTGGTGACAAGGCTGGGGAATCAGTGCCATACTGTAGCGTGGCTAGGGAGAACCCCTTCGAGCGGCACATCTGAACAGAGGAGCCCTGAAGCAATGTAAGCACCAGCAGCTCTCAGGACAACGTCAGATGTCAATGTCAGATGTCCAAATAAACTACAAATATTCTACAAAACGTACTTTATGAAGCAAGTAAATCATAACTTCTTTAAACTCCTTAACAGTCCCAATATCACAATACCTATTGAAGAGGAAATCTTGATAACTAGGGGCTTACACATTTCAGTGTGAAATGTAATTTTTGAAGTACATAAGCTCTGAAAGCAACTGTTTGTACTGTTAGAGGGGTTGTCTAAGATAATACATAAGCATGAAGAATTACATGGTGCTGGAAGAATACAGTGTTCCAAATTTTAATTGTCATATCCCAGCCTCACAGATATGTTTATAATACAGCAAATCTTTAGAATAGATTACCTGTAGTTCTTGCTGTGAAAATAGTACTTTATGAAAGAAAAAAAAAAAAAAAAAAAAAAAGACCGACCTGAGTGGCCTACTCTATATACAATCACCAACTCTAAAGTCTAAATTCATCTGCCTGTCCACTTCCAACTACTGAAGGATGCATGCCTGTAATGCTGCGGACCCATTCACTCACCCAGGACTCCAATCTCAGAAGCTGCTGACAGATGTTTGCATCAAGGTTTTCATTTCAGTAGCACATTCTAAATCCTTGCTATTCTATAGTATTGCTCTTATCCCCTTTTAAAATGAATCAGCCTTCATCTTTTGATTTCAATGGTATGATTTTATGTACTTCAAATAGAAAACACCACAAAGCAAAAAGTCCCCAAACTCCTTATACGCCATAGTTCTAAATTTTGAATTGCTCTTTAGTATTCTGCTATGAGACTGGTTCAGCCATCGTTAGTGTATTTCATTGTTTGTGCTTTGTATATCCACAGAGTGCTTTCCTAGTATTATCAATGCAGTCTTGTCGCAGGGCAATTTCAATGAGTTAATACACACCAGCGGTTTCAAACAGCAGGGACTCAAACCTGAGGAGGGCAAACTCTTCTTGCAGTACCTTTCTTGATTTATTGGAATGCAAATGCGATAAACAGGACCCACAGTTCATAAAAAGTAGCAAGGTACTTTTCTAGGATCATAGGGTACATACAAAACACAAGTTCCAGAGGCTTTTGAAACAGAAGGTCTTTGAGAGAAAGAGGGTCTCAGCTGAAGGTTAACAACATGCAGCGGTTATGTTTGTGGCTCTTGGACTCAACCCAAAACCTTCAAAGTTCTGTGTAAATACAGGATAGTTAACTGTCCTAAGAAGCTCTTTAAGAAGATACACGAGCCGCATGCAGCCGTTCTGTATTCTGAAAGAGCACCTTCACATTCAGAAAAGAAGTTCTTGTGTTAGCAACGTTTTGTTTGGCCAAAAATAAAAAATATATTCCTTCTTCCTTGTTACATTTATGCGATTTCTTAATTGTAAGACAGTATGATCGGCTGTACTGATGGGACCTAGCATTAAGGGGCTAACCAACATACAGAAATAAATGCTCTATAAAATCATTAAGTGCAAGTTCTTACAAATCAAGAGACAAAAATCTTCAATCCTCCATTCCAATTAATCCTACCTTGAACTGGTATTCTTAAACAAAACAAGGCAAGAGAAATACCACTGAAAATAAAGAAGAAAAGCACTAGAAGATTTAAGTGCCTTGGACAAGACTGAAGGGACTACAGAATAAGTAAAAAAGGGACAAAAGAAAAGTAGATGAATGAAACATGCATGAGCATACTTCCCTGTCCTTATTAGTTCTGCAGCAATTTTTCAAAAAGCTGTTGACACCATAATAGTCCCTGGGAGAACATGTTAACTAAAGGAATAGCAGCTTCATTTATCAGCAGTGGGACAGAAGATTTGCCTGTAGAAATTATGCCAACCTGCTAATACAGCTAATCAGGAACTGGTAAAATCAAGTCGTGCTATAAGAAGTCAAGGTCAAATTCCAGGATTTTGCTATAATTACTGGGGTTTTCAGAGACATTCATTCTAGCAAGTATGTTCTACAAGACTACAATGCACAGCCTAACATGGGGTTGAATAGACAAAAAAAAAATACTCTAACAGCATGGAATAAGTAAATATTTTTCTTTGAGAAACCCAAGCTCCTCTGTCCAATCCTCAAAAAACAAAGGAAGCTTAAAAGGTTTTGTCTACAAAGATTGCATGATAGCACAGAGATCTTCTGCTACAGCTGAAGTGGGAAATGATGTCAAAATACTATGTTTTCACATACAGAACTTGAACTTCAGGTAACCCACTTCCTTTTAAAAGTACAGTTCCTGAGATAATTCAGGAATTAAAAGAAAAGTTCTCAGATAATTTCATATTAAAAAAAAAAAAAAATCACAGGCAGGGGGAATCAGATGAAAGAGCACCAATACATGAGAACAGGACCTCTGTAATTATACTTCATTTATACTCTTCACTTTCAATTATATTATTCACAGTGGGAAGAAGGTAGAAGAGAAGTTTCCTTGTTTTGACAGTGCATGTAAAATCTAGGCCTTTGCAAACACAACTAAACATTTTGTTGCTTTTGTTTTGGTTATATTTGGTTGTACATGCAGATAAGACTTTTGAAGCCGTATCAGCCAGACCAAGCAGAGTCTTTGATAACCCAATATCTATGACAGAACCTTCTCTGTCTACATCTCACATTTGAAAAGGAAACAGGGGAAGTTAACTGCCTTCACAGGCATCTTACAAGCTGTGATGGTTTTTCCCTTTTCAAAAACCTAAATCATGCCATTTGCTTTGCTAATCAGTGTTTACCTGCTTTCCATTTTCTCTGTTCATTTAGGAAGATATGCTATGTAGACTTCCAGTTACCTCTAGATAGGGAGCTCCTACCAATGATTGGTTGGCATTCTTGTGCACTGGGTTTTGTCTTGTGACAGGTACGCAGTTGGTAATAAGATATTTCAACTCATTCTTTATATACTGTCCAGCTTCCTAAACAAACGCAATCAATTAATTTCACTCTCTTCTCCCACTCTGGACAACTTTTTAGAGTGACCTGTGATAATTCTGGCAAATGCTATCTTTTGGACTTGGGTACTGCAGAACAGCATACCATCTGCTCCATACTGCAATGGGTTATTCAAAACATCATGTAGAAATCAGACTCACTGTGCCATTAGTTGCACACTAGCTCAGAAACTGCTAATAACGCACAGATAATATGAGGATTTGCAGAAAATACTGATATTGTATTCTGATTAGCAAGCAGAACCACTCTGATGGCTGCAGGTTTAGAGCTCCTGCAAGAAGAGCAAATTCATATGCATTAACACATTACATGGATAAATCCAGAACCCTGGGACCAGCATATTAATAGTGGCTGCACAAGGGCACTCCCTCATCAGATTTTGTTGTTAGTTTGGGCTCAAGGGCCCTTATACCTTTTACTTTGAAAAATAAAATATTATTTCCAACTGACTTTTAAAGGGAAAAAAAATCCAAGCATGGAAAGCTGCCTAATATTGCATAACGAACTAAGCCAAAACTTACTCATCTGTTTAGTTTTATCCAAAAAACACTTTCTAACACAGTCCTTCAAGGAAAGGAGAAAAGGTCAAAAAGGCAGAACCCTGGGTAGAAAAAAAAAAAAAAAAAAACAACTTCACAAGCACATTTTAAGAAAGACCAGGAACCTGAAGCAAGCTGAATGTATCTTAGGTCCTTGATAAGTCTTTAGAGAGGTAAAATGATGAACCAACAGCCTTTTTCATTGATACAAAAATATTATTCATGTATATGAACATTAGTGAAGAGAAAAAAAAAAAATGCCATTTTCCTGTGTTTCAATGGCTTGAGTGGACAGAATACCAAGGTGTAAACACATCTGAGACTAGACAGTCATTGAAGGGTATGTCATGAAGAATACTTTTGCTTTTTGTAATCTACTGTCACGACCTAAAGAGTTACATCCAGTCTGCGGGCGTATATAAATTGCAACCATGGGTTCAGAGGATTCTGTAATACACAAGGGCATGCAGATTTTATCCTCTAAATTTCTCTACTTTATTACAGATTACCACAAATACCACAAAAATCACCAATCACAGCTACTTTTTGCAGTTACCAATCACTTCAGTGTGAGCCATGACAGTTCCTTGAACAGTTTTAACCAAAACTTTGAAAAGGTCCACAACGATTTAGTGCAATATTTTAATAAAACAAAACACTGAGTGCACTTGCACAAAGCACAGTTGCATAGCTGCAACAAATTACTTTTTCTGTTACGGTATTTTCCCTATGGCAGACAAAGGCTGCCTTATTTGTATACAGCATTAAAAGGCCACTGGCTACATCCTAGCATAGAGGATATCCAAACATGCCTGACTTCCACTTACGTTTTTAATCACAGAATATAGGAGATATGTATGCGACAATGGTTCTTTCCCAGTTCTTTCAACTGAATAAATGTACTCTTAACTGAGAAAAAAGAGATATGTCAGTTCAGGGCCAAAGGAATTCACAAAGACATATTTAGGACTCAGGAAAAAAAGATAAAGAGACTCCTAAAATTAACATCAATAGCAAGCGCACAATGTAATCTTTAAATATGTAAGGTATTAGGGACATAACATCTGAAGGCTACAAATGCATCTTTTATGAATACTTCATATAAATTAGCTTCTGTTGCTGGGGTTGTTCACTGAAATCACACACAAAAGGGTGATTTCACACACACAGAGGCAGGTAAACAGAACTGTGGCTTCTACTCTTCCTAATATCTTTAAATATTTACTCCCAATGATTAAGACAAACTTAAGGCAGACATACAGTGAAATTTAACCCTCTCCAGCAAGACATCAATACTGCTGGACTGAGCTTGTGTTGTTGACCTTGGACTGTAATAAATAGAAGTCCTGTAGCTCTGCAGAAAGCACATATAGCAGTTCTCTTGAAAAGAATCTAGGGAGGCATCATTAGAAGTTTTCCGTGTCTACGGAAGTTCTGTGATTTAAGTGCTATGTTATCATATTGTGAATGTTTGTGTCATCACTGGGTGAAGATTCACAGAGCGCTCTGTCAAAGTTAAAATATCTTGGCAAGCTGCAACCCCCCCCAGCCCTGTTGCAGTTCTGCAGCTGTTTCACAGCCTATGGTGGAAAAACTTCCTAGGTGGATCAGGGTGCTGTTCATTAGCTGCTCTACAAGAGGAAAAGCAAAAATAGACTCACCTAAACTCTGATATTAGGAGAAATAATCTCATCATATTGTTATCTTGTGAGTACTTTTCTGTTCATAATTTTATTTTATACATATAATAATTCAATAGAATAAAAACCATACTCCAAAAGATACAGATGGCAAATAGGTCATCTGACCTTCTGCCTTTAAATACAGTGGTCTAAACAGTGTATTTCTGTGTGGCGTTTGATTTGAAACAGCATAACCTTTTTAGCCAGAAAAGAGGAAATATTTATCAAAAATTGAAAATGTTTGCTTTTTTTGTAGTACCTTTCAAGACTGTCTTTTCAAAGTATTGACTTCCCCCCCACAATTGGGGTAAATAACCATAATAACTTTATTGGTAAATAGAAAGACTTTTTTATTTTAAAAGTATCAATTCTACTTTATGTATAAAAAAAATGAAAACAGTATAATTTGACTGAAAGAGGAAAAACTTGTTTTGCAAGCTTAAAAAGATAGTTCTACTTTAGTTAACTTTAATTAAACTTTTACACCTGCACTCAACCAATGAGCCAAGGGGTAAGATTAGCGATGGTATATGATGCTAACGGGAGTTCAATATTTATTATTTAACCCAGAATTCTGTAGGAAATAATTCATTTAATGTAAAAACAGGCTTTATGAATATTAGAACAGATTTTCAACACCACAGATATTTATATCACTGGAGGTAAACAGAGAAGATCTTTAATTGTGAAGCAATAGGTTGGCATTTTTTCCCTTTAAGTACTTCTCTTCTGCACCATTGCTTTTTATCTCAAAACTTTTGTCTCACTGATTCAGACCTAAACCGCTGCTCACTGTGTAGGCTGGATTCAATGTAAGCCTGGCTTATCAAGACACGTTACTTCTCTACATGGGTAATTCTGCTTCTGGTATTCAGTCTCATTTCACTTGTGTACAACACCTATTTGTGAAAATCCATTGTTTACCATTGTTGTTTCACTAGTTGGTTTTTAAATATTAATTTTGATTTTAGATCTATGGCCTAATTGCAGGCAATGAATTTTCTAGCAATATTAGATTCAAAACTGATATTTCAAGCTTTCTCAGAGATACTGAAAAAGAACTTCACCATTCATTGCTGCTATTAGGGTGTTTATGGATCAGATTCCATTCTCTCAAGTCCTAGTTTCTTGTATTCATTCCAGTGACTCACTTTTTGTTGCTACACTCATGAAGTGTTTTATCAATGGAGATCGCATAACAACCACCCACACTCTGGCACATCCATTTCAGGCCTCACAGTTTTACTTTTCTCTTTACTGGTACTTCCACGCATTTGTTTACCGTATTTCAGATGTTTGAGGCCTTGATAACATCATTATAGAAATGTTTAATCAAACCCACAGTTTACTCTGACAATACTTGGCATTAGTAACAGCTATAACTCACTATAAACATTAAACCGGCAAGCTTACTCATGTGAGATTTTTCAGTGGCTTTTAAATAATTGAAAATCATGTGGCATAAAACAGATATTTAGATACATACTGTAATTCTGAATTATTGTACCATGACTTTTTGTGTACAAATGCATACAAATAAGAAGAATCAGCAGATTTCTTCCAATATCATATATAAATTTAAAATAAAACAGTAGCAACTTAGAAAACTTGTATATTCTCCAAGTAGGCAGAAGCCCCATTCAACTGAATGATCAAAAGATACCGCAGATGCCAAAAAGGTGGGCAGGTTCAAAAACTGTTTAGAGAAAAATCTCAGGAAAAGTGTTTAGTACAGGTTATTAAAGGCAAAAATAGAGACTTCCTTAATAAGCCATTATATCTGAGTCATAACTTGGAGAAATTTAGGAACATATTGAAGATTATGGCACATCTGCTTGTTCTTATAGGTTTATAATACCCATTACTGGCCATATTAGAATAAAATACCATGCAGGATAGTCTCACCAAGTACAACCATTGGCATGCTCTTAACAACACTTTCTGTCTTATTTGGGCAGGAAATTACTGGCAGTATTCTTTGGATGTAAATTGGAAAACACTGATGAGCAACATGCAGAATTTACAATCGCTTCAATTACTCTCATAAACCCTTCCTTTTTTAAGAAGGTCAATACTACAAGATTGCTTTTGGAAGCTTATTTCTTTCTGTATTCTTTTTAATACTATACTGCATTAAATGGATACTTAGCTATTTCCTCAGAAGGAAATCTATCTTTCAACTTATACACTTCCTTCATAGCTCCCATGGAACTACATCAACAGTCAAGGGAAGAGATGATCAATATTTTTAAAAGAAATGAAAAAGCAAGTGTCTTCCCTTATGAGTAATAAAATTAACACAGTCTATCTTCAGCCATTTAGTCTTTAACTTAAATACATTCAGACTTCCAGAATCTCCAAATATGGTAATTGCAAATTAAATTGTTTTAATATTTGCACATAATTTGTATTTGTCATAAACTCATTTACATGCAAAAACATATTATATGTGTCTACTCAAACAGGTCTGCCACAAATCCTTATTCTGGGTCTGACAGATTACTTACAGCTAAAATATTAGCCCGTTATGAAATGCTTTGATCTTTCTCAAATGGACTATTCACATGCTGCAGGTTAAGAATATCTTCAAGTACTCTGCAATATGAGGACATTTAAGAAATCACTTCTTCAGTTATCACACCTTTTGTAAACAGTCACACTTTGAGAAGCATAGTTAGTATAAGAACGTTCTATTTTCTGGTACGCAAATAAGCAGATGGTGATACAGGCAGTTTCACAGAGAGGTAGAGGACATGTTCCAGACTTCATTGACCTGAACTCTAAGATATCAAAATTATACCCTGTAAAACTTGGTAGTATTTGACATTGATAAAGACATGGAAATTTTCCTCCCGCGCTCATGCTAACATGGCCGAGAGGACAGCGTTCACTGCGCACTCTGAGGTAACCCACTATAAAGATTACTTCTGGAACAAAATGAAACCGTAGCAGACATGATTTTCCCAGGATGCAGTAAAACAGCACTCTTCCAAACCAGATTAGGATCTCTCCAGGGAAACCAGAAGGCTCCTACCAGCAAGAGACATGCACCATTCAGTGTAGTGTATTACTTAAAGACCACGTACCTAATTTCAATCTGTCAGATTGGTGCTTTCCCAGTAAAAGCAAATAACTGTCCTGACAAACAATAAGTCATTTTATGTACCTAGCATTTCTAAGCAGCAGCTGAGTAAAAATCTTTTCTTCTTCCCATAAGGAATGGAAAAAAAATATGCAAATACTCACAAGTTCAACTTAATCTGCTTTTTTTAAAGAAAAAAATTAAAATGTTCCAATTCAAAGCAGCTTTTCTTCTACCATTATTATACATATTCTCTGCCAGGTAAGAGTAGAACTGCTGAAATACGACGTCACCAAATTCACCAAGAGACACATTTTAGGCTTACCAGAGGGACTAGATGATTTGGAAAAGGCAGCAGTGGCAGTATTTGCCTTGGCAAAGCAAAACCAGAGGCAAGTATAGGAAGCAAAGGAATTGACCACCAGCGTCTCACATTTAATAGAGTGGAAGTTGAATCTAGCGTAAAACTTTTTTCCAGAAAAGCACCTTCTGAGTAACACAACGAAGGTTGAATTTCTGCTCAAAGTACAACCTTTCAGACCTCAAAAAGTGGAGAAAACATTTCTGTAAATACAGATTGTGAACTACAATTTCCTACAAATTGTCACTAGATGGCATCTTGTCATCACACTTTAAATCTCAGAGTTCACCACCATTGTCATTCCCCTGTGACAGAAAGTACTAAACAGAAAGTGTCCTGATGAGATTTCACTTCACTGTAATTCCTAAAACCCTGTTTTTACCATTACGCAATACATACTATCCTACTGGAAGTCACCTCAAAAAGGCAGAAAATTAATATTCATAAGTTGGCTCTTACTACACATTGCAATGCATATATAAAAGTGATAGCAAAACTATTAAGGGGAGCTAAAAGGGGCCTTTGTGGGGCAGGAGGGTTACGTTAGTCTGGGTTTTTTCCAAGTTATATTTCTCATCCACAGGAATTCTCAAAGGTTTTTATTGCTGGCTTTGAGAAGCATGTTTTCTGGTTTTGTTTTTGTTGATTAAAAATTCTGCGGTTTGATAATTTACAAACATTGTTAATATGAACAGAATACAAAAGAAAACCAAAGACAATATTAACTGAACTATAATTATTTTTAATATTTATGATGCATTGATATATTTGCCTCTAAGATAATGACGAAGTCATCAAGATGAACGGTATGTGATTCTGGTAACACAGCTAAATAGAATTTGTTTGTTAGGCAGCTATACAATAGAGTCTTGCTTATGCAAATATTTATGCAAATTAATAATTTTATTCGTTTGTTTTCCAGTAGCACATTTTTGAAATGACTGAAAACCAAGCAAAAGCTAAAGATTCAAAGGAAAAGCTGGGCAAAATTACCACATTCCCTTTAGTTTCACTCGAAATTATATAAGTAGAGATTTACAGACCTGCTTTATGAAATGTATATTATACCCTATTTATTACAGTCTCTTGCATTCCATCTATGAGAACACACTCCACCCCGCAAACAACTTAATACTCCTAGCAGTAAGAAACATCAACTTCTGTCAGTTTTTATACAACTTTCATGCAAAGACAGCCTTTTCCTGCTTTTTCTTAATCTCTATTTGCTTATTCTTAGATTGTGAATATGCTCACAAACTCCTGCCTCAAAGTCTGTTAAATTCCAGTACGTAGAACTATCAAAAGTTGAATATTACTAGCAGCAGCAAAGGCATTTGTTTTTCTCCTTTGTTTATTCTGCAATTCCTTTTAAAAGAACCTTGCTTCAGTTTATTTAGCCCATAGGGTGGCTTCCGTAACTTTCCAAGTAGAAGAGGTGTGCAACCAAACTTGATTGAGAGCCTTCAAACATCATTTTGGCTTAGCTTTCATGACTAACAAGGCAAAGAAAAACTTGCATAGACACTCAGTCTGTTCATAAATGTCCTCTTCATTGGATATAGAATCATAGAATGCTTTGGGGTGGAAGGGACCTTTAAAGGTCACCTAGTCTGTCCCCCCTGCAATGGGCAGGGACATCTACAACCAGATCAGGTTGCTCAGAGCCCCATCCAGCCTGGCCTTGAATGTTTCTAAAAGGATGGGGCACCTACCACCTCTCTGGGCAACCCATGCCAGTGTTTCATTACCCTCATTGTAAAAAATTTCTTCCTTATGTCTAGTCTATATCTATGCCTTCCCTCTATGTATTGAGCTACTGTCCAACCCCAGCTTTTCTTTCCACACCAAAGCTGTGAATGTTCAAAACCATGGATCTTCTATCAGACTTTACCTGGCATTTCAGCAGCTCTCTCGATTCACCTGCTTGTTAGCATTTGAATTTCCAGCTATTGGAAATTGCTTATTCTTATTTTATTTAGATTGACTTTTAATTCCTTGGCTAAAGCACAGAAGCAGAACTTCTGATTGCGAAAGGAAGGAAGGCTGCTAAGAAAGCAAGGCATTGCTTAGTATCAGCTCTACTGCCAGCCACGACAACACCAAACTTTATTTTAATACAATGAAAAATCAAAACGTCGGCTGCGGTCAACTTATCCTAGAGATATGCTTTTCTAAGAAATAATAAAATAAAATAGCTACAACTTTGTAGACATCCACATCATTAGCACTCTAGGCAAGGCTAACACTTGATAACAAAAATTCAGCAAGGTATGCACCTACTTTAATTATCACGCACAAGTCATAACCTGATGGAAGAGGAAAAGAGTATCAATATATTACAGGAGTTTGAATACTGAAAATGTAACAATAACTGATTTGTCTTCATTTATCTTTAAATAACATTTATAGTTTGAGGTTTTTCTCTATACAAGCTGTAATAGTAACGCTATTTCATCATCTAAATTATGTTGGAATATTTTCAAGGAGACTATTTCCAGTTAACAAGGACTGCAGCTCCAGCCATTGGGCCAACACATCTGATCAGATTAAAAAAAACCAAAACCAACAACAACAACAACAACAACAACAACAACAACAACAAAACCCACAAACAAACCCAAAAAAACCAACACACAACACAGCCATGTGCAATAATAACAAGCAATAACACTGTAAACAAATGAAGATGTAAGGAATAAAAGTCAAGGTTCTTTAACAGCTGCTGACTTTTCCTGTCTGCTGTGGATTAACACACCAACAGGTTTCACGTGCCTGGATACTCAGCAGCAGCCAGACACTGTGATGTAAAACTTCACAAAATGTTCCCATGTTAGGCATTTCAAGTAAAATTTGACCTCATTCTGAATTCAGTTCACATACAGTGAAACCCATGAAATACACCCAGATCCACATGACAGAGCTGTAAAGAATTTTCCTGTATTTTACAGGAGTTCTATAGATTAAGCTGAGAATTTTAAAAGAAGTAGTTATCAGGATTTTCCACAGTTGTGTTTTTTTTTTTATTTCTCTTAAATTAGATCAGTTCTACAGTATCACTTGAGATATCTGCACAACATACTTTCCCCTCTCCCCTCCCACCCAACATATTAACCAAATGCTCTGTGATAATGCTTCAGGAGGAGTTGTTTTTTCTTTCAATTCTATTCTTATCCCTGGTAGTGACTTTTTTTTTTTTTTTTTTTTTTTTTTTTTTTTTTTTTTTAAGAATGCTGGTGCTGAGATACGTCCATTTAACAAAAAATCTAAAATTTAAAGAAATCCACTTGTTTTGCAAGCCATTATCTCCAGCTAATAGATATCTCGTCTGAAGCAGCAGTAGCGATAAGGTAATTTCAGGTATCTAGCACATTTCTATTCAGATCACAGGCAGCAATTCTTGCAGCAATTTTATTTCTTGGCAAAAGTCATTATTGTCCCTACTGAATTACCCTGAAGAGCCCTATTTTACTCCCAGTACCTTTTCTCAGCAACTCTTGATTAAAAACACTACATGATATTTGTTATCAAATATCAATATACAGACAAGAATTTGAGAAATGGAGACTGAGGAAAAGGCAAAGCCATTTTAGAAAACGTAAACGTTTAAATAAGCAGGAATGAGATTTTAAGGTACCCTAGGAGAAGAGTATGAAACAGCAAATAGAAGAGCACAGCGCTTGAGGAAGCTATAAGAAAAGGGACAAAAATGACAGAATCCTAGCCCAAGTACAGCCCTCCAGATTCCAGCAGGTAGTAGTTTGCCAGCTTCCTAAAGCTTCCCAACAGTCATTTCTTCAGTTAGATTTTCTTAGCTCCACAGGTATAACCGATTGCCTGATGAGATTTAATAACAAAAGAAAAGTTTTCAAAAGGCACAATCACTCAGCTTAACGAAAACATCTTGAATTATTTAACAAACAATCTATTAAGCAGCTATACCTATCAAGAAACATGAAATTTGATAGATGTGATTCACCACTGCGTTACTGCTGTAGCTTTATGTCACTCTATCTCCAGCCATTTCAATAAAGTCTCCATTATATAACGCAGAAGTAAATTCAGTCTATGAGTTTCAGCTGCATTAGACTTTCATATAGGATCTGTCACTAAGAGCAGGAAAAGCAGCCAACAATTATTAAAAAAAAAAAAAAATGCTGGAAATAAGCCTTTCAGGCTCTGGAACTGGGGCACTATTCAGTAATTCATTATTGGATCCATTTGAATTCTCATCTGTCAACTCTCCTTTTATTACCAGATGGTTCTATAAGCAGTGATCTGGCAACACATATGAAAAATCTATGTATTCCTTCTCATCCATCACAACAAACAATTTTCCAAGCAACAACAGAGACAGTGTAATTTCAAGAGAAATAAGCTCAACTCAACTCCTTATTTTTTATGCCATGGTTGTGTGGCATCAGAAATATCATGGAAAACAAGAAACCCTTTTCTCTTCCCGTCACAACCTTCTTCAGTAAATCAAAACACACTGCTAAACTTGCCTTTATAACTCTTCCCCTCACCCAAAAATAAGTTAAAAAAAGCTATAATTGAAGGTCTATAAGTTACTGAGGCTCAAGCAAGATAACTGAAATTCTGTTTTTTAAGACAGTACTTTGAAGTTTGAGGACACTTTCTTACAGACAACAGCAACCAAAAGATTCAATCATAAAGTTTAAAAAAAAAAATAAATCAGAACTTCCACCTTAAGTTTGGCCAACAAATTTTGTGAAGCCCCCATCCCACCCCTTCCCCCCTCCCTCTTTTTTTTAAAAAAGGTAAGAGGGAGCTTTTCAATATAGACTGACAGGTGTTTATAAAAACTTGTTCTGCACTTGTAGCAGATCATTTTCTATTTTAGAAAATATATTCCACCAGAAAAACACTACATTATTCTTCAAAACATTCATTTTTAACCAGTATAAACCTAATTTCAATGCAAATATATGAAGCACAAAAACAAGTTTCTAAAAATAAGCCTTCACCTCTCACAACATTATTTTACAAGCTAACTTCTGACAAACTAACAGAAAGGCTGCAACTTTTCAGTAGCTATTAAAGCTTTCGAAAGCTGTTCTAGTGGGAAGGAAGTATCAGTGTCAGTGCAGAAAGAATTACTGAAAGAAGATATTCTTTCAAAACAGTACATGGGATGAAAAACAATTCTGTCAAATCATCATCATCAGATGCATTAAAAAATCTTTTGTATATATTTTGATCTTTCAAGATATTTTTATATTTACATTAATGCGACTAAGTAGTTTCAGAAGGCAGTGATTTCAAACTGAAAGACAGTGTTGTTTTGGAAAAAGTCCAACCACCTCCTCCTTTGAAGGAACTTTTAGTGTTTAAGGTTCATGTTTAAAATTGCATTAATCATGCCTGCAAACAGGAAAAAAGGGTTTGCCAAATACCTGAAATATTGTAAATTTCCTTATTCTGAGATAAATCTACATTCCTACAACCTCAAGTCTGAGGGGATACAATTTAGATAAACAGAAGAAAAAAATAACCACAAAAAAACCAAAACACCATATGTGCGTAGAGTGAAATAATGTCAGTTACTGGCATCATCCAACCAGAGGCGCTTGAAAAGGCCCTATGGCATGATATTAGTCTTTTAAAGAGACAAAAGAAAAAGATTAAAGGGACTTTACTGCAACAAATTATGAACTCTCAGTAACATCAAATGGAGTTGAATATCAGCAGCTTTGAAAATCAGGTCTATAACACCTTAGCATAAACTTATTTTATAGTACACCTATTCCCTGCCAAGTGATAATATTGTATGGAAAATTAAGAAGGATGGGTGCAGGATAAGATAGAGACAGACTAGATTATTTCTATCCTTTAAGCCAATATAAAGTAGTTCTTCCTGGTCCAGTCCTGCTCAGTTTTCAAGCAAACAGTGGCACCAGTCTCGTGGACACTTTGGTCTTGCGTGCCACTGAACTTGTCCAAACTTTTGTTTTCTTTTTCTGGATCCGCCCTCAGCTGGGAACATCATTACAATAGGGAATTGCAGGGGGGCTTGCAGTTGTACCCCACCCTACAATTTACTCAGATGCATAGCAGTGAGACACAGTCTGAAGCCGTCTCTATGTTGATATGATACAGGTAGTAGCACACAAGACAGATTCACAGGGCTGTTAATGAACTCATACTGCAATGACACTAATCAGTTTTATTCAGTTTGGTAAGACAGATCTTTGCTCTACTATATATTCAAGTATTAAAGAGCATTTAAGCAAATTCAAGTACAGTCACTTCAAAAGCAGCAAGGTGTCACAGGTAAAAATTGGTTCCAGTGACTAATGACTGAAGCAATTTAAAAGAAGATCTAAACTCAGCTACAGAATCTGATTTATTCAGCAAAATGCTTCTACTTACTGGACCTTGAGGACTGTTCTTGGCACTAGAAACCAGAGTCATAACATCAGATTTATAGTCCTGAAAAGAAAGATGAGGGAAAAAAAAAAAAATCAGATTAAACAGAATAGTTTGCACTTATATACATAATAAGAATAAAGATCAACTCTGAGCACCACTATAATTAGGCTCAGAGGAGCCATTAGTAAAACATTTGATTACAGAGATTTTCATTGCCATTCATCTTATGCATTAGATCCTCTTTACTAAATTACACACTTTTTTGGGTTTACTATAGTGCTCCCCAAGAACGCTAATATTCTTATCGCTATTTTAGAAGGGTGTGGGTGGGAAGGACAGGATGATGATAAAGCCACTGCCTTTCAGAATCTCAAGTCCCGTACACTTCCAGAACTAGGTCTGCACAGCCTTGCCATAGAAGTTTGGATGACAGCTTCTCAGCCGCCCAAAATTGTCTTGGTATCTTATGAAAAATGGCTCTATATTCCATTAAGAAGGACCCTGGTTTATCTGCCTGCTTGGCAACAGCCATACAATGTTGTTGCAAATCACTGTAGCATAGGCTGTGCAGGCAGGCTCATGGCTGTGCTGGCTCATCATCCTTACAGACAGGTCTACATCTGGGTCCACCCTAAAGCAATATAAAATTCCTAGTTTTCTATCTCTCCTGAAGCTTGTCCTACATCCAGACTGGCATTCCACAAGCATGGACACAAGGCAGTCTGGGGCTTGGACACATCTGAAGGCTTTGCAGTTGGTTACAGCTAGAGAGACAAGAATGCAAGGAGGGAAAAATAAAAAAAATAAAAAAGAAAAAAAGGATTATTGCTGTAGTAAAGGTAGTGTGAAAATAAGCTATGCTGTTGTTAATACAATACAGAAACAAAGGCTTAGAGAGGTTTTTAAATAGGTGATAGAAGTACCACAGTATCTAAATACAGACACATTGCAAGACTCAAGTCCATAATTAGAACTATTTTTAGAAGGATATGTTAGAAAAGTTAGAAAGTAGTTGGCATGTTAAATTTTTGTCTCTTCCCTAACAAATACAGCCAGTACATTCATATTTATATTTTGAAAAGGTCTCCCAGGGCTAGCCTCCTGTTGTCTTGCCTTTCCTGTCAATAAGATCAGATTTGCATGTCAAAGCGAAGCTATGCAGTTCCTCCTAATGGTTGGGAATGAAAGTCTGACAAGCTGAAATTGAGGCACGTCTGGCAAAGATAGCCAAGAGTAACTGCTGTGTACTTCTTTAAATTATGATTATTATTATTATTTTCAAATACGCCTCCAGATATTAAGCTTCCAGATTTTTTTATTTATAGGATATGTGCTATCATCCAGTAGATAGAACATATTTCAGGGAGTTGATAGTAATTCTCTGGTACTTCACTGCATGACCTTTCAGCATTTCACTCCTCTGCACCCCAGTTTACACATTAATATATGGAGGACTATACCACTTTCTCACTAAAAAGAAGCTTAATATCTGTAAACTGCCTCAAAAGATAGCTAGTGCAGAAACATAGCAGTTGGAAATATATTACATTTGCCACTGACACATGAAAAGAATTTATAGGCTACAAAAATTAACATCTCTAGTGGTATGAAAAATACTCTCATTATTTTTAACTTTTCCTCCATGTGTTACAAGTCAAGTTACAAAAGGACCTTCTTATGCAGTGAGCATCCACTTAGCACACGAGCTTGGGAAAGTAGAAATAAGAATATGAGTGGTCCTCTGTTCAACCTAGCCATTGTATACATTGACTTCTTCATAGGAAACGCCAAGAAACAGACTTTTCAAGACATACATAGATGCCAACTACCATCAAAACTGGCCAACAAATTCCTACAGTCCAGTTGCATCTGTTTCCCACAAAGGAAAGCAGTCGCTTTTGTCCGCTGTGAGAAGCCGCAAGCTTTGAGATTGACATCAAACAAAAACACCAACCTAATCATCTGTTCTGTTGTCTAGTCTCTGCATAATTTAATAGCACATCCACATCTTTACTCACTGCTGTATCACTGATAAGCTGTGCATTTTCTACCTTTTCAGATTTTCTTCATGGTTACTCATTTCACTCTCCTGTTTTCATCTTTTCCTTCACCTTAGCTACTCTATCTTATTGCCACCCCATATCCATTTTACTACTTCTGCTTTATCATGCGCATGATACAAACAGAATGTACATAGAGATACAGTAGAATGTATGTTCAACTATTTGTATTCAATGCCCATTACCTTCCACTCTGTCTTCTAATTAGTATTCTCTCTCTCGTTATAGAGCTATCATGCAGTAGGTTGCATGGCTGACCTGAGGTCGTAGTTTCACAGTGCTTGTAAAGGGCACTGTGAGAATTCAAACCCCACTAGCTACTAGCTAACCATTTTGCAGGGGTGTTGCTCTTGGGAAACTCTCTACGAGTGGCAGGCTGGAAGACATGCAGAGAGACAGCAGATTTTATTCTACACAACTCTCTCTTTTCCAGAAGGCAATACCCTGAGATCCAAATAAATATGCCATTTTAAACAGGTATTTTGTAAATATACTTTTCTTTCCTCCCACAGCTTATTTCCAAGCGTTGCACAGCTCTGTGAACCAGTAACAAAATAATAAACAGCTATGGACCAATGTTGCGTATGGGACACCTACTTGGAAAGCTTGTGATGTGTTCCATATTAATAACATGCTTGCCACCTGCGACAATCCAGGGCACATCGAGCCAGAAAATGAAAGCAACATTAGCAAAATTCCTCAGGCAAAGGTTATTTTTAGGGGGACACAGAATTCTGACAATAGTCCAAACTAATCTAAGCCTGTTAGCAAGAGCCCAGGTCCGTTCCCCAGTAGTGCCAGAAGCCTGGCCTGGACAGACTGGTATCTGCCAAACACCAATCACCTCCTCATGTATTACAAAGATTGAAATAATCATTCATTCACTACAGCTGCAATAACAGCATTCAGATGCAGCTTTCTGATAGACAAGAGAGATTAATTCTCTACTCCCAGCCCCAGGATGATCATAATGGTTTTCATATATAAGACATTTTCCTATACATCATTTTTGTCTTTAAAACAACAACAAAAAATGTTTTTGTGGAGTTGCATTCACACTTGTTTTCAGGTAATATGTCATAATATTATCTCATATATGTTCAGGTTATGTAAAGTACTATGCCACTGACAAATCATTTAACTACGCACTTGTCTTGGAGTCTGCAGGAAATGCAAGTAACATCATTTGAGCATTGCAGCATTCGTGGCAGCACAACAACGAAAAACTTTCTCCCTCCTATAGAACTACACTTTGTGTTCCTATAAGTGCCTCCTCCAGCTAATTTTTTAGGTCTCTTGTATCCATGAACGTTTGTATTTTGAGATGATTTCTGCTTGGTACTCAAAGGTGGAATTGTAACAACCATTTGCAGGCTATTAACAAGTTCTATGCCCTTATAAAGGGCAGCTGTGCTATCTCCACATCAGGCTTTCCAGAAGTTGTCTTATGATGTCCTCTTCTAGCCATCTGCCCTTACAGAAATCATGATATAGCATTAAAATGGTCCCTAAATTTTACACGGGGCACACCTTTCTCCCCACCCCTCCGAATGAAAGTTTGCAGTAAATGTCAGCTTACAGACATTACTATCCATTCTTCTGCCTTTAATAGGAAAAATAAATTTTGGCAGTCTTTCCCCAGAGCTAAAAGTCTTAGCTACTCCCTGGAGATAGAAAGAATCAATGCAAGTAAGATCCATATTTTCTTTCTTGGAACACTACTACTTCCAGCAATTTATTTGACTGACTATGCCTTCTATTACCATGTAAATTGTTTCAGGCTGTAGGAAAAAAAAAAGTATTAATCTCCCCTCAGTAAGTCATAAAATAAAGAAATCAATTTCAAGGTCAATTTAGTCTAAATAACACCTGCTGCCCTTTTTGTAACACGCAGACTCCTCTGAAACGCTAAGTTGCTGTCTATAAAGGCATCAATATGTGATGTTTCACATAAATCAAAGTAACGTATAGTACAGTACAGCCTATTTTCAGTGTACCATCTGAGGCTTAAAAAAAGATTCAAAACATGTCCCTTGTCATCATACATTTTCAGCATTAGCATGAGGCTTTATAACAGAAAAGTAAGGCTAAGGAACTCTTGTGTCTATAAGGGTCTGATTCTGCAAGAAGCTTGTCTGTCATCAGGCTTTGGGGATGTCGAGGGATTCTCAGCTCTGTGCAGAAAGTATTCAGATGATGGAATCATAGAACACCAGGTTGGAAGGGACCTCAAGGATCATCTGGTCCAACCTTTCTAGCACAGTCTAGACGAGATGGCCCAGCACCATGTCCAGCTGAGTCTTAAAAGTGTTCAACGTAGCAGAGTCAACCACTTCCCTGGGGAGATTATTCCAATGATTGACTGCTCTCATGGTGAAAAATTTACCTTTCGTGTCCAATCAGAATCTCCCTGGGAGTAACTTGTACCCATTACCCCTTGTCCTCACCGTGTGACTCCTTGTCAAAGGATTGTCATCTGGGACAAAACTGGAGTTCAGGGAGAGGATTCTTTCACAAACAGCCAAGACATCCCAAGTCTTTGCAGCACCCATTAGGTTGGAAGTTGAGGAACATGCCAAGCCTGCCACCTCTAAAAAGATGAAGGATATTTTTTGTTGGAGACTTTTTATTTCTTCCCCTGGGTACCCTAGCAGAAGACAATCTAGACAGTCAACATCCAAGCAGCTAAAGTTGCTGAATGAAGCAAATATTCAGATATTCTGGAAAGGGGATTCCATATTCTTGTAAGACTTCTCTAATGTAAATAAAACAATGTCTTGAAGGCCTTTGAAAAGGGCTGAAAACATAAGGATGCACAAGGCTGAGCAGACAGCAAATTGAAATCAGTTTACAGAAGATGGTTTAACAGCAAGAGCCATTTAAACCATGAACAGATTTTGCCTTCCCTAACAGAGATGTGTATTACAGTTCTTCTCCAGAATAAGGAATTTCCCAAAGGTTTTTGCCAGGCATACAAAGAATGACGTTCCTATGCAGAGTGCTACAATAGCAGAATTCTCCTAGTGGCTGGTTGGCAAGTGGTAAGTGATATCCGAGGCCTTTCCACACTTTATTGAATAGGTGAATTTGGCAATTATTGAAGGGGTTTTCACTTCCTATTCTACACAGCAGAAATACATTCCTGTTGTTCACAGAGAAACAAAACCACACAACTATGTTATTTAGAGTAGGGACTAAGTTAAAAGTCAGACAATAATATGCCTATTTCACAATCCCTAATTAGCAATAGAATGTGGATTGATTTTATATATAAGTCTTTATATGTATTCATCTTTATATTTAAGAAATCTGAGAGAACAAATTTCACTTAAAATAATCAAGATATCATTTAATCAACTCTAATATTTGCATATATTTAGAGTATAATGATTCTCCTGTGATATTATACTAGTGAAAATGCTCTTTAAAGAAAACAATAATAAGGAACGCTTCTCTTTTCCAACAGATGGAACTCAGTAAATCAAATCAAAGGTTACTTAGAAATAAATCTGAAAATATAAATTCATAGAACAATCTGTCATTTACTGGATATAGGAAAATTTTTCGTTGTTGAACTCCATAGTCCTGAATCATATTTAATGCAAACCACTCCATGAAATCTTACTATCACAAGCCATCAAAGATAATGGTTGTGTGTCAGGAGCTGCCAATATACTCAAAGATTCAATGAGTCAAGAAGCAAATATGAGATTTACTAGAAGTGATAATCATTTTAATGTTATATCATGTAAAATTATACAAATATTTATTTTGCAGCTGAATGTGTCTAGTAGCATGAGATTCTGCAGCAGAAAAATAAAGAGAAGTCTGGAATGGCTAATCAAGAGCCCAAAAGATTAGAAACTTAAGGAAAACTAACATTTTAAAAAACAGTGTATTTCTTGGGGTTAAAGGAAACAGATGTAACACTAGCATCAGAGATACACAGCAGGAGAGAGTAATGTAAGAAATGAGAGAAACTTTTCTTAACGAGAAATTATCTTTTCAATATGCCAAGCACAAGTTTCAAAATGCTGAACAATGAAGTCCTGGAAGGAACACGTGGAGATGTTTCCTGAAGATGAAGAACGTAAGCAATGCAAGAAGAAACCTAGATTATTCCTAACTACATTTGCTCAACTGAATTGTTAAATATTTCCTAATCCTCAAACAGCCAGTGAAGTGGGTAAATTATTGCAGGATCTGCTGTGAAATCAAGTTGAAGGAAAAGACAAAACAACTCAAGAGTTAAATAAATACTTTCAAAATGTAATAACAAAGAAAAGTGCTAAGATGAGGATGTCTGACATTGCCTATTTATCTCCTGAGTAGAATTACTTTAGGTTTACTGAGGCAGAAGCTTTCAGTAACCTGCAAGTCTCTCAGGGACATTTATCTAGGAGCGTTAAAAGACAATCAGGAACAGAATCTGTAAAGTAATGATAATCATCTCTGAGGTCTCACAGTTTGAGGAGTTCATCCTTGCACTGTAATAGCCAGTAAACACCTCCACATATCTTGAAAAATCAGTACTGCCCTTGGGTACAGGTAGACCTCAAAGTGCAAAATTTCAGCTGAGTTCAGATAAGAAATAAAAGGTTTCTGTCTTTGTTGGAAGCTCAGAGAAACCCAGCTGGGCTGTAATTCTACTCAAAACAGCCTCATATAATGTCTCCAATGATTCCTGGTTTGCACTAACTGAAGCAAAAAGCATTGTGCTAGAAATCTCACAGAACCATGCTCCCATCACACTCCGTCATTGAAACGTACCATCAGGAAATACTAAATTTATGAACTCTCCAACATTTTCTTTCACTGAATTTAAAGACAAAAATTCAGACTCAGGAACATATCCTGATTTTTTTTTTTCCAGACACAGAAAGATTTCCTATTCTACATCATTTTTGATCAATGATTGTTTTCAGATTTATTTCTCCAAGTGGTCTACCTGCCTTCTCACAGAAACAGAAAACACTATTTGTAGAAGATACTTTTAATGCGATTCTGTGCCATCAGTTAGAATGGAGCTATGCACAAATCTAATTTAATATCTAACTGGCATCAAGATCTGTTAATGGCACAGCATTAATGTTATGTTAATAGCAATGCATTTTAACTACCTTTCATTCTCCTACCCCAAACAGTTGAGTTATATGCAAGTTTCTAACACTGAGCTTCAGAAAATAATCAAGTAGAAGCATTGTTATTGTGTTACTAGGAACAGTTACATGAATCTTTGAAGTTTACTCATTTAGAATTAAATGGGTGTCTTTTATACTTATTATAAAATTAACTGGTATCTACACATAGTCTTTTTTATAAAAAAAGAGAGAGAGAGAGAGAGAGAGAGAGAGAGAGATAGGCCTGTATGTAATATATCAAAGGTGGGAAAAAGTATGTTCTGGTCTTTTATATATATATATATATATATATATATATACACATGTATGTATGTATATGTACATACATACATGTATATATGTATATATATGTATATATATGTACATACATATGTACATATGTATATATATGTACATACATATATATATGTATGTATATGTGTGTATGTACATATGTATATATATGTACATACACACATATACATACATACATATATATACATGTATGTATGTGTATATATATACATATATGTATGTGTGTATATATATATGTATATATATCTGGTCTTATATATATATATATATATAAATATATATATGTATATATATAGTATTTCTGCCTATATATACCTAGGCAGAAATACTAAAACGTGTGTGTTGGGGCAACATTATAAAGTCTCCTTTGTATGGACTATTATTATTCCAACATGACAGAGTCTTGACTCAGAAGAGAAATATTTCACTGTTGTAGAAAATTAGAAGTTTATACAGGCTAAAAAATTGCTGCACAGCCCTCTGCTTTCAATGGCCTTAGGAAACAGTTGTCTACTTCCCAGCCCCATATAGCATCATCTGGCTTTCAAAAGCATTTTCACTCTTCCTTTCTGCTAATAGCAATATTATGCCATGGATTCTACATCTATGACTTAAATTATAAGGATTGATGAAGATACATATGCTAAATATTAATGTTACACCTTGTGCCGTGACATTTGATATGTAACCTTCCCTCATCTCCTATTAGAGCAGTACACTACGCACTGCCCATGACTTGGGTAGTTCCTCCTAAGAGCATTTTAACCCTAAGTTTCCTTTATTCAGAACAAATTTTAATGTATGTACCACCTGTTATTTGTTAATATGTTATAACTCTAATAACTGTTCTCTGAACGCTCTGAATGTGGTTTCAATGAACAGCTGCAATTACAAGCCACCTTCTGCTCTGAACACTTGCTGTTTTAGCAGAGATTTCTTGTAAGACTGAAAGAAAACTACAGTTATGTATTTCAATTTTTGTTGTACTACTATTATTCATGTTGTTTTTCAGGAAGGTTGATGAGGCCTGAAATAACAGGAGATTTCTTTTTATTGAAGAAATTCATATAAATGCAAACAAAAGTGAGGAATCAATTCAAAATCCTGGGATAGCTCTCCAATAAATAAAAGTAAAATGAAAATTCTGTTGCATGCAGCTATTACAAGCTCATATAATTCTCTGGCAAGATAGCACTTATAGCTCTGTGTTTATTTCTGTCAGTATAATATGAGGCATGCTCTATCAGTTGGAACCGGATTACAAAAAATAAGATTCAATTTAAGAATAAATGGCACGAGTCCTGAGGGCAATTTAAAATTTGTATATTTAAGAAAAATAAATCTATACAGCTTGCAATAAATAATACTTTGCACAGTAAGTTTATGAAGGTATATAAACTATGAAATTATGTAGATAGTGCTAGCACGCTACAGTACATGTCAGCTTAACAGAACCAGCAGTAAAAATATAGTAACAATAGAAAAGGAAAGCAATAAAAAGCAGATGCTCTGAGCAAGTATTGTAACATGCAGAGAACTGGATGCACAAAGAATAGAATTTAAGGCAAAATTCTTCTCTATCACTTCCCCACAACTAAGTCCCTCCTCTCTGCCATTGGGTTAAGCCTGTTTCCACAACACATTATGGAAACAGGAATAACAGAAATCCCATGAGTTCTGCAAGAATTTTCAGTGTCTCTGTAGTTCTTTAAGATATTACAACTTAGAGGAGAAACGTGTGACTGCATTGGACACTGAATGAGAACGTTGCTCAATACCACTCTGTGCTGTACCTATGCCCTCTTCCTAAAGATTTCTCCTCAAACATGGCAGTATGGAAGTGAAACCCTAGCTAGCCTACAGAAATCAGTTGTATGGAAATATATGACCTACAGAAACAGTTTGCATTTTGCTACTATTTCAAGACCACAAATATATGCCAAGTTTGAATTTTCATATTAAAGCTTTCTCTTGTTGATGACTTGCTTAAAAGCATCCACCTTTTCTAAGCTATTTAATTGACAACTAAAGTATGTACTGAAATGCATCAACATGAGCAAACTTTCAACTTTCAGGGAATAACAAATCCAAGTCAACAAAAACATGATAGGCCTAACATCAAAACTCCAGAAAAAGAGAACCCTTCCATTGACTCAAGCTCAAGGGGAAAAATGGCAATAGGGCAGCCTACACAGACACAAACCTAGTTCAGAAGCATTGTAATTCTGCTTAACTTCTGTATTATTCCAGATTTTTATCAGTGAAACAGTTCAGAACCAAATCGATTGTCTCTTATTCAAACGTACTCCTTTCACAGGCCCCAGCCCTTGGCAAACAGCCATACCATGACATGTATGCAGATATTTCTAACTGAGAGAGACATTTTCTATTTTTTAGAAGTCTCTACTATTTAATTGCCACTGTTGAGAATGAATTCCTCAAACCAAAGGTGTAAGCAGAGCACGTACCTGTATCAATATGGGAAATTAAAGGGCACGTGCATACAGAATGGTGGCTTGGCTTCCTTTCAGCCAGATAGAGAAACCTTCAAGTAATATCAGATTCAGCATCTTGTCTCTAGCACAGACCTTTACTTCATGTGTTCCTGAGAGTGTACTTAGCACAGATCAGGGCACATAAGAACAGATAACCATTTCTACTTGAGGAACCTCAGGCTGTCCTTTACAAACTGAACGTGTCCATTTACAATAAGGGAAGAAAGCCTGTATTTAGGCTTTCTGAAAGTAATATACGTTCCCTTGGGCTGCAGTAGAAGGAGCTCTTTGTAGTGATTACTGTCTTACTATAAAGTAGTTCAGTATCCACAAAAACCTCTAAGCAGAGGAGAAAGGGTAGATATACTCTCCCGAGAGAAATGCAAATGCATCCAAACAACCCCCAAAACCAGAGAAATTAAGGCACGGGCCTTTTCTTGAAGACACACAGAAAAGCAGCAACAGTCCTCAAAAACATGGGAAAATGTGGGAACAACGTGGGCCAAAGAGACCATCGCTTGCCTGCGTGGCAGCCCAAGCCAGCTCACGACCAAGCCCTGTGCAGGTATCCCTATTAATATTAACAAGGCTTCCAAAGACAGACACCTTCACCCCTCTGAAGTCATAATGCTGAATCATGTCCTAAATAAGCCACTGAAATCAAACTTCTCCACAAGCTGAAAATTGTTGCTTAAAGTAACCAAAATTCTTTCATTTACTCATGATGGAACTTTCATCTCTCTTGTTGCTCCCTGAGTAGAGCTGGACATCAAAAGGATTTGCGGCTGGTTTAGTTTCAAGGCATGAAGATGTGCAGTCAAAGCAGATAGCTGTTAGCCAACTCAAAATTATATGTGACAGGTGAGAATTTGCTTCTGAAACAGACATCAAATTACAAGGAAAGGTGATCTTTAATACTCTCAAAATACAGACAGAATTTCCCTAAAAATAAGGCTTTAGGAGAATTAAACAATTTCCAAAGAAAGCTTACAGGATAGAGCAAACATTTAAAATAAAGAAACATTTAAAATAGTTCCTCCTGACTTATAAAAATGACAGAGCAATTTTCTAAGTCTTTATCAAAAATTGTGCAGTGAGAATTTTCACCAATTTCACCTTGGTGATGGACTCAGCACTGATACCTAGCTATAACCAGACATGGCTTCTGACTCAGAGTTATAATTCAATCACTTGATTTCTTTTCTCTCCTTTGCCAGAAGTGAACTCTGTCAAGACTCAGTTCTCCCCTCCATACCCTTGTGTTAGCTGTCTATAACCCATCTATTGCCCACACAGTTTTATTACAATTTGATTAATGATTTGCCAGTGGCTGCTCTGTTCCCTGTGTGACTATCTCATAAAAGGAGGCTCATGCAAACGTACAGAGGAGCTGGTACCTACCTGCCTCCAAAAGGCACATGGCCAGTCTTAAAAGTCCTGTCCACTGACTGCCTACAGCTCAGTGAAGTACTGTTTCATCGGGATTCAATGGTACAATGAGAAAGACCTTACAAACATAAAACCAGGTACTGAGAAGATGATGCAGAAAAGGTACAAAAGGCATAGCAGAAGAAGAAGAAAGCTCTTCTACTAAAAGACGGTTTTGTTTCATAAGCTTACTTCAACTAAAGGTCTTTCTACTGGGTGACAGAGCAATGCCAGCTCTTTATAGCTTTCAATCTTCCATTTATTACGCAGGAATCCTATCTCAGCAAATATGAACAGAGGGTTTGTTTCCTGGGTTGTTACAATCAGTTGCAGCATTTTCCACACAACATCTATTATAAGCTGCCCTTTTTGTCTTTCTCCAGTTTGTGTGGTTTTGGTGGTTGGTTTTTTTTGTTGTTGGTGGTTTGGGGTTTTGTTTTTTGTTTTTTGTTTGTTTTTTTTTTTTTTTTTTAAAAAGAAGGAATAAAACTGAACCCAGTCTTCAAGATACAGACACCGCAAGGACTCCCACAGTGGCATAATAATATTCTCTCTTTTGTTCTCTAGTCTTTCCATAAGAGTCTTTCATTGCCCTTGTAAGATACTATGCAGCTAGTATCTTACAGATAAATCCCAGTAGATTTATCACACTTTGCTACAAAGCATCCAGCAGCAGACACTACAAACCCATTCTACTCACTGGTCTATTTGATGACAGGAGTTCCCATGTTCCTGTTGCTCAAAGTAAAAAAAAAAAAAAAATTCACCTACCAGTTGCATGTTGTGTACCGTGACACAAGTTACACAGGTTTTTCCTGGGGCTTCTAGTATTTAAATCCTTACAGCACAGGCAACCCTTCAGTATTCGCTATGTTGTAGTGCACAGTAGACATCCTAGGGTCCAGATACAAACTACTCCTGACTTAAGAGTACTATTAACTTTTCTATATTAGGAAGATCCACTGCTACCAGACAAAAACTTTAAGAATTTGTGTCCATCATCATACATTTCTCAGATGACAAGACGGCCTTTTTTTTTTTTTTTCTGCACAGAGAAGCGCAAGCTGAACATTCATATCAGGGTGTTCATGCACACGTTATGACAGCACACAAGTCGAGCTGCAGAATCTGCTCTTACATTCATTTCAGGATGAGTATATGCTTGAGCATGTTTGGTTGGTGTGCCGCGTTCTGCGGCAAGGAACAGAACTTTGCTTAGGGTTGAAATTCACTGTTGGACAGGACGGCACCGCAGCTTCCAGTTGTTGCAGATATCTCTGCTTCTGCAGACCCACAGGAAACAGTTAAATTCAAACGCAGCTGCAGTTCCAGATGAACTATATTTTATACCTTGTATTGCTTGTCCAAATGTCACTCCACCAACAGGAGGTACATTTAAGCAGCCAATACTGACTCCTGGTGTTTTCATCTGTTTCATATACATAACCCGCTCCCTGGTTACTTACTAAGCTGAATTTACATGGGAAGTTACTCTACCTGGGACCTGTTCTGTTATCTGAGGCTTACTGATTCGTAAATTAGAGTCACTGGATTATAAATCAAATGACATCTAATTAAATAAAATCCTAACAATAGGAGAGCTCACAGTTCAGCAGAAGTACTGGCTGTACCCGTGAGGAAAGCATACGAATTAAAAGGTACATAGAGCCAAAAAAAATTAGTGTCCCAAAGAAAACTATTTTCTTTACACATAATGAAGTTTTCATTAATTGAGTAGCAACAGTCAGCTTGTAAATAGTGTATCTCTGTAATAAAGGTTGGCTTTTTCCTGCTGCATGTCCAGCTCTCTACAGAGAAATGTTGGATTTGGGCATGTTTCATATTTTGGCCTTTACTCTTTTGCTCCTCAGCCATTTGGGCACAGGAAGTAATGGAGAAGAGTTTATTGCCTTAAAGGAAAAGAATCCTGCATGCAGATTGTGGGACTTGATACTAGAAGCCATAATACCCCTTTATATTCAGCAAGAAGTACTGATAAGCACTGAAACTGTCCTATATCCAGCGTTCACAGTACAGTTGCCTGAAGGTGTAAACATGAATTTAATGCTAAGTCCGCATTACATTTTTTTACCAGTATAGCTACACAGTTTAATCACCTAGGGCTGTGGAGAGACTAGCTGTATCTTCCCAGCTATACTTTTACTGGAGGGAAGGTTGAGCTGTGAAATCAGACACCAGTCCTCACCTTTTATTATGCCCTGATCTGCCTGCATGGTTGGGGGAGAGAGTGGGAACGAGGAACAGTTAAAACCTGCTTAACCGAGCCCCCAACAGACCACAAAGACTACTACTGAAATACTGGTACAGCAGCAATGGCTGCTCTCTATTGCCCCAGGTTCAAACAGTAGATAATACAGAGAGCAAAACACTGGTCAGAGCTGCTCCACCCCTACTTTAAGTCCCTGGAGCCTTTTCAGGCCCTTAAGCATGGAATTAAAAATCACTATGAAAATTAGGAGATGGTTTGGTTTTGGGTTTTTTTAGAACAATTTTTTTTTTTTTTTGGATGAAGAGTTATTTTTGTGTTTCAATGGTATATCTCTGAAATTGCTCGGCAATAGAACATATACATTTTATAAAAACTCATGAAATCAGCAGTCCAAAAAAAGTGTTAATAAGACATCTATAAATGCTGACGTTTTCCTCCTCTCCAATTAGACTACCAAAATCTCAAATAAGGCCCAGATCAACAGTTTCAAAGGGTCAAATGTTGGCTTCACTGTCATTTTATTTTTTCCCTGGATCTTTATCTTTTTTAAACAGCAACTATGTTTATGCTTGGAAATAGCAAGAAGTGAATCTTCTTCCCAGAGCATTTTGTGCTTACCTCCCAAGTCATACTGTGAATCTGCTTAACTGGAATTTACAAGTCAATTGATACAGTGGTTACATCTGACACACATCAGTCATCCTGTCCTGCTGATGGATGAGGCAAGCTGCCTGCAAAGTGCGTTGTCAGTGTTTAAGGCATTGCCTTAACCAAACAGAAATGGGCTATTAGCAATGCCAAGTTGTCAGTCTATATTTATCAACAAGAGGGAATAATTTTTAGGAAAATAATAATAAGCCCTCCTCACAATACTAATGCTAAATGACCTGAAAAACTTTCCTAAGGGACTGAAGCCATAGAACAAAGTTTGATTTTTATCTTCATAGATCTGACAGCTCAATTTCCCAAGTTCCCGGGGACTTTCAGCAGTGCTGAACAGAGGCAGTAACAAATGTCAGTGTTTACTTTGAGATCTCTTTGTTAAAGCTCTCTGTACTCAGCAATCTCTTTAATAACACTCTTTAGGCCAAGCAAAGCATGTTCTGCATAAAGCAATAAGGAGTGACTCAGCAGAGTGTGTCTATTACGTTTAAACAAGATGGAATTGCTGTATTTAACTAACATATGTGGAAGGTTTTCTAATGTGAATTCAAACTCCCAGCTCAATGTGACCATAAATTATCATTTGAAATGCGTTATAAAACTGTTCAGTTTCAGTCATTTCCCACAAGCTTTCCCTAATTCCACACATTGACTCCAGAAGCAAAGGATTTTTCCTTCTGTGCAGCAGTTTGCAGTAAATATCTTCAAAGCCACCCCTAGTATCCCCCAGATTCTTTTTTAAAGAAATTCTTCTCCAGCCTCATCCCTACAGAAGTGGTCTACAATGGCAAATGGTACAGTGGGTCAAGCTGTCACCTGTTGTAATCCACGTCCCGCCATTGTGTGCATCTACTAGTTGGATCTTATTACTTGTGTCATATGCTTACGGAAATACGGAAAGGGCTTTCAGTATCACCACAAGAAAAAAAAAAAAAAAAAGAAAAATGCAGACATACAGGAAATAGTCATAAGCATGGCATCAAGGAAAGTTTCTGTCCAATATGTTTATTTTCCTCACCCTTTTTCCTCCAAAACTATTTCACACCTTCCTAGTGGAAGGAAAATTTAGAGAGATAGATATTTTCCTTTCCTCTGGCAGAATACCAAAGCATTAACGTTTTCCTTTCAATAGACTGATGTCCTGTTTCTTGCTTTCGGTGTTGGTGGCACAGACCACAATTGAGGTGCCCAATTGATTCTTCCCACACAGGGTCTCATAACTAATGCGTGACAGCCCCAACAATACAGCAAATGCCTCAGTCAGACCATAAGGTTGAGGTAGCCGTTATCCTTCTATGCTACGTGATTATTTCAATATGAAAACTGAATAGGAAAGAATCATGTGTGATATAACCCTCTGAGGGAAGACTGTACTTTTTAAGTCATTGCACCCACAGGCTTAGCTTTGCATTTTCACTCCACGTGCTCTCGGTAGCGCTCGACTGTACTGAAGTCACCTAACCTAGCCAAACTGATTTCCTTCCTTGTTAATGTCAAATGAGAAAAATCTCAAGTTAATAAATTACAAATTTGGTCAATTCCTTAATAACTCAACTCTTAGTCTTCCATAAAATACCAAAAAATGAAAACAAAGGAAAAGAAATTTCAGTTTTGTGGTGATTTTTTTGTCATTTTGTTGCTCGTTCATTTGGGGTTTTTCTTAGTAATATGGTATAGTGTAGGAAATTTTGTCAGCATATCTCACTTGCCTCCTGAAATTTATGATTCTTGTAATGGCTCTACCTATCTTCACCCATTTTGGAAATTTATCTCAATGTGTGGGAACTTGTTACATCACTTCTACTGGCCAGAGGAGGTTTTTCTCATTGCAATACCAACAGAACAATCAAGGTTAGAAACTGCCTGGGCTGAACACTTTCTGTTTAGTATGTATGCTTTTTGAGCAGTAAAATCAATAGATATTGTTAGTTCAGCCAGCAGTTTTATGTATCAAGCAATCAAATATCAAGTACACAATGAACAGGGAGAGATCTCTATCTATTCCACATCCAGCTCATGCTTACGTACACGCATCCATTCACTTTAGCCAATGAAATGAAAACAATTGCCAAGATCAGCAAATTATTCTCAGGTATTAATTTGTCTATGAATCCACACTGGCATTTAGCATGAGTCAACTGCCTTGACTAAATGACTGGGTTTTGGTGGGGTTTTTTGTGGTTTTTGTTTTGTTTTTAAAAAGTGCGTACATTTTCCCTTTCAGGAAGGAGAAACGTTGCCTTTGAAAGGCCAGCTGACATTGCATTTATGTATTGTTACTAATATATTTAAACTTCATCAGGTATGCAAAAATCTCCAGTCTCAAACCTATACATATTAATACTATTTAACCTATTAAGTTATAGTATTACTTAAATATCCAGTCATAAATATTAATTTATCCAATTTGATCTGTTTCAAACACAAAAATGTGTCCTTTTTTGAAAAAGTATATTTGCAAACAGTTCAGATCTTGCACCAGATGTTCAGAGAAGGAAAAACCAAAATAATGATTTAAGAAGGTATTTGTGAAAAGCGTACTGCACTTTTCTTGCCTTCTTTCCAGCAAAAAACTATTGACAAATTCTAATCTTTTCAATCCTCGTCATAAAACACTCAATTTTATCAACTGCTAAGCATAAGTACGGTGTATGTTCTCTTATTGTGTACATTAAACTCTATACATAAGATGGTTAACTCCCACCTTACAACTAAAAATCGGAATCCAACTTGATCTGAATTGAGGGATAGAGTTTGCACTGCTAGCAATCTAGAAATAAGTGTCATCAGTAGATATTAACCAATTTACAGGGTAATTACAAAAGTGAGCAAATCAGTGTAGGTTCAGAATTGTTCAATCAGAACCATAAGGAAAATCATACGTCTCTCTAATCCCACACACATATCTTGGACGCTTTCTCTGCCCTCAATCTTTCTTCAGGCCACAAACACTCCCTCTCTGTAAGACAAGGCTACAGTTCCGCTTGGTGGTTAGACCTGACCTTCTGAAAACCTTTTCAGAACAAGCAAAAGACCTGCACATTACTGTTCACATCTATAGTTTGAAACACTTAATCTGCTGAATGGACAATATTAGAGGGATATAGCAAAAAGGAGAGGGTATGAATATCTACACTTTATATATGCATTCCAATGAAATGAAGGCATTTAGTTTCTTCCACAACTGAAAAAAGAACATTTTCCGCTTTATATTTTGGGGAGGTGTTAACTCTGATTTACATATTGTCTTAAAAATGTTTTATTCCATTAAACAGAAGCATTTATTATGGACATAAACAAGCAGTGAAACCATTTTTAATATTCACTCATTGCACGATGCGGGTTGTGGCAGGATATGCTGCCAGATACACTAAAAACCATATCTATATGACATAGAAGCAGATTTCCTGCAGTTATTCATATTTTGCATATTTTCAAATCAAAAGGTGAATTACCAAATTCAAATTACTATACAGTTTACCACATTCAAATATTCCTAGATTCCTTGTTTGGCAACAAGAGATCAACAAAAGACAACAGGCAGACGCCAGAAAGATTAAGCATCAGGTTCAACACAACTCAATACGTGGCTGAAGCCTCCAAATTCCACAGTAAAATAGAAAACAGATTTCACTTTAGGTTTTAAGTCTATGAATATGCAATACATAGCAGTAAATATTTAAAAGACCTACATAAAGGAATTTACTAGGAATTAAACTCTATAGCTAACTCCTGCCTTATAACTAAAAATCAAAATCCCACCAAGATGTCTGTACATACCCTTAGAACAGCTACAGTGTGATGTCTGTCTAGCTCCTAAGCAAAACCACAGCATATAATGAATTATAAACACTTCTTCGTCATAAAAGTTAAAAATAGATGTGATATTGGTTGTAGTTTTGGTGGGTTTTTTGGGGGGTGGGGTTTTGGGGTGTTTTTTGTTCGGTTTTTGTTTAACTGATAATTCATTTAGGTTGTGCTGAATATCCTCAGCATTGTCCTTCTATGATTATAATTAAAGTCCTGAGGCCATCTTATTAAACCTACTTAATAGGAAACAACAATGCCCGAGATTGAACTAGATCCAAATCCTTGAAGATCACAAATAATCATATTCCCTATTAAGATCCTTCTCTTGATATCTGTGCCTGGTAACAAATGCAGCTCTGCCTTCAAGGACTGTCTCCCCACTTTCAAGTACAGCAATCGCAATGTTTTGTATTTTCTTTGTTTACCAACTGCAATCCAAGACATTGCCTCACATTTTCTCATAGCTCACATCTAAAGCTGGTACATTGCAGCTTTACAGTTGATGTTGGCAGGGTGGGATGTGGGAAAACCACCACACTACAGGAGCTGACAACCATTTTGTGTGCAGCAAGCATGATGGTTACACACCAGGAACAGCAGGCTCCACGAGGCAGCGACAGCAAGAATTTTGCTAACAGAGCAATGATGTGGCGAAGATGCATTCATTTTTAAATAACACATCTGAGTCAAATGCATGGTCTCAAGAGTCAAACTGTAAAGCCCAGGGCAATCTTCTGTTTGAAAAAAGAGGTGCTCAAGGAGAATTACAGAGGTGGCCTTGTGATTGTAGACAGCTAGACTTCAACAAAAACAATTGCTTGGGCTCAGAGTTCATCATAACTATTTTCCTTATAACTAACTGATTGTCCAAGGTTTTCCAAAATCTATCTGTAAATTACAGATTCTAAGATGGTTAACTGAAATGCAACCGGGCAACAGGAGTTCCTGCAACTAGTTTAATCAATTAGAGCTTTTTTTAAAATAATTTTTATATTTTTATATTTTATATTTATATTTTATATTTTTATATATTATGCTTTATATTTTATATTTATATTTTATATTTTTAATAAAAATATTTTTATATTTTTTTAATAAAAAAAAATTCCAGCTCAAGACCTGACATTTAATGAAAATAAGTAACCAAGAAAGTATCTGGGGGCTTTACTGCCCATCTACAACAATGTGTTTGATAAACTATTTTCCTTTGATAACACATTTGGCCAAGAACTTTTCCAAACACTAGTACATGCAAAATGGGAGAGAAGCAGGACCAAAGAAAAGAGAATATAGGAAAAAGGAAACAAACAACGGAGACAGCACAATAAGACAGTGAATTAACTTGAAAAAGCAGGATATGCAACTCCTGAGTCATTCTGTAGAGCCATCCTTCTAACCTCTTTTTAAAAGCCTTCAGTTATGAAAATTCCACTTTCCCCAAGTCATTTATTCCTGTGCTTCCTTTTAAACTTTTGGTCAGAAAGCTTTTCTTAATGCCAAATCTAGATCTCCTTTGCTACAATTTAAACCTGTTGCCTTTTGCTCTTTCCCATGTGGATCTGCATTATTATCATTACCTTAATCTCTGCAGCAACCTTTTATGCATCTAGAGATGCTAGTAGATCTTCACACATTTTTCTCTTCCTTAGGCTAAGCAACCCTCACTTTTTCAACCTTAACTCATAGACAATAATACAGTGTATAAAAGTCTCTATTTTACATAAGTTTAGGCATGAGATGGCATAACAGAATTGAAGTTGAGCCAGAACACCATATTACTGTTTAAATGTGAAAGATTTTGAATATTTCAACAATTTTTGAAAGTAGCATAGCACCTGAACTATAAATATTTATATACAGATAGACAGGTATGCACACATGTATACAGACAATTTTGCTTTTGTGATGTTTTAACATTGGTGGATCAAACCTTAAAGGATTTCCATACCTACGTATTTTTAAACATGTGCACATCTAGCCAAGCCAGCTCTCTGAACTAGAGGTGTGTTCCTGAGTGCAACTTCCATTTCAAAATTCCCAAAGATAAGTTTTATTCAGCTTTCAGAAGCTGGTTAATTTATTCAAGTCTAGAAAGCACAACCACAGATGGCAGCTTTTGGCTTCAGTACCAAACTCCCAGTTGCAATTCCCTTCAGATGCAGGGTTTTCATTTGGCCCGTAATACCAGAGACAGCTGTGAAATTTAGAATCTGGTGAGTCTTTCAGATTATAAACTCACATAGTATTTATAGTTACTCTCAGCTCTGTACTTTGAGATTCTGGATGTGTTCTGTATCTAGGAACTCTGAGCACCGCTGCTGCTCTGAGTGAAGGACACGAGCAAATGCACCTTTTTGCATGTTCCAGTGTTAAGTTCCTCATGCCCACTCCTTTCTAGCAACTCAGTTCCACTCTTAAAGCAGCACTGCTGCCGATATAGATAGAAATGTACTCACCCAGGTGCAGATAGTGCTGTTATTTGTGGAAATAACTCTTTAAACATAATGAACAACTGAAGACAGCAAAGAACAAACACGTTATTTGTCCTTTTTTGCTTTGGACTCAGAAATAGCAACCCAGAAGGAGAAATACTTGACTCAAATGAGCTAATGAGAAGACTATTCTCATACAATGAGATCCAGAGAAGTCTGTACTTGCATTAGCTTCATTGTTTTATTCAGAGTATCTGTACTACTCTTATTTGAACTCTGTATACACCTAATCTATACCTACAGGTTTTAATTTATCAACACCACCATTCCTAAAGTTTTATTCATGGAAGAGCAGTTAGATGTTACACATTAGGCTGGCAGTAACATGAGAGTTCTTCACCTACTCCTTTAAAAACCTGGTCAACTTTGCAAAGTTGAAGAGATAACTAAAGTCACTAGACAATTCAAACACGGAAAAACAAGTCAAGGAACTAAAAGGAAATATACTTCCACAGCATGTATTGGCTTTCCTGATGAACTGACTTTCCAGCCCAACAAAAACAGACATATTCTGTACTAGAATCAGTGGTGCCTAACAGCTATTCACTTACAGCTTTGAATATCAAACGTTTAACCTTTATTATTAGCAGCAGTTTGGGGGGGGGGTGGGGGGGGTGGGAATGTCCCTCAAGTTATTCATACCATAACAAAAAAATTCTTCCATTGCACAAAGAAGATTTTGACCTATTTAATCATTAGGTATCTTTATTAATCAAAGAAAATATTTCTTTGCTTAAAACTGAAGACCAGAAATTTCTCCTACACAATATCTAGAGCAACAATTTTCATTACTATCACATTTAATTATCTTTGTCTTCTGGGTTCAAGTGTTTTTTGAGCAACAAAACACAGAAGTGAAGCATGCTGTCTCAGTAAGCCTGAGTAGCGGCACTGTGTCCTATGCAAAGTCACCTAAGGACTGACTGCAGAATTATCCTTCGTACAGCAGTGATGCACAGGGGCCTCTATATAGAAATCGGGGCTCTGCTGTGCCTGGCATCAATACTTGTCTTGGATAACGTAAGCACAAAGGGAAACTGACATCAGGTAGAAAAATGAGGTTGGGAAAACAATAAAGAGACTAAATCTGATAAAACAAGCATCTGCTAAAGCACACCAGCTGTCCAGCCACACCAGGAGTATTGCCAGTGTCACAGCAGAGTTGAGTTTTTACATGGTACACACAGATCGTTAAAAGAAAAAAAAAAAAAAAAAGCTCCTCCTGTCTTAGCAAAGAAAAAAAAAGTAAAGTAATATACATTTTCCAAGAAATATGGATATACAGTCTCAGTGAAAGTTTACATTTAATGATTCATGTGGTGAGAGAAAAGATATGTAGCTGAAGCAAAGAAGAAAATTCATAAGCATGGGAAAATGTTCTTAAAGGCAGAATTCACATTCCTAGGCATTTATCTAAATGGACCTAGCTTCATTACATGAATCAAGGCCCTAAGGTTACAGCAAACCTTATATTCAATACAGATTATCTTTCATAGGAGTCAGGCTGTGTGCTGGAAGAAGAAGGCAAGCTCCTGAAAGTGCTATTGCAGATGAACTGGCCTGACTGAAACATGTCAGGAAAGGGGCATTAGGAAAAGATACCTTTATTACAGTGCCAGCTGGGCAAGATGGACTCCACTAGGAGCCTGGAATGATAATTAAGAAGTTAGTTTGGATGACACTGAACTTAAAATGACTGTTAGACATCTACTCTGGGATGTAAGACAGGCGGGCTGAGATTCAATCTTTCTGTACTACAGTTCTTATTGTTCTGTAGAACAATGCTTATTCATATCCACGGCTTCTTTGTCTTTCACCTCTTGTTTAGTGCAGCTTGACAAAATGGCATGTGACACACACACACACACACAACTTGAGGTAGCAATGGCTATGGACAAGAAGCAATTACTACTAACAGCTAAACTAATCTACTACTACCGTAAACAAATCAGGACAGAGAAATTCTTAGTAATTTTTTTAAAAGTTTTGTAACAATATAGAACTCCTTACCTTCTTGGGTTAAAAATCCCAGAATATTTCATTCTCAGGGTTTAACAGTAGCTGTGTGAACTGTACCCGTCTCACCTCCCGCAGCCATGCTTTCAGTACACCTGCCTCTGCGGGACTTCAGCCTACCCCAGAAGTGCTTATTGCTAACTGGGGCATAAGAGTTCTTAAGAGAAGAGAATGTAAAGAAACCAACGTCTAAATAATGTGATGACAAGAGCTGTACTTTTTTTTTTTTTTTAAAAAGACAACTTCATTTTAGCTGAATTATTCTATTTCAGAATTGCAGGATGCCAAGCTGACTGTAAGCATCATAAACAGATTATTCATTCCTATATCATTTCATTCTGCAAATAGTGTTAGCTTCTTAAATGGCATCTGCAGCTTGCCAGACTGACTCTAAATGTAGTTCCTTAGGAACCATTAGGTCTTTTAGAAATATTTAGGACATTTTTAAAAGCTTTGTTATTTAGCTTCTAATAGTTCCATCAGGACCATTAAATCTATCAGGTAAATAGGTCTTCAGAATTATTATTTTTTAACCACACATTAGTGGTTCCTAATGACTACGAAGATGCTGTTACACTCCATTGAGTATGCTCTTAAAGCATATTGATAGGCACAGTAAAATGCATGTAAATACGTGTGCATTTACCTCTTTTGAATGTTGTCTGCTTTCAGAGTTAAAAGACCATTTAATGTGTTTCCTAAAATAATCAAAAATCATATAATTAGGGCAATTTAAAAAGTAACCATTTTAAATGCGCACATTAAGTAAATTTGTTTCCACCATCCCAAAATCCTTTGCTAAATATGAGCAGTACTTTTATAAATAGGCAAAAACTTTGAAAAGCTATAATCCCTTTTCCTGCGTCATAGCCTACCAACAGCACACAAAATTCCTTCTGCCCAGTAAGCTATTAAAAATCAGGGAAGATATGTTATAAACAAAGTTATATCCTTTGGATAAAAATAACAGTTGCATAATAAAATCATCATTACAAATATAATTCTGATTTCATCCTTAGCTGAATCTGTCTTAAAATAGTCATAAGATTTTTGTTTTGTTTCTAGCAAAAACCAATCTAAAGAAAGACCCTCAAGCTACCCATATAATCGCAGTTCAATCCACCTGGCATTGCATTGTGGGGAAAAAGGAATTAAGACCATGACTTTAATTTGGAGTAGAAAGGAAGCAAAACAAAGGAATTCACTGCAGAGACACAAAGAGGTGATTATGCACAAATACGCATATTGCATCCTAGAACTATTTAGGATATCAACTCTATCTTCACAGAAAAGAAATCTGGGTAGTTCGATTTCAACTAATCAGTGGGTGCGCGTGGACAATCCAAACAGACCTTGTAGATGGAAGCAGTAGCTGCCTGTCCTGAGCATAAATAAAGGAAGTCAGAAGAAATGACACTGAGAATTGACAAGTTCCCTTGGATTAAAAGCAAATTACAGCTTTACTCTATTCCCAGACTGATTGAATAAAACATATTCTAAAGAAAAAAGGAAAAAAATTAAAACCAAAGCAACACCATATTTTTCACTGGCACATGATCCGTGTTGACTACACACACAGAGAAGCTAGTGAAGAGCCCTCAGGAAGAAGACACAAACACTTTGAGAACTCATTAGGAATTTTTAAGTCTCCCATCAAATGTTTGTTTAAATTTCAGTGTAGTATGCATACAAGTATAGGAACAGGTGTAAGAAAATGTCAATAACACCACATATAATAAGCTAATGGACAATAATTTGTATATTGAGCAAATATTGTTTTCAATCATTTCCTCAAGTCAATTACTGTCTAACTCTGCCCAAAGTCAGAATGCACATAGGTTAAGTCTACTTTTCTGCAACAGTAAATCACCAGATGGGATAGGCAATTATTTGCCTACCATGACAACTGCTGTACAGACATGCCACAAAATCAAAATAATGCAGATTTCCCCTAGTTCTGCCATTAACCATAAACCACTCCGTAGTTTGACCTTCTGTTGAAATACGACCACTCTATTTTATAAAGGTGCTTAATATAGATAAAAAATTTTGGATATATAAAATACTAGATGCATATAGAATATTAGATAAATATATAAATTTGTAGTGTAAATTAATCTACTATATTATATATAATTATATATTATGAATGTATCTAAATATATTTTTCTATAGTTAACATGCTATCTATATAGTGATATAGTACAAAATGATATATATACTACAGAACAAAACTCAAAATTCAACATCTGTCTAAAGGAAACACCAAGTCACTTACCTTTAAGTGAGAATGCAGTTTCCCTTCACTTTTTGCCCAGAATGAAGTCTCAATGAAACTAACCTTTCAAACCAGACCTAATTGTAACTTGCTACACTGCACCTGCAATGAGAGCACCTTGAAATTTCTGAAAGATCCTATAGGCGAGTTTTATACACTTTGTGCAGCACAATCATCCAAATTTAATTTATCTCGCACGTCATTCCTTTGCAAAGCACGGGAAGTCACAAAAAACACCACCATGTAACTGAAAATACAGATACATGAAGTTTAGTAACTGGAGGATTTGGCACTCAGTTGATTAATAAAGACATCAGTAGGACACATGAAACTTTAGGAGTCAGGCTCCTGCTTATTCATGAGTGAAGCTATAGAAGCCCTGGAGCAGAATTATCCTTACTTATATGATCTCAATCTGTTTTCTATTGATTTTTCTTACACAGCAGTAAGATTTGATTAACTTTAGTAATAGCAATGACTGCTTCAAAATGTCTTGAATTGATCAGACATAAGGATTTCCTGTTAACTAGAAATTAAAAATATATTTCTTCCAGTATCACAATTAAGAAATGCCTTCCTCTTTGCAAAGGTATAAATGAAAAGATTGTAATGTTCCACTAGCCATTTCATTGACTTAGAAAGGTCATTAGGAAAACATCTCCCAAAAAGGTGATCTAACCAGGGGGAGAAATTTTTCTGTGTTAACACATATGCACAGCACTGGGTATCCTTCAGAGATTGCACAGCTCAGCCTGCTGCAGGTACCAGAAGATACCACACTCGTAGGAACTAAGAAATGTAAAATACTAACAATAACCCAATATAACAAAATGAACAAAAACACAATTATAAGCAAAGCTTTTGAAATAAAAGCTGCCATTGTAGGCAATAGAACGCTTCAGTGTTTTGTTATTGCGTCAGATAACCATCTTCAAAAACCTTTTTTGTCAGGTTTGATATGTACCAAACTAGCTGATTTGAAATAATTTATGTCTTCTGAAGTGTAAATTTTTGCAGATGCTGCAAATCTTCCATTTTGCAGGCCTTTCTAGAGAAATTAGGGAACTTTAACATCTTCGGGGAAGTTCAAAAGGATTATGTACTGTCTGGTAAGGACAAAGAGAAAGAAGATTAAAGTGCTGATAAAAACGTTCACATGCAAACACACCAAACAAAACAAAGATAAACTGCCTTAATAAAGGTAAGTCAAAATTATGAGTTTAAGAATTGCCCTTGTAGCAAAAGAAGGTTATTTTCCTTTCAGTTTGTATATAATTAAGCAAATTTATGACAGAAAAAAAGCCATTTGACTGGTGATATTAGCCAGAAATGTCAGCATTTGGTCCACATCCCTTCACTTCCATGCTGAAGGCTGCTTATTAGACCTGGCAACATTCTTTTTTTGATTTTTTTTTTTCTTTTTTTTTCTTCAATTAAAAAAAAACATAAATATATATTTTGGTTTTTTTTATTTTATTTTATTTTTAAATCTAAAGCTATTATTGTTATTTTAATTAGAATTTATGGTCAATAGCACGCATTTCTAGCTAAAGCCAGATAGCCTTATGAGGTTTTGCACAGTTCACCTCTAAAAGGAAAGGTCTATTTAAAATAAAATTAAACCATAGGCTTATTCTTTCATTTAGGCTTCATGGCTATATTTGTTGCATTTCTGGCTCCTCAAAAAAAATAAAAAAAAATAAAAATCACTGAAATATATCAATATATTCTCAGTGTCTGTAAACCCAGGACAGAGGGAGACCAAAGGGCCTATATGGGAGTTATTAGTGCTGACAGAAAAAGAATCTTTATTGCATTAAGCATGCAAAAGATGGGGACACAGCTTTTCTTCCCTAACAGTCACCAAGAATCTTACTTATAATTTCCACTGCCCTTCTTGGAAAGCAGATGTGGAGAATCAAAATCTATACAGACAACTACTTCAGCTGCTAACATTGCTTTAGTTTCCAGTTAAATGCTGAAAATACGAGATCACTGTCGCTGAGTGGTGGTGGTTGTTTTCCATGTTAAGCCTGTACAGCGGAAGAATATGGAATTCACCCTGCCCCACAACTTCCCAGAATAGTTGAAAGCAAAAATAGTTGCAAGTTCTTGTAAGAACTCCACTCTGGTTTTGGTTTCTATAGATGCTTCCTGCTTTAACTTATATTCTCTTTTGCAAATTTTCTCCCTCATGGATAGCCAATTTAGAAGCATAATAGACTATCTCCTAAAACTTCACACCTTCTACTGCAGCACATACAGCAAAGAATCAAGAGCAGATTTGTTTTCCTCAAGTTTTCGCTGACACCCTTTGAAATCTGTAGTTGTGTGGGAATAATCCTTGAACAGTTATCTTCTACTTATCTGATGTAGGTCTAAACTGACAGTGCAACATCCTAAGATCATCGGATCACTGTAGTTGCTCTAGTCAGTAACTGCTTCTCAGGTTTGTAGCCGTTGAGTTCATCACACAAGCTCTCCTAAATGCAAGCAATAAAAACGACTTGAGTGTCAGCTCCTTGCAGTTCAAGGATAACTTTCCAACTTTTTTTTTTTCCACTTTTCATAATGGCTACCTAAAATGACATTGTTCTCGCCCTGTTTGATGAGAAGCATGAGTTTGTGATTTTTTTTTCAGATATATTTGTTCAACTAGTCTGATGCTACATTCCAGATAACTGTAACACAATTTCCTGTATGTCTTCAACATTTCACATTTTAAAGTGTCAGAATATCTCTTCCATAATGTTATCTAAAAATAACAACATCAGACCGGCATAAAAATCCACTGCAGAAATCTCAGACCATTTCAAAGCAGTCAACAAAGTCTCCCACTGGTACGCACTCTGGGTAGTGAGTGATGGGTATCTTGAGAGAAATACTGTGGAATCAATGCAAGAGATCAATCACTTAAAAGAAATACAGTCATTTGGGACAGTATCTTTTGCAGGGCAGAAAGCAACTCTGCTAAGAAACACTTTATGCACAATGTACATTCGTATGCATACGATTATGTAAAAGTTCATTTATAATATCTCAGGAGATGCAGTAGCTTGCACGCAGTTATTTAAATAGTTTGGGGACTTCGCAAGAGAGATTTACTCTTGCTCTCCCCACATTTTATTATGGAAGGTTTATCCTCAATATTAAAGTTTAATTCCCCCAAAGCAGTGCATTAATACATTCATAAACTTTAATACCTAGAGCTTTGTGCCTACCTTCATCATATATTGAAGGCAATTGTTAAACAGCAGTTCCATACCTTCCTGTAGTTCTTTTTCATAATAAAGGGATTTTAGAAATATTTCAAAAGCAGAGTCATTTTGATGCACTATATTTTGCCTAATTTTAAACATCTGCCATGCAGAAAATTGGGTTTTATGGTTTTCAGAGTAAAAACAAAAGCTGCAGACCCCTAGCTCTCACAGCTCATCCTTTTCAAGCGATTTCACTAATCATGCATGGAACTTTTGGTACATTTATTATTTATTGCTTGCCCCTAAAGCCTACTTTCATGTTCACACACAATCATTTGGTTTTATGCCCTTTCATTATTTAGAAGTCATCTATTGCTTTGTGTAATAAATTTAACATTGGGAGTCATTTTCCATTAAAGATCAGACCACTATCCCAAATACTGTAAATACTTCTAACAGGCCAATGTCTGTTCTAAGGGTCCCCTGTGCTTCTCATACATACCAAGGTATTGGGAAGAGGAAATAAGCTGTCTTATTAAGCAGGTAATTAGCATGATGGCACATTATAACATTTTTCCTTATGTGTTCCGCACACTGAGAGGAGGTGATAACCAAAGACACCAATTACAGACAACCAACACGCTAAAGGAGGAAGGGCGGACATTTAAAAAGATAAAAGAAAAAACATGAAAATAGAGTCAATTTGGTTGCAATGAAAGAAAGCAAACAGCAGCCTTATTACAGGGGGAAAAATAGAAGTACTCCAAAGACATTATCATTTGTCAGAATTGCTGCTGTTCTTGACACCATGGCACATAGAGAAGAAAGAACAGGGAATTCAGAGATTATTAGGAGAGCTTTGAAACCGGCTTTTAGTATCTGACACAGGATACACCAAGAACCAACACAGCTACAGACAAAAAACCCCCAACTGTCTATGAGTGAAACCTTAATTCAATATATAATTTATTTAATTTGGCTTCTGCTGCCTATAATTGCTTCAATCCTCAAGAACAGCTGGCAGGCACCAAGAGCAAAAACATACTTAGGACAACAGCAGAGAGAAGTTTAATTAATTTTTAAAATCTTTGTATTTTATTTAGCTTCTGCTGCCATCTACAGTAATCATCACAAATCTGCACAAAGACCAGGTACAGCACTGAGAGCAACAAAATAAACCTTCAGCGCAGTAACAAGCTGGGCTAGAAAGGCACCAGGGGACTTTCACTGTCACTAGAAGATCTAATGAACCCTCTTTGTAGATAAACTCCCTCTCTCAGCTGGGGACCAAAAAATCATTTACAGTTACTCATCAGCTCTGTAAATGAATTAACTTATCCACGTAACACACAGATACAAGTACAGACTTCATGAGTCCGTGTAGATCAACAAAGCAGTGGTGCTGGCTATGAACTGACAAAAGTTTTAATTTCTCTGTTTAAGATTATCACATGGGTACTGACTAGCTCAATTCAGTTTCTAATCTTTCCATATGGTCACGTCATGAAAAGGTGGACACCATCAGGAATTAATTTGTTAATCTACTCCCAAAGAGCCTTGTGTAATCAAAATATTTTTCACTAGTAATCTTAATTAATGGAAATTTTTACATTCTAGATAACACCAAGTAACGCTGCACTTGTTCCAAAACTTGTACATCTAATAAAACCTGTTTGCGGCACAAAGTAATCTGTCCAAGGCACACTAGTAATTTTTGCAGGACGAAACAAAAAACTCCAAACAAGAATGCAGCTTCTATGTTAATATTAAAATTAACTTACAAATAAGTAATTTGAAAAGACACTACATCTTAGACCCTAGCTTACATTTTCAGCAACTAATGCACAATTTCTAGTTCTTTGTCTTATCAGCAGTCCCACTGTGATTTTCATCTCAACATTGTCAGTGTTATAAAGTAGCATCTGAAGCAGCATAAACCCTAAACTCCACTTTCTGAATATAGTGAGTCAAATCCATTTTTTTCTCCTGTGATTTGTAGCTTTTCTTTTGGGGAATTTCCGCTGCTCCAACAGTTTGCAGATTTCTACTGTCTACTGCATAATGACACATCTTTTTTGTAGGCTAAATAGAATCCATTACTGGCGTCCCCATTTGTAGTGTCACTGAGGAGTAACATATTGAAATAGCTACATTTTGAGCTATACACTTCATTAAAAGATGGGTTCTAATGCAACTTCACAGCATTCTTACTCCATTGATGGATAGACTGGGACCGGGCTCAAACTCGGAGTTATCACAGCAGTGGAGGGTACGATTATCACCTTGTCAGAGAGCTGTCTAGTGAATATCTTTGCTGAAATCTAGTGTTCTCAGATGAACCTTAGAAAAAAGTTACCCAAGGCAAGACATTACTGGAGAAAAAAAAAAAAAAAAAAAAAAGAAAAATCCATTTTCTTCACTTTTCCAACTCTATAACAAAGATTCAATATTCAAGCTTACCCAGTACAAGTACAGAAAATATTTCTGAGGATCTAAGAAAGCCAGCTTAACATTTTTTTATTCATAACTCTGTATTTGGTACTTAGTTATTAGGTATTGTTAGAAGGATAAACCATCAAAATATTTTTTCATTTAAACTTCTGCCGTAACACTGTCAACTGAAAAAGATGCAGAGTATTAGCTGGACTGTGAAACCTAGTTTAAGCCAAATGAAATCTTCTGAAGATCAGCAAATACTAATGTCAAAGTGAACACACCTTTTCTAGCTGTTAGGACACAAGGGAACTCTTAACTACATGAGATTTTGAGCAAAAGTGGAACTTGGAACTGGTTTTGCAGTATTTTTTCCTCTATTTTTGATTGCTACAGACCACAGCAACATCAGGTAGAGTTTCAGCATCTGATTACAGGACTAAGACCACGCAGGCAGCCGCCAACAGTTACTGGAAGAGGCTGCTTTCACCCTACTATAACCCAAGCGCTGCTCACCTAGCCATGAAATGCCACCCACAGCAGCAGTAGCAGCCTGGTTTTCCAGAGTCTAGCAGAAACAACCACAAGTAGATGGGGTTAGAGCCATTTTGCCACCCTAGGATTTGACTTCTTTGCATACTTCAGTCTTGCTATGCTGCAGTTATGAATTATGCTTGGAACTGCATGGAACAGAGGCAGCCAAAGCGGAGACCTCCGTGGGCGATAAGGTACGACAATCATCCCGTCTTTCATCGGTTCTGCTTCAGCACGCTACTTCCCTAAAACACAGAGGTGTTATGAGGATAAACAAGTCCACTTTCTTGGGGGTTTTTCGGGTACCAAGGCTGTCAAAGCTCTCTAACTATAACTGATAAAGAAACTGCACCTCTGAAGCTTGGAGCTGCACTGACAAGCATTTAAACATGAAGTAATCAGTCAGTAGCCTTAAATGCAACAGTAATAAGTACTCTGCACAGACTCTCAAAATGAAAAAAATTCTCTTCCTAGCTCTGTGGTTGGTGCTCCTACGTGACACTGAGCAATGCGTTTCAGTTTCCCCACCTGTAAAGTGGGGTTCATGACAGAGACCTGGTTTGTTTATTTGGGGGCGGAGGGGGGGGTATTAATGGGCTTTGAGACCTGCTGCTGAAAAGTGTCCACAAGGTCGCGTTGTATTTTATTGCCACTACAGATAACCAGAGATGTGTTTGTAACATTGCAGACAGTACTTGGCCACTGCAGCTGCCAAATATCAAGAAAATGTTTAACAAGTATAAAATAAAAATCAGAGCCAAAACCATTAGGCCATAAAACGACCCTGCTATAAGATTTTATAGAACATAGCAGTAGCCTTCTTTGTCGTCATTTTGTAAAGAGCTACAATCTTTTCTAGTGAATTTACAAGTACACTAGATTGTATAGATTGACAGTCTGACTCAGCCCAAATAAAACTCAATCTGCATCTCCACGCAAAATATGAAGTCATACATAGCTCTTTCCGTATTATTTTCACTTGTTTCTTCCTTCCATAGCTTTGTCTGAAGGCAAGGGTTAAAGCATAAAACCGAAAGGCAGGTTGCAATAACCATGTTTTCAGCACAGTCAAGAGCAACAACTTCTCCCCACCAGAACTTCAGTTCGCAGCTCCTGATACAGCACCTCCCTGAACCACGCCAGGCAAGCTCTGACCCACCTGCCTGTCTCTGACAGAGTCTTTTGAATTATCTGACTACACCTGTTTAACGTTTCGAGTGTTACAAGGATGTGACCTTCAGACTCAAAGGGCATTGCAATTTCTAATACAAAATTCAAATACGTGCTTTGCTTAATTTAAAAATCAAATGTGCACACTGGAAACAACATTAAATAAACTAAATGTTATGGCTTCCTAAACTTAAACTTTTCCAGCCCCAAATCACAGAAGGACCTGCTCAGATAAAGGCACCTTTTTTCCAAGTTTGATGGGGATTTTTTGTGGACTTTTACAACTTGACTGATGAGCTAATGCTTATCTTGCAAAATACACCATATTAGAGATGGCCTTCATTACAGATCCATATATATTCCCTTTCGACATGCTCCAGATCATCACACATGTACTGTGCTTATGGAACTTCCCTGCAAAGGCCAATGAAGACAAAGGGGTGGGCAACATTATTCTTGACCCTGCCAAAAAAAATAAACTACAAAACACCCCAAAAAATTAGCATCTTACATCACTTGAATGGCTTGAAGAACTTGCTGAAAGTTTCAAAACTGCTTTGAAATGCCGAGATAGACATGTACATTTTAAAAACTAACTTGCAGAAAGAAATTATAAAATTTTGTATCGATAGCACGTTCCTTTTCAAGCTTTGAACTGTACACACTGTACAACAGAAGTAAACACAAAAGAGCTGAAAGCCTCTGCCAGATTCCCTTAAAAATGTGATGAGGCAAAAATCTACTGGTGATGTTGTAGTATATAAATTACCTTCAACAACTTGTTAACAAACAAAACCTCTTGCATGCCAGTAAGTAAAGATACTATGAATATTAAAAAAAAGTCCATAATATGTTTTCCCTTCTACTTAAATAAGACAGTATATAAAGCCAATAAGGAGAAAATGAGACCTAAGAAGCAAACCACGTATAATAGTCTCAGAAAATACCTGTTCTGGTGATCAGAAGGTGAATCTTGCCTATGCAAAATTACACAAAATTAATTCCTACAGGATTAAGATTATGCACAACGCTTCTCCTTCACATAAAATATACACTGAAGTTTTTGCACAACTGCTTGAAATTAAATTATCTCAGAGTTGATCCTAAAGTGCCTTTTCCCTACTTGCTATGCATATAACATCCACGAGGACACAGATTGCCCTTAAGCCAATGAGCTGTACTTCTAACAGCTTGCTACAGTTTAGACATGAAACCTTGAAACCTTGTAGCCTAGAAGACAAGCTTTCCTGAAATAAGCTTCTTACAGCCAAGTTAGAGTTTGGTTGTTTCTTTTTCTTTTTTTTTTTTATTTTTTTTTAAATGCAGTGATGTTTTATTAATACAGCTAAAACCTGTAGGCTAAAAAAAAAAATATGCAGGAAATCTACTAAAACTATTCATGTTTTGATCTACTTAGACTTTTTTTTTTCCTCTGTGTATTTTAGGGACAAGTGTATTTATCTAGTTAAGAGTCCCATCATTAAAATGTCACATTAACTATGGGAAAAAACAGCTTCAGACCTAAATAAAAAATGTTTATACTGTACTATTACATGTCAGTCTATGAAAACAGTGGTAAACTAGCTTTACCAAATTATATTTGGAAAATAATATGAATCATTTTAGAAAACCAGTGAGTGCATCTGCAGTTAAAAGGACAGGCAAAACTTCTGTCCAAATCACATTTCTAAATGCTTTCAGCATTCTGATTGGTAAACTATTTCCCAAAAAAAAAAAAAAAAAAAAGAAAAAATATTGCTAATTATGAAGTGAGAAAGTGAAAAGAATGAAAAATACAATTTCTTCTTAAAAAAAAAATCCTGTTATTATAGTTGTAAAACGTAATATTATTACACACCTGTAGACATAAGTGTCACTTTGTTCACATAGAGTACTGGGTATCAAAAGTAGTAACTGCTAACAGGCAATCAAGTGTAGGAAATTACAAAATCTATGGGCCGCAGTCTTTTCACTGCAGAACAAAAAAAGTAATACAGGATTTTGCAGTTTGGGTTATATAAATTTGTGACATACTCAAGAATTGCAAACTACCAATGCATTCACATGTACACCAAACCACAAAATTAATGATATAAATAGATGTTTCTATTGAAACTACTAAAACTATTTTATTTCTTGGAAACATACCTGAAAATGTTCAAATAAACAAGGTGGTGACAAAGAAGACCTTGTCGTTGAAGTGCTTCTCTGGTACTTAGAAAGTCTAATTATAGTTACTAATTCTGTCATCAATTCCCAACACAGAGTTAGTTAAGCAAGTTCACCCATTTCAGTTTCCATTTGTAGAACAAGAATAATGCTTTATCCTACTTTTTCCTCGAGCACCCACTTTACGATGAACTTGCTTAAAGTACTTTTTTATTTTTTAATGCCTTTAGAGAACATGCACTGCAATAGGTTTGCTGCCTTCCTAAATTAAGACCATGACAAGGATGCCTCCTGCATGTGGTTTGGCTTCAGAAGCAGCTTGTGAAGCTGTTTTTCGTCAGAAGCAGCTGACGGAAAGCCTCATAGTTGGACACCTCAAAGAACTCCATCAAGTGCTGTGAACACCAGAATCTTAACAGGTTGAATATTTTCATGCAGCTACTCAATGAACAGCAGCAATACTAAGAAAGAAGAAGAAAAATAAAAAAAAGGGGGGGCAAAAAACCAAAAAACTCAAAGGGACACATTACTTGCAAATCTGTTTGTGACTCCAGATCAAATTAAAGATCAGATTAAAAACACCATTAAAACAAAACTGTGCTAAGAATAAATCACAAGAAATGGGCTACATTCTACAGAAATGGGCTACATTCTACAGAAACATCCGATAAATTTTGGAATCTGATTTCAGCCAGAGACACCCACTGAGCTTCAGGAAAGCGAGCAGCTCTGCCAGGCTGTCGCAGCTTGGGGGCCTGGCAGGCATGGCCACACGCATCAAGCATACAGAGAAAAAGGGGGTTTGTATACTTTTTCGGTAAATACATTTCAGATGCACCAAGAAAAAAAGTCACCACAACAACCTTGAATGGGTTAAAAACCAACCAAACAAAAAGAAACACAAAACCCTTATAACAGTCAATTCTCCCCTTAAGTCAAACAACGCACACAGAACTATCAAGACAGCGCTCTATTTCAAATGGCTGATTCTGAGAAGTGAACATTGCACCACTCAGGTGAACAAAGTGGGCGATATTTCAGTTGCAAAGTAGTCACCGATCGAGTAGTGACCACGGGGTTCATAAAATCTGAATAGCATTCCGTGCTCTACAGACCGTATGCATTTTCAGTAACCTGAAAGCATCATAAAGGCAGAGAATCCAGCTAATATATGAACATCCTCAAAGCAACACAACTGCAATGCAGTTCCTGCAGAGCCGACAGTCCCCAGGGTGTTGCCAGCTTACTTCAAATGCCCCCACGTGCAGGAGCACCAGTGACAGGCAGCCTTCCCACCTCACACCTTCTCCTCAATTTCTCATTTTCAATACTGTCTAAATATTGTCCAGAACTGAAGCTCCACATACAATATTACTGAATTGCAACCAGTTTGATATAAAAAAATTTATTTTTCCAGACTGAGTTTTATCAGAATTCCTTATTTGATCAGTTTTACTGCAACTTGTCATTCATTAGAAACCATTAATAATGAAAGAAAATAGTTTCACGGTAATTTGGCTGGCTAAAACTGACTGCCAGGTATTTTAAAACTGAGCTTTTAAACTTACCACTGTGATCTGGATCAACTGAGGATATCTGAGCTTTTGGTGTACAGAAATCTTCATCTGCTTCATGGCCTTCACAAGTAATACCAAGGGATCTCAAAAGTTGTTTCATTTAAAGTCTACCAAGAGGTAGAGTGGTGCATACTGCTTCTCTGCCTATACAGAATTGGATAACATCTGGAGAAAGTCGTTATTTTGGGCACTTGAGCTACTCGGAAGGTATCCCATTTTCAGAATCAAACGGCTCATTTTACAAAAATTAAGATGATTTTATAGCAAACCAAGGAGAAAAAAATAACCAAACACAACAGGGCATGCAAAAATCATCAGAAGCCTTAAACAGCTCCAATAAGTGCCTCTGATCAGAGCAGAAATAGAAACTGGCAAAACCAAAGCAGGAGTAGTTCTTAACAGGGTTTGGGGGCCGGGGGGAAGGTGAGGTGGGGGGGAATGGATTTTTTGTCACAGAAGTGTTCTCTGTAGCTTGTTACAGTTATGATTAACATCATTAATTACAGCAAGAATAACTGCTGATAGCAAAATAAAATCAATTGCTTTAGAAGTTCGAAAACTTTTCTTTATTCTCTGTTTTTTTGATAAAGTAGCAATTCCTGCTGAAACAAGATATCAGTACTCGGAAGAATTCATATTCTGTACATAGCCCATAATCCACTGAGTATTGCTTCAGTTGCAGCCTCCAGTAATAAATGTGCTGAACATTTTAGGTTTAAAATAATGCGAGAATAACAAATATCCTTAGCAGACAGGGCTTGATTCTGAAGTATATGGGGGTGGAAGTGGCAGTGAAGAGTGGAACGTTTTATGTTGGTTGACAGATATTCACAAACAGCTGCAGCTTTATTCCTAAGTGCAGCACACTACTTGCAGAAAATCTGTAGAATACTGAAATTCTTCAGCCCAGTTGCCTATGAAAACATTCCCAGTGTTCCCTAGAAAATTACTGTAGACACGATACGTATCAGAGTGCCAGTTTCCACAGGGACAGCAGTGCATATGGCTTGGCTAATTTTAAAAAATCAACAGCATCATTACAACTCAGATATGGATAAATAACAAGTAGCTGTACCAAATTTGTACATGTTGGGAAAAATCATGTATTTCAGACAGAGTACGCTGAATTATCTATACAGCATGCACAAAGTATTACTATGAATTTCAAAACATGTTTCTGACAAAATATAAGGTATATAAAATATGAAACAATACTAAAGTTGTACCTACAACGGACTTTTCTTCATGTCACCACATTCAAACATCACCTCCTTCTCTAGAGTACATTCAAGTCAATGAGCGGACCCTTCATACCTTCAGCAGGCTTTAGCCTGGGGCCTAGGTCAATTAGGTAAAAGCAAACCAGCATTTCCTAAGAACTGATCAGTACCCTAGGAGGTCCTGCTGAGCTTCAAGCTTCGGCCTTAAAGGAAAAATAAGCTAACCCTAAAGGTATAATACCAGCTATCAGAATGCATTGAAGCAGCATAGCTGGAGTCAGCACAGAAAAGCTTTGGGGAGAATGATTTACAGATCATAAAATTAGGTAAATAAGTGACATAAATCATGGAGGTAAATAGGTGAGCATACCTGATGGCTGAGAGAAAGAAAATTCTTCCAGACAAATGAGACAACAAGAGGTAACCAAAGACCCTACTAGGCTGAGGGTGATTTTTCAATTACTCCAGTGGCCACAGGGCTGGACCCACAAGGAACCCCCAGGCAAGTGCAGGTAGGACCAAAATGAATAGAAACAATTACAGACGCATCTCCATTTCCACAAACACTCAGCCAAAATCTTTTGTGAAATTCCTTAGAAGTAGCTTGCAGACCACATTGAGGTATATCCTTCGTACATATATGTCTTTAATCTGCCTCCTGTCTTCACAGCTGCTAGTGCTGCCATTATGTGACAAATGCAGTCTTAATGGCATTCCACAATAACAAACAGGACACATGTTAAACCATAGACAAATCGGAGACACTTATTTTTCGACTCAGATTAGAATTTTAAAATAACTTCTGGAAGAGAAAACTTCACACACGTTTCTTGGTTATGAGAAAGAGACAAAGTGACCAAAGGGAAAGCCCAACTTCCAGCTTCCCCTGTTGAGCAGGTTGCGAGATGGCTACAACTGAAAGTGGTTTGTCACCTGGTTGCACCATGAGTTGGGACTGTCCAGGAACAGAGAGCTGTCCATCAAAGCTAACCAAGATACAAGAATGTTCATCTACATCTGTAGAAGTAATTGCTTGATAGCTTTTATTACAAGATGACCACTAAGGATTTGAATTAGACGCAAACAAGAAGGTGCTGATGGATGTTATATTTTTTCTACTATGATCAGGATTACAAACAATTAAATTATCGTCTCTAATGTGACATATAAAATGCCTACTTTTAACTTTGTTTGAAAAAAGAAGGTGCAGAATAGGCCTATGATTAACTTTTATATTTTAGATGTAACATCTTGAGTCAGAAAGTTTTCCTAACACAGTTGAGAGCAGAGGGCTAGAGATAGCCATTGCCCATTCTGTATCATGCCCCGACAGCAAGCTGACACTATTTTAAAAGTACTGAGCAATTTGAAAGTTTCCAGATAGCAGAAATTTAAATGTACTTTCTAAGTTGAGATTTGCTCTTTTCCACTTCATTGAAAAAATGCAGAAAATCATTACTCCCTTCATAATTACAAATGTGCTCATTTGCAGAAAGAAATGCAGAAGCATCAGACATATAGCATTAAATAATCATATTGGTGTGGTAAGTTTTTTTTAGGTGTGTTTTGCAAGTAAATCTAGCTACAAAGCATGAGACAAGCAGGAAATGTCTTATTCATCTCCAGCCGCAGTGTGGGGAGCAGGGGGCGGAACTGCTCCAGTGACTCTTTACACCAAAATTTATAGCAAGCAAAAGCCAAAACAAACAGTTAATAAAAGATTAGAAACATTTACAAGGACATTCCACAGGAAATAAAAAGTCATATTATAGCTACAGCTGCCTTATCACACTAGCCCAAATCCGCTTCATAGACTGCTTTTCTATGCACATTTTACTCCCTGCAGCTACAAATGAGACTTGGTGATTAATTTCATTTTTGTAGCAGTAGCAAAACTACAAGTTTAACAAGAACAAGACGAGGGGAAAAGAGGGAACAAAGGGTGGGAAAAATAGCAAAGATATTGTAACTACGCTCTCCAGTGTGGTTACATCTCACATTAGAAAGTATCTCAGATGATAAGAAAAAAGTTTTGAAACATTAAACTTCAATGACTAGATCAAACATATTGCTGTATCAACTGTAAACTAATCCTCATAGGAGAGAAAGGTAAGTTGTACCATCAATCTCACCAAAAAGATATTGTCGTTCACATTCTGTGCTTATTACATTTACCTGTCGTGTGTACATGACAAATATCCCAGTAATATCAATGCCAAGACAAAAACTGAGGTAAAAATCTTCCAAAGTTCCTTTCTTCTGAGAGAAGCTGGTTTTTACAATACAACTTCATGGATTCTGCTTCCTTCCTACACAAGACCGCAGGTACTGCCACATAGCCAGTAGCTTATGCTTCTGGTATAATAGTCTTTATAAGAAAAGGGCACAACTCACCTGTTCAGTGTTGCAGGTGGAAGCTTATGTTTAATCTGTAACACTCAAATGAGAAGTCAGTAAGCTCCGTTCACCTGAGGTACACCACTGAGCCTAATAACTGTCAGAAGACAAGCCTGCTACAGCCTGCCATCCTTTCCCCAATATCCATAGTGCCACATAAAGCAGCACCACCCAGAAGGGTGGCCAGAGACACAGGCAGTCCAAGACAAACCATTTTGTTATTGTTAAAACTGGTTTTCTTTCTGCAATTGGTTATGACTTAAGTACTTCAGTCATTTCTGCTTAAAATTTAGAAGAGTTTGGTCTTGTAGGCGAGACCACGCTGGGAGGAGTAGCTGCTACACCAGAGAGCAGATATGGTTTTTGCATTTGGCCTTACCTGAAAGATTTTGGAAAAGTCAAATGAAATTAGCAACATCAAAGATAGCAACACACACCTCTAGTGCTAACGTGGCCTTTGTAATGCATGTATTTCCAAAGATAATCTGATGGCCAAGTGACCAAAATTATTGCTTCTCAGGAGACTCTAATGTTCTGCAGCCTTTGAATTCTTCAGATATCACAACCAGAACGGCAGCTTGATTTCAGCACAGCACGATTGTCCCAACTGGATTAGGAACAGAGCATGGCATTAGCAGTCAGTCAGCATCCCACATTATAGCTGCTCCCAAAAGCGCAGGAGAAGGGTGGGAGGCATGCAGTACTGAAACAGCTACTTGCATTTTTAAAAAAAAAGTGAAGTATTTACTTAGTGCCCCAGTTTGAGCCACAAACCAGAGGTTAAAGGACCTTTAAGTGGTGCCTTTTTGATAAACTGGAAACTAACAAAGAGTTGTAGTAATACTGTGTCTGGCTACCAAATCTTACTCTTCAGTCTCACCCAGTCCTCCAGGGAGGCGGGTGCTTGCCACATCTTGGGGTTGCATCAATCAGGCAGGGTCTTCACAGCTGGGTGAAGCCAGCTGAAAGATGCCGGTGACATCAACATTATGATCAGTCCCACAACTCAGCTAGGTGAATACCTTCTCTTTGACTAACCATCACTTTATTTAGAATGGAATGTATGTTGCAGAGCTTTTTGTAAAGCTCTTATTTTGTTAAAGAATATTCTAACAATTTTCCTATTGTAACTCAACAGGTGCAATTCTTTCCTGGAATACCACTATCATGTACAAACTACAGTATTTTAAATCACCTATTAGTTGACTATTAAGAAATGAAATGTTTCTTTTGCAGTGATCTTTCATTGTGACACAGACAAGTATCTTCATGGATGGAAATCTATAGCTCCCGCAACTGCTAGACAATTAGTGAGAATTAATAAAAATCCACACATGACTTCCTATTGCAGTCAGAGATCAAATGGTAAAATAACACTGACCTCTGCTCATAGAGTAAGACCTGCAAGTTTGTTAAAATAAACCTGCTAGTAAAATGGTTTTGGAAGATATATTTCATCATCACAAATGGCTCCTATGTGTCACACTAGAAATCATTTCACCAAGATCCCCCTTAGTTAAATTGGTATGTATATTTGTTTGTTTTGTGGGCTGCAAGTAGGTATTTCTGCTTGCACATAGCACATAGATTTGCTTCCCAAGATCTGCCTTCTGAGCCTTTTAGGATTTCATCTTCAAATTCAGATCTCCAGAAGCATCTGAGCAGCTCTAGAATGACTAACTTAGGGCTTAATTTATGCTCCCATATTATATCACTAATTACTTAGGACAAACTCTTAATTTATCTAGATGTGCTCAGGCGTAATGGGATCTGCCCACATACTTCCAGTTCAAATGGTGAACAGGAGTAGAATTGTCTAAAATAGCTAAGTGTCTTATTAAACCTACTGAAAGTTAGTGATGCTTAGGATCCTAAGTGCATTTGGATCTTCTGAAAATTGTACTACCAAAAAAAAAAAAATCTACTAATAACTTGGGCCCTGGTCCTATAGTCCCCACACAGTGAAACTCCCATTATAATTCAGTGAAAACTGTACAGAAGATCACAGAACAAAGGTTTTAGATAAAAGAATGGTCCCAGATTTATTCCACAGCACCAACAGCCAAGAGAAGAACAACAAAGCTCCAATAGAGACTGAGGTGGAACCTTGAACATGCCATACAGCTCTCCTGTGCTTCAGTGTGGAAGCCTGCGTCCATTTAATGCTGTCTATCTGTAAATACTCCTTTTCTCTTTTGTTTCTTACCTCCCGTTTCCCACTCCACAAGTTCTGTTCTACACCCCACTCCCCACAAGCACAGTACCTGTAACCTTTCAGACTGCTTCTTGCCATGACCAAGCAATCTTTAATCAGTGTGAAACAGAAACGTGGAGGTATGAAATAGGTTTGGGAATGCCACTTTGCAGACCCACTAATTTCAAAATGCTTCGCTGGTGAATTTCATAGCCTGAACTGGAAATAAGAGCCAGCCAATAGGCCAGCGGGACAGAGAAAGTCACCTTCTGTCCTGGCTTTAATTAATTACAGTGGCAAAACTCTTGGTTAAAAACATTCATAGAAGTACACTTTACTGTGCATATGTAAAGAACTAGTTAATAAACGTGCTAGCACATGGTGATCAAGATTATTCAACTCTAGGTTTCTGGCACTCATAAAACTTACTTTTTGAACACTCAAAACCGGTTTCTACTGGCCATTTTTTACATCAGTTGTTAGCACTTAAATACCACAAGAGCTTTCAGCATGAGTAAGCAACACCATTTAGAAAATCTATTTACTTTGGCTGTACCAGCAATTTTCCTTTATTCTTTTTTATGAACATTTTAGGAAACAGATTTTACTTATATGGGAACAACGACAGAGAGCAAATAGTAAGTTAATACACTCAACCCTGCAGAAAAGTAGTAATATATTTTAGATAGGTGGGATAACACTCAACTGAATAGCCAGAGCTATGGCACAGAGGTATTTATCCAGAGACGGATCTAACTACAGCTTCCACCATATCAAGCATACACATCTGATCTGTGCAAATATAAGCATATAAAATGCAATTAAATGATTCAACTTATACATTTGGATCAACTATTTTTTTTTTCCCCAGGGGTGGTGTTTTAGACATTCTAATCCTGCCTACTTTCTACTTTGCCCTAATCTGACACTTACTCCCAAGTCAAAATTCACTCAACGAAGCTTTGAGACTTTCTCTCAATAGTGACTTTAATTCAGAAGACTCAAATGCTTTTTAACACCTAGTTTTATGGACATCCACAGAGACTAAAGTTTTGTTAAACCAGGTTCTATTCATTTTCTATAGTTTGATGGCAGAATATTACATGAATACTACTCTCAGTAAACTAATCTATAAACAAAAAAGTGAAAATATTATTAAATATATCAATGATAAATACAACAACAGCAAAAAAAAAAAAATCACTAATTGGTCTGTGTTATCTTTTACATAGAGAAAGAAGCGCTGTTTTCTTCAGCTCCAGTGACTACTTTTGAGATCACATGTCCATAATCGACTTAACTTCAAAAAGTGATCTACCAGCCCCTCTCTTTTCTTTCATTTCTATATTTTGTTTCTATTATTTCCTTCTTTCTAATTCCTATCTGAACTCCCAGTTTTCCCTTTTTTGGGTTTTCCTTCTCTACTACTGCATTGTTTTCCTTTGTATTCCACATTCCATGGATCAGGTGAGCAAAATCTTACCACAGAGCATTGCAGTTCCTGAAAGAGTAGGAAGCAAGCACCAAGAATTGAGAAGCCAGTCTATGGGTACTTACTACTCATGATAGTTCAGGCCAAGTAAACTCACTTATTTAGAAGACACAAAAAAATGCCCTCAAAACAGAGGCAAACATTCTAAAGCAAAACCAGCAAACAGAAAACGAGGGAGGTGAGGGTGGAAGGGAGAACCCTGTGGCATTGTGTGTCTGGCTGTCGTATCTGCTTTCCCTCTGCTTTAGTTTACATCGCAGGGGGGCATTTATTTACTGCATACTGCTCAAGACAGAGATCACTCGGTTTGCCCCTTCTGGGCAAACTCCTTTTCAGGAGGCGCATCTCTCCCCAGTGCCCTGCAGAGGGCACGTTTGCTTTGTGAACGGTGCCGCGTTCACTGCCAACAGCCATTTCTCTGAGGTAGAATCATAGCAAGCGTCACGCTGAAATTCAAAGACAGATTTATTGATTACCGCAGCTCCAGTCTCAAAAAGACAAATACTATAACAATTTCTGCCAGTTCTATTTGTGCCAGCATTCATAGCCACATTTTCTAGAGGCAACCGCCTGCCATAAACCTATTTTGCTCAGTGCCACCTTGCAATTTTATGAGACAATCATTTAAAAACTGACAGATTTGTTCTACATGCTGTGAAATCTCAAGTTTTTCCCTTCATAGCTCGCTAGATAGCTCACTAGAAATCCATTTAGAGACAATTCTGTGAACATGTTTTTTCTCTTTTCTTCTCCACATGGAGATTGCACTTCCTTTTCCTCAAGACTTTTACATGACTTTTTTTTAAGGAGTACCCAAGGCTCCTGGTTTTTTTTACGTGCCCATAAAGCTACTCTGTGATGACATAATTTCTTCCACAGCCTTCACTGTATTACAGATGGAACAGTATGCTGCCAGTATGTCAGAGGGGAAATTTAACTCTTCATCTCAAAGGGCTTAACTCTAAGATCAATGCTTTCCGGACTGAAACTTTGGGGAAATGTGTGCTTAGCAGCACCAGCAACATCTTTAGAGGTTCAATAGACCTGAAGATACCCTAAGTTCTAGTTTTAAGACGGTTCAAGAGTACAGGACACTGCATGAGGAAGAAATAGTTAGGAGGGGAGGTATGTAGGGGGAAAAAAGGGGATTAAACTGAAGAAGGTGTTTGGAAGGGAAATCATTAAAAGAGATCACCAGACATAGCACGATTGAAAGTTAAGCTTCAGGATACATGTATTCCAAGAGGATTTTGTATTCCAGCCACAATCTTCTAGACCTGCATATTTGAATTCTACACTAGTCTAATATAAATAGCAAGGTTCTGCTGCATTCCAGGGTGAATTAAAGAGCAAAAATTGCCCTGGTATATTAACAAACTCATGACATCATATGCTGCTGTCATCTGTTTAGCAGATAGATACAGCCAGGCGGAGCCACTTGCTGTTAACTCCAACGAGGAAAGACCCCAGCTTGCGAGGCACGGAACCAGCTTGAGTAGCTCAGTTAAAAAAATGTAAGTGAAATTACTTGAGTGAATGAATGTCTATCTATTTGGCCCTTTAGAGGGTAGTGCTGCACACAGACAACTCATCCTTTGCTTTGAAGGGGGCTTTTTGGTATATTCATCATACAGCAGATTTCAATCACTTAAAAGAATGCCTTTGTATTCTAGGAAGCTATTTCTTGCGTTTCTCCGGATGCCAGCTACACTATGCTTAATCCATCACATTTGTAGCTGTCTACTGCCAAGAAGCAAATACTTCATTGAGTATTTTATAGCTATTGCATTTTGCAGAGACAAACTGTGACTACCTAGATCAGAATAAATAACAGCAATAAAGATTTCAGTGATTTGATTTTCTTAAGCACATCCAAACCCTCTCACTTTGGAAATGACATGAATACAAGGTATGCGCCTGTTATTTACACAGCAAGAATCTTTGTATAGCCTACTTTCTTTCTTCAATATAAACTAATATAGTCCCTGAGGTGGCACTGTTCATCTCAAATTTAAAGTTATTTACTCTTGTTGTAACGAAGTCAGAGAAACAAACTGGTTGGATTATTAATAGAACTCCATTGTGAAAATAAATAATTGCTCTATTCATTAACACTACACTGAGTCAAAAGGTCTGGAATGGAGTAGGGATGGCTATATGAGAAACAAAGTGAGGAAAACTCAGATTGAAAATGGCATTTCACAGACTATCTGCAATTCTTAGGTTGGTTACTTAACGAGCAGTACATTTAGGGTAGAAAAGCAGACAGATTAGTGTTGAAACAGACAGCCTAAGTAGGGATCGATTAAAAAAAAGTTAATTAAACCAGAATCCTATACCACTATGGTAACATAAAATCCAATAACTTCAATGTTACAGTGAAGTGTTTGGAAGGGGTACAAAAGTAATTTGAACAAACTAAGGAAAATATCATGTCAGAACACTAGCTTATTTCCTTCCTCCAATTTCCACACACTGACTTCTTTATCTGCAGGAAAAAAAAAAAAAATATTACAAGGGAACTTCCACACCTTCACCCTTCGATGGTCACTTCTCGCAGCCTTATCATGAACTGTTCAAAACAAGTTAGATCAAATAACCACCACTACAGCCCAAGGAAAACAGCAGCAACAGGGAGTGAACCAGCTGAACCAAGACAAGTTGTTCTTCCTGACGCTGGGTAGCTGCACTGTAACTTGTAGCAGCAGAGCATGCTTTGTACTTCTCAATGCCCTTCAGTGACACAGAATTTGAACAGACATATTTCTAACCAACGCAAATCTATCTTAATGAGTTTTATAACAATTCTGTAAGTTGTATAGCAGTTGCTTTAGATCTGCACATAGACTAATCTGAACAGTTACTTCCTTCTTCCCAGTCTAACAATTACTCAGCATGTCAAGCTTCCACTTTTTGCAAGGCTAGTACTTTGTTAATTAAGCAAATTCTATCATTTCTGCTGTTAGTTGGGGTAACCTTTGACATTTTCGTAACCGTTATGCAGATGAATGCCAGAGAGTTCAGGGTCATCAAGAAGAACTCAGCTAAAATTCAGATTTGCAATTGCTATGGAATTACAACTGCAGAACTGCAGACACTGGCCAAAATTTTTAGACCCATGGAATAACTGGAGGACTATAGCGGGACATATGGAGAAGCAAACTGCTAAAAGACAAGCAAGTGGGTACTAGTGAAAGGCTGGTGCTGTGAGGAATGGGAAAAGGGAAAAACTTAATAAGGACTGTGTTGAGTCAGAAACAAAACACATTTTTACTGCCTTTCATCCATGGCAACTCTCCCAGACAAAAAAAAAAGGGCCTCAGATCTTACAACTCTGTTCAACTATTTCAGAAACTTAGACAGTGAACTCAAAGCAATCCTTACATAGAAAAAAAAAAAACACCCATAAAGAACAAAATAATACTCCTTGCTTCTAGAAGTATACAGTAATATCAGGTCTTGGTCACATACTTTTACAAAAATTAAATACAGCTATATCCATAAATCTCCCAAATATTTACATCTACCTACACGCAGCAACCATCAGGGAATCAAAACTGGAATCACTAGCACCCGAAGTGCTAGATCATTGCAACAAATGAGACTTCAGAATTAGCACCTCTTATTACTGGGACACACCACAGGAACCATGTTCACACTTGATAAAATACTGGAAGCACTGGATAGAATAGTTGGGCATTGTGTCAAAAAATTCCGTAGCAGTTTTACAAATTTCAGCAAGGATAAAAGGTGACAAGGAAAAATAGTGAAATCTTTACTCAAGTCCCAATTTGGATCCAGATTTTTATTTAGAAAAGCTAAAATATTTTCATTCCAGACATACTGTCTCATTACTAATTCTAACAGCTCATAAAAGGAACATTCATAATGAATTATTACAGAGTTAGAGCTGCATTTTAGCAATAAACTGTGTAAGAGGAAATATTTTCTTCATAAAGGCAAGAATGTAATCTTTTATAGCCCTTATCCCACCAGTAACAAAGTGCTTTGATCTCCAAAATTAAAGAAAAGAAGAGCAAGGTTTTAAGACTGGAATTGTTCTTTACTAGAATTCAATTTAAGTGAACAATTAAAACCCTCACAATACAGGCAATGTTGTTCTTTCAACCCTTTAGGTATTTGGAGTCAGATAAGAGAATCCAATGAATTCATTTCCTCAGTCCCCAAGATGGAGAAGGAATGATCCTAAAGTGTAAGCCACAGATACCTGGTTTCTGTTTCAGTATACTGCAGACATCTTATGTGGCCTAAGGAAAGCAACTATCACCTCTGTGCCTCAATTTCTCATTATGGAAAAAGATAAATTACATACAGGTGTATTAAGAGTTACATAATGCTTATAATACAAGTATTGCAGAAGCCTTATGTTAGAATATATATACACTGTGTACAGTTTATATATATATATCTGTAAAAGCATAAAAATCAATCTAACTTGTGGATGGGACAGGTTTTACACTATTTAAATCACTGACTAATCAAATTTACTCTATCCCCATCCTGGCACAGCTGTGAAGAGACTGACCCCAGCAGACCACCTTTTATTTGTAAAAACCTGTATCACACAGCTACGAGTCAGAAGAATTAGGCAGCAAGCATATATGGAGCGCTGATGTTAAGGGAAAAGAGGGTGTAGAACTGCAGGTTTCCCATCCAATCCACTATACATGGATTAAATATTCTAAAAGATAATGTTTCTGAAATGCTGCTTCTGAAGAAGCAAAAAAGGAAGAAAAAAAAACACTCAACGTTTCCAGTTTCCCACTGACCACCATGTGCTTTAACAAAATATTAACAAAAAGAATGGCCATGGATTCATGAGGTAGCAACGTGTGCTATTTCAATGGGTTGTTCTTATGAAACAAATGATGATTCAGTACCTTGTAACATTGATCTTGATCCATGAAAAAGAACATCATTTATGATTGCTATTTAGTCACGACTTTCTTAATTAAAGCCTCCCTCTTCTTGCTGGAACAACATTCGTTACTAACACTTACCCGAAGCAATCCCATCTTCAGATTCAACCACCTTGAAAAACTTAATGTAAAAATGATTCTACAGTTCTAGAATCATGCTTTCTAGAGACATTCACTTTGAGAAAGGAAATGTTTTCTTGACTCAAAATATATGGAATACACTAGCTTTTGGAACTGGATGTACAAAATACTCTTCTGTATTATTATGAGATATTCTCTCATAGCCAGGCTCAAGAGATTGTACTTAACATTCCATTTAGAAAGTTAGCAGACATCTGAGGATTTTTTCAAAGAGGTTGTTACAGGAGCATCCTGCAATAAAGATCTGTTTGCAAACAAATAGTTATTGTAGTATGCTAAAGTACAAAAGTAAGTCAATAAGTGAGACAGCAGTAGACAATACTCAAGAATACGCAGCATTGTTCATGGCGTTTGTAGGATCAATAAAACAATTTCTTACCATACACTGCAGATAGAAAGTATTACACAATGTGTATGTTTAAAAAACAACAACAACAAACCCCGAACAAAGCTTCTCATATGTAATGCTTCCTATGTTTCTATCCAACATGGCACTTCCAAAACCTTCCCAAAGTTCGGTCTCAAACAATTCACAGGGATATGTCCAAGTTTGATTTGTTCACATCGTACTAGCAAAAATGTAACATTTGAGGTATAACTTCGCAGTATGACTTCTCACCAAACAGTACCTGTGTTAGCTGAGGTGTATCCCAGCCCCCACTGCCAGTACCCATCCTTTTACATATCATCAATGCAAAGCAGTTGGAATGGCAATATTAGAGACTACTTGCAACATTATTCTCAGCACTTATCAGGCGTTAAACTGGAGAAAGTCTAAAGGAGAGCCACTAAGATGGTTGGGATGCTGAAGAACATGCCATACAAGGAGAGGCTGAGGGAGAGATGTTTGTTTACCCTGGAGAAGAGAAGGTTAAGGGAGGAATTTAAGTGCAGTCTACCACTACCCAAAGGGAGAAGACCAGGTCAGACTTCTCAGGTGCATGGCAAAAGAGCAAGAGCCAACAGTCACAGATTGCAACTTGGGAAATTCCAACTGGACACAAGGGGAAAAAAGCTTTTCCATGTGAGTGGCTTAGCCCTGGAACAGGTTTCCCAGAGGAGTTTTGGAATCTCCATCACTGGATATTCCTTAGATCAGAACTTGGTCAGACAAGACCCTGACAACTTGTCCTAACTTTGAAGTTAGCCCTGCTTTCAACAGCAGTTGTACCTGAGGACATCCACACATTTCTTACAATCTGAATCTATGATTCCATTTTACCTTAAATGGCCATGACCCTCACTTTAAAAAACAAACACCAAGGAAAAAACAAAAAAATCAAGACACTACAGAAAAATCATAATACTGAAGATTAAAATAAGTCTTAAAAGAAGCAAACAAAACAACCACAGTAGACACCTATACAAATGCAAACAGCATTGTGTTACAAAGCATTCTGGAAAACAATCCTGAGCAAACCCCGTTGGTAGTACCTAAAGAGCATAGGATAAAGTCTGCGATTTTAAATACACAGGAATTTAGTCTGGCACGTAGTACGACAGTCTGCTGTACTGCAATGACCAGGCTAGCCAAGCTCAGTGTGGCTTGGAGGTTTAGTTTTATTCAAATAAGAATCCTAAACATTTGAACTGTCTACTGAAACCTCTTGCATAATACATTACCTTCCCTCTGAACACATTCTGACATTCTCCTCTCTTGATCTTGTCTGGAATCAGGAAGTACCAAGGCATGATAAATAACTGAATGAATAATAATTAAAAAAAAAAAAGTGTTTCCAGCTTTTATAGCAACTTTCCTGCCTGTTTCCTCCCAAAAAGGAAAAGAAAAAAAAGACATGCTTCATGACTGTTTTGAGCAGAGCTTTTGCAAGTTTCCACGTGACTCAGAGGAGATTTACCCATGTGCACTTACGATAAACAGTAGTTCAGCTCATCCAATAAGCTGCTCTTGGTTCTCCTGATTTCAGTTTTAGCCTTTGCATATTTGATAAAAGTTAATAATTTTCTAAAAAAGTGAAAAAGAAAAACAGAGTCAGCTTAGATTTTTAGGGCTTTAACATACTAAGAAAGCCCCACAAACAAACCAATCTACTCTCAAATCACTTCTCTGGATTACAAAGACTTCTGACGGCTCCAGCCAAACCTTGCATAGATTCCACTCACAGTGGACAGCACTTGGGGCTTGTAGAGACCCACTTGGTTCTGAACAGCCCCTGGGGCTCCAGGGCATCTGCCAGCTCTGCACACAATTGCAATCCAAATGTTCCAATGTCAGAATTCTCCAGGTCAGCAAGATTCAAAACTGTGTCTCTGTTGAATAAAAGTAGTCTCTCTCAGGCTGCAAGGAGTGATTATGTGCAAGTGGATGTTAAAAAAAAAAAAATCCCAATTATTACAAGCAGAATCATTTAAAGAATATTCTCATTTATTAAAGACGTGAACATACACTGTATCCTAGCAAGGCAGTCATTACCCAGTCAGCTTTGCTTTTCCTTCCCTTGGATTATCTCTACCCTTTTGCACGCCCGCTCCCCCTCCCCCAGTTATATGCTTCAGTAAAATAATGACTATTTTAGCAGGACTTTTTTCCAATGATTCATTTCCCTAGAGAAATCATAAGGTGGGCTAAGAATGAGAACACAGAAAATATTAATTATGAGATGTTAAAGTGAGAAACGCAGGAGGCAGGGTTTTTGTGCAAGTCACACAGGGCTGATCGTTGCATCCCCACATGTAACATTTATCAACAACTAGAATTGCATATATAGAGGTTTTCAAAGTTAAACAGCAAACTTAGTCTTTGGCTCCTGTTAGTCTCAATGCAAATTGTGTGGTTAATTTAAGTGATCACAAACTTCTGAAATAACATTCTTCCATTAGAAGGTCACACCTAAATAGCAATTGAACTGCTTCTTGGGGACCCAAAGGCAGCTATGCCAAAGTCAGGCAGATTCCACAGCATTTGTCATGCCTTCCAGGCCTGCAGGGTTTATAATACAGGAACAAGAAGTAAAGTGCTCAAAAAAAATTTATTCTCTTGAAAGATTTGTTCTGTGATTAACATTTTAAAACACAAACATGCCAGTGTGCAGCGTTGTCTCTCCATTCCAGAGAGCTCTAATGAAAATGCTAAACACTACTTCCCCATCTCCGTTGCTCAGCTGCCCTGCTCTCTTCCCCCACGGTTTCCAATGTTTTCACCCGAGTCCTTCCAGCTAGGACCTCAGCTGCATCAACCAGGGCTTGCTGACTCTCATTAAGCTGTGTGTGTGCTGCCAGTGACTGATGATTTGCAGTCTGTCAACAGACTTGTCTGGTCTCCAGTTTGTACCTGCAACTGCACAGGAGACTCTTACTCCATTCCGTTACAGGCCTGTGAAAGATACCACCCAGCTTTGAAATCTTCTGTGAGAAAACAGTTTACTGCAGTATGATCCCACCAGTGCATCATGCACTTCAGCCTGGGTCACAGGATGCATGTGGAGGCAGGACAACCATGCAAGCAGCTGTCTCTGCCAAACATCCAAATGCCTCCTACGTCTGGAAGCCAGTCTGCTGCTGCCACCACTGGCACAGAGAAGGGGAAAGAGGGAAAAGAGGTGGACAAAAACTGCTGGAAAAGAGGAAGTAGAGTTTCTTGCTGCTTGAAAGAGGCAACTGTTTGCCAGGGGATAGGGAGGAGGTTGTTACTGCAGGGGCTAGAACATGGTCCTGGACATGCAGCTCTGGCTTAGTAGCCTGGAGATGGCCAGGCTTTCCCTGTTCCCTCTTACACTTTTCTCAAGGCCATAGTCTCCACATTCCTCTTTCTCCATCTGGTATCATTGTTCATGTCCCAGAGTTTTGGGACACAAATGATGGATTTCCAGTCATTGTATTATATTGTCAGTCATCTTTCATATGTGCACAGAGGAATCTGTGAGAGCATGACTGGATGCAAAAGAAGATACGTGGCATGTACTTCTAGGATTTGGATAGGAAGGTACAGGAAAGATGTCAGACACATAGCAGTCTAAGTGCTAGGATCTAGCTAATCTGAACACTAGAGTCTGCCTTGCTCGTTGCATATTCCTCAATTTCCTCTCCTAATGCCACTTGCCATTTTATCATCTGTTTTCCTATATGGATCAGGCAGGGCTGTGGCTGACTGCCTTCCTTATACATCCCTAAGCCTCACAAAAGTGGCTGGGATCTGGAGTGTAAACTCAAACAACTCAGCCTGCCCTTCCAGATGCCTTTTGAAAAACAAATATAATTTCAGTCATTTGCAAGCCCTACTCCCACACATGAAAGTTATACAAATGAACAAATATGAAACTAATATAAAGCTTGCTGTTATTGCTGTGTCACAGATACCACCTGAGAGAGCTCCAGGACTGGGGACTCACACCTGTAACATTAGGGATGAGGCATTTATTTGTTTTAGTGCTTTCTCACTCCTCAGAACAAAGCAAAGACAATGTAAATAGAGACCTAAGCAGGAGAAGGCTATAGGCTCCCACAGCCTAAATCTCTTGAGAACACTGAAAAATTTCAAGTACATTAATTCCAGGTATGATTGCTCAGGCATAGGGAAAAGACAAAGCCTGATATTTGATATAATTTCCTAGACCAAAGGACAGCCTGTCACTAAAATAAAATCAATGCCAAACTCACAACAAAAAGGCAGCGTGCATAGCACAGCAGGCTTGGGAACCAACTTCAATAAGTGACCCATGACTGCAATGAGCAACACTTAGAAATGCCTGTGAAAGAGGCTCCAAGGCTAACCACAGGTTATGGACAAGGGAGAGGGAAACACAGGGAGGGGGGACCCAGTGAAAAAATGAAAATTAGCTCGTGTAGTGAGAAAAACTTGAGGAATCTACACCTCTGAACAATTCCTGCACTTCCACATTTTATTTTAGTTATGCCCCTTTCAAAGCTATATGTAAGAAACACTAATACCCCAAATACTTGTCTTCTGTAAAGAAGGTTCAATGTAGTAATTTGCCGTTAGTAAGTGCTGATATATCTAGTTTACTAAGGTGCTCTGCTCCTGAAAAGGTGTTTGCTCTTTAGGGAAAATGGGCAAAAGCCTGCTGACCACTGCATTACTCAACCTGTTGAATGGGGCCTTCTTCTGGCTAGTACTACATAACTATCAGCTTAATCACAGCAAAGATAAAAGTTGCTAGTGAAAACAGTATCACGTTACCTCTCCAAAATAAAAAAACAAACAAACAAACAAACAAGAAAGAAAGGGGATTGCAGTCTCCTGAGGCATGCAAGCAACAGAGTGGTCAACTCATTAAATGCACACAAATGCAAACACGTATTTTAGCCGAGACTATTGTTACACCAGTAAATACAGCAATAAGATAAAGCATCTTTAAGCTACAACTACACCTGCCAAACTTACAGCATATGTTATTTAAAAAAAGAAGAGAGGGAAAGAACAGACTAGAAATTAAGATGGGAAGCTGGAACAATAACTGAAGAGCAAAAAGAAGTGTCAAAAGGTTTTCAGACCCAGTGGGAAGAACTGTGCTGAATGCCAGACTGAACAGCGAGAGAAGCACTGCATGGATGCAGCTAGAGATGCAAACAAGGGAATACCAAAAACCCAAAGGAATCTGGAGTTGTGACAGAGTAAGCTCACAATGACCATCCTCAGTGGGTAAAGAGAATAAGATTGTGCCAGTCACTCTGAAACCCTGCATGGCATCAGGTCCTCATAGCACCACTGTCAGCCAAAATCGCAGCACCTGTAAGTTACTTTACCCTCTAGTAATTTGACAGCTTCTTTCCAACGCTCTTCTCCTTTCCAAGCCATTTATTAGGACTTGAGCTACCTAATTGCCATCTTAATTTACATCTACTTTGAAAAATGCTTTATTGTATTTTGTACTGTATTTAATCATTTGTCATTGTAACTTTAATTACCAGTCTTAATAAGGAAAGTTTCTCACAGATGCTGATAATTTAAGCAGGAAAAACAGTAACCACATCTGTTAGCACAGTCATGCCGCGTGGTGTATCAGCTGGGGGGCCTGTGAAGACTGGTACATCTCCAGTTAGCTCCTCATGCGATGGACTGACAGAAGCACGTGCTGGGTATACATATTTTCTGCTGTTGGTCTCAGAGCCAAGTAAATTAACTAGATGATTTGTCAGGCTCTTAACTGTTTGGGTTGCTGACAAGAAACTAGCATTCATCAGTAAATAACAAAGCAATCTAGTTACTTTTTGAGGAAGAACAAATATCAGAGAGACTGAAAGGCAGAAGCATGATTGACAGTTTTTTTAATACAAGATCTTTATTTTCAACTCATTTTGTATTATTCCAAGCAGAGCTCAGAAATTTCCATTTTGGCCCTTGGGCATTTTTTCTAGTAACTACAATTATTTTGGCTTTAAGTATCTCAGAAAGAATAAAAATACCAATCATGGCCAGCCATCTCAAATTTGCTGTGTGGTTTTTTTTGTTGTTGTTGTTGTTGTTGGTTTTTTTTTTCCTCCCTCCATTAGCACTACCCTTTGTTTATTGAGGGTAGGAATTCATTTAGATTGCACTTGGGGCCCTTTTCATAAAGGAGTAATTATCATTACATTGCAGTAATTTAAATTAGTATACAATAAAGCACTTCACACTACCTATGAGTCATCACATTTTCTCGCAAGTGATCCACAATGGGCATCTACCATTACGCATGAAAGGAGCATGCCACTCCAAAATATAGTGCAGTCAGCAGGAAAATGAGCATGAGCTATACTGAATACATTAAGTGTACAAATAAAAAGAAAAAATAGAAAATGAGAGCGTGGCAGCATATGCTGTAATTGATTCTTGCAAGTCCTGCAGTTTTCTTAGGTGCTCACTAAAACAATACTGCAGAGCAATTACTGTATTAAATTAAACATATAAAAGTGTTTTCAAGCTTAGCTCACCTCTGAACTTAGGAAGCCTCTTAACCAAGCTCTAAAATTGAGGCTCAAGACTAGAGTAGTAATTTTTTTTTAAAGATGTTTTTCTTTTTACTGAGGCAGAAGATATCTTGCAAGCATCATCATTATATAGCAGGTTTTCTTTCAAGTGGCACGCCAAAAAGAGCAACAGTCTTCACAAAACTGCTCTCTGAGGCATGTCATTTCTGCTTGGAGTTTCAAAACCAGGACAGTCTGATTGGAGATACAAATCCCCTCTGATATTTGCATATCTTGATTTTAGCTGAGAAGATGCCCTCTGACAAATCATATTAAAATAAACAAATCATATCAGCAAACCATAATAAAACAACAACAGAAAAAGTCCGTTACATTTCACCATTTTTTTGAAAGAACGATAGCTACAAGATCAATCTTGCCAGAAAATGCATGATTTCCATGAATAAAATTTTGGTACAAGATTTTCAGAGCTTCCCAGGGGACTTGGATACCCAGTTTCACAGCTGTGTATAACTTATTCATTATACTATTGGGAAAAATATTATTCCAGCACAAGAGCAGAGGGGAACCCATGTTACTAATAGAAATGACAGACATGGAAAAATAGAGCCTTCTTTTAGTGCTTTTTCTAGACCATGGCTGGGACAATACCCATTCCAGTTAGCTCAAGGAGTCCTTCAGGTTAAGTGGATTTAACCAGGGAAATTTATGTGGGTATTTATTCTCACCCCAAATGACTTTAAGAACAAGCTTCCATTGAACAACTCAGCAATTAGATGGATGAATGACTAGCTTGAAAGTACAGGACCACATAACAATATGGTTCTTGCTAACAATAATTAGCCATAGATAATTCCTGATCTGAGTTTTCTCTCCTGCTTCTGTAAAAGCTATTCTACTTGCATATAAGTAAACATTCCTACACCAGAAGGGGATGAGAAAACAACCCCATGGCCAAAACGACTAAAGCACTGAGAAAAATGAGACCACTATAAAGGGTGAAGAGAACAGCCATTGCTACCGCATTTAATAAAGTTTAATCTTTATATTAAATCATTACTGGATCAGGGACTTACCTTTTCCTGGTTTAATAAATATTTCATTACCCTACAGCGTTCCATTTTTCACTCTTCTAAGTAGCCACAGCTGGAAACTGGTCAGCCTGAGGTCCTGTCGTGACTATTCCACAGCACACGACATGACAGGAGTGGCCTAGCAGCCTTGTCCATTCTTTCCTTCCCCACCCCAGCAGCACACCCCATAGCACCCAGCTGTGATTGCAGAACTCTCCTGCAGTAGGATAAAAGCTCATATCTGGTCTCCACCTGATTTATGGCAGATCACCAAGCAAGGTTTGTGGAAGTGAGGCATTACCCACAGCAGATAGAGATAGAGGCAGGGAGCACTAAAGTCAATTATTCATACAAGCCAACAGTATCAGATGGGATGAATCTGAGAGTACTGTGGGAGCAGGCCAAAATCATTCTGAGGTTGCTCTCTATCATCTCTGAATGTTCATGGCTACCAGGGGAGGACCCTGATTACTGAAAAAAAGGCCGATGAGCCACCTGTCCTTGAAAAGGGCAAGTACAGGCCTTCAGAGGTTGTTCCTAACCAAAATTATTCTCTAATTTCAACTGCAGTCCTTACCTCTTAGGTTTGTTTTCTAATTATGAGATAAATAGGGTCCACCTAAGCAATGTCAAAGACTCCTTCCTCCTACTTGTAATTCTGTAATGAATAGGTACCCGAAATGGATGTTTTGTTTTGGTAGTTTTCAGTCAAGAAGACAGAATATTTGAGCTTAATTCTCTAACTAAGCTGTTTCTCCCTGTGCAAATTTTCCTATTCCCAAATTATTCCTTTCTGCTGCTGGTCTGCTCAACTGCTGGTGGGTGCAGCCCTAAATTTAAGAGGTGATATTTATTTGTTCCATTCCAGGAGAATAGCCCTAATGTTATCTTTTGGAGGCTACAAGTAAGAGAAGTGGCACAAGAACAAGCCAGCTGTGTTGCTAGCTAGTAGAGGACTTTCCTAAGTAGGAACCATTCCTACATAATAACAGAAAGTGGGCTATAGGGCTAAAGTAGAAATCACTGTCATGGCCACCTCATCTAGATAAACAGGTTAATCCAAGCCTGTGTTTGAATTGAAAAGAGCGTGCTTCACGAATAGGGCACTGCAAACGTACAAGCCAGCCATATCTGCCTTTGAAGTTCAAACCAGACTCACTTCTCTCTCAATTCATGCACTTTCTCTACTAAACAGATCTTCTAGAGTTTGGCACTCAGGCTCAGTACTTAGTAGTAACTCGATGGAAAAGAACCTGTCAGGTAGAAGTGTTAAGAAGAGATTCCATTCCTTCTGCTCCCTCTACGGATTTCACTGTTTAAGTGGTTTCCATTGAGTTCATGGATTGCCCAGGTACTCCAATAACTTGCTTTCAATCCCATTATCCAAGTAATTTATATACATAATAAAATGCTTCAGTCTTGACACTAATTCTTGCAAAATTTTACATTGGTATTAATTTTACTTCCTAGATTTTAATTGAAGAGAGTATATTTTGTCACAAGGGAAATAAAACGTTAGTTCTTCTATCCAACAGCCATGTGGCTTCATTAGAAATTACATTAGTTCCTCATTAAGCAACAATAATAGTGTAGAGTTGGGATCAATAAAAAATACATTGCCCTAAGCTGTTTAATAGTTTGGTTCAATTATACTCTCATGGGCCAAATACTTCAAGATTCAGAACTAAAAAAAAAAACCCAAAGTTTTGTGCAATGCTTAAGAAATGTCTGTTTATTTTCAAGTAATATAGATTCTGGTTGTAATGAAATAAAGACACATACTCTGGCACAGCTCTGCATCCTCCAAGCAAAATTAAGAATGGAGAACTTGCACCATTTTAGATTTTAAGAACTTGCACCATTAAGAGAACTGCCCTACAAACTACAATACAGGTAACTTCAATATCATCTTAAGAACTGATAGAATTAGCCAAGATTCACACCTACAGAATAAAGCATGGAATATGGTACGCAGCACCTTTGCTGTACCATTTGACAATATACAAGCACTTATCCAAGGGTCAGCTAGTAAATACAATAAATCCATAACATTAGGTTTCAGGTGAGAAGGCAGAAAGAATGAGTCAAGTTCATCCCTGGGAAGAGTCAAAAAGTCTGTGCACCATTACACCCCAGGACAGGAGAACAACCCACTGCTGCTTTTTGAAAGCATAAAATGTTTAAAGCATGAAAATGACAAGCACAACAATAGAAAAGTAAAATTGTAGAGATGAAGTTCAGCTAAGAATCATGCTTTTATTCACACTCAGTGTTACCTCCCAGACATATAACCAACTCAAATCAAAAGGGTTCTGCAAGGAACGGGGCGAAATGTCTCGGGCAACTCCCCTCTGTTTTCCCAGGACCATGTCTTTTCCATCTGTTCTGCCAGACAGAACGCCCCAGGGAAAATACTGATTTTGGTTCTGTCTGTGTGTTCTGTAACCCAGTAGTCCATGCTTGCTTTAACACTCTTCCCTTGCACTTCATGGTTCTTCCCTGCATATGGTATGTTCAAGCAGAGAAGCTGGGTCTCGATATTTAAACTTGAAAGATCACTTGAAACAAGGAATGCTGTTTAGTGAGTAACATTATTAATACAGCTAAGCCTAAAATTCCTAATTTGAATGATAATAAACATGTTCTCATGTTCTTTTCAAAGGTACATTAACTTACTCCATGATAACTCCATAACAACACAATACAATTTTCAGTACAAGGAGATTCATAAGACAAAGACTTCACTTCTGGCATGAGCTGACAGCAGGTGTGAAGTGCTTCACTAAAGAGCGGAAAAAAAGTTACACTGGCATGTATTTCAAAGACATGAGATTATCACTAGCTAGAGATTCTGGATATATCAAATGCCTCCTCACACACACCCCCAGTTTATAGTACTCAGCCATAGGTTTGGCTATTCTTTTAGGAAATATGTGGCATTATCAACATTTATAAGTATTTTAAGACTTGGTTTAGGAGCCTGTAGCCCATGCAAATTTGAGAAACCACACACACTATCATGTTCAAAGTTACACATCTGTGGGCGAACTTATAAATCAGGCTAAGGATTAAGTTTTGACCTGGAACCACGAATAGCAACGGTAATGCTCAGTGTCCTATGTATTCCTGTGCAACATGTCCAAACTTGAAATAGATCTCCAATAATAATAATAAAAAACAAACAGAAAATATAATTATTCTATACATTCTTTACTGGAATTTTAAATCTCCTCTTTTTGTGGTCAAAGCCTCCTCTTTATTTACTATTCTTGGGATATCTACACTCTGAACTCTAATAGCAAAGTAAGATTCAGGATATCTTCCCATTGCTGTCCACCTATTCCTAGGAGCATCCAACTTTGGACATATACACCTCTTGTACACAAGTTTCCTAAGAGTCCCTGCTGATACACAAAGGAGTTCAGTCGTTAATTATGAAATGGACATTTACACAAATCAAAGCAGACCTTTCAATCGTTTCTGTCAAGTGAATGGAATGTTTCAAAAATATGTAACTTGCCATCTTACTTGAATACATACATTTAGAGAAGCAATTGCCCAAGAATAACACATCCAAGCACCCGATTCCTTCCTCTCCAGAAGTCACTGTTTGGATTTATTGTTCACTTCAATAACAACAGCTTGTAACCATGTCCAAGCCTACCTCCAAGACAGGAATTATCCCTGGAGCCCTAGCCCTAGGATACACAATGTCATACAAAGCGACAGCTAGTGAGACTGTGACTAGTTTCCTCTGTATCTATGCTGATGTTTCTTTGCACAACCACAAAGCATCTTCCCTACCAGCACACACATGCATCCCACTGCAGGATTCCTCATCAGCTGGGAATCTACATTCCTCAGTGGCCTCATTGTAGGTGCTCAGGAAGCCCCATGAGGAATAAACCACACTATTTCATGTGTAGGAGAAATCTCTCTTCAACAGGGACAGCTTTCATCAACATAATACAAGGTTAAGAAGAAATGGAAACAGTAATCCAGCTTTCACAGCCACGTGGGAGAAAGTTCAACCTTGCCTTTGAACTGGTACCTCAAGGAGGCAGGCAAGAGTGTGCTAGCTGAAAGAATCAGACTCACTTCCTTTCCATGGCTGCCAAAGGAGAAAAGAAAGAAAGAAAGTGCACATTTTTCTGTTTACAAATTCACAGCACTTTAAAAAGAGCAACCCTCCTGGAGGTATTTTGTAGTAGACTGTGGAATGTTTGAACAACTCCGCTTCATTTTGACATCTAATAAATCTCATCAGCGGTTTGCTGCTTCACATACCACAAAGCAACAGATGTCAAATATTATGTGCAATTATATTTTCCCTCTCCTTGTTCCCCTTGTTACTGAGTATTTATTTTGCAGCAGCACGTACAGGCCACCAACCTGTATCAGACTCCAGTTGCTTTAGGTACTACACACCTGCATTTAAAGATGCAGTATTTGAATCAAAGATGGCTGTATATCACAGATGAAAATAAGTGTAGGTGAACATTGGTGTAGAAAGAATACATAGCTCTTACTTCCCACAACAGAGAGAACTAAATATATTCTCTCTAAAGCAACAGCCTGATAGGTGAAACAAAATCTATCAAAAGCTGAAACTGAGTGTATTAGATCATGTTCATTTCAATAATAAAATGCTAAAATAAGTAATATTCAGGTTGTCAGACCTTCTGCATTGTGAGTCTGTGGGAGAGACCACTTTTAGTGTAAGCTTTTTTGCATACATATTTTTTGTTAACTGCAACACTGGGAAGATCTGAAAGAAACTGATTTTTCCCTCTTCTGTAGCCTGACCAGCTGGTTATATAAATACAGTGTGAGTAAACTAATACTCTCATTTAGTAATGTCTTACCCCCACTTTGTACTAGCAGGAATGACTACAATGAGTATGTGTTTGACATTGCCCTCATACTCTTTAATCTAAGTATACTACTGTATGCAAAATTAAGGGCATAATAGACTTACAAACTTACATATGTCAACCTTAAGGAATATAAGTAAAGGTGCTAGAGTTATTGAAAACTAACAATGACATAAATAAGAACAAAATTGAACCATGATCCTTAGCTGCTGCTATATTTACAGCATATTCTGACATAATTTCACACCATTGATATCATCAACGGCTATGCCTTAGGAAATGAAACAAAATAATAAAGTTCCAAACCAGACATGCTAGTGTCATGATTTAGCCCCAGTCGGCAACCAAGCACCACACAGCTGCTTGCTCACTCTCCTTCCAGCGGGATGAGGGAGAGAATCTGAAGAGCAAAAGTAAGGAAACTGGTGGGTTGAGATAAGAACAGTTTAGAGAGAGAAGCTAAACCCAGGAAAAACAAGTGATGCAACTGCTCACCACCCGCCAACCAATGCCCAGCCCGTCCCCAAGCAGCAATCGCTGCTGCCCAGCCAGCTCCCCCCAGTTTCTATACTGAGCATGATGCCATATGGTACGGAACAGCCCTTTGGCCAGTTGGGGTCAGCTGTCCTGGCTGTGCCCCCTCCCAGCTTCTTGTGCACCAGGCAGAGCATGGGAAGCTGAAAAGTCCTTCACTAGTGTAAACACTACTTAGCAACAACTAAACCATCAGTGTGTTATCAACATTATTCTCATCCTAAATCCAAACCACAGCACTACACCAGCTACTAGGAAGAAAATTAGCTCTATCCCAGCTGAAACCAGGATAGCTAGGTAACTGGGGGGAAAGCCACAGTTCTGGATAGTAACTGAACTATCATTTTAAATGCAATAATTATTATGGCATAAGCGGGTTCTCGATTACTGAACACAAGCATAGGGGAACAATGGAACTATAAGAACGAGTGACATCAACAATATAAACTCAGACTGTCAGGAGAACTGGAGAAAAAGTTTAATTTCTCTGAAAACTAAATGAATGTTACATTTTTAAAGAGGTTTGGTTTTGGAGTGGGGATTTTTTGTGGGGTTTTTTTGTTGGGTTTTGTTGTGGGTTTTTTTTGTTTGTTTTGGTTTGGTTTTTTTTAAGCAATACTCTATTAGACAAAGGCAGAAAACAGAGAGGAAAACCCTATAATGTACAGTTTCTACTTGACCTATATTGTTCCAATTGATAAAGCAGAGACAATTATAGCTATATTTCATGTACATGTCCTAAAGCTGTCTCATATATAACCCTTCAAATCTGACTAACAGACATGCACAGAGATACAGATACACAAATGACATTAGTTTTGACATACGGGAGGCTGCTGCCTTTGTGATTGTATTTGATATTAAATACAGCAAGTAGCTCTATTTTCTTTTGTGCAAGGCTGAAAAGATTCCATTTCTTCACTGGATCAGAGAAAGTAGGAGCAGGAAAGAAACAATACAAGAAAGAAGAAAACTCATCAACTAAAAAGGACAGAAAGAAACAGAGAGCAACAAAGGGATCCCTTCCCATCAGGTCCCACTACACCCAATATCATTAAATGCAGTCCTACATGAATTTTCTTATTTAGAGTAATAGAGAAAATCTACATGATTCTCCTGTTTCAAACTCATAGGACTTAAAAAGAGCTTTAATTGTTAAAATAATATTACATTTATGACCTCTAATTGTGTCTTAATTCATGAGGTTTTTCCCTCTTCCCCCTGCCACCCCTAAGCCAAAGTAACTGGAAACTGTAAAAGAAAAATGTATCTAGTTCTAGACATTTTGAGACATTTAAAAAAGAAAAGTGGAATAAAATGTTTTCAGATATCTTAACAGCTAACTGAGCAGACCTACAGATCAAGCACCTATTTCTCTCTCACTTAACTAACAATTCAGGTATTAAAGATCAAATACTGTAACCAAAATGCCATTGATCTGGTTTCTTTCAGTGAAGCCAATCCTCAAGTATTTTTAGAGATTCAGGGTATATGGAGCATACTAAAATGTCATGCTTCCAACAAGCTAGCTACCTAGTTTTTTTTCCCCACTTTCAGTCAGTATCATTATGTTACAACTCGGCAGCTTCAATACAGTAGTTGGAAAAGTGTAAACATGCCTTATGAAGATTTTTGCTGTGCTCAGAAACCCTGACTGAGAACATGGTGTCATCACTGTTCTAGCTACTGTTCAAACATATGGCAAGAGACAGCCTATGGTCTGATGAGTTTATAATCTAACAAGACATGACAAACCAAGTGTAAGGAAGTGACTTGCTCAAGGACATAGGGCAGATCATCAGCAGAAGAGCAAAGAGAATCCAGGTCTTCTGTCATCTCAGTACCTTACTCAGTAAATCATATTGTCTCCGAAATAAAAAGGTATTATGAATCTGCAAATGTAATAATTCCTTCCCTTTTAATCAGTTTCTACTGAGAAATTGCTCTGTACAATCTTCCTGACACACACAGAAGTTCATTTACTTAAAACAACAAGATTTATCCCCAAAAAATTCTCTAGAGAGGTCTGATTCCCAAGAACAAAGAGTTAAGTGGGTCTTAACACAATAGCAAACAAAAATGTGAAACTTGGAGTGCTGAGCAAAGCAACTATTCTTACTAATAAAACACAACTGAAAAGCAGGAAAATAATGTTTGTTCCGTATTGGAATAGGAACACCCTTCCTCTCAAATCTATGCTCTGTATGTACAAGCTGAACCGTGTCAATGTATATTGTTATTACTGGTACTTGGGACCAGCATCTGTTGTTTCCAATTTTGTTTTTAATGAATCTCAGGTATTTAAGTTTCCTTACAAAGCAAATGACCTATGCTTATTATTAAAGCACTTAATCTGCATTTAAAACTTGTCTGCTCTGTGTTTGGCCAGGTGTCAAAATATCCCTCTTGAAATCCGTGAGCATCAGAAACCCGTCTGTGCCAGCAGAAAGCTCTTTCTGCCCTTTTGTTTTTGTTCAGATAATTCAGAGATTTGTTTTGACATAGGGTTTGTAATTATTTTGCTCCTCCTGCCTCTTAAATGCTGTAAACTGACTCACAGGTGGATTGCTCAACAACTTCTTGCTATGAGGTCAACACTAGCTTATACCTAGGGCCTAGAAATGTTCCTCTTTCTATCCCAAACCACATAAGCCTTGGACATCTCAAATGATGCAGCACCATTGTTCTGTGTAATCACAGGTCATGCGGTAAGACTGCTCACCTCAATTGCCGTAGCTTGAAATCTGCCCTTCCTGTTCATGGGCACTAGGAGTCTGTGCTAGGGCCTTGAGACTTTACACCGCAAAGAGAAAAATCTCCGAAAGAGTCCAAGCCAAGCATTCTTCGCAGACACTGCTTTTCAGCTCTGTTCATCAGGATAGGAGTCGTGGGCTGAGGAGGTCAGAGCAGAAGCATTCACAAATACATCCCTGTCTGCCTTGTCTGTTAAGAGCTGTGCATGAGGTAGGCTTGATTAAGCTTCTAGATCTCGACCAAAAGATTGATTAGAGACATGATGTGGAGAACACTGGAATACAAGTGTAATTCCTGCCTGACTTCCCTTTCAGCAATCAGTTTACTGAGGTGAAGCTTGGATTTTGCGTGATAAGGAGATCTGCAGGCAGAGATTGACTTTGAATTGGAAAAACCCTAGGAATCAAGTTGGATTTCTTAATTGTTTTTCTTAGTATTGCAGTAACAAAGATTAGTATTATGCAAAAGTGTAACAAAGACCTTGCCCCACACGAACACCACTGACTTCAAGAGAGAAAAAAGCGGTTCTTGTTACTCACTCCAGACTACAGACTAAAATTTATATTTACAGACTGCCTTCAACACTGAGGAACAGTTAAAGGTCACAGTTGTTTGCAGAGCACTGCTCATAATGCACCACTTCTAAGATGAAAAGATAATGCAGCCTGTCAATTTAGTCTTTTTCTTATTATCAGTAACAGCAGCCCAGAGTAGTCAGTCTGCTGGCTTTTCTGAGGAAGAAAACAGACAAAAAGATTCTTTAAAATACTATTTTCACATCATTACACAAAATTCAAATACTGTGTGTTTTCTGCATGTTTGACATGAGTTCTTTAGTTAACCGAATTCAAAATTCTAAGTACAAAAATTAGTGACTACAGTCACATGTGTTTTCCTCCACTTCACTTTAAATTTAATGAGCTTGCACACAGGAGCCTTGTTTTGTTCCCACTGCAAACACATGCAAAATGAGTAAGTCCTTTCGATGCAGACAAATAACTAGTGAACAGTATTTTGAAAATTAAACAGGATTGGGGTCTAAGATGTCAAATAAATGGAATCTAATACACCAAATTAATTCTAATATTTGACTAGAAAACGTAGGCAATTGGGCTCTCAATCTGACAAAGTATTAAGATCCAGTGAAGTCAATGGAATTTAAAAACGTGCCTAAAATTCAGGTTTAAGTGGTCTCTTGTATTGGATTTTTGAGTAAAGGACTTCATTAAATAAACACATCCATTTAACATCTTTTCAATAGCATCAAGTACTATGCTAAAAGGCTCCAATAACCAATCCATTTTTTTCTTCTTGTATGATATTACAGAAATATACATTGTCTTTTGTGACAAGAATGCTGCTGCTTTTATTTTCCATTAGCCTCTACTAACAGTTCAGACCATCCATTAATACACCTTCTTAACAACCTTGCATTATGCCTGTTACGATTTAACTTTCACAGAACTTGCACTAATTGTACTGATGGAGCATTATTATTAAAAATGCCTTCTCTTTATTAGAACGATAAAGAATCCTCAAATTAAATGCCCATTTTATTACTCACCCATCAACCCCCTAATTGTTGTAAAAGACTTTTTGGTGAAAAAAAGCATTTTTCGAGTGTTTAAAAGCAATTTAGCATACTGGCAAGAACATTCCCCCTTAAATACGAGGTTGGAAGTATCAAGTGGAAATACACTGTAAATTGACCAAATTAAGTGAGGCCTACCTTTACTGTTTTAACTATACCTCTTAAACAGAATAAAATGAAACTGTTATACAAGCATTGCTTACATGCAGCTTGAGAGGCAAATAGAGAAAATGAACAATGAATATTCTACAATTATCATCAGCCTCTTATTCTGCTGTTGCAAGTAATGCCCATCAAGTCAGTGAATTTATTAACTACAATAAATTGGGATTAATATCATGCCTGCGAGGGACCAACTGCATAGCACACAAACACTGGTAAAAAAAAAAAAAACATCCTTCAAGAGATATATTTGGATGTGGTTTTATTAAGAATCTGGATTACAGTTAAGAGGCTTAAATCATCAGGAGGGAGTCCGCAGACAAGTTCACAATTTTGCTTAGAAACTAGTTAGAGACTTTGATTAAAAAGAAGAACTTCAGCTAAAAAGTGTCCGACTTCCAAAAATTGTTACAAATTTTAGGATTTATCAGTATCTGTCAGTCAAAACGTAACTGAGGAGGTGAGCCTAAATTACATTGCTGCATTCACATATCAGACAAAAATTAATACAGCAGGGATTCATGACTATCTCTAAGGACTTCTAGAGATAAAATCATTCAGGTCAGAGGGAATCTCTCAATCTCAAAGCAGGGTAAGACCAGATAGATCTTTGAAACCACCAAGCATGGAGATTCCAAAGCCTCTCTGGGCAACTTGTTCCAATGCTTAATTATTCTTACAGTGATATTTTTTATTTTTTCCTTATACCCCGTAGGAACATCCTCCTCTTCAATTTTTGACTAGTCTTTCATACTCCCACGATACACTTCAGAAAAAAGCCCAGCTCGATCTTCTTGGTAACTGCTTACATACAGTTCAACAGCTATTAGGTCTTCACTCAGCCTTTTCCAGAAAAAAAAACAAACCCAGTTCTCTCTACCTCTCCTCATAGTTCATGTGCTTCAACCCCAACCACCATGGTGTCCTTCTTGTGGACTCACTCAAGTTTACCTACACTTATCCCATACCAAGACAGCTAAAAACTGGACACAGTATTCCAGGTAGGGTCTAATGAGTGTCAGGTAAAGGGGAATACCATTTTCCCTCGATCCACTGGCTGTGCTTGAGTTGAATGTTGCTTAGCCTTCACCACTGCCAGAACAGACAGCTGACTCGTGTTTAGCCTTCTGCCCACCAGAATCCTCAGTCTTCTTCAGCAGAGCTGCTACCCAGTTGGTACCACTGCAGGTTTTAGCCCATTTCAGCTGCAGGAATTTGTATCTGCCCTCTTCATGAGATTCCTATTCCTCCAGCGCTTCTAGGTCCCCCTGAAAGATAGCCCTTGAGTTCATTAACTGCATCCCATTTTGGTGGGCAATGGGAACCCATCGCTTCCTCCAGATCATTGACAAAGATATTAAACTTAACTGTTCCAAGATAGACCTCTAAGGGCTACATTTGTAACTGGCTTCCAGGTAGAGTATGAAGCATGGGTAATGGAAAGTCAACAGAGCAGTTTTACTTTTTCCTCTTCGATTTTGCTTAACAGATATCACTAACACGCATTTTTTTTTCTTTGTTAATGTTAAATAAAGCTTGTTTAATTCAATCATAAATTAATAAATAATACACGGTCTAGGGTCATTCCAACATAAGTAGGTACAAAATTAATTTTAGCAGAGTCACAGGTGGAACAAATCTAGCTCTGTTTCACAGTACAAAATGCAAATGCAGAGACAGTGATATGAGCAAGTTCTACAATCATTTCAAGACAGATTACAGTACTGGGGCACATACTGTCCTCTGTAAATAATGGCTGCCACTATCACAACCCTTACTCAAATGTGCTAATTACATCCTGTTATCAAACGATGATGCAATTAACCAGGGTCACCTTTTCTGCTATACTGCATGCTCTTGTGGCAACCTAAAAGAATAAATTTTGATACATTCCTGCTTCTTAGATTTCCAAAGTCATGAAATACAAAGGTTCCTCCATGCACCGCCATGACTTACAGCCTCTTCTTGCCTGTCTGAGAAACAACATATCACCCAGGCCTGTGAATTACAAGACCTAAGGTTAAGTAAATGTAGCAATTTATCAGAGACCTCATACACGTCTTGAAATCTTTTTCTCAAATTCAGAGAATGACATAGTTTGGAAGATGCAATCTTCTTTCACAGATCAAGTCATACCAGTACATTTTCCTAGGGTCTCAACTGCTATAAATCACGGTAGCTTCCTTAATTTGAAAAGATTTTACATGACAGTTTTGCCTTGCACATTAAGAATGGTTTATTTGTGAACTTGTCAAAGGTAACTGCTGCTGCTTCTGACTTTTTTTCCCAGGAAGTCTGCCTGGCTTTCATACTCATTAACACTGCAGTCTCCCAGACCTTTGTGATACTCAGGATAATTAATTCCCAAACGAGCTTCCTTTATGCATTAAGATGTAAACTTTGAGCTAGTCAGACAAAGACACCTGTGACCCCCAGACCCTCACCTCCTGAAATAAGTCAACAACAACAGAAAAATAACCACAAAAAAAACCCAACAACTAACTCATCACCCTCAGCCTTCCTTTCCATTAGCACTACTTAGGGCAATGACTTGTATTAAATTTAAATTCCTCATCATTTGACAGCTAGACCAAAACAGTGGCTTAACACACACAAATATTTGTGGTAGAAGCATATGGGACCAAATATCTACAGGCACACTAGTAGATACTGAACATACTTCAATATACTGCAAATGCATGGAGTGACAAAAGCATCCATATCATTACAGGGCATTTTCAGACTTTTGAATACGATCCCACCTTACAAGATTCCAATAAAGCTGAAAGAATGCAAATTCACTCAGCATTGGGAACTCCAGCTGACTGAGCAGAACTGAACTTTAAAAGCTCTATAGAGCCTAGGATCTGATGCCTGGGCACCTGCAGTGCATTATTTACAACTAGCTCTTAATCTTACACTTCCAAAATTAGAAGTGAAGCAACACACCGAACGTTATGGAATAAGACAAGCTAATTCATACCAATGTGGGCAACCAGAGGAATGCATTAAAAATAAAAAGTATCAGTCTATGTAAAACACAAGCTCTTTCTTCTGCAGTTATATCAACATATAATACTATTAGTCCAAAAGCCTTAAATCCTAACTTGCCACCACTGCTTGAAAAGACAAGGCCTCCAATGAAGCAAGAAGTCACAGCCTAAGAAATCAATTGGTATCTGCATGATCTTGGACAAGCCACATCATGTTTCTATCCTGCAGGTTGCTAGTCCATAATGGCAGGGATGCTCACATTGTTATTACCATTGGAACAATATTTTCAGCTGGTTTAACAAGCTAGATCTTATCACAGTGACATTAGCAGACCCACAAGGCACAGGTTCTCTGCATATTCAGTGCTAGATGTTCAAAACAGAAGAAACAGGTCCTGCTCTGAACAGCTTCTACCTTAAAGAGAAAAGACAGATAGAGGATAAGAGCATTAAAATGCTATGGTCACAAGTTTTCAAGTAGAGAATTAAAGCAAAGAGATTAAATGTTTTGCCCAAGATTAGACAGGCATTTAGTGGCAGAAGCCTAGTGTTTCCTGCATGCAGTCCAATCGCAAAACACAAAGCATCTTCACTTTCTACTTTAGTTATTTTTTCTCTCCATGCAGAGCTAACATTTTCTGTATTTTTCCTTAAAAGAAACAAATTGAACAATCTCTGTCACCCAAGTCTTACTACTGAGAGATACACACAGGCCTCAACTACTGCAACCACCGTGCAGCTGCTACACTTATAAAGAAAACTAGTGCTCCTAATAGCCACGTGTTCTACAGCACTTTATTTCTCAGTTATCAAATAGAGTTACCACATACCATTCCAGTCGTACAGTGTCACTCAACTGTGGAAAATAATAAGATTAAATTAATCCATTACATATTTTTTTCTGAAGTAAAAAAAGCAACACCAAGGACAAACCTGCCCTAGCAAAACAACAAAAGTAGAACCCCATAGCTAAGCCACATCTTAGAACAGTTAGATGCTCCAAGATATCTTTCTTCCTACTGTTGGGCTCAGTTGAGTGAGTTCCAACCTCCAGACAGTAACTGCTTCCAGGAGGAAATTTAACTGGGAAAAAAGGGAGAGAGACCATGGGCTTAACTGAGGTGCGAGGAGACACAATATCTCAGAAGCCACTGGACTTCACAAAGAGAAAGAGCACCCAAGGAAAACTAACCCAATGATTTTCCATATATAAATCAGTAAGATTTTCTGTATATAAATACCTTGCTTACTCGAGCCAGCAGCGAGTACCTCAACAGTCTGGTGGTTTCCGAATGGTTGACAAAAGCTGCCCAGCCAGACTCCCTGCCCCACAGCTCCCTGAGGGAGGGCGAGACCCTGAGGCACACCTGCAATGGCCTCTGTGCTGCCCTCCCCCTCACAGCCGGAGGGCCCTGGGAGCTAATCCTTTCGGACTGAAAACACCTGAGGATTCATTCCCCAAACTCTGCAGCTGTTAAGAGTTTATTCACCAGGAGGGCAGCCCAGCTGTGAGAAAGGCAGGGAGGCTGGCGAGCCCTGTCAGCCTCACACTCAGGCCACCTGGGGCAGGAGAGGGGCTTGCAGATTCACAACACCTGTGGGGGGCCAGAGCAGCCATGGGGGAGCAGCCACCATGAGGGCAGCAGTTCCTTAGCTCCGCTGCTAGGGCCCCGGGACAAGGCCAAGCCCAGTCAGGAGCGCCAGGCTCCCTCAACCAGCAGTGATGGGCGCCATGCAGCTGGGCTGAGTACCTCAGCACAGCAGGCCAGCCCACCAGGCACACCCTGGGCATAGAGATGGTAGCTGATCGGGAACAGCCTGCCTGGGGCTGACCAAGGATAAATGGTGTCTGATGGGTCCAATTGGTATCTAAAATAAAATGGCAGGATTTGTAGATGAGGGGAAGAGTAGCGACTGTCATTTACCTCAACTGTAGGAAGGCTTTTAACACTGCCTGCCAGAATGTCCTTGTATCCAAGTGAGGACATTACAGCCAGGGTACGTAGGTGGATGACTAGCTGGATTTAAAAAAAAAAAAAAAAAAAAAAAAAAAAAAAAATCTAGGTGGGTGATCAGGCCCAGGTGGTATTGGTTACTGGGTTGTTCTGTACATGGAAGCTGGTAGCAAGCGGAGTACCACTGGGTCTGTACTGGGACCTGTCCTGTTTAACATCCTTGTGAATGACCTGGAGAAGGTGACAGAGTGCCCTCTCTTAGGGCCAGGAGTCAGTCAGTACACTCAAGGGCAAGGCCACCACTCAGAGGGACCTAAGCAGGCTGGTGGAATGGGACAACAGAAAATTCCTGAAATCCAACAGGGGAAAAATGCAAATGTGCACACCTGGAAAGGAAGAACTCCTTGCAGTTACACCACCTAGAGAGCGGCTCTGCTGCTCAGTCTGAAAGTCTTGCTGGACAGCAAACTGAACATGAGCCAGCAGTGTGTCTTGGCAGCAAAGATGACCAACATTATCACAAATAATACCCTGCTGGCTGCTCCCAGGCCCATCTTCTCATTGGCAAACAGTAAGTGAATACCAGAAGCAAACTGAACTCCAAAGTTCCCGTAAGCAGTGCACCATCTCTCCCTTTCACCATATTAAAATGTTACACTTTCACAGAGCTTAGCCTGCAGGATCATATTACTACATAGAGAGAAATAATTTCCTTTTCAATCAAGCTAAACTTCACATAGTAGAGTTTTAAGAAACACAGCACGGTACAAAGCAGTAAATTTACTGTAATACATTTTGTCTGAGCAAAACAATGATGACAAACAGCTCCAGACAATTTACATGTTCCCAAGAAAGCACAGAAAATTTATAGGAACATAATTCAATCTTACTACCTTACTTGAATAAATAAGAGATTAGTTGATGTCTAAATTGGTATATAAAGTGTTTGCATAATAATAAACCTATCTCCCACCAAAAAGGCTCTGAAATGCACTTCAATCAAGATTCTGTTCAGATTATAAGAACACATTACATAAAAGCTTCCTAGCACAGAAATACATAAAGCAATAAAGCAAGAAATCAGTCACATTGGTCACTACCAATGCATTGGGTTTGCATGGCAAGGTTTTGGTAGCGGGGGGGCCACAGGGGTGGCTTCTGTGAGAAGCTGCTAGAAGCTTCCCCTATGCCCAACAGAGCCAGTGCCAGCTGGGTCCAAGACAGAGCCGCTGCTGGCCAAGGCCGAGCCCCTCAGGAACGGTGGTAGCACCTCTGGGATAACATGTTTAAGAAGGGGGAAAAAAACAACCTGCACAACTGCAGCCAGAGAGACGAGTGAGAATATGTGAGAGGAACCACTCTGCAGACACCAAGGTCAGTGGAGAAGGAGGGGGAGGTGGAGGAGGTGTCGATATCCACCTGCAGCCTGTGGAGGACCCCATGCCGGGGCAGGTGGATGCCTGAAGGAGGCTGTGACCCCGTGAGAAGCCAGCACTGGAGCAGGCTCCTGGCAGGACCTGTGGCCCCATGGAGAGAGGAGCCCTCGCTGCAGCAGGTTTGCTGGCAGGACTCGTGACCCTGCGGGGGACCCACGCTGGAGCAGTCTGTTCCTGAAGGACTGCACCCCATAGAAGGGACTCACGCTGGAGCAGTTCATGAAGAACTGCAGCCCGTGGGAAGGACTCACGATGGAGAAATCCGTGGAGGGCTGTCTGCTGTGGGAGGGACTCCATGCTGGAGCAGGGGAAGAGTGTGAGTAGCCCTCCCGCTGAGGAGGAAGGAGCGGCAGAGACAACGGGTGATGAACTGACCGCAACCCCCATTCCCCGTCCCTCTGTGCCGCTGCAGGGGAGGAGGTAGAGAAATCGGGAGTGAAGTTGAGCCTAGGAAGAAGGGAGGTGTGGGGGAAAGGTGTTTTCAAGATTTGGTTTTCTCATTACTCTACTCTGATTTGATTGGTAATAAATTAAATTATTTTTTTTCCCCCAAATCGAGTTTGTTTTGCCCATGATGGTAGTTAGTGAATGATCTCTCCCTGTCCTTATCTTGACCCATGAGCTTTCTGTTGTGTTTTTCTCTCCTGTGTCCAGCTGAGGAAGGGGAGTGATAGAGAGGCTTGGTGGGACCCTGGCGTCCAGCCAGGGTCAACCCACCACAAATAACACCACAAGATGAGACAAGACGTCATTGATCAGATGTCCAGCAATATTTTGTAACTTTGAAAGGCAGCATCTCCTGGCTCGTGAGCATATTTAAGTTCTAATCTGAGAAGCAGAATACAAGCCAGTCACTCCTATGGTTGCCAAACCTCAATTTAAGTAACTTCATAAACAGAAATCTCTCTAGAGAACTTGTGTTTTAAAGAACACAGACCAGAAGCAAACCTGAAAAAGCAGCAGTGCATCTTAAAGGCACAACTTACTGTGCCTGTCAAGTGGCAGTCACACCACAGCAATGCAGAACTTGTCTGGGAAACAGGGTACATTAATTCACATCCAACTCCATGCTAGGCACAGACAGTGATATCGATTTTAGTCCCCTAGTAAGGTTGGATATATGAACATTAGACTTCACTCTCAGCATTGAATGCAGGATACATATAATATTCTAGAAAGAAAAAATACATATAATATTATAGAAAGAAAATAATAACTTACAATAGGGAGGTGATGTGAGCAGCCAGAAAGGTGGCCTGGTTAGAAAGGGAAAAAAAAAAAAAATTACTGAACAAAAGAAAATGGCTGCCAGCCTGGGAACTACTCCTGGGAACCAGGAACATCCTTGTAAAGTGCAGTTGGCCTCTTTGAAGTACAGCTGGGGTACCTAGAAACTGGAGACATCCTAAGATACCATTGATAAGAGAAAAAAACACCAAGAACCTGTAACAACAACTTACTGTCTGAAAAAGTGGAAACGGTCTGGGAAAATAAGATTGGTCTGAAAGAAAAGTCGTCAAGCATTGGCTGTTACAGGTGAAGAACAGAAATTAACAGCATCTATTGGCTGCTCAAAGTGGTGCTGTCCTACGCCCTCTTATGTCTTATACCAAAAGAACTTATTTTTTTATTCAAAATGGAGCTTCTTTCTCTGAGAACTCCCTGTGCTGCACGTAATTTTCCTTCCCTAAAGAGGCTGAATTCTGCGTGAACTTTCTATGAGATCTTGGACTCTCACCAGGGCCTACTTTAGGGTCAGTTTGTTTTGTCCTTCCACCTCTGGGATGGGTGGGTCCCCCCTCGGATCACTTTGTCCTCCCCTTTGGGATGGTTTGGCCCCTTCTGAAATCTGTCTAAATCACTTGATACCGGTAAGTAATCTATCATAAGAATATCTGCTGTTATATTGTTAATAAATCGCTTCACTAATTATAAGTTTGTAGCAATCTGTAATAGTTTATACCTACTTGATTGTTGCTACTAATTATATTAATTGTTGCTATACAATGTTTGTTGCTATTATTAACTGCGGCCATACTATTAATTGATACTGTCTTATTGATTGCTGAGAGTAATTTGTAATAGCTTGAAATACATATTTCCTTCATTAATCATAGGTATATTTGCCAGTGGTGATTTTGTGGTAGTTTACTTGCTAGTGGTGATTTTTGTGGTATTTGTGGTAATCTGTAATAAAGTAGAGAAATTTAGAGAACAAAAGCCTCCGTGCCCTTGTGTATTATAGAATTCTACAAACCCCCAGTCACGATCCTCACGCACCCGCAGGCTGGGTAACCCTTTCAGTCGTGACAGCAAGTTCATAGGCAGGCAAGCATCTAGGAGTGAAATCAGTATAGAAGACAGCACACAAAAAAGGCAGCAGAGTAGCAATGAAAGAAAACAAAATGTTTGTTAAGATAAGCAAAATACAAAGTAAATGGGACCTCTTAGGACCTTATTTTTCCACTGCAGCTGGACACACAGGCAGAAGCTAGACTTCTGAAAGACAGCTCTGAGATTTTATACATATATACACACACCACAATTATTTAAAATTCAGAGCTTTCTGCACTGTCCTATATAGACTGAGCACTCTTGAGATGGAAGAAGTCAAATCTGAAAACCCTTCACATAGATGAAAAGTTCTATATATTATTTCAAGCCTACTCTGAATAGCTCTTACTCTTCTTGAACAAGGACAATTTAACTGCGTTAACAGGGTGAAAGAGATTTGAGAGTACTTCAGCAGAATTAGAACAATTATGTGCATTAGGCCACTATAGGAGCTTAAAGCACTTTAATGGGATAAAGAAGAATTTAAGTGCTATGCACTATAGGACAGTTTAAAAAATGGATCATTTGATAAAGATTTAAATGAAGTTAATGGATACAGTAGCAATTATCTACAGACTGAATTGCTAGAAACAGATTTCGACAATAATCTTCTTTGCATGAATTCATGGGAAAAGATTTTATTGCTACAGCGTACTGTCCACATTTAACAATTTAGTGAACTCTTTCTTTCTTCCAAAACCAGAATGAAATTAGCATAGATCCACCTAATACATCTAATGTAGCCTAGGTGGTTTCTAGTTTTCTAATCACCCCTACAATGGTAGCATTTTAGGTGACATCATTAGCAGGAATCTGCCAGTGTTCTTCCTCAGCCAAATTTCACTGCGCAAATCACTTCAGCATGAACAAAGAACAGATGAGAGGAGAAAATTAATTAGTTCAATGGCTTGTTCTCTCTGATGCATACACATAGTAGATATAACTTGCACATAGAGTTACGAGAGTGTACAGGAAGATCTCTCTTCAGGTTTTCCTCTTTCAACTACACAAGTCCTTCTCAAACCTTCTGAATAGAGCTATCACCTCTTCATGTCTATTTTTACCACTATGACTGTATGCATAAGAAAGCATACTGCAAAACTCATGCAAGAGTTACAAGTTGCTTAGAGCTGACCAAGATGCTCATCAAAAGAGAGAGCAAGTGAGGAGAAAATTTGCCGCTGAAGTTTCTTTGGCGCCAGGTAACGGGCTTTCTGCAGAATAACATCTCTCTGTTAATCACTAGATCTGTGTAGAGGATAATCTGCTCCTTGATTTTCTCTCTTAGTGCTCTCAAAGTCTGATAGGGAAAAGTGCTCTTTCTTACAGGCCAAGGCAGATGAAGGGCCTAATGTATTTACAAAGGGAAAATGACCAGGAAGTACACACATCGGTGGTGAAGTTGATAGTGAAAGAGAGCTTTGTAAAGCGTGGAGCCTTGTGCGTTTTTAGGTGCTCACCTCAAGCTCAAGACATTTTAAAAGTCTTTGTTTTCAGAAGACACTGAACACTCCCATCTAAAAATGGTCCCTCTATTGCATCTTAAATTGGATATCCAAGAAGCTGGGTAACAACAACAACAAAAATCAATCTTTTAGGAAATTCTTGGCTTAGAATTTCAAGTATTTGAAGCTTCCAAGTTAGATTTCCAGCCAACAACAAACAACTTGAAAAAATGTGTAACATTTCATAGAAAAATATTTCTGGTTTGTAAATCTAACTATTATTGTTAGTGGTATATAAACCACATTGTTACTATTTCACAGACACTAAACAGAAAGCTACTAAAGTCTCTAGTCATACAACCTTCACAAAGAGCAATATCAATGTATTCATCTTATAGACGTCTACTTCAGATAAATTTTTGGGGAGAAATTTTTAAACAAGAAATACCTTGACTTCTATATGCTGAACATATTTAAGGAAAGCCACGTAAGTATGTTTAAATCCAAACCTGTGTTATTTGCTTAACGTTGTCTAATTATTCACAGAGTTTCTACCTGCATTTAGTTTTGGGGTGTAGAACTGAGGTCTGAACCCTGTAGTTTGAGTGTAATGAGGTAAGCACAAAACCAACTATGCTTCATGAAATGAAGAACTTGGGGAAAGAATTTTACATTTATTCATATGTTAACAACTATAGGACGGTTCTAACATGTACCAACTTTATACATATTTGCATAAGATATTTTAAATTTTAGAGAGAAAGCAGAAACTTCATTTGTCAGTTGTCCCATCTGAATCACACTCACTGTATTACCCAAAATGTCAAGCTAGTGTCTCTCTAGTTTGTTTTTATTACCACACCAGGCTATGATCACTAAATTATGTTCAGATAAGTTGACTTCCTTCAACAGGGAATAGAGAAACACCATAAGAAATTAACACTAATCTTCTAATTCAACAAGAATAAAATATGTGACTGATTAAATCTTAATTAACAGTTCACAAAAGGCTGCTTAAATGTCATGTGGCATATGCATCTTAATTATCTGACTGCTCTATGACTGTTTGCATGAGGGAAAAGATTTGTTCAAGTTTTCAACTGCTTTTCCTTTCTTCTTCCTCCCATTCCTTTCTTCCATTTTTAAAGCAACAGAAACTATTCCCAGTTTCCTATTAAGATTAAGACAGCTGCATTTGATCGCTTTAAAGATGATGTTTTCTTCATGTTCATTTTGTTCTCAGCTCTTGCAGCTGCTCGTATTTAGACATCGCACCCACCTACACATACAGGCATATGCTTTCCAAACTGTTACAAGATCAGGCGTGCAAGCCCAAAAGAATTAATCAGTGTCAGGCCACTTGAACACATGTTGCTAAAGTCACAAAAATGCTAACAATCTGTGCAAACTTCCTTAATATTGCTCAAAAGTTCACAACAGGTATGTTTACAGTATATTCCTTTTCATATTCTATCAACAACCACTGAGTTTTATTAGGAGACAGATCTCCTAATAAGCTAATTTTAAACCTGCAAGTCTACACAGTCATAATTTTCCACAAACAGCAGCAGGAATTCATCAAATAACATTATTTATTTAGCTTTATTTGGCATGCCTAAATTTTTGAAAGTATGGAATTTATTCTTCCCTGATTTTACTTACAACAGGAAGCTTAAGCAGGTTCTCTAATATAAATAATTCCTTTATCCTCAGACATGTTGCTATAACTGTGTAATTCAGCAACTTGTGACAAGAAGAAATTCTTGATTAGGATATGTTCTTAGTTCAATTTAACTTTTGGTTAAGAACTTGACTTCTGTTAATTTGAAACGTTTACAGAATGTTCAGGACTTCTTTTCGTGCCTGATGCTTATGCAGAATAAGGAAAGCAATGATGCGGCCTGTGTGTCAGTGACCACATAAATCACCTGGCAGCATGCTGAGCACAATTTCTGTGTAAGAGACTCCTGATGACAACTGTACAGTAAGGTCAAAGTAAATATTTGCCTCTGATGAGCTCTTCAAGCTTTTGAAGAGAAGAAAAAAAGTAGGCACAACCTAGCTGAACATAAATATATTCTCTTTAACAAATTAAATACTTTACTTCTGTGTGGCCTGAGAATCCCAGACCCTAATACTGCCAGAAGAAGGGTGTCTATACAATTTAGAGCTTCTACTGGACTCAGCTGTAATTAAAAGCTCTTCAACACTTTTGAGAATTTAACCTAAATTATCCCAGTTTCAACTTTCAAGATTCTACAGTCTATCTGGAAGGTTTACCTCTCCCACCAGTAAAGCCACCCAGCGTTAGTTATAAATTCCAGACAGTTTTTGTATTGCTTTTAGCTGTTTGTAAACTCAGATCTGAAATGAAACAAACACTGTTATCTTGGGTAGCTCACTCTTAGTAAGATTTCTTGCCAGTTTCAATATTTCCACTTTAAGTAAGATTTTCCACAAAAAAAAGCAAAGGCTGGCCATTTCCCTCCCTGTAACTTCTACAGTGGTTGCCCTCTTAGAAGAAATCATTTTAAGAGAAAAACACAGAGCCAAAACCTACATGTGGTTATACATGTGCAAAGCCACTAAACTTGACAAGAAGAATGGATAGGGTTGCAAGGATAACATTTGGGTGCCTTTGTCCCTTTCACCTCCTTTTTCAAAGTTCAGATCTAAAAGCCCACCGTACTTACTTACCTCAACATAGTGTGACCATAAGTTACAGATACTGGCAACGATGACCAGAAGGTTGTGTCTGTGTGTGCCCACAAGGTATGTTTGGTTTAGAATGGTTCGTTATTTTTAAAGAATGCGCTATTCGGTGACCCTGAAACAAGGCTGCATGTGTGATTAGGTTGTGCTAATAAAATATTTATGTTATAAGAAAACCACAGCTTAAAGGCTGTTGCAAACAAACAAGGGGCTTTAACAGGGGTCCTCAAAAATACAAGCACAGATGACAGCAGACATCTTGAAAGTGCTGACATAGCACTAGAATAAAGGCCCCAAGGCTATGAACACAAATAGTCAATTACTGATCACTAGAGAAACACAGCCCTGCGAGCTGGGGAAACTGGGTTTAGGGATAACAAAGGCAGCAAAGGAAGAAGGAATCCAACATATGTAAAACAGACTACGAGTTTAACTTGGCTATAACAAATTGTTAACCTTTTGAGAAAGAGCAAATGGATTGTGCTAGCGAACATAAAACCAATCCTGTGCAGATCCAGAAGGTAAGAAGGAAGAACTCCCCATCAGCAGTTTCATACTCCTCCTGGTGAGTAACCTGGGACAGTGCCTACTTGCCAGAGTGCCCTTTCACATAACTGACATTTCTAACTGACATTATATACATACACATGGTTTCTCTCCAAAATGTGAAGGTACCTTTTGATTAAAACACAGTCAACAGCAAGCAAGCCAAGGGGGCCTGGATATAACATATAAATAAAATTATTTCTGTTTTGAAACAGTTTAAAAAAAAACTATTTTAGAGATGACCAGTATGAAAGATTAAATAAACTTACATGTCTGTCTTTGAAATAATCACTTAGATAACCTCCAGGTTGCCTATTTCAGCTGTTATAAAAACTGGAACCATTATAAACACCAGAACTGGAAATAGGCAGCAAAACCCTTAAAACTGTTGTAATTGGCACAAGATTTGTTTCTTTTTAAAATGAATACATAATTAAATTGCAATTTTCAGACACTAAGCCAACTCTAATCTGGATCGTTACTGTTATTTTTCCCTTCCCTTCTGTCCCTGGCATTAAAGGAGAGCATACACACAATATACTTCAGCAGACATAACAGATCTGACTAAGGAACACCTACTGTCATTGCAAAACATTTTTGAGGAAGAAAATAATTCTGCAATCCAACACAGGGGCTAGTGATTATGAATAACATTTCCATTTTGTTTCAACTCCCTGAAACTTCACCATTAAAAAAAAAAACCAACACTAATCTCTTAAATCCAACTCAAACAATGTGTCTTTTTACATGACAAAGCAATTAAAGACTGAATGCCCCCCCTTCTTGCCCAAGAAAGTAATAGAATTTCTTTAAAGGTGTAGAACATCTTTCCCTCAGTTTGGCTTTTCTTTAGACCTCACTGATACACTGTATTCTATCCCAAAATTTCACCATTCTTTCAAGGATAAGCACAGCTCAAATTCATTTTAATGCAATAGTAATTTATCCTCTTCTGCCCCTAAAAAGCCAACAGATGTGTAACTAAAACTGAAGAACTATATCAGCATTGTGTTGCGTCTCCAGTGTTCATCGTTGATGTAACTGAAGGCACGTGAGAAAGAAAAATAAATGTAAAAGCTTTCTCACCATTCTTATCAGCTGCAACTAAAAAATAAACTAAACACCACTGTTGCCCATACAAGTCAAAAGATAAAACATAATCAATATCTGTACCCCAACAGAGTACAGAAAGTGTCGTGCATTTATTGTGCTCCAAAGGAATAGTCTTTTCCAGTCACTGTTTCACTGTATAAGGAAAATAACTGCGGAGTAAGTGTAATCTCTAGCACGGTATCTCAATGGGCAAAATTCAACAGGAAGGCTGTTAATAGGGGATACTGGTCTTTTAATGTGTTTTCTTAAGAATCTTTTCATTCCCTGACCTCTTTTCATTTTCTGCCCAAGGTGAATCTCATCATAATGATGCTTTTTCAAATGCTAAAAGCATTATGAGTAACCTAGCACATTCCATTTTTTAACTTAAATTGAATCCAAAGAAGTGAAGAAGTGAGAGAAGTAGAAATTTGTGCCAAATTAGGTGCAATTCACTGCATCCAGATAAGGAGAGCATAAGCATACAAATTTCACATCTCCGGAGTATACATGTAGGACAGAAAAGGATTACATTGTCCTGATACGTTTTTAAACTGTGATTCTTTTGCATGACATTAGTTAGGCCTTACTTATTTCCAGTTATATTACTAGTGGCCCTTTTCATACAGCTTATTTTGAATCCTACCAATGCCAAAACCTATTACCTCAGCAAAATCTCCTGATATTTTTATTTTCTATTATGTTCCTATTTAGCCTCTTTCACATTTTACGTAACATTTCTCTTCTTTGAAACCACTGCAGTTCATCCAGTGAAAAACTATGAGGAGAAAAGCAAGCCTATACAATAAAAGGAAATCATACACACAGCATACATAGATATTTACACAACACACGCAGACGCATACAATTAAAATCACCAGTTATTTTCTATTCAAAAAAGAGGAAACCTGCGATATTTCAAATCCTACCCACAGTAACTTTTAAAAAATAGCTATTCTCTTTGAGAAGTCTTGTGAATTACTCTCTCACATTCGGTTGTGCAGATATATAAGTATGGCTAACAAGATGAAAGCCTTGTTCTATCAGGATTACCTAGTACTGAACAACTGCCGAAAGCACCTCGCCGCTGTCCCACCTTGTACTGCTCCCAACCCGCATACCAAATTCATTCCATGTTGTTGCACTTCTACTTTATGAAGTCCAACATCACCAAACTTAAGACTAAAGTGCTGCACTTTTCTCCAGATGATGGTACATACAGGGACTGGCCAGGCTGCAAAATAAACGTTATTATATTGTGCAGTTCCCCAGCTGAACTATCTCTGCTTCCAGGAATGCAAGCAGAAGCAGCAGGTATCTGAGTATTCAGATCATGTCATCTTCCAAGACTTAAAAAGAAAATAATTATCCCCTAGTAATTGAAAATACAAAATGAGGTTTAACATCATGTTCTGATCTTTTTATTTCATGCTGTGAGAGGATTAATTTACTGAAAATGGAAAGTGCTCCCAGACTGCTGTACCTGGCCCAATATATCCCTCACACTCAGTGCAGATAAGGCGTTTGGGGAACTAGATACAAGACTTCGAACCTGACCTACTTCAGTGTATGCAAGGCTAAAAGTCAGACTTTCTCATTATGACTGCTATACAGCTTTATTCAAGTCATTTGCTCTCACTGTGTCTGTTAATTATTCCATGCACTAGGATAATGACCCTAGGCTGTTTTGAAGACACTTCACATTTTTCTGTTACTGCAGAGGTACTTTTCCAAATCAACAACATTTCTGTCCTATTATCCAAACTGTCAGTGAGCAAATCTTTTCCCTTCCCTACAGAAATGCAAGATTATCCCTCAGTTAAGATTCCTGTAAGCCCACGAATAGGTTTAGACAAGACCATGAGTTTGCCAAAGCTCTTGAAGAGATTCTGCTTTCATTATTTCTTAGACTGAGTAACCTCCCCACCTGGGGCTTCATAAACTAACTTCTTTCTTCAGGTTTGATTTCAGCCTGGTGATTCACCGGCTTCCCAAATCACAGACAACTCTACACAGCCCCTTCTCAAGCTCTAGGAAGCATCTTTCTGTCACCTCTGCACTGAGATTTCACGTTTGCTCCCTGCTCTTTCAGGTGCCTCCTGTTTCACCAGGTAACCCCAGGTGTATGTAGTCGCTCTCAAGGGCAGAAGAAACCTCTCTGTCCTCCAGAAAGAACAATATGTGTTTCTAACCCATTAACCACTCTAATGTAAAACAAACATACCAAACAAATACCATCCATCACATAAGTAAATCAAAAGGTAGTTGGGGGGGATTTTAGTGGATTGTAATTTGTTATGTAATTTTGTTAAATCAAAAGTAAATAGGATAAACCTTGACTTGTAATGAGTCATGAGTCCGAAAAGCCATGTACAAAAGTATATAGAAACCTAAGTTGACAAGATGCCTTCTGTATTTTAATTTTATTTTTTTACTTCACAAAGCTTTACAAAGGTTTGGTAGATACATCTCTGCATTTTTACATGCTTTCAGTATCTTTCAAGCCTGCCATTAACTCTTTAAAAATTTGTAATTAATCTTAGTATTTCTGACTTTCTAGAAGTTTTTATGTTTTCTGAATTCAAATGTTATCTACAAAATATTTTTCTGACTCTTGAAAAATATTTTCTAGATACCTTTTCAGGAATCATTAAAACACTGTCACTCAAAAGCTGTCTAGTGAAAATGGAAGGCTTCCTCTCACTTTCAAAGTTGCCCAATTCAGAAACGTAGCTGTAAAGCTAAAGAAACCTGCTGGAAGCTTGACAAAGATTCTTCAATACTAACAAATTTCTGAAAACCAATATTGTTTTAACAAGCCAGCATTTACAAATCAGATCATGTTTCACTAAAAAATTCCCAGGAGGCCTAATAGCCTGACGTGATTCTTATTCAGCTTCATAGGAAGCCTGAGGCAAAGCAAAGAGAATCTATATCTTGCTGGCTGTGGTAAGTTCTCTAACTGCACTGTCCTTTCTGCCCTGTGTTAATAAGGAAGCGATTATGTGTGCTTTTTAAAAAAAATAAACAAAGAAATCTGTCTTCTGTAATTCTTGACTTGTTCAGAGTGATTTATACATATGAAACATCAAATCTCACTGAGCTTAATATCTCTCCAAAAGAATTTCCATATGCAATAAAGAATAATGCTTAATGTCTGTGATACATGCCCTGATTGTAAGATGCCTGCATTTCTCAAGTGTTTTCTGGGTCTGGCATATATAACTGTAAATGAAATTGTAATCTGGAGCCCTTGGAATAGAAATGGTAGATAAACCACTCCTCACATTAGAAAAAAGTTTGTTTCTGAAAATGGAAGGCTAAATAGGAAAGGCATTTTTTCCTAAGTTTCCTGGTGTAGTCCCTGTCCTCACAGCATCTTGTAACTTTCTGGTAACCTATGTATTTATTCTCACAAGTAACTTTTCTCCAAATTGTATAAATATGTTCTCAAGGTTAAGAGAAACTTGAAAAGGCTTGCTTAAGAATATTTAGGGAGTCGTCTGAGACTCAGAGCCCTTAGTCAGAAGGATGCTCTCTATAAAATATTTCTCCCTGTAAAAATAAAATGTGACAATCATTAGTTGGTGTTAGGGTCCTTTTATTGCAGTTAGTACAAGCCTCCTGTCATTGTAATGTGGAAAGAAGTACAAAGCAAAGGAACTTCTATCCCCACCTCTGCTTTAGTGTGTTCATATCTTTCTCTTCTCTCCTTATTGATCGCTACAATCTGATTTCAATTATGGTTTAAACCCCCACACCTTGCCACTATCTTTTTGGCCCCATATTGTTCTATTTTTCTGTAGCCCGATGAATACAGAATGCATCTTGAAAGCCTGCCCATTTTACTTTTTACATGGCTCAAAAAGATGTAGTGCCTATAACTGTCTTTTTTTGTTATTTAATCTTTGATCAAGAGAGTGCTATATAGAGAAGAAACATCATATAAACCCCATGACACAGAAGGGAAAAAAAATGTTTCTTCTCACAGAAGGGAACAGAAATGTTCAAACTTCATACACAGTTTTTCTAATGCTGCTAAATCTTACGCTGCCGAAAGAAAAAGCAATGAAAAACGTTCCCAAATCACAGTTTTCCCATATTTTGAATCTGTATGTAGCTCTTAAAAGCTACAATATGTTTTTCATTTCTTTTATTATCCATTTCTTTTATCTCCTTGAAAGACTATTCTACAGTAAGCCACAAAGAACAGACTAGAAATGTATTTATTTATAAAAAGAAAATAAAAGAGTAGAGTTAAGAGTCCTGCACAGGTAAAACTGTACACCTGGGCTTCTACTGAGACTATCCAAGCATATCTCTAGAAACAAAGATATTAAAAATTTGAACTTCTTGGCTTTAAAGCTGACAAAAGGCAAAGAAATACAGACTTTTCAGCGCCTTAATCTATTGAAGTTCATTAAAACTCAGGTTTCTAAGAGCTGACATCACTTTAGCATATAAATTTGAAGAGCAGTTGGGACCTTAAAGGAGTGTCTGCTTCTTAACTTCTTCAGCACACATATTTGTGGAAACCATCTTCAAAATACATGGCACCCAACAGGTCACCAGTGGTCTAAATTAGCGTATCAGTGATGATGGAAACCTGCACTTCAGGTAGCACAAGTTCTGTGTGCATCATTAAAGACAAGCACTAGTAACTTTTACTTAGGTTACAGTGTTTCATTCTTCCACTCTAAGAATTCTGCACAAATCCTTATTTCAAAGCCACATGAAAGAGAAACCAAGATTTAACACCATGTGCCACTCTCGGACCGGCCATTATCCCCCCTTCCCCTCACAGGCAATGGCCTTTAATTGCAGCAGCCCCACTGCACACCCTGCTATGCCTAGTGTCATACTGCAATCCTTGCCCCAAAAAGCTCACCTAACAGATGAAGCAGAGCAGACCAAGGAGCAGACAAACACCAGAAGGGAATTACCTGTGGGATAAGGCTGTAGTACCTGAATAAATGCTTTAGTCAAAAAACATGGACATTAAAAGGGATATCAATCCTTCTCAGATGCAACTTGTAGATATGCTGGTATGTTGGTGACAGGGTTGGAGAAGAGTATGAAGTCCTTTTGCCAGTTGTGTAAGCAGCATCAAGGTGAATAAGAGTGCACGGAAAAGCTGTTGGAACAAGAACAGAACTCAACAGTACATGGGAAGTTAAAGTTTACAGTCAGGTTTAGAGGTAGAGACTAAAAATTGAGTGAAAGAGAGCATGTGAATAAATATCTAGTATTGCTGTACCTGCATAGGTACAGTTTCCAGCAGTAAATCACAAAAGGACTTTACAGAGGAATCCAATAAGAACTGTATCTTCTAACTCTGTTTTTTAAGAGCTCCATCTATGGCTGCTGACAATGAAAGAAACAAAGAAACATTCATGTTACCTTTCAATAATAGCAGAAATTCTCAGAGACCCCAAGAGAGAACCTACAACTGAAGGCATATATGCATGAACAACAGGACAAGCCTGGTAGATTCTCTCTGGCTTTAAGGCACAAAGCGGGATGAGACATTTCTGCTAATGGTGGTTGGATTTTTCAGTTCATCAGGGTTTAATGTCAGGAGCTCATAATGCTCAGATGGATGCCTAGTCTGCTTTCTGTCTCTTTCTGAGTTTACAGTTGGCTGGATTTGATAAGAATAAATAGCAGTAAATGCAAGGAAGGAAGGGAAGAGAAATGTCCGAGTTGACTCAGACTGCAATATCTAAACCCAATAATTATATATAGGTCAATGAAATTTCTCTCAACCTGTTCATCAGACTGTGCCATAAATAAAGCAGATTGTCCTTAATGAAAATTTGCTTCAAAATCTCAGGCTAGAAAGCTATGCACAAGGAAACAAGGTACAAGACAGGATTATCAACAAGGTGGAAGAAGTTTTGGGATCAATTCATTACACTCTTTCCAGAAGGCTTTGTTGATACTTCAGCATAAGCTAAGGCATCTTTGTTGCTCAGAATGTAATTAAAAAAAAAAAAGCATTAAAGAGAGCAAAGAGATGTATTTGCAGCTGTCCCTTACACTAACCAGCTTATTCTCCAGCATCAAAATCACACTGTACCTGTCCAAGCTCTTTTCTTTTTCCACATACTGTCTGCACAGACGGACACGTTATTGCAAAATTAGCCATTTACGAGGTTAAATTGATGTTAAAACACTTGAACTCCGCTATTAGATGGCTTAAAGGAATATATATCATGAACCTGACCAATTACAGAGATGAACTGGCACAAAAGACAACTCCACAGTGTTGACTGAATTTACCACACTCTGTCCTACCATCTCTCTTCCCCAACCATGCTGCTCCCATATGGGTGCCATTTTCTGACCCATTTCTGCTTTGGAGACTACATACAGCTGCCCTCTCGTCGTGGTTTAACCCCAGTCAGCAACTAAGCACCACACAGCCACTCGCTCGCCCTCTGCCCCACCAGTGGGATGGAGGAGAGAATCCTTGGAAAAAAAAAAGTAAAACCTGTGGGTTGAGATAAAGACAGTTTAATAGGACAGCAGAGGAAGAGAAAATAATAATAATAAGAATAATAAAAGAATATGCAAAACAACTGGTGCACAATGCAATTACTCACCACCCGCTGACCGATGCCCAGCCTGTCCCCAGGCAGCAATCACTGCCCACCAGCCAACTCCCCCAGTTTATATACTGGGCATGACATCATACGGTACGCAATAGCCCTTTGGCCAGTCGGGGTCAGCTGTCCTGGCTGTGTCCCCTCCTGGCTTCTTGTGCACCGGGCAGAGCATGGGAAGCTGAAAAGTCCTTGACTGGTGTAAGCACTACCTAGCAACAACTAAACCATCAGTGTGTTATCAACATTATTCTCCTACTAAATCCAAACCACAGCGCTACACCAGCTACTAGGAAGAAAATTAACTCTATCCCAGACGAAACCAGGACACCTCTCTTACGTGAAAGGCTTTATCGGCCTCTTCTTTCCTCTTCCTCCTAGAAGCCTCCATTATTCTCTCTCCACAGGACTGTGGACTGAGCTTACATCCATAATCTACAACTACTTGTTTGTCAGAGAAACCACTTTGGGTGTCAACACAAACTCTCTTGGGTGGGGAGTCAGACATGGATTAAAAGGGTGCATAGTTATGAAAGATTCACTGAGTTCCGTTGATGATTCTCTGATGTACCAATAGCTGCCACAGTGATTAAAGCTGTTTTCTGCTTTCATTTTCTGACTTCCCCAACACCATAGCTCGTCCCTACCTGTGAGTTGTAGATGTGGGTGAAAGGAGTAAACGTGCTTCCTTCCTACCCATACACAGCTCACACAGAGATAACTTCAGGTAGCCCACCTAAACCAAGTGCTTTGGCCTGAAAAAAAAGGCTGGAGTGAAGTGTTTTTCACGGAAGTCTCTGTACTCTTCTAATGCAGCCAGATTGGAATAGCAATGATTTGATTTTTTCTCAAGAGGTTTTCAACTTCTGCAACTCCCATTCAATTCAGGAGAAGCTGAAGATACTTCATATCTTTTAAAAACATAAACATAAAAAAAAATCCCACCTGATTACAATAGTATCGTCTTTTTCTTAGAACTTTTTCATAGAAACTTTCACAGAACTCAGAGGAAGATGTATAGTTGTATAACAATAATAGTACAAAATTCAGAGGCAAATATAGTTCAAGTGGATTGTGATTCAAGAGACGAGGATCAAATCTTCCTGCTTTCGTTCCCAAAGAACCTTCCTCTCTCTTACCTATTCGAACAGTGAAGAATACATACATTCAAAATATATACTATATACACCATATTCACCATTGCCAGAGCATAACACTTTGTAACACTTAAAACCAAACTATTTTGCTTTCTTTATGGCAACATGGAGACCAAAATATTATTCCAATATGCAGTCTAAATAAACAGGAAATTTAATGGAAATGTCATAAATGACAACCAGGTTTTGAATTCCGGTTGAAAAGAACACCAACTGTTTTATTATTACAAAAAATCTCTTCCAATACTTTAACCACATGAAGTCATTGACAGTGGAATGCATTTTAATACATTTTGAGTGATTTTGATCAACCTAATCATTCTTAGCTGTAAAGAAAGTGTTTGCATGTCAACACAAAGAAAGCCTACAGCTAATTAAAGTAGGTTATGAGGCTGTAAGTATGATATTCATTATACCATCATTCTAACGAACGGCTACATTAAAGAAATCTGTGCTGCACGTGGAAACTTTAGTGTGGAAGACCTCAATTCCTAGTTTTGAAAAAGCCCGTTAGGAGCTCTGAAAAAGGCAGAGCAGGTCAAGAGAGGACACAGAGCAAAGATATCAGAGAAAGAGGAGCACTTTGTTTATTCTGTATCTCAAGCACTTTGTTTATTCTGTACCTCTGTATCACTGAGGCAGTGGTGTAAAACCAGCAGCGTAAAGCCTTCCTCAATCCATTTCAAGAATAATACGTATAAGAAGAGATACACAATTCTTTGCTTTCTCAGAAGTACCAAGAATCAATGAAACTGGTTCTGTAATTTTAAAATGTGGGCAAAAATGTGGGTCTCTTCTCCCTAGTAACAAGCGATAGGACGAGAGGAAATGGCCTCAAGCTGCGCCAGGGGAGGTTTAGGTTGGATATTAGGAAAAACTTCTTCACTGAAAGGGTGGTCAGGCACTGGCACAGGCTGCCCAGGGAAGTGGTTGAGTCCCCATCCCTGGAGGTATTTAAGAAACGGGTAGATATGGTGCTTGGGGACATGGTTTAGTGGTGGACTTGGCAGTGATAGGTTAACAGTTGGACTCAATGATCTTAAGGGTCTTTTCCAACCTTAAGGATTCTATGATTCTATGATTCTATGAAACTGATGAAGAAATCATTAAACTACAGGTTTGACTGAACAAAACCAGGGATGTATAGGATACATGAAGCCCTGATTCAACTATTTTATTTTCAGGTTTTATTTTCAAGGAAGCAAATATGTATTCTAGCCTCTACCAGAGGCTGAACACCACTAGTGTCTCAGCTGTAGTCTTCAGAAAATTATTTACGCAGTTTGTGCTCCGTATGAAACAGTTTCAAATGACAAGTATTTCCATATGGGATGGAGACATAACGGCACTGTGACAAAAAGGTTTCCTAAATAGCATGTATGGAAAACTCTAGTCAGCCACATCTAGTTCCCCCAAAATATAACATGCTCTGATTCCATTGTAGTAAAAATCACACATTATCAATATATGTGGTTTAAATGTTTTCACTGAATATTCTCTGGTAAAAGAGCTCTATTTTACAAAACAAAGACATAATTTGATTAATTTGTCTATCATCTTCAACAGACAAGTACTGGAAGGGTATGATACTCTGTACTATAGGCATGCCTCAGAGCATTTTATAGATGTGCCTAGAACAGCATATGCATTTTTAAGATACAGTATACTCACACATACATAAATAGTAGAAGCCAGATATAATCAATTTGGACCATCTTGAAAAAAGACAAGAAAAAAACCCATGCCTTCTTACTTTACTTTTCTTTTTTTAAGATATAAACCAACACTTCTGTGAAAGAACAAAGCAATTCATATTAGACTGTAGGAATCAGGTCAAAACTATTTAATAAAACAGGATTTCTGTGGAAATGAAAATAATAATTATTCTTGTTTTTATTTGTCACCTTTTTTGCAGGATGGGCAGTAATCAAACATTTGCAGAAAAAGAACCACACTGCAATAGAAAGAGGATCTAGTGGACATTTTTTCTACCTTTTCTGTCTGCATGGATCACCCTTTATTCTGTGCCCAGACTCTCAGATGCATGATCCTTTCTATGACAGCTCCAGAAATTGCTAAATCAACAACAACAGCAAAAAAATCCAGAGATTATTGTCTTCTAATGCAAACATTACAACGAGGAAAACAAGAGCTAATTTGGCTAATCATAGCTCGCCAGCTCTCTCACAACTGCGTCATGTTCTGCAGCTTGACAAACCTTTGCTTTTAAGCTGTGGTTCTTTCCCTGCCATGATTTCAAAAACTGTGACTGCAATACCATTTGCCACAGCCCAACAATGTTAGCAACAAGAATAAAAAAACATCCTGGAAGAGGAATAGGAGGTTTCAGCTGTTCCACGCTGAGACTTTTCAGAGTAGAGATGCTGTAAGAACAAGTACAGCTAAATTATTATGCAGTCTTCTCAAGTATCATGCTTCTCCAACGATTCCAGATAATCATATTAACAGCTTCAAACATTATGTAATGACATCATTCAAACACATTGCTCCCAAAGGTTTGATATTAGATCAGGGAATTACCATTCATCATACATTTATGACAAATCTAATAGTATGAAATGATTTGTTACACAAGGCAGCTTATGTTAGTTTCTCCACTAACAGCAAATGTCTTCTCCTAGCTCAAACATCTAATCTTGCCTGGAGCTAAGAAGATGTACAGTAACCCTTAATTTGATATCTGGATTAAGAGAAGGACTTTACCCACGGTGAAGGATTGGCTGCTTCAGTAGCCTTTCAGTGTTTGACATAGGGGCTGTATTTTTCAAAACTCTTTAAGGGCCTCAGGAACAGAAGTCTTTTTCGAAAGTTCATAGAGTTTAGGCATTGATATTGTATATTCTAAAAACCAATATTGGCTGCTTTTTTTTAAAAAAAAAAAAAAAAAAAACAATACAGGAGAAAACAAAAAACAAAACCTGACATACGGCCCATGGATGCTTTGATATCCAGAGCAAGAAACATGTGTGCAACATTAAGTAGGCTGTATAAGCACTGGAAAACCATGTCTTGCAGCTATCTCTTCCGAAGATGAATTGAAATTACAATCACAGAAGCATCCAGACTGCCCAAGAGAATGTGGCATGCCAAAGAGCCATTAAAATACAGTTCTTGTGTCTGCACCTGCAGAGAGGCTAACTTCTGTACGTTTGGTGGAATTCAAAATTGCTGTAAGCAAAACTTAAATGCCAAATATTCCAGTACACATACTCCTCATGTGTGCAGCACAGAGAAATGTTCCATCCAAAGGTACAAAATAACAAAACCTCAGGAGTAATTAGAGCATGGGCAATTCTAACACCTCTCAAAGATAGGGAATGTAATTGTTCAAAAATATATTCCTATGTAAACATTAAGTATATAAATACCTGTCCTAAGAACTTTTTTTTTGCCCTGGAGGGAAATACTTTACTATCCCCCTCCTATTTCCATATACTATCCTCCTTCTGTCTCCATACATGGATAAAATGAAGGTGTTCATTCATACTTAGACAAAATGTCTGAAGAAAAAGTTGAAAATGGAAAATACATCTGCCAGTGTTACTCTTCAGTTTCCAGTGTTACTTTTCAAGTTATGTCATTATTGTTTCTTTTTTCTAATTCCATGCTTGCTGGAGAAACAAGTTGGGGTTTTTTTTCTGTTGTTAATTTTTCCTTTGCTGACTTTCTTCTTCTTGGCCCTTATTCCCAGGAATCTCTTTCTAATCTATTTTACAATACTTCTTATGACTAGTGATTACTTTTCACGAGTTCTCTATTTTTCTTTCATACATCACTCATGCCTATAAAATGAAGACGTGTGTGTTCAAGTGAAAGAGAGGCGAGCAAATACAGAGAACCTGTACAGCCATTTGACCATATGCTTCATTAATTGTCTCAGAAGTGACCTCCTCCCTCTGTTTTTATTTGACCTGTTGCTTCCTTGAGGACAGAGGCTTTTCCTTTTAGTTTTGTGGCATGCTCTGGGCTATTCAGAAATGTCACCTCACAAAAGAAAAAAAAAAAAAAAAAAGAAAAAGAAAAAGCCCACTGAACTTCAGATTATGCCACTTTTTGAAAGCTGCAAGGAAATGGTGATACTTTACCTCAAACTGTCAGATGCATCTTCCAAAATCCCTCATTGCTATGTAATGTATTACCATAGCAACTTGTCTCTCCACTGATATAGTACTCCCTGTGGGCAGGCTGTACTTTGTCAATGCTGCAGCTTCTCTGATGATGCAAGGAACACTGAGCAGTTAAATAGCAAATCATTAAAGCAATGTTTCCCCAGTGACCACACTGAATCACAGAAGGAATGGATACCAAAATTATGGCAGGGGAAAGGGAGAACAGAGTGAGAGGAGCTTGCAGCACTTGGTGTAGGAGGAAAATAAATGTGATGGAAAATAATAAACAAAGCAGGAAGACAACGTCTAATGCTTGATTTCCTTAAGGAAAGAAAAGCACAGCATCACTATGTTGTAGAGCCTGATTTTATAAATCCTGCCACTGATACACTTCCTTCACCAGTCCTCTGCCCCCAGTTTTGCTCTAGGTAATACAAATCTTGATTAATATTTATCTGCTCAATGACAGCTATCACCTAAATGGCCAGCCACTGTGTCTGTGACTTCAAGCATCTGGCTACATATTTTGCTCAGCATGAAAAGAAGATCAAGACAAAAATCTCATTTTTCCTCTTTTGCCTTTTATATTTCTTAATCTTCCATCTTCTTATCTGTGCACATAAAACTTTACATCAGCTTATTTCAGCATCCTGCCCCACCAAACACATATCAATTCTCCCTCGACAGAAACCCTATTACTCATACAGTGCAAATACATGCTCTTGGTGTCCTTTGCGTGCTTATTGCCTCAATATGCCCTATCCAACATGCAGAGAACTGAGACTCAGAAGCATTACAACACTTCTCCCACAATACACAAGGAATCAGTGGCAAAGGTGGGAAAAGCATCCTGTTTTCCTAATTGCCACTGTTTGCCTTGTAAAATAGTAATTGAAGTCATGCGGCCTGGAAAATTAAAAATGTCTATTAAGGGGATTTTAGATATCTATTTTCTATATGATACAGACATGTTTAAAATGTTTTGTCTTGATTTCCTACATAATTGCAGAATCCAAGGCCCATTTTCAAAGATGTTTTATTTTTAATAATTAGAAAATGTTACCCTATGCTTAGGAGTATGCACAGTTTTAGTCATTTATACAGTTTTGAAAATATACACCATTCATCTGGAATGGGTAATTCTGTATGCATCAGAATAACAGAGTCAGGATAAGCTTTTTCATCCTCCTAAGGTGCAGGTACCTCCTCCCAGACTCCCTATGCACTTAACATGGAAATAAAGCAAGTCAAGAGGTTGTCCCCACTTTCACGCGGCGAGACTGTTAAGTATACATAACAAAGTTGTTGCAGCTGTAGCATGCTTGATTGAATGTACCTTGGCTATGGTAGTGGTGGCATGCAATGCTGCGTGTATGTTGCATGAAAGAGTTAATCTGTGTTCTCAATTGTTCCTGACCTACTAGGGAAAACAAATGTGATTAAAAACATTGCAAGGAAAATCACTTTCTAATATCTGTAGTTTACATGTGTAAGCTGGAACTCTAAGATCAGACAGAATGCTGTTTTATTAATACTATGAGAGCCTTTCTTTTCTATAATCAAGTGTTCAGACTGTTCTTTGTCACTGTAAAAGGTTGCTGCAGGTTTAATACAGTGAGGATTACTTGAACAATGGTGGTACTGCTCTCCAAATCCAAATTTGCCTCATCCCCTTCTGCTTGCTTTCGTTCTTACAAAGCAGCAGCTTGCTTTGCAGAAAACTATTCATTTCCTCTTTATTTACTTAGAAATAAAAATCTACTTAAGCTGAGTGCAGAACACCTCGAGGAAGAAATTCAGCACACAAACCAGAGGAACCAGAGGAAAGCAAATGTCACTCCTGTCTTCAAAAGGAACAAGCAGGAGGATCCAGGGAGTTACAGGCTGGCCGGCCTCACCTTCGCACCTAGCAAGGTGATAGAGCAAATAAGCCTGAAAAACATTTCCAGAAATGTGAAGGACAAGAAGGACATCAGGAGTAGTTGGCATAGATTTACCAAAGGGAAATCATGTTTGACCAACGTGAGAACCTTCTATGATGAGAGACTAGCTTTGTAGACAAGGGGAGAGCAGTGGATATTGCCTGCCTTAACTTCAGGAGCACTTTCGATACCATCTCCCCATCAGATCCTCGTAGAGAAGCTGTTGAAATGTGGACTGGATGAGCAGACGGTGAGGTGGATTTAAAACTGGCTGAACATCCGAGTCCAGGGGGTGGTGATCAGTGGCACTAGTTGGAGGCCAGTAACTAGTGGTGTACCCCAGGGGTCAATACTGGGCCCAATCCTGTTTAATAACTTCATTAATGATCTGGATGTTTGGGCAGAATATTCCCTCAAGCATGTTTGCTGAGGACACAAAACTGGGAGGAGTAGCTGATACACCAGTGGGTCACGCTGCCATCCACAGGGACCCTGACAGGCTGGACAAATGGGCCAACAGGAACCTCATGAAGTTCAATGCTTTTTTACCATGAGGGTGACCAAGCACTGGAACGGGTTGCCCAGGGAGGTTGTAGAAACTCCATCCTTGGATATATTCAAAAGCCATCTCGACATGGTCCTGGGCAACTGGTTGTCGGTGGCCCTGCCTCAGCAGGGGGATTGGACAAGATAACCTCAAGAGGTCTCTTCCAACCTCAATGATTCTGCAATTCTGTGATAAGCCAGGCTACACAGACAACTCAGAATTCCATTTATTGCCTCTTAAGAAATCTCCCATCCCTAGCTCTGTCAAGATCTGAGTCCTGAGGTACCATGCTAATTTGGTTGCTAATGTAATAGCATTCTGTGTACTTCACTTTGAATCAGCCTGTATGGGTCCTTCATGAAAACTAATCTGCCTCAATTTTATTAATGCCTTTTGTTTAAAATCCTGTCAGCTTTAGGTTCTTTTCCTTTTGCTCTTTCACCCTGCACTAAGCAGAGAATGTCATGATACTAAGTCACTTTTTCTAGAAAACATCCACTAGGCAATTAATATTGAACTTCTTCAAATACTGAGCCCTGTGTGAATGACATTTTGCTTGTTTTACCAATTCCCATGTTGTGGAAAGACAGCTTATGTGTAGAGTACAGAAGTCAAGGGACTTACAAATCCATTTGCTTTGATATATAGAAAGACAAAGCAGTCTTAAAATATTATGAGCTTCAATTAAAACACAGTTGAGGGCAACAGGCTAAAGCATGACTGTGAGAGTAGCAGAGCTGAATGCTGGCAGAAACAGGGATGGAGCCTCAGAATTCAAAGCAACTCCTGTAACTAATAAATGCAGTCAAAGGCATACTCCTTTCAGAGCAGTTTGTTAACTTCAGACAGTTATTGCTATCTGTCTTCTTATGCAGAAGTCAGAAATTCCTACTTTTTTTTTTACAGGCTTGTTTTATGTTAAAGAATTTCACAATACCTGATAGAGAACATTCCCTCCCAGGAAGGTCAGTTTGTAAACAGCATACATTAAATACAGTATAGGCACATATCCAATACCAATACGCTCCAGAGACACCTTAGGCAGTAACTTGGACTTCCAATTCAGAAGCTTTTTCAATTAAAGACTCTTTTCAGCTCTGTTGCAAGCTGCTACATGACCTTCACCTAGTCAACCACATTCTTTTCTGCTGTTTTACGCAGCCATAAAAAGGAGCTCAGTTCTGACCTGTTTCACAACTGATGTGTTTCTATGTTCTTCTTTAGGCTGTGGGCAGTAAGGTTTATGGATCACAGAGGCCTGCATAGATGGATTGAAATATTTTATTATAGCCATTACCATTGAGCAATCCTCATGCTTGAGAAAGGAAAAATATACACACTGACATTTTTAAAAGACTGAAATAATTCAGGGGGAAAAAAAAAAAAAGAAGGCCTAGAACCTCAGAGAAGTACTACATCGTCCAAAGAATGACACAACTACATCTCATCCTGAATACAAAGCCATCTACACATGGTGGTGTGCATCAAAAGTGTATAAATGAAAAGCAACAGAAGTCTGTTCTGTTTCAACTGCACACTTTTACCTAATGATATGTGAAAACATGTCATCCTTATGTATTACCTTAGATAATTATTATCTCAACTGTAATCCACTGGAGACAGAACCCGTCTCCTACATTCAAAGAGGTCCTCATTGTGATTCCAGTCCTTACTTAATGGGAAATGTACTACCATATCAGGCTGAGTAAATGGAAGTAAAACACCGATCTACACAGGCACCTTTGAAACCTCTGCTGAGTCCTAGCCCTAGTTCTAACTACAAGACCTTTCTTCCTTGTAATCATGTACGGTATCATTTATATCATGTTCAATTTTCATTGATTTCTGCTACAAGTCTCACATCAGTATTTTTCCCCTTGGAAGATGAACACAAAGTGGACAGGAAGCATCCTGTCCAGGAAACATCTTTTGTGGCAAGCTACACCTTGTTCCCTAACATATATGTCACTGCTCTCCATGGGAAACACCTGGTGAGAAAAAGGGAAAATGTGACCATGGGACTATTTTTGGCCAGAGCAAAACATTTCTTGAAAAATCAGAAAAATGCATTTGGCAAAAAAGCAGGCAAAAGAAATACAGTCACAATAAACAATTGTGACTATTGTAACTACATTACCCTGAAGGAAAAAGAAAGGAGGGTAAAACACTTCATTGTTTAAGTAAGTGACTTATTTCCAAATTTCTGAAGATTTTTCTTCCCCTCTTTTTAAGAGCAGAGGGACAGGAAGAAAGCACAGGAGCTTATCTTACACAGCCCTGCTCTGATCACCAGACTACTTCAGATTCGGCATCCTCAATCAGCAGTGGCAAAGTCTGTATCTCTCCCCAGTTCATAGTCATTATTTTTAAAAATAAAATATAATGACTTCAAAGGGTAGAAAAGCCATTCCAAAACATCCTAGTGCCCATCAAATCATGTACTCCGCTGGCTAAGGGGAAGGTGCAGTACCAGGTGCATATCCTACTATGACGCGGGTTTAGTAATTATAACCAGACCTTCCCTCACAGCTGCTCCTTACACAAATACCTCCCCGCTTTGTGTACTGGACTATAGGATTAGAGGATGCGTCATCTTGTCAGACTGTGGATAACACCAAATCCTTTTGCCTGCAAAGATGGAAGATCAGTATACCCCAAGCCTTTTATAAAGGGGTTGCAACTGCCTGAAACTGAGGGGGGAAACAGGGACAGAAATCCATTTTCAGTTAAAACAGTGCAGTAGTCAATCTAATATTACCCAAAACTATAACTTTGTTGTCAGTCTGAACTATTCCCCTCCTTCTGTCTCCAGTTCTCTGAGTGGTCTTCATACATTGAACTAAATAATCAACCATCTGCATGGTTGTAATTATGCTCCATTGCTGAAAGAAATACAAATAATATTTTCACCAAAAAGTACCTACTTTCAGAAAGCAGGTAGGAACTGCAGTTTAGAAGAATGTTGCTGCAAGGTGGCATTTAATATCTTCTTCACTGTGTTTACTCACACTACACTAACGCATGCAATAATGCCAAATGATGGGACACGATGACAGAACACACTCCTCCTGCTTAATACTAAGGGAAAAAGAGGGTTCTTATTCTCAGAACAGGAGATCCAAATTCAAATCTGTAAATGGTTCCTTGTTTTAATGATTCTTTCTCTTTTATCTTTCCTTGTCAGTGCAGCAGAGGAACACTAGTTGTGACACTGATTCATTCTCCTTTTTCTGATCTGCTATCTTGTGACTGAATTAAATTATAGGAATTATATATTTTCATTTTAAGAGCTGTGTAGACATCACTGATGTCAGAGAATACCTAAATTCTCCATACTTATAGATGATTAAGTGTTTTACTTCACTGCTCAATTTGAAAAGGTTAAATCTAGCCGTCTTTCAATATCTCAGTTGTACTGCTCCATTTGAGAATGCCAGCTCCTTCTCCATTAAACGCTCAGAAGTCCTGTGCTATAAAATCAAAATACTCAACTCTATGCAAAGGCATTCAAAATCAAGACTTTGTACAGCATGATAAAAAACTAACAGATTAGAAATCATGAGAATAAATAGGAGGTCCTCTTATCTGCCTAAGACAACTGTATCTTTTTCTTCCAACTTCAAGGGACCCATGTAAACCAGGGACTGCACCTTCATAATAGATGTAAGCACTCTTTTCTTCTCCTATCCCCCAAAAGGGCTTATTGAAGTGTAGCTGAATCTTAAAGTTTTTTTCTATTTCCTCCTATCTCATGTAGTCCCTAGTACAGAATGTGCAACTAAGGCAAAGGACGTGACCAGAGTTACACTGTGGTATGGCATCTCCAGGATTCTGGAAAGGATCTAAAAGTAAGGGGTAGCTAAGTAGAATTTAGAGCAACACCAAAACTATTCTCAGCTTTACCAAGGACTGACGCAGACTCTGGACAAGGCAGGAAAGTACATAATAGTAGCTGGGTATCACCTCTCTTCTCCATATCTGGTCCTTGACTAGGTACAGCTAAGCTGAATGAGGCAGTTGGAACCAGAAACTTTAGAAAATAAAACAAATACAAGTTGTATTTCTGTCACCAAGGAGCATCAACTTGGGATCTGAGAATGAAGCCAGGTTCTCTGGCCCATGCGTCCATTATCAGTGCTAACTGCCCAATTCAGACTTAACACAGGGGTTTGCACGTTGAGCAGAAAGACCCCACTCAGCCTCAGGGTAGTTCCACAGTTTCATCAGAACCATAGGGATGAACAGGGTTAAAACTTTTTTGGTTTTCAATGAAGAAAACAGTGATGAAATATTTGGCCAGGGATCTGCTCTTTCAAATGTGCTTATGATTAGGAAAATTGACAATATAAAAATTAATGACAACAGAGCATGTCACAAGAGACAGCTGAGATTCTAAAACAGCTAGTACAGATCTTATCAATTCCTCTCTCCACAGCACTGTCATCTTTACTACAGACAAGGCGGCACCTAAATTTGAGCTCTAAAAACTACCATGGACACAAACCTCAAGGATGTGCAGGAAGAAATCTACAATTCAGAATAACTCTGTTACTTAAATGAAGATTTTACTAACCTGTTACAGAAGGCTGGTTATAGTGTACTGTTTTCAGTTAAAATAAATAAATAAAGGAAAAAAGAGAAGGCTTTTTTTTTCTCCCCATGACTGGAAAGAAAGGATAAAATCAGCTTTGAGCTGCCTTGGACCTCATATTCTGGACCTTGTAAGAGCAGGTAACATTTTCAGCATAAAGTAAAGCGGGGGGGGGGGGGGGGGGGGAAACTGCTAAATTATAGTACCTTTCCCTATCAGGACTGCTCAATGGTTGTTCTGCTACCTAGAGCAGCTGCCAAGGCACACAACTATAAATGGTCCAAAGCATCCATGCCTTCTTGCTGTCTCTGCTGAGGGTACCGTCTGAGTCATTTAGGACAGCCTCTGGCTAGATACTGCCTGCACTCAAGGATGTCCTCCCCCAGCCTATTAAATGGCCTTTATAGTTTTATAGCTTTAAAAGCTACAGCAGAAGAGAAAATCCCTCCCAAAGGTATACCGCACTGTAAAATCACTCTATGATTCCTACTCATAACAAGTCAGCCATAGCGCTCTCTGTGTAACTGATGCTTCTTTTAAAACCATGTTGAAGAAACAACCTAGTTCTGTGGCCAGAGTACACTGAAGCACGGTTTTCTGAGCATTTGTTGGATTCAGGTCAGGAACTAGCGAGCAAAATTCTACGATCTGTGCTAGGTAGAAGGTTGATGAGATGATCACGTATGATGGTCCTTTCTGGCTTTAAGAGTTTATGAACAGCATTCCTTTACAATTCAGCTTACATATCCCTTTATTACCTTTATAATAACAGCAGAGTTTGGGCCAAAATATTCATATTCATTCTTATTGATTTATAAAATACTGAAGTTACAGTCCCTGTAGGCAGGAATTTGAAATGCCAGAGGTTTGAGTGAACGTTACACGTCTTTATGAGTTCAAGTTTGTTACATGCTTTGATTTATATGCAGTAGATTATATTCTGCAGTACTGTAAACTTTATAAGTTGATAGAAATAGCATTGCCGAGCCTTCTCCCAGCAATGCATTTATAGCTAGATTTAATAGCAAGTGTAAGGCTTTTCCTGTATGCATACAGCATTATTTCAGAGATTTTACTCCTGTCTCGCTCGCTGTCTCCATGTCTCACTACTAATAGGTGACCCACACCCGTGGGTATCATAGAAGAAATCAATGAGCAGTGATCGGACTAACACCTTCCTGGTGGCTACAGAGCAAGGTTCAAACCCTCAAGCCCACACTCACCTCCATTTTACACTAGGCCAGTGTTCTTGAGGCAGAGTAAAGCGGATAGTTGCCAAACCCAGAAGTGCCAGTGAGGTTTCTTCAGTTCAGCTCTCATGTCTTTGGTAAATACTTTCTAAAAAGATTAGAAGGAAAGAAAAATCTATCTGATATGATTTTTACCAATGTAATAACATTTTCCTGTGGGCAATGATATAGCAGTGCCACTTACGCTAAGGTGCCAGGATTCAGCATCCATGCAGTGTCACAGCCATCTAACCAAAATGTAGCATAAATTAAAGCTGTCAAGTAGAATTCTGCCAATGTTCAAGGCATCACATCTACAGCTCTGTCCCTAGGAGGGGACCAGCTTTCCAAGGCAGCAGAAGTGCTGACTGAACTATTTCATTTTAGTCAGTTTACTTACTTCTAAGTGCAACATCTAATTGATATCTAACCTTCCTGCTGTTTGGGGTTGCATAGCAACATTTACTTATTCATTGCACAATTAACCGTACTAACTGCTTCGTTTTGTGAGAATAAGAGATCTGTTATGCCTACGTAGAAAACTGGCTTGATTTTAAACAGCTAAAAGATTAACGACTAGTAGAATCATCAAAACTATCATACAAATATGTATACCATTACATTAGTGTTTACTGAAGTTGAAAACATAATTGGCAGATACAGCTATTGTGATAAGGTCAGATTCTCTTAGGTTAATCATTAGATATGCAATTATGATTATTCTAGCTAATTGATTATATGTAACCATGCACAGTATCCCCACATAGATTTTTTCCAATATGGATTCACAGCCTTTCGGGAGCAACCGAGGAGGTACGGAAAGCCACAGACTGTAGAATAAAACAGCTCTTCAGAGGCTGCAGGATGGAATCAGAAGAAGATCAGCGTTGAAAACCCCAGCATGTCAGAATCAGCTCCTGCGGAGGCAGACATCTCAAAGCCATCTCATCATGTTAGGCAAGACATCCCTAAAGCCCCCATATTGTAAGCATGCACCAAGGGCCAGGAGAAGGGTGCTCTGCACCTTAACAGAGTGGGAGAGCTCAAGGATCTGAGAGTGCTTGTCATAACCATTATGCTACACTGCTAATATTTACCATGATTGCATGCTGATGAGTTTTTCAGTGTCTACCATTGCCAATTAACATAATCATACGCTATGCAATTATGATATTACCATAGACAAGCATAACTGACAATTGTATTTGCTATTGCCATGCTTATCATACTTGTATGTTACAGTCTATATAAGCTATTAAAGACCACTAGTTATATATTTCATACAGACAGTTTCTTCTCTTGACAGATAATACTGCTGCAGTTTCTTTCCTTCCTGCTAACACCAAGCCCAGAAAGGGTACACGTGTCTGACATAAAGTTATTTGCTACAGATATACACCAGACACACTATAACATTCAATTTAAATAAGAAAATAAAGCCTTCAATGTACTACCATTAAGTAACTTACACTTTGTTTTTTCTCATTAAGAGACATTTAAAAGGAAGCCATTAAATTTATACAGGGTTAAAACTCAAACTCCTCACCCATTAACTCATTCACCCTTTTGCCTCCCAGGCCAGTACGTCCCTCCTTATTACCAACTTGCAGTAAACGTCTTACTTTACTACCTGGCAAGTTGCAAAAATAGAGTGATGGATACAATTTTATCTGATTTGTAAATAGAAGAAAGCAACGGCTGAGTGTGTATTACATTATTAAGATTTATGTTACAGTTTTCCTAATATACAAAATTATTAATTTCCTAATGCACAAATAAAAGTGTTCAGGTACATTTTTTCCTAAAGAATATTATTCCTTTTATTGTATTTGTAAAGTTGGTTCATTTATCTGTGAGCCCAAGAATGTGGGGCCTTTTGTGTACAGCTAATATTTAGAAGCAAGGCAAGTCTGAGTTGAAACTTGAGAATGTCCAAACAGCACTATTTGCAATGAAAATAAATTTTAAAAAATAATTGTTGGTCATAATATACATGCACTGTAAGTTATTTTAAAGTGGTGAGAATGCTTTAAAACAGGTTTACATATTAATAAATATGAAAAAGACTAATTGAGCTTTCTATTTCAGAGAAATATTAAGAATTAGTGCTTTTTTCTTCCTTAGAATTCTGAGACTAGCCTACTTTACCTGGACCAAATAATATGTTTATGTAATTTCTCTTAAAATTCCATTCCTCTTAAACCACCTCTTAAACTTTATTCTTCAGGAAATTAATCAGGATTAAGCTGCAGTCCCCAGTTCTACAAAATCAAGAACCCACAGAATCTGAACTAGAAAAAATAATAGCAACAGCAAGCTCATGGCCTTTTATGTGGAGCAACAAATAAATGTAGCCATGTAACCTATTAACAAGTAAGTATAGCCACATTTATTTCTTACCTATATCATCATCATGTGTACTGTGGCAGTGTTCAGAAATTGCAAGGGAAGGTCAGGATGACTGCACTGTGTGATATACAAAGCAAATAGTTATGGTTGTTGTTTTAGAGAGCAAGAGCATTTGCTTTATTCTGAGATACAGTAGAAAACCAGAGTAAAGAGATATAATTTGACTATGCTTTTCCCTCCTACAAGACTGCTCTATCTTTGCTTTTTAAGACTAATTTGGTGTAGAATGAGGGAGGTAGGAAGGCAAAAATACAAGAGGTATCACTTTGACAGTGAAATTCAAGAAAGATTTCTACTTATTCAGAGAGCGCTGGATGACATATGAATCATAAATGAGAGAAAACAAGTTGTAGTAAACATCTTGTGGAGTTTAGTGAAAGTACAGAAAACCTGTCTTACTGAATTTTTAAAAAAGACAAAAGAAAAAATTTATTTCTAATTGAAGGGAAGCGTATCCCACCCGCTATGGATTTGTGATAATTCTCATGTACGTGGGTTCATGTACTCTCCATTCCTACAGTGATTCATCATAAAAATTTGATTTTGAGTGGACTGCAAGGTAGCTCATTAGACAATTGAATAATGGAGAAGAGACAATAGTGAATTGATTTCTTTAGCACAATGAAAGCTGACAACAAGAAATTAAACATTGCTAACTTTATAATAAAGTGCTAGATCAATACCTCTGAACAGCATGTTCCATTTTCCTAATTATATCAGCAGACCATGAATATTTTGATTGGTGAGAAGGAAGAGAGATTGAAGTATGGAGGAAGAAAGGAAAAAAATTGTCAAATGGCATGGCAGACTGTAAAAACAGGCTATCTGAAGAGTCTGTCTGACTTTGCTGAAGCAAGCCCAGGACTGCTGTTCTTTAGCCGATGCTGCCTGCAACTCTGAGCTGACTCCCTGCAATAATCCTTTATTGCAGTGGCTGCTACAGAAGGGTCAACACTTTCTGTAACATTACCAAGTCAGTGATGCCTGATAAGCCGCCACTTCTCCTACATGCAGATTAATCTCTCATGTAGCATGAGGTAACTCTTGGCAATGGTGAGAGCCATAATAAAATAAAATAATCCTAGACATTAAGCAAAAATCCTTTATAATTGTCAGTTAAAATTTACAGTCTAAGTTAGGTATTTGTATGGCCTCCAACACTCCAGCACTGCAGCATCTCAATACAGTTTTTGATGGATCTAGCTCAGATTTCTCTAATGAAATACAGAAGAGCCCTTAGCCTCATTGCTTTAAAAGATGAGAACCAAAGCACAGATTAATTAAGTGATTTGCTCAAAGTCATCCACCAAAAGTCTGTGGAAGACAGAACTGTGATCCCATGTCTGCTACAAAACAAATTTTTGTAATCTACTTAATTCTTTCTGCCAGGAAACCCTGTCTCTGAGAAACAGTCACAGTCTACCAGACCACAGTGACACTTGGAGACGGGGGCACATCACGATGACGTAACTTGCCCAGACAATCGGGCACACTGAGCTCCTAAACCCCAATTATAGCAATAGGAGACAAAGCTAGTGCAAGGCTGCTGTCCTGAAGAAATGAAAGACAGAGAGACTGGGGGGACGGGGGACAGAGGAAGAGAGACAGAGGGGGAGAGAGAAAAGGAGGGAGAGGCAGAGAGACTGATGGAGAGGCACAGTCAGAGAGGAGACAGACAGTCACAGAGAGACAGACGTGTAGAGACCAAGCTCTGGCTCAGCCCAGCAGGAATGCCTCCTACATGGTGAAGAGGTTAAACCTATCCAAGTGCCACAAATATTTGAAATAGTGCAACCTACCTCCCAAGGGAGGATGCTGAATTCTAGCTATGTTGCCTCTGGGAGACTGGCTAGGTATTGAGCAGCACAGCTCTCCATATGCAACATCAGTCCCAAAGAGGAAAATACATATTTAAGCAAAAGTAAATTCTACTCTCATTGTCATCTCACTATTTAACATAAAAAAGCTACAGTATTGTTTGTCAGATGGAGTTTAAATAGCTGGGTATTAAATACAAGATGGAAAAAATGAGTTTTCTTTGTTGTTCTCTGGTATAGGAGACATTCTTGACTAAATTTTTAATTGACCTTATGTTGGGTTTTTCACTTCATCCTTCTTTGATGTCAAAAATCGCATCATTTTTTCTTTTCCTTCATCATTTTTGTCTACCTTGATCACAAACTTTTCAGAGCAGAACAGATTAATGTTCTACCTTGGTCTCAAAAAGTGGAAGACAAAGTTGCCTACAATTCAGACAGGCTTATAAGAGTCTTCCTTAACCAAGACAGGTTGGACAATATTTGTTTACAATACAACTAAGTTATCCAGAAACAAACAGCAGAAAGTACTCAAGAATTAAATCAGAAAAGATTTCTCTTGGTGGACTTAGTGGGATATTAAAACATTACCAGGAACACAAGGAAAAAATACAAATGAAATCCTGAATGAAGAGTTGAAAGATTCTTGGCTATTTGTAATGGATTTGTCTTTCCTGAACACCTTTAAAAAGACTTCTTTTTCCTCTCCCCCAAAAAAAAAAAAATTAAAGTGATGAATTGAAAACCTCTTCACATCAGACTGTTTTCAAACTAAAATTAATATTTTGCCTCTGTTCTGATCATTTCTTTCCTTTCGCATTTTCCTGTGATTTCATATAAAATTAAAATTCTCCTGGAACTGATCCTATTCTTTCTGCTTCTTTTTGACTGGCTGCTTTCTAGGTGAAATGGCTTAACAGAAAGATACTTGATCAAGCAGGTAGAAAAATAAACAATTGCACTTAAGTTTAAAAAAGGAAAAAAGAATCCAAACCCAAAGGATAAAGAAGGCATCTCAAACAAAAAGAAAAGAGAAAATCAATAGTGAAGTGGTAAGAGCTGTAAAAGCAGGGGAGAAAAAGTATCCACACAGAGAATAAGATCTCACTAATGATACAGATCAAAGGAGAACAGGAACATGAATAAGAGAGATTGAAGATGTTATGAATGAGAAGTACAATATCAGTATATAAAGTATGAATTGTAAAACATCAAAGTACCACTCAAAATTCACAAGTCTCAAATTCAGACTTGAGATTTATGAAGTGATGGGTAAAGGGAGAATCATCAGAAGCAGTAGTCTTCAGACTGAATACTGAAGGGAAAAAGGTAAAAAGCAGAGAAACTGTTACAGAGAGTAGAAGAGGAGATCCTAGAGGCACTTGAGAAGAGTTAGAATTGAGAGTGTTTTACTTTAGGGAAAGAGCATTTCATTAGGGGGTCAGGGATCAGAGGAGGTTGTAAAACATGGGTTGCTTCCTAATCAGTCTGTTAAACAAGCTTTTCATTTCTCTGCCTGGACTCCATCACAGCTTACAGAAGCAAGCAGCCCCCAAACCACCATATAACTCCACTTCGGACAGAAAAAGGTAATAGTACCCATCCTCTCCATCCAGTACAACTGCCTTTGTCCTGCACCTTTATCATGGACTGTGAAGAGCTGGTAAGGCTTCTGTTCTGTAGGGACGCTCCAGCAGGGATTGCAACCAGTCTCCCCAGCCCACTGGGCTGTCTGAGCACGTAGGGGCAACTCTCCACTACCTGCCCATGTGTGCAACAGGGAAGGAGTGCACGGATCCAGACACACAGAGGTCCAAAATTGCTCAAGGTAATTCACCTGGGAAAGGGAGCTGAAAAGTTCCTTTCACCCTGACAGCGTATATCCTGTGCTAATTTAAAAACACATACTAATCATAAAAATCAAGTCTATGAAGAGTTATGTCTGGAGTCTGGCTAGTCACCAATCAAATCAATTTATACATTAGATTTATTTTAGGTGCAGGGAGATAGAACTCACTTCTGGTTTTAAGCTTGCAGAAGCTCAACAGAAGAAATTACTGTAAGCATGCTGGAGAAATAAATATTGTTTTATACAGTACCTTGTTGTTTCTAACACAAACCATAGCTCTTCCTTCATTCCTGAACTATTTGAAACCTTTCTCCTCCAACCTGAAATCTGAAAATTCAGGTTATTGTGACAGGTTTTATCATTTCACAAATGTTTTATGAGTACTCTATATGGAGTGGAAAATTATCAAACTAGTTTTTACATGATCTGTCTGTCTGTTATCTCCTGAAAGGCACAGAAAATGAAATATCAGAGCTACTCTAACATTAGCTAGCTGGAAAACAAGATTATACTGTTCAGATCTTTTAAAACCCTCTTACAAGAGAGAGGCCTGACCCAACTCTCTTTGAAGGAAATGGGAATCTTGCCATAAGCACCAACAGATTTCATTCAGACAGGAGGTAAATGTTGAAGTACAGAAAATTGTGAGAGATTAAGTAATCACTGCTATAGTAAATCCAATTAGTAAACAAACACCCCTAACGCCAAAAGCCTGTTCCTTGAATGGCTGATAAAATTGTTTTGGTTGAATGATTCTGTTGTACATCGTCCTCCTGTTAAGTGCCTTTTTAATATTCTGTTCATTTAATCGAGTTGAATAAGTAACTCAGTAAATATTTGGCTGCTCTTTGCTAACTTGGATAAGATAGGTTTCATCCACTGACGTGTCTTCTGTACAATACACAAAAGGATTAAACTAGTCATAGTGAGCTAGTAATGGACCAGAACTCAGATCAGCAACCTTAATTCTGAATTAACAAGTTTTCTGGGTAGTTAATTTCTGATTAAAGTTAGCTGATCATAGCAAGACATTCAAGCTGGTAAAATCTGACTGCAAAGGATAGGCAAATGGAGTTGATAATACAGAGTGCGTGAATAAAAAAGCAATGAAATTCAGTGTTGATACATGTGAAGTGATGCACTCAAGAGGAAAAGCAATCCTGGATTGATGAAATCTGGCAACCTATTAGCATATGGAAAAAAAAGATATCTTGGAGCTATAATAGTTCAATTAAAATGTCAGCTCAATGTTCAATAGCAGTGAAAGAAAATAGCATGTTAGGAAGTATTAGGAAAGAACGGAGAACAGAACAGGAAGCATCATTATGGCACTGAATAAATCCATGGGGAGTCCAAAATTGCAATATTTTGTGCAGCTGTGATTCTGACCTACCTTAAGAGGATCTACTAGAATTAAAGTAGAGGGGAGAACAACGATGATTAAAGTTATCTCAAGAATATTTAAATCGAATGCACTTCTTCCTGGGAAGGAGCAAATCAAAGAGGAGTTTAAAGCTGGGAGCAGAAGAGACAAGGTGAAAAGGAAACAGTTGCTCCTTCTGCCTATTGACAGAAAAACTAGAGAAGAATTAGTAAAATTATCAGCATGTATGTTTAAAACAAACAAATATTGTCTCATGCTTCTCTCAAGTGTCACTGGAATTCATTGCTTTAGGATGCTGTGGATGCTAAAAATTTACTTGGACCTAAAAGTCATTTGATGCATACTGGGGAGAAAAAAAAAAAAAAAAAAAAAAATCTATTGACAGCTTCTGTTTTCCCCACCAAGGCAAAGTCAGAAGAAAAATTCAAAGCAGAAAGTTATTGAGACTGAAATGCATATTTATATTCTTCTCTGTAAAACCTTAATGATGGACTCAGCATTTTCTCTAAACCAGAACTTCTGGAATTCTTAGGAGAAACTCCTGGAAAAGCGATTGGGAGATTTGTTCTCTTTAACATCTCCCGCTAAACTGGTGAGCTGCAGGAAAGGAGACCTGTGATAGGAATCACTGTTGAACAACTAGGAAAAACGACTGTGAGGCCAAAGATCTGATATCAATTCCCAGCTTTGCCTCAGCCTCCTTGTGTAACCTTAGGCTGATCATTTCATTTTTCTGTTCTCCAGTTTCATTTGTAAAATGAGAATAGAAATTTTTCTTCCAGTCCACTACTGATTTACTATGTAGCCTCTTTGGCTCAGGGCTCTCTTGCCTGGCACAAAGTGCCTTACATTATCTAGGACAAAAAGGCTGCCTGGTTCTAGCTTCTAGATATAGCTGTAATGCAACACAGTATATTAATATTATATTTGACTCATATTTTATATTATATTTATATTTTTACATTTTATTTTGACTTTCTGTGAATCAAGAACACTCCCATTCATTTATTTCCCCGGTCCAACTGCTGTTCATCTTTACAGCCACAGGTGTGAATCAACATGTTGCCAAATCAAGGTAAATCAGACAAATGTCAAATGCTGTTTGGGTAGTACCTGCAGAGAATGCTCTGCCTACTAACTTTAGCGCTATAGGTGATGCTAGAAAGGAATACTAAAGCCATTCACAGTGCAGCCCAGCCCATGCAATTCAATTTTCATTCTAAAATACAAAAAAGGTCGTTTGACTCCAGACAGATGCAAAAGCCACTTCCTTTACAGCAGGGCTTGGGGAAGCTATTTAAATATAAGGATTTGACATGACTGATTTTCAATAACACACATTTTCATAGTATCAGGTTAAAAAAACTAACTTATTTTACATGCTCTGAAGGGCTCAGGTTAACTTATTAACATACAGATAAGTGTATTTTATTTTGCTATGCTTCAAGCAGACACATTCTAATGAAGCCGGTGCTTTAAAAGTCCATTTACTCTGAATTACAGTGTAATTAATCTGTGCTCAGAAAGGCGTAGAGCAAAACATGTCTGCAGAACCCACAATGCCATAGAGACAAGGGCAGACTGCTTATGAGGTGAAGGGCCAGATGTTCTCCATACAAATGGATTTGTACAAGAAAAATCAAACAAAGTAGAAACAAAAAAAAACCCAAACCACCGCCCAAAGCCCAGTCAGTCTCCATAGACAAATGGCCTTTAAACTGACTTTAAATTGTATGTGGAAGTTCCAGTAAATGGAAGGTGTAGGGCTGTCTGCTACGTCTATCATTATGAACTTCCATGCAGGGGCTCCTAGGGGCACAAACCAGGCTTTTAGTTGCAATCTAACTTCCTTACATACCAAAGGGTTATGCTTTTCTTGTCTGTTTTTTGTTTTGCTTTTTTCTCCATAAACTCTACCGACCAAACTCCTCTCTGATCAAAATTCAACATTGCTTTAAATTTACCAATAGATAAGATCCAGTGAAGGCAATGGAAGTACTGTATTTGCAGTCATATAGCCAAGAATTTGGCCCTAGATCTGTAAAATGCTTCAAGCTGAGTATTTCTAACCCCCAGTAGCCTTTTGCAGAGCTGATAAAGCATGCATAAAACCTAATAACATTCCAACAATTGCTGAATTCTCTACCTTCTGTTCTCAACCATAAAGTGGGATATGATTTACTATTACCTTCAGGCAGAGTGTTTGTCAATTAAATTCCTTCATACTCTATCAGTAATAGAGTTCATCAAGGAGGAGAGGCCCAGGAAGCTTTTAACAGGGTTAAAGCTTCCTTGACTGGCTTGTGGCTGTGAGTCCCAGGTTCACAATGCATTTTATTCTAGCAAAGGTGATTCATAAGATATTGAAAAATCTATTCTCATATTATTGACACCACCTTCCCTTTCTATTCAACATTAGCTTCAACTTGGTTTTGCAAAAATCTTTAAGTCAAAACCATTTTGAATTCAAGCCAATGGTTGAAACTTGTCATAATTTGTACTGTTGCAGTGCTTGCAAGCAGGAACAGCTGCCTAATGCAATTCACACAGAAAGAAAAAGCTGGTGCCTCCCCAGGAAGTAACGATGCAATTGCAGAAAAATGAAAACAAACAACTGGGAGAACATCAGGTAATAGTGAGTTGACTATGAATAAAACATCAGCACAGGAATTGCTGCAAGAAACCTCGTTACCTCAAGTTGATCTTCTCAGACCACAGGGCACTCATTTCTAGGATGTTATCTTGAAGGTTACCCAGGCTGGGTTTACAGAGTTTTCTGAGGGAGTAGTTGAAGGATGGGGCAGGTACCGTGAGCCTAAATAAAACCAAATTTATTTTCTTTGCAAGTGTACTATTGACACTATGGACAATGTACACAAAGGAGTGGACATCAGTATGGCGAAAAAGATATGTTTTAATTTTATTGGATGATCTTTAACATGATCTCCAGAGAGGGAGAGAAAGCTTGTGATATTACAGTGCAAACACATGCTGATACCAGAAGAGCAGCTAGTATGTACTGCCATGGAGACAGAACTTTTTTTTTTCCTATCATGACATTTGACATTTGTGGGGATGTCATATGGACCAGTCTTTGCACACTGAGATGTCAAGGCTCAAAGACATTTCATGGTGTCTACCAGAGGCATTAAAAAAAAGTAAATAACCTCCTAAGCATTAACAGTTGCCCTAAGGCCCATATTGTCAGTCAACAAACCATTTTCTCAAGAGTCCCTGCACTGTTTGAAGACATATATAGAGCCTGCAACATCTGCCATCAACATCAGGAATCTTTATGGCAAGACTCTCCCTCCCCACCAGTGCTCCATGTGTATGCATGCATGCAACTGCACACAGTAATGTAAAAATCTCAACATCCTTGCTGACAACTTCTCTCAATAAAATAACTTGAAAAGGCTTGGAAAGGGCTTAGCAGGCACTTCAGTCTGCAAGTCTGCTGCCCCTCTCTATGGTTTATGATCTCCAATACATCAATAGTGTGAAAGCATTCCAGTGATGTATTGCTAATACATCATTAGAGTATTGTCACCTTAGTGATGAATTGCATGAGCACATTGCTAAAGTGCTGTCCCTCCGAAGATATATTATATAAAAACAATTTCTTTTGATATTTTTCTTTTTTTTTTTTTTTTAAGGACTTAAGGCACACATTCACAAGCTTATTTCTCAGTTGTTCTGATCCCTGTCTAGTACTTTACTCTGCACTACTGGATATATGAAACAATGAAATCACTATAAAGCTTTATTCCACAACTCATAGAAATGACTGAGCAGGTGAAAGGCTGTGAAACCACTCCACACCCACCCCCCAAAAAAACCCAATGAGCAACAAAAGGCAGAATTACAACAGATTAAAGCAATTACTGGCAAGGTACAAAATAAAGGTTGCTTGAATACAAAATAAAGCTTGGACAGTATGAATTTAGCATGGATAAATTGTTCCCAACTGGCTCATCCAACGGAAACTTTAAACCATACTGCAGATTCTGCTTTTTTACTGCCTATTTCACAGCAAGAGGAAGAGTGGTGATTATTCGCGAGCAATGCTGGTTTTGAACAATTTCTAAATTGCCAGACTCTGGTCCACTTTCTGTATTGCGTACCTTATACCTCTGCATCATTTTGTGAAGTAGGCACCATTATTCACACCCATATAAAGGAAAATCAGGGCACAGAAAGGCCAGCTGATTTATTGAGATCTTCTGATAGATAAGAGTAGGAGTAAGGTCTCCTAAAGCCTCTTACCCATCGCTATCAAGACCATTCCTCAGATCTTAAGTGCTATTTAATGCCATAAAAGATATTTATTTTGACACCTGTGCCATTTTCCATGTATCACAAGAAACTCCTCAAGACTTTGTCTATGAAGTCACTTTTTTGAAGCACAGCCCTCTGCCATCACAGTTAGGGCAGACTCTTTGCCCTTCTAAAGTGGCATAAACAGTTACTTCCTAAGATTCAGTTCTAACTTTGCTTGATTTATGTGGGCTTTTTTTTATGTCTTGGCTTTTTTAAAATTATTTTTAGTATACTTTCTAGTGTCCCTTACAAGCAGGACTTGCACTTTTCAGAGTAGTTAGGATATCTTTCTTCACACCACCACCTCATCTTCCTCGTTTTACGTTTCCCACCTTTACCTCGAAGTCCCAATTGCTATTTTTCTGAGTGAGTACATAAGTAGGATGTACAAAGAAGTGGGTACTCTCCAAAAACCCTTCTGCTAGCTGAAGCAATGTTTCCTGAGCAATGTCACATCCTGGCTTACACAAAGATGGAAATAATAAAGAAATGGTTTTACCATCAGAAAAATATAGCAATGGCTACCCTATCATCTCCTTGATTTGACATGGGTCCCTTTCAAGGCAATCTCTCTCCCTAAGTTGACCTAGAGATAAAGCAGATTACAGTTTCAAAAGCTGTGCTCTTTTTCCTTAAAAGCTAATTGTCCAGCTGTCTTCTAAACAGATTAAGAAGCTACTTCAGCTAGCAAAAGTAACGTGTCCAACTAAAGACACCGAGTCTTAAAGGAATGAAGAATGGGATATGAGAACCGGGCAAAGTCTAAAGCCAACAGCAGGATGAGGAATTAATGGCCAAATCTGCCTCAATCTCCTAAAAATTATATCAGCTCTGACCATGCATCCTTTGGCCTAAAGGAACAGTAGGTAAAATGGGGTTTATATTCTTAATACCAATGTTTAGTGAGATCTGTTAAAATAACTCATTTGGGATGCTTGGACACAAGAAGATGAAGCAAATCCTGAACTACTATAAGTGAGCATAAATAACATCATTCCCTAATGCCTGAGACAGAGGGGGCAAAAGATCTGTATAAAAAAGCTTGTTCATCACCTCAACATCCCAGAAAAGAAAATGACGATCAAATATAAGTCAGTTTAAATCAAATTAGTTATAGTCCACTACCCCCATTTGGTCCCAGCTCAGTGAAGCATTCAGGTAAGCACTCGGGTAACTTACCTCCTATTTACAAGCTCACTTACATGCACTTCCATGGTATTTTGGCTCTTGACTAATTCAGAGGGATGTCTCATTTCAGGAAATAATAAAATCACCCTCAAAGTAAACAAAAGAAGCAACTCAGACTCTAGTGAGAAACAGAGGGGGAAAAAAAAAAAAACCACTTAAAAGGAGAATATATTCAAACCTGCTAAAAGCAGCATTAAAAGACAAAGAGCTCTACTGCAAAGAGAAGCAGCAAAGCACTTAGAAATGCTATATTTATTCTGGGCAGAATACAAACTCTTTTCTTCCTTGCCAAGTCTCCCGCTTACATCAGACATCGAATTTTCCAAATATAGCCTAGTAATTATTGATGGCTTTTTTTTTTTTTTTTTTTTTATGCTCAAGATAAAGGACTGTCAGGGACAGTTTGAGAGCTCTTCCAAAAAAAAGCCTAGAATTTCCCTTTTGCCAGAATTCATATCTCCAGCATACACCTCCTGGATACTCTGGTAAAAATGAATGGATGCCCGCATGCAGCAGCACATGCTAGAAAATACTCCTAGAAAGATCCTGATACATTAGATGTATCCTCCCGGACTTTTATTTGTGATCCTTTTCAGACACTAAATACATCATATTATATTCTGTGAAGGATTTAAGTATATGAAAAAAGCTGAGTAAGGACCTACCAGTAGAGGCTCCCAACTCAAAGAGCAGCTTCCATTCCCCGTCAGTAAGATACACTACCTTCTAAGTCAATACATTTTTCTGAAAGTTCATACTCAAAACAGGCCTTTGCCACACAAACTGGTTAGGAGAGAAATTGTGCTATGTGGAGGTTACTTAGTTTAGCTGTAGTTTTCAAATCAAATTTGGGCGTTGACTTTAAAACCTCACTTCTTAAATAGCATTCAATTTTCTCAAAATCATGAAAGCTAAAAAGTCCATTTTATTGGATCACAGACTGACCTTTAATTCTGGAGACAGTTAAAACAAAAAAGAGAACAGGATTGAAATATGCAGCACTTGGGTCAGCACTACATCATGTTGTGTATTTGTGTGTCTCTATGTGCCAGAGAAGATGGGAGAGGAGGGAAAGGACCGAAAAATGATTGTTGTTTTCAAGTTTCAGCCTGCAGTGTTGCTGAGTACCTTACTAACCACAATTTTTAAGCAAGGTGCTCAATTAAAGAAATCCTGAATTTACCACCAAAGGATTTGCTTGCTGCATTCAAGAATTCAATGGCAACTGAACAAGTGTATAAGGTGCATGTGTTCTACAAATAGATAAGAACCCTGATCTTACAGTGAATCACATATGCAAACACATGATGCTGACATGTATTTTGTTAAGAAAAATCATATTAGAAAACAGTAAAATAATCACGGCTTCTGAATGTTGGCATATATTAGTTACAACAGTAGCTCTTGTATAGGAGGTTATATTGATCATTTAAAACTTGTTTACTCAGGGTAAGTAAATTAGAGTTTTAGATACATCTATTATACTTCAATAAATTCCATGTTTAATAATTAGCTAGTGTTTATTTAGCACACAGTACAATAACTGTCTAATTAAATACAGATTTGCAAATCTCATTTTAAAGCGGTATTGACATTGAAAGCACTGCCAAAGCCTTTTTTTTGTCTAATGTTGATTTTGATATCAATTTCTCTCAACTTTTGCAACACTCATCAAGATGTAGGAAAAAAGCAATTTTACTGTCATACTCAAGTCCTGTTTTTTTTCTGTCTGCCCTCTCTTCCTTCCCACAAGTAACAAACATAAGGTATTTGATTAACTTGATTTCTAATCTTTCCAAGTCCTAGACTTCAAGGTTTTATACAGTTCCACATAGGCTTCATCATACCGTGAGCATCAGTGAAAGCCAGGACAAGGCCAACAGGGCAAAAATTAAAACAAGTTTCAATTATCATAAGCACATACTGAGGCCATGATCCCACAGTAACAAATACCAGTTCTGTGCACTACTGAATCACTCACCAGTATAAATTTGATCTGAATCAGTCATATTATCCAGACAGTATGGTAAGAATTTATGCAAAACGATAAACAATAGTGTCTCAGCAAAAACCTGATGTTACATTGCTGAGACATGATCTGCCGTAAGGCCCACTGATACAAACTTAAGCCATTGTGGGGTTTTGTTTGTTTGTTCATATTAAACCAAATTTGATCAATCAGAGTGATTCAACCCCAGACTAGCATTCTCCCTCAGAAGACCACCGAAATTTTATGCCATTAATATGAACTAAAGTCAGATTTATTATAATGGCTGACTGTATCTGTTAAGTTCCTTCCAGTTCAGCAAAGGTACTACCATTTGTTGAGCTGAGCTCAGAAGTATACTAAACTTTGCACTTCTGTAGCACCTTCTATCCAGAGATATGGAAACACATTACTAGCATTATTAATCCTCTAGAAAGGGACAAAACATTGGTCCTCATTTAGCATCTGGATGAGCTTCCACAGCAAGTCAGCAATAGACACACAGCAGTCCTGCTCTGCGGTGTGTGTACCTGCTGCTGAACTGTTGACTTCAACATGATTACTGTGAATTTACATCAGCGTGATTCTAGCCAGTCTTGATCACTGCCTTCCAGCAGGTTTTCAAGCAATTAAAATTAATGACATGCAGGTACCTACAAAAAATGCAGCCAAAAAAAAGAAAAAACCCAAACTCTAGAAAAAGCAAAGTAGAACTCGTGTCTGATCAGTGTAAGTCCCTGACCTCCAACCTTACATCACAGGCATACCCTTCCTTCCTCCACACCCCAAAAAAACTGCCTGAGTTTTGTCTACTAGTAAAATACTGTTCACATTGACATACACTATACAGGTTTTTGCTTTTGCCAGTGCTATAACAATCTGTATATGCTATGATTTCCTTTTTCGTTTGATCGCCCTCATTCCCTTCTCCTCTACTCTCTGGAGACTTAAAGCACATACAAACCACCCAAAGCAAAGTTTCATCTATCCTATTCCAGTGTCAAAAGGCAGAGTCACACTGTGCTGATTTGAACTGTAGGTGATTCCAAGTTGTGACACAGAGTCACACTGTGCTGTGACCGAGGCTGAGACGAAGCTAGCTAGCTCACATCCCTTTCTGCATTAACGTTTTCAGGTCCCCCACAAACACCTCCCACATGTCAGTGCATTGTAACGACGGGATTGATGAGCTTAGACAACCACTAGAGCAAAGAACCCACTGACTCATTTCACCGGACAGACATATCCTTAGAAAGCCTTCTGATTGGATCTTATTACTTTTTTTGCCAGTGTTTTCAGAGTTGCAGGTAATGTTGACTTACTGATGTTCATGATGAAAGAAACTTCAATGAAAAGCCTTTGATCTATATTTCTATACATCTCTAATGACGAACATCTGAACTACACTCATCTATATACCAGTCGGTGTAGTTTTGTCAATTAGTGCTGTGCAGGTGTCAGCTGAAGTAATACAAATCTGGGGTACTACAAAAGGGAACATTTCCCTATTTAATTTCCCCTTTGTTCTGAACATGGGGTTGGGGGTTTTTTTTGTTGTTTTTTTTTAACCAAACAAAAAGCTCCTTTGTTCATGATCTGAAGCCTACAGCATTCAAAGTCCAATCCCAGGCCCTTAATAACAAGTAAGTAGCTTCAATAAGATCACTCATCTTAGCAAAGATTGCAGGACTGAGCCCCAATTAATTTTTTTCTTTTTTTCTCAAAACACTGCAACTGTCCATCTCACACTACATATATCTTACCCAGTGAGATTACAGAGAACTTGTCAAACAGGAAAGAGAAAACAGACTTACATTAAGTACGCATTAACTGTACTTGACATTTTCCAGCAAATACTATTATTCAGAATAAAAGTACCTATTCTAAAGCGGAATTAGATCATCTAAAATAAGGCAGCATCTTTGCTGAATAAGAGCCCTGACACATAAGTTCTTCAAAGAGCTATCATAAATTAAGACCCCACATAAACAAGCCTCTACTCCACAGTGAAACAACGCACAGATGCTGAAAATAAGATATTTTGATAAGGAATAAAGCTAGGCTCTTACTTACAGTTGTAATCATTGAGGAACACACGCAGAGTTGACTGATTAGGAGCCTGGAACTGACATATTAGCCAAAATTACCTGGGCTAATTACAGTCAGTTTAATCAGAACTGCTAGCAAACAGGAGACAGGACAAAGCTGAACCTAAAAGGCAATCCTTAAGAAAGCCCTGTGCAACCTGCTTGTGAAATGTGACACTCTGCTACTGCAACACTGGTGCCACTTCAGTAACTGAATTAAACCTTGCCATAGTTTTGGCATGCCGGAAACCCTTTCAGGGATATTATTTGATTTATAAATGAGATGATAGCACAAACCCCCTGTCATGAGGGACTGAACACCTCTGATGTTCCCCACAACTCCTCTCTACGTATCAGAAAGTGCTATGTCTTCTTCAGAAGAATTAAGCTGTGCATTTCTGTAAGTTAACAGTTTTGACCAGTTTAGTTACTTACTAGAGGAGATTCCCTGGATAATCGCTCATTTATTCTGTCAATTTATTAAAAATATCTCCCTCTCAAAAACAATGTAGAGAAATGTGATTTTGAAAAAGCCAGGTTTAGATGTCTTCATACACTGAGGGCTGCTATTCTCCTTTAATCTATGTGAATTACTCTTAATAGTGTTAACAGTTAAACACAAATTTGCAAACACCCTTTGAGAACACACCCCAGTAAACGTATAAACCTAAATGCTAAAATGAAAGAAATCTGAAGATGCTGACAATGAAAAGTCTTGCCTTATGGTGTAAAATGAGACGTTTAAATGATGTTTAGTATCTTCATGTGTCAAAAAGCAAGCAGTAGCTCTGAATATCAAATAAAGCATGTTGATAAAAATGGAAAATTTTGTTGAGTACATTGAGTCAAGCCAATTTGTAACATGTTTGCTTTGTATTTTTCAGCCTTTGAGAGCACTTTTTTTCCCCCACTTTTAACTCTGATACAGATAGATGCATTGGCTCATTGTTTGGGGCATGTTTCTTGCGGATAATTTCATATAGCGGAGGTGGTATGAGATGGTTTAACTTCTGGCCTGAAAACACCAGCTTCTAAAGGAATATTTTGTATGATTCCTTTGAACAACTACTTGTCACTGATTTACTTTCTCCTAAAGGTACAATTTACACTGAGGTTTGTCCTGCAAGAGAAAGAAGACATTTCCTTGAAAAACAATATTTGAAAAGAACTGGAGTTACTAACATGGTTTGATGCCATTTGCCAACACTGTTTCATTTCCTAAGGAGAAAAATGGGGTCTAAAAACAAGTGGCATGGCAGTATATAGTATTGGAATGCACATTTAGGAAAAAATTCAGCGTCTTTCCCCTATATGCCTGTAGAGAACATGAGAATACTTCAAGTATGCTAATCCAGTAGGCCTTCATTTGTGAGAGCTTTATCCCTACTGGTATCAATGGAGCTACAGTCTGCATTCAGCTCAGAAAAACTCAGCAACTTCTTCCTGCCCATTGGGGCAGCTTAGCTCAGCTCCAGACAAACAGGGAGGCATGTGTTTGGAGGAAGAAATTGTGTCTGAAGTGGAGCAGAAAAGCTAACAAGTGTAGTGGAAGCACACAAGCAGCACGTGTTCATGCAAGAAATGTGAAATCCAAAGGCTAAATCAAGATGCCCAGAGGCAGAACTATGGAGGAAGGGGCAGTTGCAAGGCCAAACAACCTCCCCCAGCCGACTCTGCTAGCAAACCTCTGAAAGGATGCATAGGAGGTTTGACTTGTGAAAACCCATTGCTTCACCCTCTGTTCCAGAGGCTTTTCAGTGCAATACGAGGCTGTAGAAGACATCCATTTCTCACTGCACACTGTGGCTAGTCCACAGAGCAGAAAATATTCTTCACACTGGAAATATTTGCCCCTATGTGAAGCACAGCAGATGTATCTGCCCTCTGTAATTTGCCCCAGCAAAGAAAGAGCTTTCTAACACCTCTCATTTATTCATCCACCAGCAGAAGACCATCCACGATTTGCCAGATACAAACAGCAGTCACTGAAGAGTCAGGCAAAGAGCTTTGGTGCTTTTCTTATCCTCCCTTGCTACTGACCAGCGTGCAATTTTGCATTATTACTTTGGAAAACATATCTTGAGTGTGCGGACGTTTCTTCCTATACAAATATTTGAGTTGTAGTAGCTGAGAGTTGCAATTGAAATGAAAGATAGTAAACAGAAGAACAGCAGCTCTTGGAAACAGTTTCAAATCTCAGGGCAGTCGAGGATGACAACCCAGAAGCTGTTAGTATATCTAAAAAGATGGAAAGATATTTTTAAAGTATAAATAAAGACATAAATAAAATGAGCGGGACAATCCAATGAGATTTCTTTGACTTTCAGAGTCAAAGAACATTAAAAATCATGCTTCAAAAATCTTCTTTTTTTCCTCTAAGGTTTGCTACACAAGCACAGATGAAAAACTACTGGGAAATAGAAAATAAACTGGATTTGATAATCAGGATGTAAGTTTCTAATAACTTACAGGCAATCCCATCCTATATATAGTGAACTCTGAAATGCTTTAGGATTCAAGTTCAGATGTTAACTGCACAAAATATTGGATTTAAGTGCTGCAGGCTCAGTAGAAGTTTAACATGAATTGAAAAGTGTTAGGAATCAAGATACTTTTGGAAATCTAACATGGAAATTATATGTAAAGAACCAGACTATACACATATAGCAGAATGTGAAGAAACAATAGTCTCAACAGTAACAGCCTAGATCTGTGGAGCTCACCAAGCTGCAGTAGTACCAGACCTATGAAGGAATGCAGGTGGAAGACACTCTGATTTGTTAGCATTTACTATAAATCTCCTTGTAAACCCCTGCTACCTGCTAGCAGCAGAAGGTATATAAGGAATTTTGCATTTGCCCTCTTTAAGCCCACAGTATTCACACATGTAGCTTACATAGGAACAGCTGGAATAACTGAATTACACTTGGAAATCATCACATATAGATATCAGGTCTCCTCCATAGTCTCCTTTACACTCCCAGATGCAACACAATCCCTATTTTATTTAGAACTAAAGAACAGGGCAAACTGTCCTTTCCTTAATTTTCATTTTCAAGTGTCTCTGCCATTTACTGATTCCAGAGGAGCCAGCATCATAAGGCAGAAAAAATGCAGATACATTTTTCCCTGTGTTATTTCTAGCTGACTCAGAAGAAAGGAGAACTACAATTCAAAACACAAAAGCCTGTTGTTAGAAGATTTTCCCCTCGCAGGCTCAGATTCAGACATCTCAGGTGAGACTGCTAACTGAGCTAACCCAAACACTAACAGTAGGACAACTCATGCTTCTTGCTGCCTAATGTTATCCTGTCGCCTACATACTTCAATTACCGTCTGTCTAAAAGCATGCAATTCAGTTGTGAAAATTATCTTAGGACTGTGACCCTGCCTTGTAGAAGAGTAGAAAGAAGTGAGACAAGGCAGGGGTAGTCACGTGAGCTTCTGCTGGCTGATAATCTGGCCCTAGAAGCCTAAGATAGAAATTTAAGCTTACACTGTAAATGTACAAAAGAGACCACTTCAGCAGGAATATGGACCGTATTTGCTACAAGTTTTTTAAATTTCTCCAGCATCTGTAATTCTAATAAAAGACAGTAATTACGTAAATTTAAGACAACTAAATAATTTAATAAGGAGGAAAAGCAGACATGGGGGGAAAAAATCCCAACAAATATGCTCTTACAGCACAAGGTTTCGAATGGATGAACCTGCTTTCTTAAAGAACACAAGTTACTAAGGGAGACTTCACTAACAGGAGACTAACAGTTGTACCAGTGTACATGTTTCAGTGTCTCCCAGTGCCTTCTGGCGTGATTTAGGCTGGGGCCCAGGGAGTGACCTCTGGAGACAAAAATAGCAGCAGCTGCATGTGACCTAGTAACTGAATCATTAGATATGGTGCTCCAAATACACCAACCCATCAAACATTACAATAAGATTAATGTATTAGAGGGCATTTCTTTACTTTGTTCTCAATTTCATCACACAATCCTTGTTAGAAAACACTGCAGCACATTGACAACAGCAGGATTTAAGCGTGTTTTCTAAATATCTTAAGAGGCACAAGTTATTAAAGTTTGACTATTGCTAATATGCTCTATTTATTCTTTCAGGTATAAGTATTTAAGCACTAGCCACAGAGAGTGGAAACCTGTGTTGGGATTAGGATTTTGTTTTAAACAATAAAAGCCAGCATGGAAAACTGCTAATGCAGTGATCTTGACAACACTCTCAAACCAGATGTAGGCTTTGGTAAGCTATTTCCTTCTGCAAACAATCTGGTCGATGAACTCTGTTTGGACAAGTAACTGAAGGTGCTCTGGAAGGTGCAGTGTTCCCACTACAGGGACCTGCATTCACTGATTTCTGTTAGTATCATACTGAAGTGGAAATGCCAAATAATCTTTAAATGAGAACATTCAAAATTATGAATTTCTTAGCCCGTAAATCTCAGCCTGCTTCAATAACTTGCTACATTTTTCTCTGGAAGAGCCCAACAGTTCAAGTGATCAATGGCTATATCATTATGATCAAATGGCATCATAATGATACAGAAGCACAGCCCACCTGTTATTGATAGCAGGGTTGGAACCTCATTTACCAGCTTTAATGTCTTTGCGTCACTGTGCTGTCTGTCCAACAGGCACTAATCAATGTAAAGAATACTAAAATTATAGCTACAGTAAATTCCTGGACATCCTTTGCCCGTGCGTTGAACAGTGGAGACAGAGAGCCCCCAGTAGGCTGGAAACCTAGCCTTATTTTACCTAACAAGCCTTAGGGTGCTGTACAATATGGCAAGTGTCAATTTGAATCTAAGTTTACAGAAACTGGCAACAGCTACAGACCGCAGTATGATTTTTTTTTCCCCCAGCTATCTACAGCACACAGGAAACATAGTCTTGGGAAATCATCATAGGTTAAAGCAACTGAGGTGAGACAGAAGTGATCTTCCAACAAAACAGATATATTCACTTCCCTCAGATAAATGAACATTACTTCTAACTAGTGATAAGTTATGAAAATAGTGTAGCCCTTCAAGATGGTATCCTTCTCACATCAAGCTTATCTTCATACAAAAGGTTTCTATCTGCAAATGCACTGAGATTGTCTTTGAAACTCAGACACAAAGTTGAACTCTATGACTTCACTGGAAAGTCAATAACCTGTTAGGGAGCTTTAAAGGTAGGACCTTAATCTCTAAATATAAGACATCCATCTCTCAAAGTTACATACCAGTGAATTCAGAAGTTCTGTAATGAGATGTATATTACTTCTGTACTGTACTAAACTGTGTTTTTTATTTGCTCATTACTTAGAATCTTGGCTATGCAATGCAAAGTTCTCTAAAATCTATTCTTGTGGCTGTCTGGTTTCTCTGGGGCAGATTCCTGGAATCATCCTGGTTTCCGGCTCTTACAGGTCACTACTCTATTGATAGCTGGTTTTGTCACTTATACAATGCTAGAGAGCTACTAAAGGCTCAAAAGAGAATCAGCCTGCAGCCGTGAATTCCAACATTACTTACTACTTCCAGAAAAATGGAGCAGTTTTAGCAGTTGTGCTAAAAGAATACAGATCATGAGTTTTAATGAAGAGTTCCCACTGCAACATCAGATGCTTCTCGGGACAGCCAAATCCTCAATCAGCAGTACTTTGCAAGTTAACTGGCACTTCCATTTTATTAACTTCTTTCAGTGTCCCATAACAGAATCAGTTTGAGAACCATGTTCACTGTAGTGTGGAGTAACATCAGACCGCAAAAAGTTTAATAAGTGGGTAGTTGCAATGGCATCTCATTATGGTAATATTGGAAAAATACCAAAACCAAAACAGTCTCATTACCTTTGAGTTAAAGGCCCTATATACACAAACACTTTCCTTCCTTTCCCCAGAACAGAGTCTCCGTATATAAAGGTTGCTCATTTTGTCCTGTCTATGGTAAACAAATTAGGAAAGTCGGGGCAGGGGAAACACCCACTTCCCATCTTCTGAAGGCCCACACAATATGTCAATGGAGATTACTTCTACAAATAGAAAATCTCCCCTAAGACACTATTTTTCCCTTCATATTTTCCTGTTTGCTCAGATTGGTTGAAAATGTGCCTGGTATCAAATTAAGACTGTAGGGCTGAGAAACAGACGATGCTAGTTTTAAATCATAAGGCTTAGAAAAAGACAATTCAAGGTATCATCAAGAGCATCCGCCACTCTTCATACAGGAAGTAACAAATTCAAATGCCAAATGACAGCAGTACATGTCATTTGTACCGGCATTTTCATTCACTCTCCCCTGTTAATATTGAAATTTTGGCCAATCATATAGGCAGCACGTGTTATGTTCTTTTTAAAAGCTAGAAAAACAGAGATGGTAGCCTGGGGGGTAAGAAAAATACAAAATCCCCCATCCAAAAGTACAGATGCTGACAGGCAGGAGACCAGAAATAAAACTTCACAATCAACAATGGTAGGCTAAAATTTCACCTGCCTTTTCATATACCAGAGTTATCCTTGAGAAGTTTTCAGTTGTCTTCTCAATAACAAAGTATTGTTAGGACAGCATTTATTATAGCATCTTCTTGGCATTTCTTATGTTGAAAATCAAAAAGAATTTACTAATAGTATCTAGATACAAAGAAAAATTGGAACATATTAAAAATGATCTGCTGCATCTGTTGGAAAAGCCTTTTGCGATGCTGTGTTTTTATCCCTGAGGAGATCAGCAACTTTCAGGATCAAGAAACTGAATTTTTTTTTTTTCCTTAGTTTTACAGATTCTTGTACCTCAAGCATCTAACAAAAGACAAATATCCAGGCTGTGATTCAAATGCAACATATATTTTTTCAGAAGTTTACCTATGTTAACATTTTCCCCAAAGCTAAATACTTGAGGACTCAGCTTTAAAAATCAAGATAGAAAAAACCTGTGAGCAGCATTGACAGAAAACCTTTAAACAGCTAACCATTCACAGACACTACCTCCTGTAAAATACCACTCACATCAATGCGTATTCCAAATACGTTCTTTGGCTTCTCATTTTCCAGTATTTTATTGTTTTAATCACAGAGTATGTTAATACAGGCGGGTCTTGCCTTTTTCCGTTACTCAATATTAATCTTTAGCATTCTTAAGAGCAAGAACTTTTAGTTGCTATATGTATTTCTTTAAGATACAACTATATGTTAGATCAGTTCTACAAGCCTGCATAGCATGGGCAAAATATTCAGCATTTCTTTTTCAGATTCTCTCCAATTATATCCTATATGGCTCTTTTCATAGTTGTTTTCAGAAAGATAACTTGCACTTAAATCTGAGAAATAAATGCAATACTATAGACTTGACAAAACAGACTGGTACATATGAAAAAGAACTAAAGATATGTCACTTGAAAGAAACATTGTAAATGACTCTGAAAAGATTTTACTGGTTTGATCAAAATAAGTGATCTAGTGCACAAAAGAAAAGAAAAACAAATCATTCTTTTTCTCTCCCTCTTCAAGTTTCACAACATAGTATTAGCTATCTCCTCTAACTACAAGAAGGAATATGCAACAGAGATTTATGGTTACTAAAGTTGTACAAGCCTTCCTGTTTCTGTTTTAAGTCTCTGAATAAATGCACTCCTACAACTGAGGGTCCTTCTCATCAGGCATATGGTAAACCTTACAAATAACATTTTTAGAAACGACTGAATTGTGGAAGTGCAACCTCATTGTTAGTCCAGAGAATCAGGGCCTAACTCACTTTTCATTAAATGCGGTGGCCTACTGATGATGACAAAGGTTTTATACTTTGTCAGACAGAAGTATTCATCCTGAATTCAATTTAGAAGGTTTGCAATGTATAACTCAGCCATCAGCTGCATGTTTTCTCTGGTTCCTATATTTTATTTTGGTTTTTTGTCTAAATCCCATCCACTAAAAGAAAAAAAAAAACATCTTAGCTATTTATGACTTGGTTTTTGTTTAGCCATTCCACTACTGTGTAGAAAAATTATCAATTAGTCTGATGATTTAGACAGAAAAAACTCCACAGAGTTTTTACCTGCATGTACCACAGAGAATATCTTTGATCAAGGTTTATAAGCAAAGACCTCTTCCCAAGGATGCATGCCAGCTTCTTAAAGAAAAATCAATATATTCTGGTAGGAAGCATCTGGAGGATTAGCTTTTTGATTTAACAAAGCATACCTCACTCAGGGACTTAGGTCTGTTTGAAGCTTGCAGACCTTAAATCACACTTCAAATTTAAAAGCGAGCTCAACTCTTTCCCTAAATACAAGTCCTAGGAAAGCATTTTTGCATTTGTAACCCAGGAAAACATTGTCACAAGAGTTACACCCTTCAAATTTTCTGCAGATCCAGCTGAATTATTTAGTCTTTCCATATGACACGGAATTCTTTCACAGTAAAAAAGCCCATAGAATTAAAATATTTACCCGCACTAACAGAATTAAAGTACTTTGTTAATAGAAGGTTAATACTGAAATATTGTTAATACTGAAATAGCCAGTCTTTCTTTCCAGTGGTTTGAGTGCCTCCTTGTGCATAATCATACATTTCAAAGGCATGTGCAGAAGGACTGTCTGTCCCTTTTCTTTCCAGAAGGGCACCAACTTGATGTAGTACTGAGGAAGTATAAAAAGGAACAAAATTATGTAACATTTATTGAAACCTTAGTGTTTAAATTCCCTTCCACCGGGGCTGTCGGAAAAAGCAATTTTTATTGAGCTATGAAATCCAATAAAACTCTTAACACTGCAAAGGCTCTGGGACTGCCTTAAGTAATAATGTATATGTGTCTAGGAAGTCAGTTTTTACACCATATAGGCTATTTTTTTTTTCTTTTTAATCTAGACTTTACCTAACCTTTTCTCCATGTAAGAACTTCATAGAAAGATTATTACCTAATTAGAAATCAAAATCTTGTCTAACTGTCAACAGCAATAAGGCACTCAAACACATTTGAAGATCTGGAGCAAACTGACTTCAGAGTACAAAATCAGCTACCTTCCACTGAGATTTAAAACCTTACATATCAAGATCGCTTTTGAAAAGATGGCTGAAGTTTATGAATCATTTAGATTTTATGTGTTTATTCTATAAGTGAACCACAAAATACATTATTATGAACTGCTGGCTTAAGAACCAACTATTTTATCTCCTCTCAGCAAATACAAAAAAATACATACTGGTTGTGAATATTCCTTTTATAGAAGGTCTAATTTATGGAGATAACTGAATGGCTTACATCTACTTGTGTTATACTGCATCTGATAAAACATAGCAACTCTCCCATGCTCTGTGGCAAGAAGGTTGTAATAATTGGACTTTTTCCTGATGACTCAAAATACTTCTGCTACAAATATTATGTAATCAAATTTTATAGTAGTGAGCCCTCCCCTAAAAAGAGGGTCGATTTCAGCTGCCATGCGTAGCAAACAGCATTGAAAAAAGGTTGTGGTAGGAATTTATCAAAAAAGCAAAAAAAAAGTTCATCCTATTTTCTCAGGGTCAACATTTTCTAAAAGAAAAAAAGGAAAAAATGGTTATTGATGGCTTTTTGAGCAATTCCAATTAAATTTTTTTTTATATCTTCTCTACTATGACACCATACTGACTAAGTACCTGGGAAGCATGAAACAGGGAACTGTCTTCCATTGAACTGTTATTGAAGTTGGGAGAAGTTCATCTCAAGGGAAAAAAAAAAAAAAAAAAAAAAAAACTTCCCTTAAGGAAGGTACAGCCTGTAACACCATCCCTACTCTCTTGCACTGTCCTTGACCATGATGTATTAACTGGGCTCTGGTGGCTACAACCAACTTGTGCAGTTGCTCTCTATAGACATTTTTGCTTCATCTCACCCCAATGCCTCTCCATTGCAGTATTTCAGAAATTTTGTCCATAATTTGTCCAAATTCTATGCTGAATCCAAATTGCTTTTTCTTCCAAAATATACAACAAAGTAAGCCCCACGTTATGGAACAAAAGCAAAGAGGCCAAGGAGTGACTTTTGCTCACATTGTGCTTTTGCTCACATCAGCCTCATCCCTGGGTGGCTAACAGAGAAAGTCCTCCCTTGACGACTCTGACCCTTCAGTAAAAGGGCACAACCTAAAATCTTCAGTAGTCATTCATGACATTTAGTCATCATTTCATTCTGCTTTTAGTATTTTTTTTTCCTGAGGCATGAGTTTCTTTGACTTTTTCAGAGAAATGTTCCACCGAGGACAGCACAGGCTATCTGTAACAAGGGAAGGTAAGTCACAGCAGAGTGCTTGTGTTTCACACCTAGCCCTTGATTCCATTCTACTTGAATTTTTCCAGCACCATGCAGACCAAAAAGCGATTGCAGATACTGTAATTCAGGAGGGAATAATGAAAAGCAGCATGCAGCACTAGGAAAATTAAAAGACACATTAATTCTGATCTTAGGAAGCCCAGTCTTTTGACAGAGTTTTGACTTCTGGACGAGTACGCAGGTGTGCTTGCTTTCTGAGCCTTTAGCTTGGTGATTACTGAATACATCTTAATAAAACAAGAGCGCTACAGGCAAATGCTACCTCTCTCTTCGCTGAGCTAATTGGAAGGTGATAAACTCAAGCTATTACCACAATGTATCACAATGCTAATTACATTGCTCCGAACTAAGCAACTTATAACAGGAGAGCCAAAGAAGTTCTGCTTAACAACAATGTCTTGGGCTGAAAAAGAAATTTCAAGGCTAAATAAGAGCCTCCAGTGCCTCTTTCTCATCCAGGATAAGGGAGAGACAGATTCAGACCTTTTTCCAGCCTGCCACAAGTTCAGTTATTTATATGATGCATGACAATTCCTGCACAAGAAAGAAGAATTGACTTGCAATAGCTAACTTGTGGCATGGCTTGGCATAGCAATATGTTCCAGCACTTGAGAGGAATCAAATGGAGCACATACCAGACTTGGGCTTCCTATACTCCAAATGCAAATTCAAGTTACTGACTACTCTGGAATGCACCTATCTCTGTCTGGTTTTCATTTAGGAGGAATACTAGAAATAGCATTCTACTATGTTACAACAAACATAAAACAAATCTGGAAACTTAGCATTTATTAACTGTATTCTAGCCAGCCCAAATTTCTAGGATCCCTACAGCCTTAAATTAGAAGACTTGGGGGAAATGGGATGGAAGCAGACACTGATTGATTACTTTCACATGCTGGGGTTTTTCACTGGAATAACTAAGGATTCTTCAGTAAATTTTCAATGAGAGAGCAGGACAAGTTATGTCACGCAGCAGCCTCATGGCTACAGCACTCAGCAGCATCACCTCAGCGTAAGTTCAAGCAGACTTCAGGCTTTTTTTTTTTTTTTCCCCCAGAATAGAAACCCATTTCCCATCTAACTTTAGTGTCAAATTTGACATTCAGAAGTCAGTAGACACTCTAGCATATTTAATCCAAAGTGACTTGGAAGCATATGCTAGCTCTTTTTGATCACAAGCTTTACACTGATGGATCTTACCAATGTAGTGCCCATGTATTTTGAGAAAAAGAAGCAACATAATATACTTAAAACAATCCCAGCAGGAAAAGGTAACAACATAGAAAAAAATATTATTCTTTAAATAGCAAAACAAACTTTACAGCACACTTTTCCAACACAAGAAGTATTAGTTTGCGTTAAAAGGCAATTTATGCATCATGGTAGATCCAAGTAAAACCCACACCCTTTTTAGCAATTGTATTCAAAAGCCACTCTCTCACATATATTTGTAACTACAAATTTCCTCTGGAAATTCCTCTGGATATACTAATTCTGGCAGTGTTATTTGGATTACAGCTACAAGACAGCTGAAGTTCCAGTATTTATAGGGTAGGAAAAAGTTCTCAGGGCAAGACTTGATTTTTTTTTCCATATATTTAAGCGTCGTCACTAGAATCACCTGAATTCTCAGAGCAATACAACATAGTGATTATTATTTCAACTAATTCAACAGTATTATAAGTATTTGCTCAGTGCCAGATATGTGGCCAAGAGGAGGCTATCAATCAAGCAAATAAGCATCAACCAGACTACTCTGAAAATGGAGTTTATGCAATATCCAGTCCAGACGTTAGGGTTGCTGAAGTTTCAGGCATGAACAGATTAGATTTGCAATTATACCTTTCATTTCCATGAGGCAATGAACCATTTGTGACTTCTTGTAATTAAATCCCTTTCAAGCCACCATATCTTTGGATTCCTTTTACAACAAGTTGCAGGGAGTCATCTCCAAAGCATGACAGACATCTGTTAAAGCACACTCCATGCTGCAAAGAAGTGGTACAGCTTAAAGCAATAATTCACGAAATATCCTTGAAATAGGGATCATATTTCAAGTCTATTCTCTATTCCTATTACCCACTATTAGCCAAGAGAAAAATCATGCTATATCTTGTTTCCTTTCACCCTATGTCCTTTTGTTTCTCCTTTCTTTGCTGCAAAGCCATGCAGATTAAACTGGAAGAGACATTATTCACTCACACCCTCTCAACCAAATCATAACCTTGCCTATGGCTTGCTGATTAGGTGAGTAACCATTTCTGTCTGGCTAAGGCTGCTTCAGCAAAACTCTTCAGAATGTTATTTTGTCTCAAGTCTTCATCTGGACGCAAGATTTTCCTTCTCTCCCCTTCTCAAGCTAAAAACTCCCAAAACAGCCTACTGATTAGAAAGCTGTGAACTCTGTGATATGGACTGACAAATGATCCTATCATTTTTTTCTGTTTTCATATACAATCCCATTACCAAGAGCATCATGACTACCGGCAGCTCCTGCATTTCCACAGAAAAACTAAATCCAGAGATGTTTCACGTCATTGAAAGAACACATATGGAAACCTTGAATGCTCTTAGTTATAAAACAAGATGAGAAAATGTTTTGTTTCTCTATAGTATGCTGGTATAATGCACATTCAATGCGACTTAATATTCACTTAAATAATATAGTCAGTAGAGCCTATTGCTGCTTCATTGTTAGTTTGATGTTGACTAATTAAGTAGCATTTAAAATGCAGGTGTAGTGTAATAAGATGGTAGCTGCTATTCATTTTGTGCAGGTCAAATACACAATTAAGTTCAGCTTCTAGATCACACTACAGAGCATTACATGAGTAGCAATTACTTTTGGATCACACATCCTCTGGCATAGCACTTCAATTACATTTAATTACTTGGTAGTTGCATACCAATGAGTCGAAGCAAGATTTATGATGATGAAAATATATTTCCATATGTACTTTAACATTTTCCACTTCATATGTACTAGAAATGTAGGATTCAGGCTTTTGCAGCACTTACTGAAACATTTACACTTATTTCTGTTTAGATATTTGTAGTCCCATGCCCTAAAAGTACCCTTAATTCAGTCTCCAAATTCAACGAATTCAGCATTGGTCATAATTTATAATGATTCATAACTAAAAAATACTAGGTATTAAAGACATGTCTAATTTTGTACAGAAAAATTAAACAAGAACCAACACCCAGAATCTGAAGTGAAATAAAACCAAACAAAAAACAGGCATACCATATGCATATTTTTGAATAGGCACAGTGATTCACCATGAGAAAAGCATCCCAAAAAAGTGAGGGATTCATTTTATCCAGTCTGAGTTTCCTGACACAGAGATAAACACTGGGAGTCTTCAGCCTGGAAGAAACACATTTCTGTCCAAGTCATCTTACCAGATTCAGTAGAGTGGTGAATACAAGTTAAGGGCCTATGATATTCAGAAATTAACATTAGGTGATCATATGTTCCCAGTTTTATACCACACATAAGAATTCTAGAATCTTTAACTCCATGAAGATGTGTTCATACCAGGATCTCTTCACATCACTGCAAAGAACTAGTAATAATTATAATATAAATAAATGCTTGTATCGAGAAGCATAGAGCCCAATTCTGAGAAGGAACACTTCTTTTAAATTTTTACTCAAATGATCAATAATGGATGTATAAAAGCAACAGGAATCTCACTACTGACTTCTTTTGATTTTGCATTAGATTCAAAGTGCCTGTTATCATGAAAGCTAAATTTAATTTCTAAGGAGGGGATTTTTCACTTAAATGAATATTAAACAACAAGGACCTAAACTGACTTACCTATTCAATAGCAGAAAAAACCCTAAAGAATATTAGATCCAGAGATTTTATTTGCACTGAGTTTTAAAAGGCAGTATGGTCATGTCACTCAAATAAAAAACAAATTATGTTTCATATGGAACATTTGCTTAATAACATAGTGAATGTCAGCTAAAGATTTCTGCTGCAATATTAAACCTGAGAAAATAGAACAGTAAATCTTTAGGCATTATTACTCTGTGATAAAACTATACATGTTGAAAAACAAAAATTCTAGGAGAGCTGACTCACCATATGACAACTCTAGTAATATTATACACAGCTGCGGTGGTTTAGCCCCAGTCAGCTACCGAGCACCACACAGCTGCTCGCTCACCCTTCCCCCTGCTGGGATGGGGGAGAGAATCTGAAGAGCAAAAGTAAGAAAAGTCATGGGTTGAGATAAGAACAGCTTAATAATTGAAATTGAAGAAGAAAAAAGAAGAAGGAACAAGAAGAAGAAGGAACAAGAAGAAGGAAGAAGAAGGAAGGAAGAAGAAGGAAGGAGAAGGAGAACAAGAAGAAAAATTGTAATGAAAAGGAAAACAACATGAGAGAGAGAGAAACAAAACCCAGGAAAAACAAGTGATGCAACTGCTCACCACCTGCCAACAGATGCCCAGCCCGTCCCTGAGCAGCAGTGACTGCCCACTGGCCAACTCCCCCCAGTTTCTATACTGGGCATGACGCCATACGGTACGCAATAGCCCTTTGGGCAGTCGGGGTCAGCTGTCCTGGCTGTGCCCCCTCCCAGCTTCTTGTGCACCGGGCAGAGCATAGGAAGCTGAAAAGTCCTTGACTGGTGTAAGCACTGCTTAGCAACAACTAAACCATCAGTGTGATATCAACATTATTCTCCTACTAAATCCAAAACACAGCACTATACCGGCTACTAGGAAGAAAATTAACTCTATCCCAGCTGAAACCAGGACAACAGCCTAATTGTGTGACCATCTGCCTTCCACTTAGCAGTAGATGATCTTAACATACAAGGAAGACAAAATATCTGTGAGACTGAAGTCTGCTTTGAGAATCTGGAAAGAGCATTTGAACCACACTAACGAAATCAGATTTGACCTTTGTTTTATTTTTATGGACTGCAAGGAAGTTTCAGTACCATTAAATGCATGCCATTTTTCAAAGCGGTATTTTGATAAATTACTTCTGCTAAGAATGTTGCAGTTGCTTTCCAGAAATCAGCTCTTCTGCATTTTGCCTCCCTAGGGAGTAAACTACAGCAAAGGATAGGTTTTTGATGAAAATGCCTATTGTTCTGCCTGTAGGATTGGCCTTAATTTTCCAGATAAGAAAAGCTTGAATGTCAGATCTGATAAGCCCATAAGTTTCAGTTTATAAAACTGTGCCATTTATGCTGTGTTGTAGGTCAAAAAAGAACAGCTTTCTCAATGATCAAAGTTATTATTAGTCTGCAGTTATCTCTGAATAACAGGTCAAACTCACAAGCATGTTCACTTTCACAGTGTCTGCTGAAACAAGGATCTTAGCAAAGCAAAGCAAAGCAAAGCACACAGATCCAAACAGTGTCAGGCATGAAGTAATTGATTTGCAATCTTGTTTTCCAACAGCACAGTTTGCAAACTGGATTCTACAGGCTCTATAAAGTGCAAAATTATAAATTTGGCCTTTTAATATGACACAGAAACCATTATTACACATATCTGCATATTGTTAGACACCTGAGTAATAAAATGGCTTCATAGACCAGCAAATATTGAAACCAGGTGGTATTCCTATGATCATCTAATACATCATCCAGTGATTCCTGTACTTGTGTGAGCACATTCCACTCAGTATTCACCTCATCTAGTCAACCAAGTTTTAACACAACCAAATGCTCTCCTGTTAACTGGCTCAGTTACTATAGATTAATTTTAACCTGCTAGGAGGTGAACACTAAACCTGAAGCAATTATGGTCTTAGACAAAAGATATTTCTTGATGGCACTGTGGAAGGACAGTTTATTTTGTCTCTACTGTAAATGAAACAAAGAAATCAAATGTATTGGGTTTGCATGGCAAGATTTTGGTAGTGGGAGGGCTACAGGAGTGGCTTCTGTGAGAAGCTGCTAGAAGCTTCCCCTATGTCCAACAGAGCCAGTGCCAGCTGAGTCCAAGACGGAGCTGCCACTGGCCAAGGCTGAGCCCATCAGTGACGGTGGTAGCACCTCTGGGATAACATGTTTAAGAAGGGGAAAAAAAAAGGAGCAACTGCAGCTGGAGAAGAGAGGAGTGAGAATATGCGAGAGGAACAACCCTGCAGACACCAAGGTCAGTGAAGAAGGAGGGGCAGGAGGTGCTCCAGGCACCGGAGCAGAGATTCCCCTGCAGCCCACAGTGAAGCCCATGGTGAGGCAGGCTGTACCCCTGCAGCCCATGGAGGTTAACGGTGGAGCTGATATCCACCTGCAGCCCATGGAGGACCCCATGCCAGAGCAAGTGGATGCCTGAAGGAGGCTGTTACCCTGTGGGAAGCCCACGCTGGAGCAGGTTTGCTGGCAGGACCTGTGACCCCGGGGGGAACCACGCTGGAGCAGTCTGTTCCTGAAGGACTGCACCCCATGGAAGGGACTCACGCTGGCGCAGTTCATGAAGAACTGCAGCCCGTGGGAAGGACTCACGATGGAGAAATTTGTGGAGGACTGTCTCCTGTAGGAGGGACCCCACACTGGAGCAGGGGAAGAGTGTGAGTAGCCCTCCCGCTGAGGAGGAAGGAGCGGCAGAGACAACGGGTGATGAACTGACCGCAACCCCCATTCCCCGTCCCTCTGTGCCGCTGCGGGGGAGGAGGTAGAGAAATCAGGAGTGAAGTTGAGCCTAGGAAGAAGGGAGGTGTGGGGGGAAAGGTGTTTTCAAGATTTGGTTTTATTTCTCGTTACCCTACTCTGATTTGATTGGTAATAAATTAAACTAATTTCCCCAAGTTAAGTCTGTTTTGCCTGTGATGGCAATTAGTGAATGATCCCTCCCTGTCCCTATCTTGACCCACGAGCCTTTCATTATATTTTCCCTCCCCTGTCGAGCTGAGGAGGGGGAGTGATAGAGCGGCTTTGGTGGGCACCTCGTGTCCAGCCAGGGCCAACCCACCACATCAACCCACTGGGCAGAAACCTGCAGGGGCTTTGAAATTAAGACCAAAAGTTGCAGAAGGAAATGACTTAGAAAACAGGGTTAGTAGTTTTGTAACCATGGTTTGAATGCTAGATGCATTTGCATCACTTTTTAAATAGTGGAGTCCTGAAAATCGCCTCACCAAGAGCCGGCTTATGTTTACTACCACACAGATTCAAAAACTTCTTGATATTATTTTTCCCATACACTAGTCAAACAGATCCAAGGTACAATTCCTTAGGAACACTCTGCTGCAGTTTAAGACTGTTATATTATTTTCTTTGTTATGTCCATGACCCTAGGAGGAAAAATTTGATTCTGTCGCAGTGTGCATGAGATTCTCACTACTCTTCAGCAAAGCAATGAAACATGCACCTGACTTTGAGGATGTGATTACATTCACCCTATTTTAAAGTATATTTTCAGTACCACTGATTTAAGTGGAACTTGCACAGTACTGAAACACATGCATAAGCACTTTTCTAGGCCAAATCAAAGTCTCTGTTTGAACTTCTCATTGTGACCTTACAAATATGCCCTCAGTAGTTATGGAGAGCAAAATTAAGCTGCATGACCATGTGGAAAATAAAAGCAAGAAAGAACACCTTAGAAATGTCTTTATATTACTGTAAATAGCACAGAAGCAGACAGTACACAGAAATGAGCAACAAGAGGAGTGACTATAGGAATTTACAGTTCCTACAGAAAATAAAATTTTCAGAGCCACTGCTAATGATTGGGGGGGGAGTGTTTTAAATATATTAGCATTTAGTATTTCATAAGCACGTAAATTTTCAGAATGGGGTGGGGCATTTTCTGTAAATGAGGCGCCATTCTGAAAGAACAGCATATTAGAACTACTGCCCCTGGAGAGAGCAACTGCATACCCTATGTCAGGCATCCTGTAGGAGAGGGACCACAGCACACTGATTTCACCTGTCACTACAACACACTGTGTGACCAACTTGGTTGAAGAAGATGGGCAACCATGTCCTAAGGAGATGTTTTTCTTGCTTTTATCCTATTTATCCCATTTTTTTATTATTAACTGCTTCCACCTACATTTCATTCCAAGAACTGCTTTTTCAAAGGATTTGGTTTTTATTTGTACAGCATATTCTTTCTTCCTTTGATAAATGGAAGTGTTGCAGTCCTGTAGCAGACTCCTCTTAAAAAAACATAAAGAGGTTAGCCATTTTGTTCTTCAAAAAAGTGCTATTACTGTGAATTATTTTTAAAAATGCTGATTGCATCCACTTCACAGATGGGTGGAGACTTTTTTGTGAAGATGAGGGCTCCGCATAGTGAAGCCATTAATGATAGTACACACGTAGAGTGCCATCTACAAGATCAGGCACAAACAGTAACTTGCTGTTGAATGAGTTATGTCAAGATTGTCTTGCTATAATAGTTCTAAGTATTTAATTGGGCTTTTCAAACTATCTAAATCTTTTATAAAGAACAATGGAAGGAGAGAATGAAGAACTTGTGCAAAATGGTCATACAATCTTAATCTCAGTAAGAATGAAATTTTCTCTTCAAAGAACATCATTAAAAATACTGACAATAATATTTTAGCACTTGTCCTCAACATTTTCTCAAAAAAAGGAATGCAGTCAAATTCCTAGAAAGTGCTCCGATTCATCCTGCATAAAATGTTCCTCAAGTTCCTAAAATTATTATGGAAGACTACTGAAAGAAACTAAATGACCCACACTTACTGCCGGCAGCTGAGCATCCTGCATTTTGCTGAAATAGGAGGTGAGATTACGGTGCTGTGAGTTCACCTGCCTGGCAAGCCAGAACTCAAAAGGTTATTAATGAAGAGGATACACAGTGTCATCTCTCACGGTAAAGCTTGATCTGGCAATCCATTTAAAACTTCCATTGATTTAAAAGAATTTTCTTCTGAGCAAGTATCAATGCTTCTAAATATCCAGTTTTTAAATCACGACTCTCATAACATTTTGGTTTATTCTTGAAATTCCATACTGCTGAAGTGATGGAATTATTTCAGAAACTCAGCTTTACTAAAAATTCAGCTTTTAATTTACATTCTTGTGTAGCAGCTTACATTCCTGTTTCCGGTCTTACAGATAAAGCTGTCACTCAAATATCACCCAAAGAGCTTAAAATGTAGAAGGTAACAGAAAACGTGAATCTAAATTACCACTTTTAAAATATCATGATTGAAGGCAGATTCATAATTTGAGAAGACAGCTTTACTTACAATTTTTAATACTTGGAGTTGGTAATCCAAGAGTAGCTTTATGATAAATCCTACATATTTATTAGAAGATTTAGAGAGTTTTCCATATACATATATATACACACACTTTTCTCTAGTAATTGTATAATTTCTCGCATTTCTTAATGCTAAGCTGTTGGCATTTTTTATAATGCTTAAGGTAACATTTGGCAGTTCAGTCCCTACAGATACAACTGTCCTTATTCCTACGGAAACTAATTTTTTTCCCCCCACAAAATGTGTAGCCCAAAGAACATGATAAATGATAGGAATAACAGCTTCAGGATTATTTCATTTCTTTATTCTTCAAAGTATGTAGTGCTGGATACTTTCCTACTGCAGATTTTCAGCATTTACACAGGAAAGTTAAAGTGGCTATCTAGTATTTATAAAAATAAAGCAAAGTAGAAGAAAGCAAACTGACACTGACACTAACAATATAATAAAAGCAAGCTCTAAATTCAGCCTCCCTAATCACTCGAGGAGATGAAAACATACACATCTTGCAGATGAATAGGCCATTAAGGTAAGCAAGTCAGTTCTCTAATCAGAAGCTTTTTCTTCCAGCTAGTGAAGTCTCAAAGGTGAAAGCCAAAACCCTGGAGAACTGTGCTGGCTACTGTAAACCACATATGCCCTGCTAAAGAGGCAGGGGGTATGCTGGAAAGAGGCAAGCAGGAAATAAGACCTAGTCATAGGGGATTCCTAAATACCAAGATTCTAAAAACAACTTCAGAAAGAACATCCAGGCTGAAACATTGATTTGTCCCCTAATTGAAGGCAATTCGATAATGGCCTCAGCACTTTGTTTGGGTTTCAAAGTTCCTCGTGTTATTTTGGGATATGACCTATCCATGCACATGCACAGTAAGACGTCGTTCGCCAGCTCTCACAGATCACTGTGTGTTGCTGTCAACCTCTCACACCTGTACTCACTAACAGCATCCAGAATTTAACCTGAACCTCACAATGAGACTTTCTGAAGTAGCTATATTAAAAAAAAAAAAAAAAAAAAAAAAAAAAGGCCAATTCTGATTATAAGATATTGGGACATAGACTTACTTCTCCCCCTCCTCCCCCCAAGACAAGAAAGCTCATTTGCGATGAAAGCCTGCCATGTAAGTGGAGCTTACACACACAGATGTGTATCAAAGTCAGTAATAACAAATCAGTCATCTCCAGCACTCCAAGTTATCGTTACAACTAGATAAATTTTCCAGGGAACAATTTGTTTATCCTGCCTATCTTTTGCACTTGTTGGGAAATGTTTGCTTGGAAACATCTCATCATATCCTGCTTCAGGTCACTTCTTATGCTGTATAGCTTCTGACCATATTCTACAAGGCACCTGACATGCTATAACGAGGAAAGGACATGGTTTTGCTTTATGTTGGCTGTTTCATCCCCATGAAAATTGTGAAGGAATCTCCCCCAACCCTGCCACCAATCTACAAACTGAAGGAATTCACAGGAAAAATTCTTTGGCTTCAAAATGAATTTGGGAATGAGGAGCAAAGTTACACAAACCCTTTATCTGAATGTTACATTCCCTCTTTAATGCTACCTTCCACACACACGTAAACTCCTGTGCCTGTATTTGGTACCAAATGTAACACGCAAGACTGCCCATTGGTAACTTCCCCAAAGACATTCTTAGAACATCTGTATAACTCAAACGTGCTTGATCTTCTAACAGCTAGGAACTACAAAAACTAAGCATGTTACTAAGAAAACTAGTTATGATAAAGGAGAGACACCTTTAGTGTGCTGCAAAGGCAGTTTAGCTCTTTCCTCTGTCTCGGAAGAGGAATTCAGGTCCACACTTTAGCAGAACCATCTACTACATCTTTCCAGAAGGACAGAGCTAGAACCCAGGGGCCAGTTGCCCTCCCTGGCGCAACCACCTACATTACGAAACATCAGTTTCCCAGAAGATGCAGTTGCCTCAATTCAGATCTGTTTTGTTTTCTCCCTGAAATAATAGGTTTCTAGGATCTCAAACAATGTCAATGCAGATCTGTGTTGCTCCCTGTTTGAGAGGTGAGTTTGGTGCCTGGCTCAACCTTCTATTCCTATGACGGAACAAACTCCTGATTCATACCTCGAAGTGATGATTTCCTCCCCCAGATAAGAGAAATCCTGCTCCAACCACAGGTACCCTAATCAAATAAAAAACACTGAGAACAGCTGTTGATGTCTCCCTGTAGGTTTCATCAAACTTTGCTCCTGCTCCAGCACAGCTACAATTGGTTCCTAATTTGACACTGTCTTGATGAGAGGCAGGTCATTTAAAATAGTGTTTTAAGGACCATTCCACCCAGTCTGTGTGGCTTCTCAATTTCATCTTTCCCCCAGTGTGTGTAATTTTGCAAAGATCTTTGCATAAAACTTGAGTGGTTTTAAGTATTCATCAGCTCCTGCTGCTCCCTCTCCACCCAAAAGCGTGATACCAACTCTGACACTGCAATCATTTACACAGTAACTAATTGCAAATCAGAGCAAAGATTGTGCCTCCAGGTGAGGAATGAGCAGCAGGAACAGATGAACTCTTCAAGATTCCATTTTCATGCAAATGCCCCATACAATAAAGAACAAAAAAATTAAGCACAAGAAAACAAACATCACTATTTGTTTAATGAAATGTTTGTGACTATTCTGCAGGAGGTACCAAGGCTCTTTTAATACAAGTGCACTTTTACTCTGCTCTTAGAGGGCTTAAAGTTTTAAGTTTGGAGCATACATAAAAACCAGATTCTGGCTCAGGTCTTGGGAGATTTTGGAGGATCCCAATATCATCTATGGAGTTTTCTGTATCTCCTTCAATTTAAGTGAAATCAGATTATGTCTAGTAAGTGTTATACAGAAAGCAACCATCTCCCTTAGGCCTAAACTAAAGGAAATTAGTTACTGTGTTTGCAAGTCAAACTCCGCTGCAGTCATATTGAAAAATTAATTTTGAAGGTGGGGGAGTCTGCCTGGCCTTTGGAGGGCTTCCTGGCACTTAATGCAGACAAAGATTATATTGAATATGACCCCAAGTCACCTTCAAGCTGTAGCTTAACATATAAGCCCTTCGGAAGAAACCTGGCTTTTATTATCAGCAATAATAAACACAGTTCCTAAATTTACATAAGGCCTTTCATCAGAGAAACTCATGATGCTTTTCAAACTTTAATTAAGTTTTAGCTGAATTTAATGGAGGCGTGCATGTTAAAGTGTTTTTGTTGCCATTTATAAAATGGATAATCCTAGAATATGAGAATTTTAACTACTTGCTTTAACTGATACAAGTAATTCTTGGTAGATTGTGCTAAGAAAGCCACTTTGGGAGTCAGGGGACCCTTGACTGCACCAATACAAGTACAGCTAAAAGCAAGGAAATTTTAACTTCTTTCTAAGTTAGAGATGTAGGAGGAAAATTACCATGCAAAGGGAGAAAACAAAACATGAGTCAGATACACAGCTGCATGCTTTTTCTCGGTTTCCTAAGGAAAAATGGCTTCTGCCATCCACCTACTGGACAGCATCCAGTGCCAACAAAGTAAAACCAGGAAACTCTAGACACAGCAAATGTCACAGGTTAAACATTGCTGTGAGTACCAAATAATATGAACATTGTCAAAGACAAAGCAAAGGGGTTTAAATAGAACCTGACATCTAGCTCCAGTGAGATACACACTTAACAGGTCTCATCCTCTGTTTCTATGACTTTAGTGACTGATTTCTTTGGTTTTCGAAGGGAGCACAAACACTACCTTTAGATCTTGAGGAAGAAGCCTCAAGAACAGCGAAGTACCTTGGGAGCTTCACGACAAATCCTTGCATTAGTTCCCTCTCTTCTTGACACCTTTGAGAAAAGCAGATTGTTTCCATTGTTTATTCCCTTACATTTTATCCATATTCCCCCACCAACCAACTTCATCTCTTCAACTGAGGGGCTTTACTTCACTACAATACAATTTCTTTGCTAGGTGAAAGCAATGAAATTCCATCATTCTGCCTCCAAATCTCCTTTAAAGTCTCTGTAAATAATAAAATGTCTTCATAAGGAAGACTGTTCAGATCATTTTATATAATTTGTTATTACAGATGAACCTCGGAGCTTTTGACACTTGAAGCTGTTGGACACTTTTTTGACACTTTAAGAACTTCACACTAGAAGCCTTTGGAATTACTTGGCTAAAAGGTACTATATAGTAAGTGCGTGTTTATGTGATGTTTTGATTGCTTGTTTTTGTGAGGACAATGGTCTAGATACGGATCTCTCTGAATTTCAGTGTCATCTGAGACAGCTACTGTTACCAGACAGAAAACCTCACTGACTTAAGATTCACAGTAAGGGTTACCCAGATGTCCGTTTCTTTGAAAATTTTCTTGGTCCTGTTGCTGACTAGTCTAAATGGACACTGTGCTAACAATGTAGCCTGCAACAGGCTTACAATAAATGGTCTCTCTACCATCTGCCAGCAGGAGCCATGCTCTACATCCCCAGAAGTGTCCACTCTCCTGCTCCCAGTGGAAGAGGATAAGCAATCAATTTCAAAAGTTCAAACTAAAGAGGAGCGAAAAGAAAATGTTAGTGAATTTTCAAAGTCCTGTAGACAACATGCACTTCTTGAGATGACAGGAAACCAATCTTACACATTGAAAGTCATCATTTTCTTCAGCAAGAATTCCCTAGCCCAAGGAGTAGGGTCAGTAATTCAAAAAGCTGAAAGCTTTTGTTTATAGGCCAAACATGCACATTTCATTTCCAGGATTCCTTAAGTGAACATGCCAAAATTACACAGTAATGAAGTACGGTATTTTGGACTTCGGGCTCAGAAAGAAAATATCCCTGGCAATTATGAAAACTGATGCAAGACTAAAATAGCAACAAGGATGTACACACATTTGCACAATCACATAATACATATGTAACTAATTCCATTCTGCAGCCTCTGTGAATTGGTATAGTCTTCAAATCTCAATACTAATTTAGTAACTTATAACAGCTACTTCTTTAGAACCTCCAGATGAAGGGCTGAGGATTAGCATGTGAAAAAGCCCCCTTCCTTTAGCAAACAGATTTAAGAGAAACATCTTTAGCAATTCTGCAGCTGGTATAAAAAAAAAAAATCTACTTTAGCAATTTAAGTAAATGCTCATTTTACAAAAACAGGCTTTAAGAAAGTAAACAGATAATGGGATGCTATCATTTGCATATGTGGAATTCCAATGAAAACTGCCATATACTGAGAAAGCAGAGCCATTGGTATGAAATACCATTAATTGCTGTATATTTTTATTTTTTCTTTACTAGGTGGTTTGAGTAAAGATATTGCTCTGTGGGATTATGTTTTTTCCCTAGTGAAACAAAAAAACAAACAAACAAACAAACAAAAATGCATCTGTCCTCTCAGCATTGCCAGGCATCCAACTTCCCTAAATTTGTGCAATAGCTGTTCCACAAAATGAACTTCCCAGTGCATGTGAACCTTTAATGTTATAGTACAACTCAAGACGTTTCAGCAGAGGCAATACTGTATGTTGCACAAACACTGCTAAAATAACATTATTATGGCACAGGAGAAAACTAAGAAGTTGCTAGACCTCGTAGCCAAACTGCCACCACTCTCTAACAACACTGTACTTCATCTTCTTAAAAGGTATCAATAATCAAACTTGCGTATACACCTCCCAAGTGAACTCAACTCTTCTGTTTGCTGACGGTACCTCACTGCTTTCACTTTGCCTTGTTCAGAGCATCCAGTGATGATTCCAGCCACCTCTGGAGGTGAGATTTCTTTAATCTGGGATTTAGACATCAGTTACCTATCTTCAGTAAACAGGTCACTCAGGTTTTTCTATGAAATACATACCAAGCTGATCACCTTCCAGCAGCATCACGCAATCCCACTACAGCGACCAAGAAGTTGAAGACCATGTTGGCCCATAATTTATTCCAGCCACACAGGTTGGTTTTTTTCTGGGTTTTGTTTGTTTGTTTTGTGTTTGTTAAAAGCGTCCCTGCTAAGAACAATCCACACTGTACATATCCCCAAGGGAACAGCTTTAGCAGCTACCTTACATACAGGTTGTAGACATTAAGTCCTGAGACATCAAACGGTAGTTTATGTCACAAATATACGTGGCCTTTTGTCCGAACTGACCCATCAGCTAGGAAGATTAAGGATCTTGGAAAGTAATCTCTGGGGCAAAATTCATCTGTCAACAGATAACAAGAAGATATGAATTCAGTTTAGATTTCTTGGCTCTATTACATAATGAAATTTTTTTTGGAAAAAACATCACCATTCAGCACATTGTAAGGGTAGGAAGTGGCTGCCTCATGTTGCACTGATCTAGGACAATCAGGGAAATTAGAATACAGCTCAGGATTATGTAACAGAATGACTCTGAATACTGATGGTGGGTTATGGAAAATAAGCATTGTCCAACTTGAAGTGATTTTTGATTGAAGTTTTGGAGTTCCATTTATAAAAATAATTATTTATAATATACATGAACCACTCTGGAGTACTAACATACGTATCCAGATTGGTGTAACTGCACAGCTATACAGCACACTTGAAAATTAATTAAAACCGATCACATCATAGGAAAAAAAAAGGAGCAGGGTCATTCCGATTAAGATACCTCTACAGTTATGTCCCAGGATCTGTTCTTCCATGAATATCATTCAGTGATTTTTTTCAATGAATTGGGGAAAGTGGGTAGGTATAAATCAAGTCACTGGTAATTTTCAGAGAACTTAAAACAAATTAAATAGCAGTGATAAATTCTGGGCTTGTCTGACAGAAATGCACTTCCATATGGACAAACACAGAATCAGCTGTGACAAAATTAGGATGAGGGTATAGTTCTGCTCAGCAGCAATGTACCAACATGTTCACTATCATCTCATTCGCAGTTGTTGGTAAATGAACCTGAAATCCAAGGCAGAGCAGTACCTAAACCATTGAAATATTAACAGGGGACCATCCAGCAGAATCAGCTTTCTTCAAAAATGTTGAACTTGCAAAGAGCCAGAGAGGGTAGAGATGAATTATTTCAGAGGGGGAGCACAGACCTTCAAGATGGAAAACAAAGTACATGGATACAGTTACCTAGTTTATCCAAGAGAAGGCGATGACTTTATTCCCATCATGGGAGTCAATAAGATCCGGTGCAACAAGTCTATACAGGCTGGGATGTGCAGTTGAGCAAATTCCAACTACAGAAAAGTTTTTCTTTTTCTTTTTTTTTCTTTTTTTTTTTTTACAGTGAGAGTAATTAGATACTGCAAGAAATTTGACTGTGGATTTGACGAATTGTCCATGACCTGAAGCCTTTAATCAACAACGGTTTATTTTAAATATGATGTGTTCTAGCTCAAACAGAAGTTATGGAATTAGTACTAACTTTTAAAAGAAACCAGGGTTTAACAGTCAATTCTAGCCTTGAAATCTAAGAAGAGACTGTATATTAGTGGCCAAGAGCATCATGCCTTTCTCTATCATATACTTACATAGAGACATTAAAAGAAAATATTGTCACATAACCAAAAATTATTGTGCCTGCAAGATCTGGAAACCAAGCTGTAGCGAGAGGAAGAAATTTTGTTCTGCTGCTTTTCCAAGAATCAGTCTTTTTTTAAAATCTAATGCAACAGCTTTCTATAATGTCATTATTTATTTTAAATTAAGTAAAAAGTGATTAATTGCTCAAGCAGGATTCTTTCAATTTTATACAGACTCTTTTAATTCACAGACCGTTTCTAAACATAACAGTCAATGATTTTGCTCTCTGGAGACAGTGAAAAGATTAGGTTTTTTAGATGAAATATATATTTTAGTTAAAGAAAAAAACCTCTCAACATCACAGAATAGAGGTTACTTCACCAACGTATTATTGATCAGAATGCTTACTTTCCATTTAGTTATGGCCCAACTCAAGGAACTAACATCATCTCACTGTGGCGGCATTCAGAATTTTACATACTAAATCCATTTATACTTTTTGTGATTAGCCTTCAGTTTTTTGGAATATAACATTCACTGAAAATATTATGATGTGTTGAATACAAAGTATACCTCAACTAGTAAAACAAACATTCGTACTATGACAGAAATTTACATACCTTTTATCAATTCAATACAAAAAAATACCTTTTTAAAGCACATGTGTAATTAAACAAAAAAGTTGCCAAAACTTGCGTAGTATAAGTGGAACTGGGATGTACACTTAAGTGAGACTGCCAGATTTAAATGCAAGATAAGGTTATGCAGCCTGTCTCACTGCCTCTTTCTTCCACCCTTCTTCCAGTGTACCTCAGTTGGGACCTATTTCTCCCCCATTTTTCTGATTCTGTGCTAGCAAAAAGCCTGTCAGTGTACAGGTGCAGCTGTTTTTCCTATAAGTATATTCTTTACTCAGCTCCAGCACAACTTTGTGTCCTGATCAACCACAAAAATACAGTTATTGTACCTTACCAGAAATTGCCAAACACCTCTCATTCTTGCCGGGACTCTAAAGAGGGATGGCCTATCGCACCCAGGCACAGAGTGGTGACTTAGATATTGAAACATGGGGACTAGCATAATGATTTTTTTTTTTTGACCCCCACAAAGCGTGTAATTAATGCTTACCAAATAGAATGGCAGAAGAAAGCAACTCTGATCCACTATGTCATAGAGTAGTACAAATTTACTGAATGAAATTCAATCCTTGTTGTTTGTGCAAGTTTTACTCTGCCCCCAGTTCACTTAAGGCTATGAATATTTATTTGGCGTTTGCACTAGTAAGACTAAGCTCCAGTTAAAAGAAACAAATGTTCAATAGAAAGCACTAAAGCAGATTGAGGTATCAACAAGAATATCAATAAGAAAGATGCAACCAGCATTTAAAAACCAGATCATTACCAGGGTAGTATTTGACAATACATCATATTTTTGACCTTCAGATCTTTCAGAAATGGTCCATGCTATGCAGCCTTACAACATCTGCAGTCATTCTGACTTACAGCAAATGCAGAAATAAGAATTTTAAATGGCTATGAACTTACACGTGTTGTTTGAAATTCTCATCTTAAAGAAACCTTGCAAATACCATCTTACTAGACCCCCTAATCATTAAGTTCAGAACAAGGAGATTGCATAGATACCACTGCTTTTCTAAAACAGGAATTTACCACATACTCATGGACATTAACAATAACAGAAACTTTGTGAAAACTTTAAAACTTTTCATCATCTCCTTACTATCAAAGGTAACCGATACTACCAAAATAATTATAGGAGCCGGGGAAACATAGAGCCCTTTAAGTGTATGCCATTAATGACTGATCGTATGCTGTCTTTGCTCAACTATTCAAGGTCATTATGACCTTAGGAAAACAGAGCCCTTTACATTTATGCCAATGATGGCTGATTCTATGGTGTCCCTGGTCATTTATTAAAGACCATTATGACCCTGCACAATTCTTGCTAGCCTTCAGGCAACAACACTGAGCAAGTAATACACCACACTCAACTCTGTTCTCCTTTAGCAGCCTTTACTTTCTTATAGCAATGAAGGATAACTAAAGGTTTTAGACGTGACCTCTGAGTCACAGGTTGGGGATCACTGGTCTTAACAGCTGAGGCCTGGAACCTGAGTGGCTAGAGCATTCCAGATAATGCCTTGATATATAGCCTTGGACAAGTATGTGCTGCTCTTTCCCTTCACCTTTTGACTTGTCTGTCTAGTTACCAACTAGCTAAAGAATATTTTTTTTTATGAAGGACCAGAGTTGTGTTACTTCCTAGGGATCCTAAACTATCTGTAATACACAGTAACATCTGAAACACAATGATCCACAACAGTCTACACTCCGTTGCAAATACCTGAGACAGCAGAACAGAAACATTAGCATCCTGTAGCGTTATCGTCAGACACAACTCCTCGTGATGGCTAGCGTAATATGGCTGAAATGCATTATACTGTAAGCATGCAGAAAGAAAATAGCAGGTAAAGGAGGAAAGATTTATAAGAATTATTGTGCTTAGGAAATCGTTTTCTCTTTAAACAAGTTTTGCTTTTAGGACTAGAATGAATGTATCCTTTCCAAGGACTGCAGCTACCAACATGTCCTCTCCTGCCACTTCTCATTGATTTGTGAATCTTAGATGGACCTTTATTAATTAAATCTCAGTACAACTAATTGAAAATTACTTCATTATCTACCACTCACAGTCCATGTCATTAGGTTAAGTTACTTAACTGTTGTATTTTCCTACACCAAGCTATTAGAAGATTCCTGTTAGTAACCAGCTTGCTTCACAACTGTTGAAAAAGCGAAGGCCATTTTAATAATAGTTTAGTATGCCAGAAGGAAAGAGTTCAGGACACAAGACAACTATCGAAAGTAAATGTTCTGCATTCTTAATTTAAAGGATAAGTTCCTTTCTCGTCTGGAGAAGACTATGTATAATTCCGTGGGCTGTTTAAGAACTGCACAGTGGACAAAGCATTAGAACACATTAAGTGCATTCTCTAGGGAGAAATTACATGGGTGGCAGTGCATCAGATACTACAGTCTAATTTAATGGAACAAAATAGGCAACTCTTTAGTAATAATGCACTCAGAAATGAGTCTGAACATTGAGTACTCCACAGGAAAGGGAAAGCTGGTGAAGCACCAGCCTGCTTCCATTTTCAATTTTTGCATAACCATATGCCATATTCTATGGCATATTCCCCATTGTTTCAATCCAGGCTAATGACTAAGACTGCAAACATTTAAAAAATCCCAAACACTCAGAAATTAAATAATTTTGTTAATTTCTAAATCATAAAGACTTGAAATAAAAATATTTTTCATAATGACATAATTCAATGCACACTAACCTATTTTGGGTTACAGAAGGAGAAAGACAGTAGCAAATAAGAGCAATGCATAAATATCTCAATTTCATATCTCCACTAATTCAACTCTGTAGTACAGAAATGTCTTCTTTTGCACTTCAGAAGATTTTAATGCATTTTGGTTGTAATTTCAATCAAAAGTAATATTCCAGTTATTCTACAAAAATTATAGTATTAGGTAATTGATTATTCAAATTGAGACAGAAATGATCCATGAATGTTCCCTATCAGTGAAATTAAACTTCCAATTGGTAAATACAAAAGGCTTATGCTACTCTTGGTTGCAATTGCATGTTAAAAATGAGCAGTCATTCACTGAATAAAATGAAATTTCCCCCATGTCAGGCAGTCCATATGAATTTCCCCATCAGGCAGTCCATATGAAGTCTTTCATTTTGTACACTTACCCCCTGCCATCTAGTGATCTGTCCTAATAACTACAGTAAAAATGTTAAAATAAGGTCATCCATGAGGGTTTATTTCTGCTTCCTTTAATTGTCTTAGCCAATTCCTTACTGCAGTTATTCCTGCTCAAGTCACAGTGACACTGTTTACTGACATGGGCATTAACCAGCAGAAGATTAACAGGGGGATGAATCAGTTTTAGGGAGAACGTTTTCCATCGACTTCTTCTTGGGCTTGCAATCAAGTCCAAACTAATTTTTTAAGATCACTTATCCACACCTTTCTACAAAAGGCTCCCTTACTAGCATTCAGCAAATATTCCTGTGGCAGTAATTCCAGCAGCTTATATCAATACCACCTCTCACTTCTTCTAAAGAATGATTATCTCCTTTCTTTCCATTTCTAAAGACAAATAATTATGCCTCTGTCCTGGATCACAGAATTTGATTGTGTTCCGAATCAAAACAACAAAAACATTAATTCCAGCATATATCACAGCTTGCCTAACAAGTCAATGGACTAAAACCTTAAGTTATCCTCTAAATTAGGTAACCAGGCCCAAAACCAGGCAAGACAGGAATGGCAGATGTAGACTGCTTTACACAGCATGTTCCAAATGTCACACTATTCAAAATGTTTCAAGTCCATGGTGTCATCCTAGAGGAAGTCCATTCCCTGCCATAACTTCTGAGGATAAAAGGATCTCAATAGGTTTAAACAATATTATAAGGAAAAGGGGAAAAAACCTAAACCACAGCCTTGACAGCAGAGTGCTTCAATGTGTTTAGGACCCTGAAAGTCAAAAATCAGCACCTTGAATTGGACTCTCAATCCAGTATAGATCCACCATCCCAGGTTCTCCCTCTCTAAACATGATTCCCCCTTCAAAGTAATATTCATAAATATGATCAAGAGCACAAAGCCATGTACACACAAACAAGTTTTCTTAATAAACCCACCCTAAGGAGCAAATAAATTTTCTAAAACAAAAAATCTATATGAGAAACAGCATTAACACAGTGTAAAGTCGCATGGCAATGTACAGAAAGGTCAAACTGTCAGACTTCAGATCCACTTCTTAGACTTGACTCTATGCTGATGCATATATTTCATGAAGAAGACTTGAGTTATTGAGCCAAAAACTACTTTTCATATAACCCGAGCTAAACATAAAAGATAATAAATGTACATTTCATTTGTCTAGATTAACACCATTCTCATATTCAATGCCTCCTTATATCTTTGCTATTTACCTCATGTAATTTATATCTTTGCTATTTAGTAGCTATCTACTAATTTACATCTTTGCTATTTACCTCATGACAGCAGCTCGGTGCTAAAGGCACATACTAAAGTTTCTCAGATAAATCCAGATGCAGGGTTCAGTTCCTATATCCTCACCTGGCCTTTATAGAGCTTTTAATTTCATGCTGTGAATCCAGACACATGAGGGAATTTTATCTTGAACTGAACATTAGGCCTTTTAAGTTCCAAGCTCATATCTTAATTCCTAGAAAATCCTTCCTCTCCTCCTAAGAAATAACCTTTTAAATGATCAGCTTTACAAGGTGTGTTTTTCAGCTTTCCAAGGTGTGTTCTTCTACAGTTTGGGAATACTGGTACACCAGCAAAGAGCTGAAGCAGAGTATTTCTATTAAATGGGCCCAGTACAAGTTTAACATGAAGCAGCAGTCAAATGTTCAGGAACAATGAAAGAGGGAAGGCTTCTCTTATCCTTAACCATAGCCTGGCCAGACCAGGCATCCAGGATCGAGTTATCGCATGATAGTGCCACTGTAGAGAACAGAAGGAAAGGCCACAGGGACTGAAGTGAGTCTTCATTCCAAATGTCTCATGCGGGCAGTGACGAGGGTGGGAAAAGCATGCTAAAAATTTAATCCGACATGAAAGCTAGTTTCCCCATATTTCAACTGACCCAAAATTTCCAAAAAATTACTATCTGCCTTTAAAGATTAAGTATTTTTAAGGAGTGGATCTCCCAGCACTTTCAAAGAAGTAATGACAAGGTTGAATTTGTTCTGTATGCAAAGACGAGGACATCACCTAGCATGCCACATTTGCCCTCTAAAGTGTATTTAAAATATGTTAACATCTGAGATCTAGAAGGCTGAATTTGTCACGTGCTACAAGTTTAGTGTTGTCAATTCTTCAGAGATGATTGGCAAATGCAGTTTTCTCCTCCTACAAAAGTATTAAAGAACAAGTTTTCATATACTTTTCTCAGATTTTTTTTTACGAGAGTCCCGAAACAGCAATAAAGATACTATTTTTGATGTTAACAACGAAAAGTTGCAATTTTTCTTCACTGTACTTCTACACTTTCCCCTTTTCCAAGTCTTCACAAAGGCAAAGGCAACATTTGTAAAACTTTGAAACAGTGCTTTAATTCCCAAATGCCTTAAGTCTTTCTGAAAGTTGTTTAAAGGGATAAAAGTTCAGGCTCTCTCCTACACATTCCTGCACAGCTGACATTACAGATGAAAACACAGTTAAGCCTGCTGGATGCTATATGAACACTAGAGAAGTCAAATCAAACCCAGGAATTTGGTCTTGTTCTATACATTTTGCACAAATGTTTAGGGGGAAAAAAAGTTTGGTTTGTAACAAAGCAGTCATTGTGAATACAGAAATATCTTTGCACCAAAATCCAAAACAAGCTTCACCAGGCCACATGGACTAACAGTTGGTTAAAGAGAGACCAAACAAGACTGTATCCTTTAAGTACAAGGATACATGGATTACAAGGATACACACTCTTAATGATCATAACTCATGGATAACTCATAACTCGTATAAGCTAGTCAGGGAAAGAACATGTTTATCTGCCTAGAAAAAAAATCATTACTTGCATGCTTACTTCTTCACATGCTTTCTATTTCAGTAAATATTTCACTAAATTAATAATTTCCAGTCTGTGGTGGAGCATGGGTAGGGTGACAATCAACCATAGGACATCATGTAGCTGTTATGGTCATCCTCCAGGCACACAAGAGGTAGACTGAATTCTACAGAGACCCTAATTAATTACATTTACCAAAACTTTCGATGAACAGGGGTGATTCACCAGCTCTTCCAAATGCTAATTCCACACCATCTGTACCAAATGAGAATTTTTTAAGTTGAACCTTACTACAAAGATTGCATTCCATTTGGTTTGAACCAAATACTTCATTCTGATGCTATGCCAAAAAGAAACATTACAGAGGAAAAATTACATGGCCTTAGACTATGTGATTCACACCAGCTGTGAGCAGTTTCCTCACTATAAAGGAAAGTAATAAAAAGAGAAGGCAAGAAGCAAATTCTTTTAATAGACGCCTAAATTAGCAATTACAGTTTTACCCCAGGTTACTACATTAACTAGCTACTAGTACTAAGTGAAGGAATCATTCCAGATACCACTGCAAACTAGTTATTGGCAAACACAGCCCTTCATTCCCATGGCAAACAAAACAGTTCTGTCCAGCGAAGCCAGTGGCAGAAATGTCCTTCTGCAACCACCTTCTGCACAGCAGCAGCTACTGTTATAAATACACAATGCCAAGTAAATGCCCAGAAGTATTATGCACCATTTCACAAACATAAAATATAGATGGTGTTTGCATTCTCTCATAATGCAAGATTTCATAATAAGTAGAGTAATGAGTTAGAGTAGATGACCTAGGTAGGTTTCTTTCTTCTAAACCTGAGAATGGATGTTGAATCAGGCAAATAGCAGTGGAATATATAAAGAAATAACTCTCTTACTGTGCTGATTTTTTTATTACTAGTCCAAAAATGAGTCAAAGCCTATAATTTTTTTTAATGTCCTTCTTCAAAATAGGAGACATAATGGACTATTAGGAAATGTTCTTCCAATGCATGCATTGATTACCCATACCACTATGCCTATTAAAATAAAGATTCTTCTAAGCACAGAAATGAAGTCATTCCAGTGTTTCCTAAGGGCACACAGTCCATCTTTTCCAGCAGCTTGCTCTCTACAAGGTAAACAGATACTTACAGTGATTGTTGAACAAGTTTTTATTGTTTTTAGAAAGAGTTTTATGTTAACAGAATTTCAAATGTCACACAACATTTATTTCTAATAATGTCTCCAACTCAGACACACTGCTCTAAATGGGAAGGGGGAAAAAAAATACTGGAACTTTATACAAAATGTAGTGCATTGTCTCAAGCAAGAGTCCACTGAAGTGAGTGGAAAGGATAGCTTCAGTGAGCATTGATGACTTTTGAATCAAACTGAGTTTAATTTAAGGATTATTATAAGAACTATTATTTTATTATAAAAACTATTTAAGAATAGTTTCCGCAGAGAGACAAACAGTAAAATAATTGCTCATTATTGCATTTGTTTTGTTAATATTTTTAGCAACACCCTGATGAAATGTCATAATATAGTGCTGGAGCAGATATACACGGGTCCTTCAAAGGACAAAAAAAGCACAGGTATCCATTACCAAAGAACTTTCCTGTAGTGGCAGAACATTAATAAGGGAGTAAACCAAGCCTCACAAATGGGGCAGGGCCCAGTGATTTAGGTATGCATCATTCTAGTATAGTCTACATTCTAAAACTGATCCCTCAAAAGACAAAGCAAACTTCTTCAATTAAGGCTTATTTTTCAATAACTTCCTAATTAAATATTATAGTAAGATGTACTATGAAAAAGACTTTTACCCCAACTCGTAATGGTATTCAGTGATGGATACTTATCATGAAATGGAATGGATTCAAAACCTTTACTTTCAGAAAAAAACAGATAAAAACAAGACTTACTAACTTATTGACCAATTGCTCATATATTGCATATCTTTGGGGGGAAAAAAAGAAAATCTCTGCACCAGAACTGGTATCAGAACAAGAATGCTACTTTGATATCTGAGAGTTAAAAAGAGCATGCCTTCATAAGCATTGGAAACCCAAAACGTAGACTTATACCAAAGTGCAACTATATGCGGTTACATGGACTGATAAAAGGGAGTTTTGCTTGTATAAGCTGACACTCTAGACACATTTTAAATACTATTCTGAGTCAGGAAGATTGTTGCATTTAGTGATGGCCTTGCACCAGAATGAACTGAGTAAACTACCTTTCAAATTATTTAAAAAGGTAAATCCTACCTAAATGTGGAGCATCTACTTGACTCCTCATTTGAAGAGGAATACCTTCATTCAGGAAATCAATCTCAGGAGAGAAAAAAAATACATTTCAGAAAACTTCTAGATAAAACCTGTACACTAAAATTTTCAGCAGCTGTTAAATGAATTCTAGAAGCTGTACTCTCAGCATATGATGGATTTAAACAGGAAACATCTACACCCAAGACATTGCTCCCTCCCCCACCTCCACCCACCATCTGATTGAGGGAAGCAGCTAGTATGTGTCCAGGAAGAAAAGTACCTGGCCCAAATGACACCATGAGAGGAAAAGCTTCAGCTAGCTGGGAATCCATATGTTCGCCCCCTCTCCCCCCCAGTTTTCTGCTATGCCTCAAAAACCTGCTGACAGGCACAGCAGCTGAGCTAAATAACCAGTCAGAAGACACTGACAAAGTTAACCTCATATAAAGATCTGATAACAGTGATATTTATATAGACAGCTGTTCAGCAGCTCTTTTTTGTAAAATCTCAACAGATGACATTAGCTCTCTCATCAGATGAGATCTCTAACCACCAGCTCTCCTCTTCCCCTGGAGGCTTTACCCTCACCCCCAGCTGTAAAATAGTGTTCCACAACATAAATGCAGTTGAAAGTCTGAATGGACAGACTGATAAACAACCCAAAATGTCCAAGTCAATGTACCAGCTGTTACCCAGTTTCTAAATAGATATAGGAAGCTGAAAAACAAGCTTTAGCAGTTAATATTCCTTCTTCCCTCACCTTCCCCCCCAAAAATCACTCTTCTGACATATACATTTTGCAAGCAGGTAACAGTGCGAGCCAGATTAAAATACACACCCCTGCACTAAAGATAAGAAGATAAGAAAGATAAGAAATAAAAAGATAAGAAACTAAAGAGTAACATTCTTATAATCTCAGTGAGATGGGACACTTGATCGCATTTGTCCTACACTACTTGATGCCCAATTACCAACTTCAGGATGACAAATAATTTCAAAGGTAACCTCACAGCCCTTCCCTTTTTCCAGCTCAGAGCCCCTAAACATCCTCACTTACACTTTTGCCTTCTGCACCTCCATCGGGCACGGGCTCTTCTCTGCCTAAACAAGGCATTATTTCTTCTGCTGCTGCTCCTCTGTCCTTCCCAATGTTTCCTCCTTCATTCCCCAGCTTCAACCTCTTCCCCTCAGGTTGAGAATCATCCACGTCCTCCCTTCTCATCTTGCCATCTCTGCCTCGCTGCTTCACCACCTCTTCTGGGCTGCCACAGGAATTTGACATTTTAAAAGTGTCACAGACTTTTTTTAAAGACTGATGAAGCTGCCTTTTTGAAGGGGATTTGGCTTCTAAGAGCTCCGATGTGCTCTCGCTCCTTAAAAATTTAAGTGGTGTTTCGAAGCCGTTGCAGGAATGGCACATAGCACTTCTGTTTCTCTGCCGCCCTCTCCCGATCACCGGCAGCACTGTGCCCGAGGACACGCCAGCGCTCGCAAGCTTCTTTCTATAGTCCACCCCCTGCACCTAATAAAAAGTAATAACCTTTCCTGTATTGATTGTATGCACAATTTTGCTGCTTACGTTGCCAAATCCCTCGTACTTCTGTCCTACCTGATCCAGAGTAATTGCTTTTCCTTAAAGTACAAAATATTTTCTGCACCTTTTTTAAACCCAAATTTACCTCTGTCCCCGAGGGATGTAGTTTGTTTCTTGATTATATACTGTTATTGAGGCCAAGAATGATTACCCATTAAAAGGTAAAGATTGTTTTAATTCCAAACAGCTTCTTTCAAAATTATTTCATTTTATCTTTTTATTTTAATGGGTGTCCTTACTTTGTTAATTACCTTTTTATCTTCTAAATTCATATTCCACATTGCCACATCAATTTTGCACAATGTGTTCTGGTCCTACAGCTGTAGGAATGAGATTAAAATGAGATTAGGACAACCCAACATGACAGTTTGGAGATCCTTTTTGCTCTCTCAGCCAGTTTATGAAAAACACCAATACGTGCAATCAAAGGATTGGTGTAAGAGCTGGACTTTTTTTTAAAAAAAGTAACAGTAACCTAGTGTTTTCACATATAGGCTACAATCATCTGTTTTACCTCATTCTTCCAGTACAGAAGGCAATACGAAGCAGAGTTTAAAAAAAAAAAAAAAAAGTAATCTGAGTTCCGTTTTCCCCTGCTTAAGTGCTTGTAGATTTAAGTGAGGTTCCTTATATCTTTCAGAGTGAAGTAAATCCCTAAGAATCCGTCTGCAAATATCTAGAGATGTTCCACTCAAGGGCTTAGGCACTAAGCTTCGGAAGTTGGATGATCTTAAAGGTCTTTCCCAGCCTAAACGATTCTAAGTGGTGACCAGTCAGTTGTGGATGAATGCATCTAATCAAACTGTCCAGTATTTCCAATGTTCAACAAGGTATGTCTTCCAAGAATCTGACAGAGTTAGAGGGAGTTAATCTGTGTCCCAACATTGATTTCACTAACATTTAGTTTGAGCAAGTAACATTAAGTTAATTATTCAAGAATGAACATAGAGGGAAGGAATCTTAACAGGTATCAGTCATTCCAGATATCCCAACCAGACCTGAGGAAGTGTAAGGGAACAGCTCTGATTGATAGTTAGACTTGAGATGTACCAGTCTGCACACCCAGAACTACAGCCATTAAACATTTACTAATAAAACTTCTTGTCGTAAAGGTGTAGGCATTTGCCTCAGTCTAACTTGCAGCTGTAAATACCTTCAGAGCTGGATGAACACAAGCCAAGTGGGCTCAGCAGAGGAAAAATAAAACTGCTAGGCTTTTTAAATGGTGCTAAACACATGCGTTGTAACCTGCAGTGGTCTAGTTCCACAGCTTGGCCTTCTCTTTTGAATCATGTCCACTTGTGATTAACCATCTACAGAAGTAACCTCCTTGGCTGATAACTTTGTTCCTCTTCAATAAACAAGAGATTGTCAGCAAGAGCACAGCCAGGCAGCTACTGCAGGAAGAGTTTCACCCTAGATGAGCGCAGGAGCACGGAATAATACAGCTCATGCTCCACCTCTCAGATCCATGAGCTCCTACGCATATACAGCTCAGGAGAGAAGGAAAGCCTTAAAACACTACTCAGTATCCTCATCAACAGCAGCAGCAGTAGTGAGCAACAGCTTGGATTTTGTACAGAAGTTACATCCCCTATGCAGAACCGTTGACTTACAAAAATCCTTCACCCTCTTTCCCTGCTTATTAACAACATGATCCAACACTGCCCTGAGCCCTTCTCTCTAACCTTTCCCATCTTTCCCTCTGGCTTGGAGCTCTTGAAAGAGTTCTGCAACTGTTCAGATCATCTCCCGCATACTGGAATGGTGCAGCTCTACACAGCAAGAGCAGTCAGACTGCAAAAGCCTGAAGCTTTCTTCTTTCTAGTGCTCATTCACCACTCATACCTGCTTTTTCCATCACACCTGTCCCACCATGTTCTTTAATCCTGTTTTCTACTTCTGCTTATTCTTTCTATACACTCCCCAACCTTACCTAAAATACTAAAAGACAGAAATAATCCTGAAACTAAAATATTGTTTTAACTATCATACTGTTCAGGCAGATAGCATATTTGTACAGTAAACTGCATCAATTTCAGTTGGAACAGTTCTCCATCCAAATCATAGAATCCATTTCATAGAATCCAAGTGCTTTGCAAGAACTTGCCAGTTCTACCAGTATTTTATTTGTGTTTGAAGTGGAACCAGGCAGCCACACAGGCTGCCCCAATGACAGGTCCAGCCACATTCCTGCCAGCGTGCTTGCCAGGCAGCTGCCTGGCTCCTTGCACACTTGTGTCTCCAGGCTGTCTTGATCATAGGCAGAGTCTGCTTCTTCCAAACTAAAAAAATAAAACATCCAGATCCTTGTTTTTGAAGCATAGCTTCTGGTTTTGAAGAAATTAAAATTTACAGCGACAGATACTGTATTTTTGTTTCTAATTAAAAAAAAACATTTTTGAAATGTCAACATTTTCATGCAAAGAGAAAGAGAAATGGCAAGACAAAAAATAAATTCTCTGTTGGTATTTGGAGAGAGAAGGCTGATCAGGCCTTTGCTTCCTGTTACTTAGCATGCAAATACTGTATGGCAAGAACAGTTAGTCGTTACATTTTATGTTTCTACAGCATGTTGCACTAAAAGGATCCCTGATATCAGGCAGTTCTCCAATACATTAGCCTACACTGTAAGTCTAAGTTGGAGCTCCAGGCTTTATGCATGGGGCTTACTTCAGGAACAGGGTCCAAATCTTCCAGATCATTTTAAATTTCACATGGGGATAAAGTGATCAACCTGGGAGAAAAGTCAGTGCTACAGAGGTATCTAGCTGCCTTCATTATTCTGTAGTGCTACATCCCCTGCTTAATGTCAGCAACTTACTGTTTCACCTTTTGACTTGACTAGATAGTTAGCTTAACAACTAGCATCTTGGCCATATTCACTCCCTTCCCTTCTTTTGACAGAAGTCACTTTATACCTAATGAGCTTTTTTAGATTTCAAGTCCCATGTTAGTTCTTCCCAGAACCCTTCACAAAACTGATCATGAGCCAAATAGAGCAATTAGCACAACTCACTAAAATCTAAGAGGCTATTAACCAGGAAGGCATGCCAAACTGAGTAACAAAGTGCTTTGAGCCCTTGGGAATTCTCACACAACCTGCTTTCAAGACATTTCTGCTTGGAATCCTTGCTAAAATATCAACAACAAAACAGAACAGCCAGACTTCCACAGGTATCGCATGCAATACCGTTCTGAGCAGTCAGTCCAACTCCAGTCAGCATCTCTTGTTGGACTGTAAGGTACAGTAAGTATAATACAATAGGCATGCGGAGCATCCTAGGGCACTGTATTGAGACACCAGTGCTCAAACTGAGTGAGAGATACAAACACTTCCTGGGATAGGGGTTACCAAAAAAACACCACAAAATTCCCTCTGATCTTTGTCTCTCCCTTGTTTGCCTTCTCTAACAACAAAGAAAACATTACATCAATGCTTACCTGGAACCAAACAGGGAGCAGTAGCTGCAAGGAACAGGGGGGATAGCAGCTACAACTCTGTTTATGTATGCTCTGGATACCTGTGCACGTGTTTGTGTGGCCTACGATCTAGGCAAAGAAACTTGCATTTCTCCATTTCCACTTGTTGTGCAACAGCAAAACAGACTGAGCCATGAGGCAGCTGGAGACATGATGAAAACGGGGCTGTCTCCTGCTGGAAGCCTGGCCTCCACAAAGTGCTGCCTGAGAACCAGGGGATTTGGATGCAAGGAACCAGGGACTAGACAGGGGTTTGGGCAGAGGTGGAAAGGGGAAAAGAACCCTGCTGACTGAGTCTCCTAACACTCATGTAAAGAAGGTTGATGCTATTGTATTCATTTTACAAATAAGCAACTGAAATATCAAGGACAGTTGTTTCAGTTCAGGGGGTGAACTTCATCTCCTGGAGAATGCCAGGATGGTGCCAATGCTTTATTTGCATCCTACTTAATCTCTCAGAGTTTAAACTTGGCAATGATCCCTTTGTTAGACTCTTCTAGGAAAACAACAGTCATAGTGAATTTCAAGTTTCAAGGACAGAGTGGCCAAGAGATTATATTTTTACCTCGCTGTGCTCCAACGGAAAGCAAGCAGGTTCAGTGTAAGTGGAGTTAGACCATTCCCAAGTGATTTTGCAATTCAACTCAACCAGTTTACAACCACCATAACATAGAAGTTTGGTATATTCATAGATTTTAGTGTCTTAATGAGTAAAACGATGGGAATTACCTCAGAATGACATTTATATCAGAGCACTATGATGTTTAATTTAATGGAATACTTGTTGCATTCCCTTAGCTCACCTTAGTTTGCAAGCCAATCTAAGACTAAGCTTCTGATTTAAAGCCCTCTGATGTATTTCTTCTTTGCAGTGAAAACACAGGCTCTGTAAGTCTATTCATGTTGCAAGAGAACATAAAATGCCAGTCCTGCCAATGAAAGGCAATATCATCAGCAGTAAAAGCACAGATCTCTTTTCATACGTGCTCTGATAAAAAGAAAAGGAAAAACAGACAACTTACTCACTTGTAAAATTACTTTAACGGGAGAAAGAAATTGTAAGTTTAGGTTAATCAGGTAATTTGGCACATCTTATTGCTACAAGGAGGACAAGTTATTTTTTAATAAATCTGAAAATGAACCAATAAGTATGGAAAATTAATTTTTCATTTATTTTGCTATTGCTTCCAAATTAAACTCTGCATCTCTCATCACTGTAATTACTTCTAAAAGCTTATAAATATTTCATTATTCTTTATTATTGTTTTATGTTCACTGACAAACATTAGAGGCACATTGTTTACAGCTTCAGATTTCCCTATAAAATTATTCTGTTCTGTGCTAGGAGCAGAGAGAGAAATAATCTTTTTATGTGGTAGCTTCTGTATTGCCTATAATTCAAAATATAATTGTAAGCAACATGTCATCATATAAACCAAAGTGATATCTTTGTCTAGAACTGTTGAGACATTTGGGTATGATCCCAAACCTTCACAAAGTTCTTCCAAAGGTACTGGAACAGGCTGTAGGTATTTGCAAAGGTCTCTGTAGCTCTCATGAGCACTTTGGAACTAGATTCGTGAGATCATAAGGCAGATTCAAAATAGCTCCTTGCAGATGACATGTAAAAAATAAGATTTGGCAAAAGACAGAACTACAGAAATCCTCCTTCCCAATAACAGCGTTGTGATACATCTTCCCTGCATGCTATGTGCACCTAACAGGAGGACTGCAGCTTAGGAAGAACACTTGGATGCAACAGTTACATCTGCTATGATGGCCATACGAAAAATGAAAATAGGATATGTTGCTGACTATTAAATCCCTCAGAACCAATCAGACATCAAAATATGAAACTCTACCAGAAATGTGGCAGGACTTCAGTAAGCACTAAAGATCCATGGTTACCCACAGTCCATGGAAAGGCTTGCTTCTCCAATCTGAGATCAAATGGTATGGTTTATTTCTACCATCTGCCCTGGACGACCAGAAACAGCCCAACATTTATGCTCTCAAGTTTCTCTCCAAAGCTACAAGTTGCATTCTGTACAGGATAACATATCAATTTCCATTTCTGCTGCCACCATACCAGGTTGATGAGAGGACAATATCCCACTTTCAGGATCATTATGCAAGACATGCATAACTATGGTTGAGATATACATGTGCGTTTTAATCCACTTTCCAAATCTTCTTTCTTAAATCAAAGGGGATTAGAAACAGACACTTTCAAATCTACAATTCAATAAATTTAAACCAAAAAAAAATTTTTTTTATTATTAAATATATTTATAAAGACAATTTTTCACTTTGTTGACCCAGTACTTTTTTTGCTACAAAACCGTTGTATGGGTGAGAGTTCTTTCTCCATTATCTTTACCATGCCATGAACCCCAAATGTAGACAGCAGACATGAAATCCCTCAGAATAAAGCAGATTATTCCCACATAATGTTCTGTAACATTTTGAGATTCTTCTTAACTAAAAATCTTGCCTACCACCAGTTAGCACTATGGACTTCTGATTAAACAGTGTTTAACATCCAAGTCCTGAGAGTCCCATTATTGATAATCTTGAGCCTTCATAATGTTGAATCAGAGTAGAGAAAGTAAGCATTTAACTGGTTGAGCTGGTTTGTTTTAATGTCACTAATACGCCTATAGGACACAATATGGTAGTAAATTGAACAATGGGATTAATTTTTAATCAAAGCAATTGCTGTTTTCTCTGTGGCCTATATTATGCATATGAGATGTATTGTACGATCTATCTCCATCCTTCACATTAGTCTCAGCACACCCAATCCTATTTACCCTTTGAATAAGCTTGTCAAACATCTGTTAAAGAAGTGGGCAGTTATTGGTAGGAACTATACATGTCACCTACTGCCTTACCTGAGTTTTTCAGGTCAAATGTCAGTCTTCCATTTAATGGATAATGACACCTGAAATGTTTTGAGGAATTTGAATGTCCAGTTCTCAAGCTGCTGCAATAAACAGTCTCTCTTTTGGAGAGTAGAGTAATAGCATTGTCACTTACGTGGCTCATATTAAAACACAGGCCAGAAAACAGTGTTTCAATTTTTACACGGATCCATCTCAAATTACCTAGTTGCACCAGGAGAGCTACTCTGGATTCATACCTGCTGAGTACAAAGTAGATGATGCCATTATCAGCATTACCCTCCCTACCATCACCTTCCATCTCTGTAACCCTTATAAACCAGAGTAAGTAAGTTGATAAAGAGAACCTATTAAAGACAGCCTATTACTACAGGCTTTATAAACATAGCCTATCGTATTTAAAATCATACAGAAAGCATCAACATCCCAGGTCTTTCCTATCTTTCCTTTAAAGAGAATCTTAAATGGCCAGAGAGTAACAAACCAGTACTGAAAGACTGCAAGCACTACAGGGAAATTTTTTTTTTTTTTTCCTGAAAAAATTGTTCTATAGAAGAAACGTTTAAAAAATGGTTATAACACCTTATTGCTTCAAAAGCTTGGGATCATAAAGGTCAGGTGAGAAATTATACACTGGTGAACAAAATACTATAGCTGACAGGACACAAAATCATATTCAAATGGCATACCAGACTTACATAGATCAGAAGGTCAGAATCCATTTTGGCACAACTATGCCCTGTAAACCCACTGCATGGATTTACAGTCTCCTAAGCGACAGACTGACAGGCAGGATTACACAGCACTGTATTACTGTTGGTGCAGCATGCATGAATAGCATCATTTTCTCCCCTCAGCAAAGGCCTACACAATCCACAGGATGGGGCTGCAGACTTAAAGCCTGAAAACATTGCCTCCAACTAATTTGAACCCATACACAAATAGAAAACTCCTACAGAGATAATAAACAGCTTATGTTTTCTCTCATACTGGTGGGTTTTTTTTTTTCCTTTGGAGGAAAGCTTTTCTTAGTCATTTGCACCAGCCTAAGTGCTTTGATGTCAGCTTACTGAAAGGACCCTGGCTGTGGTGCAATATTGCTTACATGGTCACATTAAACATACCTAAGCATAAAGTTAATTTTCAGTTTACATGCCCTTAAACTGTAGTTATCTCCCTCACAAAACAAGTATTTTGAAATATTTGGACTCCTTCTTTGAAAACAAAGATAGAACAAATAAACAGTAAGAACCTGAGAAGTGTCTCAGCATTCTCATTTATTAGCCATTTGTGTTGCCTAGTCCTGTACTTTTGTTGTGCAATTAAGACTGGGCAAGGACACAAAATATGTGCCTTGATAAAGACTTCCTAATTTTAAAGGAGTTTGGACTTACATATATCAGAATGATAGCAGTTTAATACAGGTTTCAAAGTAACCTTGTTTGCTGAGGGTGGGTTTCATCATTTTTGTGCAGATGAGCCAAAGGTATTCAAAACATGTTCACCCTGTATTAGTCCTTGAGGGGAGCATAGGCCATGTGCCAGGCATTCTGAAGGGTGCTCAGGTTTAAGGTCAACTGCTGGCCATTGTCAAGACTGTAAGTTAAACACAAGCAGATGAAGAACTTAGTATGTTGATGACATAGCATCTGCTCAAGCTGATTAGTGTAAAATACTATTTTCATTGTTGCACAAGACTAGTTCATGGCATTAAAATATTTCAGAACATGTACTGTATGTTACCTCGTCATATATGAAAGGAATAAAATATTGAAGTAATTTACAACACTCTTGATATGCTCAGAGACTTAGAAATGCATTTATTTATATTTCATAAGATATTAAGCCCTCTTAAAAGGGTTAATTTTAGTTTAACATTTTTTAAATTTAATATTTGGAGTAGGAGCTTCTCTTAGAGAAAATGTTTTCAGCAGATTTCAGGCTGGCTCACAAGCTTTAAGACCCATACAGCTTGCATTTTCAATTCCAATAAAAAGCTTGAAGCTGGTTCATGCTTTTCTTCACCAAGTTGTTGCTTCTATGAAAATCAAGTTACCACGGAAAACACCCAAACCCAATTTGGGGAAACCAGACCTGTTTTTCTAAATGTAACAGAGAAAGTTCAGGCACTGACTGTCATGCTACAAAGCTGCTTGGCACATCATCTCTACAGCAGGTTTCACACTGATCTCAATGCCAGCTGACAAACTGAACACTCTTTGCAATGCCAGTCCTTGATAACAGCAGCCTCACAAAGATACGCATCCCTGGAGAGATCACCCAGAATATCTTTCGGAGTATAGAAACCAGGCAAAAGGTACCTCAGCCAAAGAATGCTAAGTAATAGGAGATGTCAGTCAGAAGGCTTGTTACTTTCAAATACTCTCTTAAAAATGAAATACTATGCTAAATGTTCTCTAAACATTATAGGGAACTAGCAAGATTTTGTGATTGGAAAATTTCTGGAATCTCTATGTCATCTTGACAAATTATTGAGACTTTCTCAGAGTCCCCTGTACACCACCTAACAGGTGGGAAGAGGCCAGCTGAGGCTGCTCTGTGCAATTAAGTTCCATTAGTGCTCTCAGGGCCCTTATGATTCCATGCTGGAGGCAAAATAGATTGATAGATAAGGATGGGAGAAAGAAGGACAAGGATGTATTTACATCTGTATTATAGACTTGGATTTTTTATAATATAACCAGTACAGGAAGTAATTAGGTTCTTTCAGCATCCTTGGTCATAAAACAAATAAATGCTTTCCACTCAAGCTCCTAGTAGATGGTGTAGTTAATATTACATATCTGCTTGTGTTACCACATGACTAAGCCTCAGGCAAGAGGGCAACTAGGTTTTGCTTTTTTCATCCTTTTCTCCTCCCTTGCTGTGTTTAAATATAGGCGCCATTTCCAGTGAAGTAACACGTGCTTTCTCCACAACAGCGTGCCTCGCTTGTTTCAAATTGCCTTCCTACTAAGCGTCCCCTGCACCAACCAGGCAAGTACAAACCATGAAAGAGGAAAGGAAATACTGAAAGGCAGTTTTATTTGCTCTTTCCTTCCACTTGAGCATCCTTGTAAAGTTTTGAATAAGCAGTATAAGTAGGAACATGCAGAAACATGGACCAGCAGAGACCAGCTTCATGAAACTCTTCTTTCTAAACCTTTTCTAAACCTCTAAAAATCTAATTCAGTCTGATTTCTTTGCGGGGGGGGGAGAACACAAGAGAATTATTTAGAACGCATATTACCTCTCTAAGGATACAGAAATCTCCTGCCTTCTCCAGGTTTAAAGGTCAGGTTTTCCTACCTAGTACCACCAAGAAAACTATTTTCCACAAGCTCTTTCTTTCCTTAAAGGTTTGTGGTTTTTAGTGTTTTCTATCCCACCATCTGTGTCTGTGGCCTAATAATGTACTGGCAATTCCAAAGCCTTAATTTCATTCATCATTAGATTTCATGCTAGGAACAGACTTCAGAGTTTTGGCAGCAACAGCTGTCATGCATTGAAATAAACTTATTTGTATTACCAAGGCATGTGTCTGAAGGAGCTCAGACTTCTAAAGCTGCCCTTTGCTCTCTTCTCCTCGGTCTTTGAACAAAAATTCACTTTGCAACTCTTACATATCTCCCAAATTCACTGGCACATCTGTGAACAATGATAAAGCAAAGGACTGCAAGGAAGTAACTGACAAATCAAAACAAGCAGCTTGAAAAATGCAGCAATTGGCTCTCACTAAACTTGTGGGGCTTTTTGTTCCTCTTTCCAGTACTATTCCAGTTTACAATAAGATCTTGATCGGTGAAGCCAAGAGAAATGTTATCAGTGATTTCGTAGACAGTCAGCTCAAAAGCTAACATTATCATCATAATACTGGAAACACTACCTTACTAAGGGAGCAGGAGAAGACACAAAGGCACAAATTAGATGACTGAAGAGATAAAGGAACTGCTGTAACATTCAGCCACCATTCAGGCATGGTGACTGTCATCTGAATATTCTTCCAGTACACCTAGCGTCTTCATCTTACAACCTCTGCTGTCTTCAATGCCTCCTACCTACCTCTCTCCCTTCAGCATAGCCCCATTCAAACCCTCTTTTAAAAACTTTGTTTCCATCTCATTTTGTTTTCATCTCGCTTTGTTGTATATCACATCCCTTGTCTTTGTTTGCCTTGTGTCTTTCTGAAAGAGTGGTGTCATGCTTCATATTTTAAAAAGCTTGATGAAACAGAACCTTGATCATAACTAGGGCCAATAGATACCACCATAATCCACAAATATGATAATGGACTCTATCAGTCAAAAGCAATATTCATTTTCTATACTGCAGGAGTAAAGAGGAAGTCAGGTCAAAACCACACATGTTAATGTCAGACAATCAGTTTAACCAAGTGCATAGTTGGCAGAGTCTGAAAGAAAGGTCATCAGTGTAGGTCAACCTGGAAGCAACAGAAGTAGAAATAACTGACCTACAGCATTCCTCCATAAAAGAGGATAACCATCTTCTCATCACAGCCAAAGGAAGAAAATAAATTGTAACTCTGGATGTCTGTTACTACCTGAGCCACAAAAAAGACCAAGATCCAAAGCAAGAGGTGAACCTTACTGCCATAAATGCAAGTAAGTTATTATCACAGATACTCCAGTGGAAATAAAGCATATGATCCCAACCGGTTTTCAGCAAGTTCACTTTCCTCGAAGCATCAGCCCTGAAAGGAAGAGATTCCATTTCCTTCAGTCGTGAAGCAGAAAGAAGCTGCCTCTGCCTTTTGTGAGACTATCTCATGATTGATGAGGGTTCAGCTTTACAAGAGATTGAAAGGTATGTCCTGATCCATCAAACCCTTTTATGACACAATTATAGAAAGCCATTCAATGTCTAACAAAGCTAGCTAGGTTATTTGCCTCCTCCTGTTCTTGTTATCAAATGGCAAAGGCAAAGCTGCTATCTAGTTTCATTTATGCATGCATTATCTCAGGTGCCTAAGTGCTATATAAGCAATTTATATTAGAGAGAGCAGAAATTTCAAGAAAGTACTATAGGCAGTCTCTGACCCAAGGAATAAAATACAGGTTTTGGAGCCATGACTAATGTCTGACTACCTGTTATTATGTAAAGCAGGCTGTGGGTTAGTAGTTGTAAACCTGCCCAAGGGCAACAGAAAAGATTAATGCATATCTGCTGGTATCAGCCTCAAAATGAGTCTAGTATTTCAGGTAAAAGATTCCTAACCCCCTTAAGTGCCCATTGTTCATTCTTAGTATCACTTTTTTCATTGATGTGTTATGCTCAGAATGTAGCTATGGTGAAATAAATATTTTTAAAGACACACTGAAGTGGAAAGTGGAAAGGTCAGGGGAAGAAATCAAACCTGGAATGCAAAGATATTTCACATCTTACACTCCTTTCCTCTCTCTCATTCGAGAGAGCTGTGTAATTGCTAGCCCTCGTTTAGTTCATGCCCTAAACTTCCAGAATGTATTTTTCTAAGCAACAGAATTATAATCCCTTATGTTCACCTTTATGGAAATAAATCAGTCTAACATCCTCTACAAAACATGACCAAGGGAAGGAGCACCTTATTTGTTCTCCTTAGAAACTGAAAGGGGAAAAAAACCCCTGCTGTACCTCTGCAGAACTAGTAGCTACAGTAAAGGAAGGATATTTAATTCACAGTTAGGCCTCAAGTAGAGCAAGCCACATATGGTACTCTGCACATCAATGGCAAGGAGTCAAATAAGCTACTGGACAGTGTATGGGTCCTACAACAAGTTAAAGAAATCTGTCATGGGAGATAAGAGACCAAGAAATTATAAAGATTAAAGGGCTAGATTATGCCAGTTCAGATTAAGTCATTGGGCCTATCCTGATTTTACCCTAGGGACACCTATAAACCTAACTGTGAGAAAGCTGCCCTCTAGGGAAGAAGAGCAAGAATACATGACAATTGAAAGAAAGTGGTGATATTAAAACAGGGAACTGCTAACTACCCTTATGACTGACAGAAACTCACTGGACCTGTAACTGTTATCGCTTACCTTGGTTCTTCACACCACAGGAAGCCAACACTACAAGCAGCAGCTGCCGCGCGCCGTCGCCATGAGGAGCGCGAGGCCTGTGAGGTAACCGGCAGGCGTGAGGGGGTTCCCTCATCCCCCGAGCCCTCGGCTGGCCTGTGTGGAGGGACCGGCAGACAGACAGACAGACAGACAGACAGCAGGCCTCTGGAGAGCGGGATGACGCCGGCGGCCCCCAGAGCCAGTCAACCCACTGGAAGACGCATATAAGCGGCCCTTGGGGAGTGGCAGCCATTTGAGGGGAGCACTGGGGCAGTTAGGGAGGGAAGAGCACCAATGGCACCATAAAGCATTAGCTGGGCAAGATCAAGCAGGACTTCAGAGCCCTGGGAGCACAGCTGAAGGGGAAAGTGGCCTGAGTGATCTCCTCTATCTTGCCAGAGATAGACATGCAGGTCAAGGCATCATGCAGATCAAAGCCTGGCATCGTGGCTGGTGTCATTGCCAGGGCTTTGGATTCTATGATGACAGGACCTTCTTCGATGAACACAGAAACCTGGGGAGAGGTGGGATCCACCTATCTAGACGAGGAAGGAGAATCTTTGCTGGCAGATTGGCTGATTTGGCAAATCATTCTTTAAACTAATGAACCTGGGTGATGGGGTCCAAAGCCGTGACACTTGTGTGCTCGCCAGCACCAGGACAGATGAGCACACCTACTCGAGTAGTGACAAATGCCCCCCAACCCTCCAAAAACCTCTTCCCCACACCCTGCCTGGCCCCAGGAGCCGCAGCTGTGCTGTGAGCACTGACACCAGTGTCCAGGTTTCACAATGCAGAAGGATGCTTTACCGGCACATGCCAGCACACTCTACAGTAAAGACAGTTGTATTTATTGCATTTTAATCAGACCTGAATGATCTGTTTAAAATTGAGATATAGCCTCTGCTTCTCACAGTTTTAAAGGTCTCCCCTTTATTTATCAACAGTGTTTAAACAGCTGTACCTTTGCGGTGCAAACCACACAAGGAAGTAATTAAATGCCATAGAATTTGAAGTCCTGGAGAGAAGCCATTAAATTTAATAATGATGCTGGCTTCTACAGCAGCTAGAATAATACATGCACAGCATTAGCTATTATGTTTTGATTGATCATTTCTGTACTACCTAGGCAAACCATTAAGTTTAGGTATCAAGTTGAAAGCTAATACTCCAGATCTTTTAATGAAGAATGAATGCTCCATATTTCAGTTTTATACAATTAAATAGGGGTTTTTTCATTAAAGTATTTAATATAACTGTAATGTTTACGTGCTTAAAGAGACAGATCTCACCATACTTGCTTTTACTATATAGCACCTCCTTGCATGATTTTCCTCAAAGACCATCTGTTCTGAGAGACTATAGATGTATATAGCCACTCTAACTTCACTCTACCTTCAGCGCTGTTCAGGATATGGCCCAGCAGATCTTCCAAGACCAGATGATTTCATCTTTTCATCTGTGCTGGTGATTCAATTCATAGAAATCCATCTCTCAATATCACAGTGCTGTACAAATACAGTGCATCAAATTATACTACAATGCATTCACCTCTGGATAATTTTTGTGAATTTCTGCTTGTATTTTATCTATGATTTTCTTACATTCTTACATAGTATTCTTTGTTTCTAATGTTTTCAGTGTCTGTTTTCATGTATCAATAGAAACACGTGGACTCTTGGAACCCATCTGCAATTATTCTAGACATTTGTACATAGAGAAACTGAGGAATAAGTTATAGCCCTTTAAATAAAGGGTGAGCTACCAATAGACCCCGAATAACTGTGACATTCCTAACCCCTCTACACACCACTTAAAAACTCCCTTGCATAAGGGAGCATTTCTCCCTTGTGCCTGTTCTGCAGGATTAAGCTACTAGAGACTTTTATAGTTGATACCAGACGCATCAGATGCTGTTAGTCTAAAGGCACTTTACCAGTGCCACAGACCAAGCCAGGCTGGTTAGTCCTGATAGCTGTACTAGCCTGTGCGAAATGCATTTTGTGCTTCAAAATCTGAAGCAGAGAAGTGACTTCTTAACAATTAACCTCAGTTGTATATCATGGACTTGATTATTACTTTGAGGAGTAGCTGAGGGCCAGACTGTCAACTACATTGGATACTCACTTTTTTGGTGGAAAAAAGAAAGAGATCTATACTGGAAATGACTATCCAAAAGTCCAAATCCTCCCACTATGAAAAGAATTAGCATACTTTTATTTTAGCTAGTGGTATTTAATCATCATCTTGCAGTCCTTTTCTAAGGGCTTATCTTTTCATAGTATAAGAATAATAAAAAAGTAGTCAGTGGAACTACTCACAGAGCACAGCGCCAGCAGCTGAGACTTTTACCATGGAAAAACAGCAAAAAATCGTGAAAGACCAAAGGTAGTTGCTGAACCTAGCCAACGTTAGGGCTAAGAAAAAGTTTAGCATAAGCACTTGAAAGCTAGCCTGTTGATTTAAAGCTTGTTTACCTAGCAGTAACAGCATCCATTTGTACTGAAGATGCACTTTGGTCAATAAGCACAAATACTTAAGCCACATATTGGGCTAAAGGGATTTCTTCAGAAGAAACAATTAAAGACTTAATGTGTAATACCTTGACTAAATAATCACAGAGGGGAACAATAACCTTCTTGAAATACATGGAGGATGAATGCACCAAGGAGGGAGATGACTCTTCAGGGACTAAGCTAATAGGATTAACATTCAGAATATCAGAAACTTGAATAGTGTAACCTATTAGGCCATGGAATAATTGGTATCACCAGAGCAAAGAGGCATTTTATTAATACTATATAGACAAAGTACTCACGGTAAGACTGGAGAAAAGCAATGAAACCTGTGAAGTCTATTATTGGATTCTTTTAAATATTTTAGAATAATTAATTTGAAATAATTGGTGAGACTTTCAAATGAAAGTAAGAGAAGACTTTTCTCCCAGACTTTCTATAAGAAACTACTTCTTCGGCAGAATATTTTCCTCACTCTGGTTCACAGCCTGTAGGCAAAGAAACTCCCACCTTTGAAGGCAGCTGTACTTTCCCCCCTCAACAGCTAAACTTCAGGCTTCAGTTAACACTGGCAGTATTATCTTTCATTTCTCAATGAAAAGTACTGTCTGCATCATTTCCAGAACATATCGTTACATACAGTGATCGTAATGCTAAACTGACTTTTTTAAGATCAAAATCTTTGTTGCCACATAAAACTTTGTAACTGAGAGACTCCAGTAAAATGGAGTTGCAGTTGAATTCCTGGCTTCAGGGAAGATATTGATTGCTCCTAGCAGGAAGTTCCAGTCCTAATACATAGATGCCCCTCATCAGGTTTATATACCGTAAATTCAAACAAATTAAGTAAAAAGTTATCTATTCTCATCACACTTGATTAAACTCAGTTCACAAATTCCCCAAATCAATAGTTAATTAAAGAGAGGTGGCAATTTCTACATACTAAATTAGCTATATCTAGCATTATATATTCCCTGTTCCAGGTATAAGAAACAAAGCTAGTTCAATTGGAAGCAAGTTATCTCTTACATTTTAGGAGGCTGCTTTTTGATTCGGGGACCAAAAAAAAAAAAAAAAAAACACACCACAACAACAACAAAACCCATAGAAAATTTTTTATTAATGCTGAATTTTGAAAAACAGATCATTGCTGGGTATATCAAGACTGACCATAAGAGGGCATTGCAAACTTGTACAAGGCTTGGCAAGCCTACACAAAGTAGACATATAACCAAAAAAAAGAAAAAAGAAAAAAGAAAAAAGAAAAAAGAAAAAAGAAAAAAAAAAAGGAAAAAAAACTTTGCCAATGTGTAAACCTATATCCAACTCAGTGCCATCCTATTCCTAGATTTCCTGCAGAATGTTACATGGGTATGGTAGGGACTTTATGAACCAAAGTAGCACTTTGGTGTTGCACAGCCAGGACACACAATAGAGGTAAGAAAAGCTGCTGCCCTGAAGCCTTTCTTCTTGTAGTAGGCTCTTAGTAGACTTGTGTAATGGACTTGTAACTGGAGCTATTAATTTCTCATTTCTCTTCCTATGCCCAGCTCAAAGCAAGTTATCATCACGCATTCCTCACCTCTTCAGGAGTTTCGCAGACCATTGCTGAATGTGGTAACTCATTTTGTTCTTAGGGCACAGCAACCTAAAGGCACTGACTAGTCTCTATTTCATGTGAATAAGTCCTAAGTTGTTCTACTGTACTCTATGGAATTCCTTCACATGAAGCACACTGCAAAAATAAGGAGTCATAAGAGTGACTCATGAGCTGCTCTTTAGGTCTTAAAGACAAGGAAGTTTCAGACTTTTCTACTTTTCACTGCATTTGACATCCAAGTACAATACAGCCAGTTATGTGAACTTGCCAGCAGCAGAATGCCTTTATCCTATTAGGATATTTTTGCAACTTTCTTGGTTTATATATCTTCAATTTTTTTAAGCTAAAGAAAATAATTATTATGTATACCAATCTGGAGCTAGCAGATGTGGGGATAGAACTTGTTATTTGTATTATGCTAATGTAAGCCAGTTCAAAATACACAACTAAATTGCAAGTTTGGTAGGCATGTTAGGCTTGCATATGCCACCTACCCCATTAGGTCTATCACGCCCAAGTAAGCCTCAGGAATGGTTGTAATTCAAATACAAATGTCCTCTGCTCCCCGCAGTATATAATCCAATTTGAAGAAAGGTAACACCTGAGTAAGACAGAAAAGGAATACAAGCAAAGGCTAGGAGTGTTCACAGGTTACCTCCGACAGTATATTTCCTCATAAGAAAGTACGAAATCAGTGGAATCTATGTGTTCTGCAAAAACTTGTCAAAGTTTTCAGTGGAAGCCAGAAGAGCTGCTGATGGCATAACTAGCTAGTACTTCTGGCCTGCCTGCTTCCCAGTCCAGCCTGCTTGGTTCACATAGAGGGAGCTGTTAGATTTCCAGATTGCCCAGACCATTCTTTACTGTAAACAAATGTTTAGGACTGTAACAAGGGTAAAGGCAATTCTGAAATATGTCCTATTTATAGCCCAGAAATGACCCACCAGTATTCTTCATAGAAGGTTTTGTAGATCTCATTAAAATATTCTATTTCAAACTGAAGCTCTGCTTGGCATTTGGATTTAATTGGGGGGGGGTGCATGTTTGGTTTGGGGGGGGGCAGGTTTCTTGTTTGTTTTGTTGGGTTTTTTTTAATTGTACATAGGGTAATGAATTATATGTACCTCCTTTCAATCTGTTCTTGACTATTGACAATATTTCGAGCCAAGTCTGGCTTCATTCCTCTACAAACCAGCAGTACTGTGACTAATTCCCAACAGATGTTCTTTCCCCCAGCTTAGCTACTCCTTCAAAAAAATGTTATCCTTTTTCAGAGGGCCTTTTCCAGTTCTCTTGTATGTATTTGCAAGACATGTCCCCCTGTGTAATATCTTCCACACCGAATATAGATATTTTGTTACTATGGAAGCGGACTTGGCTACTACTGTGCCATGATCTCTTGCAATCTTGAGACAAGAAAGAAAAGCAAATCAGGGGTTGGAAAATATGATTTTTCTTCCTTTTGCTTATGCCAGTAGTGCTACCAGTCATTCCAGAAGAAATCAGACGTTATAACACGGTGCCCATTGTCACCTCACTAGCACTTCTTCACCTTTGAATTAGATATTTCTCTAATACATTCAGAAAACATTTTTAAGGTAACAGAGAATATATTTCACATCAAAGAACACAAAATAAGAAAAATTCCTTTGTTTCTTTGAATTGATGTTATATGGTAAGGACAAGGAGAAAGCAGCAGACTGATTTGTGTACCTAAATGTTTTAATAGTTTGGGTTCTTGCAGTTTCTCTGGAACTGTGAAACCCTTTTTCATGAGCACACTTCACAATGTATTCTATTTGTGGGGTTTTTAAGAAGAAAAATGTCATGGCACCTATATTTGTAGATACATAGGCAAAAGCATCTTGACTCAGAATTTAAAAGAAAAATATTTAATTGCCCTGAGGTAAATGTACTTGTAGAAATCAAAGCTGGATTACAGAGTGTAAAACAATGTATGGAACCAGCAGCTATTATACTGTGACATCCTTAAGCCATGTATTTTCTCATCTCACTGAACTGGCCTGAAGAATTAATACTAAAAATAGTTCTTTCAATAGTTATTTCTCATTTA